>NC_139219.1:223777288-224397288 GCF_055691185.1 Crinia signifera
CACTATCCACGTCGGCGTGGAGTTAGAATAGAATAGTGTGGCGTGCGCAGCGAGCCACCGAGCCCGAAGCGTGGCGAGCGCACTCGGATACCTTCACAGGTAAACGCGTCCCTTCGCGGGCTTCACAGGTATCCGCGTACCCTCGCGGGGCTCCCTGCGCTCACCACGCTTCGGGCTCGGTGGCTCGCTGCGCTCGCCACACTATTCTATTCTCAACTCCACGCCGACGTGGATAGTGGGGGTATGAAAAGGTCGGAGGACGCGTACCGCCGCCCCTCGCGTGCTCGCTGCGCTCGCCACGCTTCGGGTTCACGTTGATCGTGGGGTGGCGTTAACAATTGTGGGGGCCATTTCAGACTTCAGGGGGACTATTAGGGCTCTGTGGCCCATTTAACATTGTTTCCTATGGAAAAATCGTGGGCATTGAGGCATTGAACAGTAAAATCGCGTCCAATCACACTTTTAACATTGATCCCTATGGGAAATCGCGGGCATCGCGTCGCACCCGTTTTTTTAGTGCATGCGATGCCCGCGATTTTTTACCCCCGATGACCGCGATGGACATCGTGGGTGCCGTGCTAGGTAAAGAGTACCCCTTTTTTTACAATCAGCAACTTTTGAACCATTGGAAGAGGCTGACCTGAAATAGCTGTCTTGGAATACAGTGACGCTGCTCGTTTTGGCATTGGCACAACTGGTGTCCAAACTGGGAGCACTGCCCTATACATGCCCTTATTTGATCTTTCTGAAAGATCAGGCTGAACGGAGTATGAAGGCCTTTTTCCTTCCTAAGGTGGTCACCCCCCCTTTCCCCTATTACCAGTGTGCACAAGCTCTTTCTGCAGAAATTAGTATGAAACTGTTTCTTGAAGGATTTTATAAAACACTAATTTTATTCCTGTGGGGTTTGAAATATATTGGTTCATGGATATGAACTTTTTTTTTTTCCCCTTCTGCTTTTGGCATTAGTACTCTATTTATGCAATGTACATATTTGACCTCTATGAACCAATGAACAACTTCCGTTTAGTTCCTGAAGGAGATCATCTGTGTGTTAAAGTATGTTCTTGCAAAATGCAGACATTTCAAAATAAAAAGTGCTTTAGCTGATGTTCCCCTAAACATCTGCTTGCATCTGGCCCACATGCCTTTCCTCTAATATGTTTGACTTATTCATCTGCTTTATTTGCGGTGGTTGCAAGTTAATTTTAGTTCTAGATGCTTCATGTGCAGTTTTTGTTTTGTAGATTGGTTGGTTTGGGGCTGTTTTCTAGGATGGTGTAATCTTTGCGATGAGACACTCGTCATGCACAAGAGAGATTCTTATGTACATAATAAGTGGAAATACAATGTGCTATAAGGGAGCAAGGTTTGTGCCGTGCTTTCCTAGGGGGTGATTCAATTGTTTATGGGTGCATGCTGGTAGTGCCACGGGCCATGAGCAGCAAAAGGTATATTTTTTTGCTGTATAACTTAGTTTTGGTTTAGAAGTTTTACGTGGCTAACTCAGCACTACTGGGCATATAACAATGGGCCACAGTCAGTTGCATACCACCCTGTCTACAGTGATAGCCGAATTAAATTCTGGACATCCTTTAAACAATTGAGTTACCCCTAGAAAATAGGGTAACCGATAAAGCCTGTTGGAATTAAATTGTATATAATGTACCATTGGTGCTTGGGTCTGTAAAGCACACCTGAAGGTGGTAATTTTATATGATAAGATAAAACCTGTTAAACAGTGTGTGCATCTACAATGGCATACACACAGGATGATTTTTTCCCCCCTATTTCTGTCTAGATCACTTAGAAATTAAGCATAAATTGCACCATGTGTACACCCCATAATGATGTTGATGTGCGGTTCCTTGTGTCACTATGGCCAGCTCAGATGTTTAGCATGTGCATACAAAACATTAATTGGCACACATGGCTATGTGTGTATGGGTGATCTACAGTATACACTGAGAAATCACCTAGCCTAAATTGCTTAGCACGCATCACTAAGCACACATCTCAACGTGTGTATGGGCCTTTGTTGCTTCCAGGCCTGAACTAAAATATGAAGTGTATTATTGCTATTTGAACATTCAGATTACAAAGAGCAACATCCATAAAGTACTTAAAAAATAATAATTCTCTGTAGGAGTGCTACATACAAGTATTGAGCCCTGTAATTTAAACTGATTTTTTTCTAGTAAATATTAATGTTCATTATTATTTATTAAGTTACTTATCGCCAACATATTATGTTTAGCTTTATAATTGGGAACACACAGTAATAAAATAAGAAACTATTAACAAAAATGTAATGCCATGCCATGCTGGCAAACTTACAATCCATAGGGCAGTTAGGCATTTATACACAAGGATAAGTGGTATCTGCTTGCTGGGTTGTATAATCCAGTCACACAGAAATGGAGACCTATGGTCATTTGGTCTACAGAATGTTGGTCGACAAGCATTGGGTCAACACCATTAGGTCGACTTGGGTCTTGGGCGACAGGTCATAGGTCGACAGTCAAAAGGTCGACATGGGGTTTTTCACTGCTTGTTTGAGCCGACATGTGCTGACAGGCGGTATTTCATGCCCTACCATCCTGGTGGGAGAATAAAATAGTGTGCCCGAAGCATAGCGAATGAAGCATGTGCACTTTAAACTGTGTTCATGTCGGCTGTGTCGACATTCGGGTAAAAAAACAGTGTAAAACCCCATGTCAACCGTTTCACTGTCAACCTAATGTCCTGTCGACCTAGACCCATTTCGACCCAATGTCCTGTCGACCAACATACTGTAGACCACATGTCTTCGACCTGTGGCCCTCCAGATGTTGTAGAACTACATGTCCCAGCATGCCCTGACAGTTTGGGCATGCTCTCATAGGAAAAAATGTGTCAATGCATGTTGGAACGTGTAGTTTCACAACATCTGGAAGGCCACAGGTTGAAGACCCATGCTGTAGACCAAATAATCCCAACCCGATCAGCGGAGGACGGAAATAGAGGACGCGCCAAGTGCCGCCGGGCAGGAGAGTAAGGAGCAGCCAGTATCGGGAAGCAAGGGCTCCGGCATGCCATTGTGAGTGCGGAATACATGCAGCGTATCCATACAACATGCAGCGTCTGCTCTGCAGCAGTCACGCAGCCCCAATTACCTGGGACCCTCTCATATCTTCCTTATTAGTGCCTCCCTCTATATGGACTGTAATTACACATTACAGCTTCCCTTCCTGTCACACGCTGTACTTGGCTGCTCATCCTGTAAGATTCCTGCCAGCTGGGGAACTAAAATGACAGGAGACCCAGCTGCAATTATGGGATCATGGCATGAAGGGAGAGGGGGACTTGCCCCTAGACCCTGTACAGTGTGTCTCAGTGTGCCCCTAGACCCTTTGCATTTCCCACCCTAGGCTTATACTCGGGTCAATAAGTTTTCCCATTTTTTTGTGGTAAATTTAGGAGCCTCGGCTTATATTCGGGTCGACTTATACTCGAGTATATACGGTACTTTAGATCTCCAAATGAAAGAAAAGCCAGGTACTTGTTTCCTAGCACGGCGCCGATCTCGTTGATTGTATGCCTTAAATTTAAGGCACTTAAGGCATACAATCAACGCAATGGACCCGCAATTTGTGTCAATCACCAGCTAATTTGCCGGTAAAAGACAAAATCGGGTTGATCGCGTCCATCACGGCCCCTAATAAGGGGCCGCGATGCGACCGACGCGATCAACGCGATTTTCCCATAGGGAACAATGTAAAATTATTTTTAAAGTGAAAATCGGGTGATGCGATCAACCCGATTTTACATAGGTGACAATGTGAAATGGGCCAATATGGCCCATTTCACATTGAATATGGTTAAAAAGTATGTTTAATGCCCCCCCATTGTTAACGCCACCCCACTATTGACGCCAACCCGAAGCGTGGCGAGTGGCGGCGGTACGCGTCCTCCGACCTTTTCATACCCCTACTATCCATGTCGGCGTGGAGTTGATTTTGACTTTATATAGTGTGGCGAGCGCAGCGAGCCACCAAGCTCGAAGCGTGGCGAGCGCAGCGGATACCTGTGAAGCCCGCGAAGGGACTTGGATACCTGTGAAGGTATCCGCGTCCCCTCGCGGGGCTCGCTGCGCTCGCCACACTATATAAAGTCAACTTCACGCCGACGTGGATAGTAGGGGTATGAAAAGGTCGGAGGATGCGTACCACCACCCCTCGAGGGCTCGCCACGCTTCGGGTTGGCGTCAACAGTGGGGTGGCGTTAACAATGGTGGGGGGGGGGACATTTGAAACATGAGGGGGGGTTTGGTATTAAAATGTTTTTTTGGGGGGCTTTTTACATTGAAATCAATTGATTCCAATGTAAAAATTGGGTTGATCGCATCACATGCAATTTGGTTGGCATGCAATGCGATCGACCCGATTTTTTCCGACCCGATGGATACAATCAAAATCGGTGGTGCCGTGCTAGGAAACAAGTAACAAAAGCCACAACAAAGTGGCTTGACTAATAAAATAATTAAGTGCTCACACCAGGACCGGATTTATCACTAGGCCCAGTTAGTATTTATAACTTAATGATTATGTTAAAATAAGAGGGGGGGATCGACGGGATAGCTATTTCAAGCATGCTTGAAATCTATAGACATTGCTCCTGTTCTTCTCCTGTGGCACAAAGCTCCCATCGCCCTGTATGTAGGCGCCATTAGATTGATTCAACAGATGCATACTGTATTGTACAAACAATGCTGAAATTTAATATGGCCTTTTTAATTGGGATTTTGTCCGGATTGAACATTCAATTGAGGAGATTTGTGCAGGAATCGTGTCCTTTGTGTGTCACTTACTGATCACAATGATAATACTTGTATATATCTCACTGTGGGTTAGATTAGTTTTTAAAATAACTTGTTTTACTAGTCTGTAATGTAATCTGGGCTGCAATAGTCTTTTTCTGCAAGTTTCCGGTTTCTTTTGCTTATTGTGTGACCGAAGTATTAATCCTAATCATTTTCTTGTATTAAAGATATCAGACATCTAATCAATGCATTGGCTTAAGCCAGGGATGGGGAACCTTTGGCCCTCCAGCTGTTGTTGAACTACACATCCCAGCATGCCTTGCTACAGTTTTGCTATTTGGCCATACTAAAACTGTTGCAGGGCATGCCTGGGAAGTGTAGTTCAACAACAGCTGGAGGGCCAAAGGTTCCCCATTCCTGGCTTAAGCAGTTGTTACTTTTGATCTGTAAGTACAATGTAATGCTGGTGAAGTTGCTTTGTACCAACTAAATTAGCTTTTTCAGAGAATGCTATTTGATTTATTATCTGCTGAATCCATTACTTGGGAAACCGTTTCAATCGCAAATCATCAATACATTTCATACTGCAAAACAACATAACATTGTGGTAAGTGGTCCTTTCAGAAACTGTTATTTAAGTCGCCTTCAACTTCAGGTGAAGGATTAAAATTGCAGTAGTCATTTAAAGCATTACATGCAGTATGCGGGTTTGGTATATGAATGTCACCTTGTTCATAATCATGTCAACAGTAAAATGTCGACCAGGCATTTCAAGGGTATCGCTAACCCTTAAATTTCACCCTAACCCTAATGGTAATATTTACATTTTAACTATGTTGAAATTTTCCAGATGTCAACATGTTGATGTAGACAATTGTACCATATCAACATCATAACTGTTGACATTACGTGGGAGACTTCATGGTCTGTTGCGACAGATCTTCAATCTAATGGGACTTGAGGTTGTGGGATGAGATTCAATTGTTTTATTTAATCACATTGATTTGCGCCTGGACAAACTTGGATTAGTTACTCAAAATGGGTACACTCTACAGAAGTGCTGTTTGGGACCCAACACTTCATACATTTCAGTTTGCCAGCCTGGGGGGCTGCAAGCTGAAATAGGAATCCCCGTGGCTCAGCATTCTCAAATGGAGAAACCCTTGAATTTCCCCCTATGATTTCATACTGCAGTATGGCACTTAACAGTATTAATGAGTTCTCATTATGGGGGTTATTCTGATTGGTACTTGTGTATTATCTGGGCGCCCGATTTAATGTAAATCGTATACGATATCGCATACGATTTATCGGCCGATTTTTGGCCGATTCGATCTGCGATGCGATTTAGAGGCTGATTTGCGGCCGATTTTCAGCCGATTTGCATGCTATTCCATCCTTGCACACCCCCAGGTACTATGTGATGGTATGCGATGCGATTTTCGGGAAAATGCCCCTGATTGTACAATTAAATATCGCATAGCATTGCATGCCAGCAAGTGGCTTGCGGTGCGATTCGCAATGTTAAATTCACCCCCATTGTCAACGACACCCCCACTATCAATGCCAACCTGAAGCGTGGCGAGCGCAGCGGTACGCGTCCCCCGACCTTTTCATACCCCCACTATCCACGTCGGCGTGGAGTTGATTTTAGATAGTGTGGCGAGCGCAGCGAGCCACTGAGCCCGAAGCCTGGCGAGCGGACGCGGATTACTTTCCATGTATTCCGCGTGGCTCGCTGCGCTCGCCACGCTATCTAAAATCAACTCCACGCCGACGTGGATAGTGGGGGTATGAAAAGGTCGGAGGACGCGTACCGCCGCCCCTCTCGGCCTTGCTGCACTCGCCACGCTTCGGGTTGGCGTTGATAGTGGGGGTGGGGTTGACAATGGGGGTGCATTTAACATTGTAAGCACTCATCAGGGTGCGTGTACAATTAAAAATCGAATTGCATCAATGCATCGCATGGCATGCATCGCATGCAGCTATATTGCATGCGATGCACTATGATGGAAATGGGGGGTGTGCAATGATGGAACAGCATGCAAATTGGCTGGAAAAATCGGCCAAAAATCGTCCGAAAAATCGCATCCGATTTTTGCATGCGATTTACGGATGTTTTTCGGCCAATTTCGCGGGCGCCCTGATAATACACAAGTGCCTTCTGATTTATTCGGAAAGGCACAATCACTCTCTCATGGACAAAACCATATGCACTGCAGGAGGGGCTGATGTAACATGTGCAGAGAGAGTTAGATTTGTGTGGGGGGTGTACTTCAAACTGATATCTATATTGCAGTGTAAAAATAAAGCAGACAGTATTTACCCTGCACAGTAATAATAAAGCACCCAAATCTTTCTCTGCACATGTTACGTCAGCCCCACCTGAAGTGCACATGGTTTTGTCCATTAGAGAGTGATTGTGCCTTTCCGAGTGAATCGGAATAACCCCCTATGTGAAGAAAAAAAACAAATGAATATACAGTTTTCCTGAAAACTCTATTGTAACACCTTGAAACCTTATTGTATTGGTTGGGCTTTTATTTATTTTTTTATTTTACACATTTCTACTTCACTCCTGGCTGAAGGAAATCTCTAACAGGTCAAGCTTAAAAGTACCTATTTCATATTTATTAATGTTCCTGCTAGTATGGTTTATTAAAAAGTGCTAACCAAACCAGTAATTTACTGACGAAGTTGCACTGTTGTGATCATTACTTTATGGAAATTGGTCTGTAAATTGCTTGTTTAGACAGTGATTGCTGGCTGGTGCGTGGGAATTCTTCTTGCATCCTGTGGAGACTCTGTGCTGTTCTCCTCTCGGGTATAATTTCATGGAACTTGCACACGGTTAGTTTAACTATTGTTGCAGTTTCTTTCAGGTTTTGTCTTTCTGTGCCCGCGATATTGTGTATTGCAGATCTGAAATGTGTTTCTGTAATAGTGACTCTGTTGTAAGTTAGTGTAAAGGTGCCCACAGACGCATCGATCCCGGCGTGCGTTCTGTGCTTAACTAGCACACATAGCATTGCATCGTATGCCTTGTGCATGCGATGCGATGCTATGCGATAAAAAGCTAGTACAAAAAGTATGTGCAGCACATACTTTGGTACTTATGTAATATCTGGGCTCCCGTTTTTCTTATGACACCGCGTACCCTCGCGGGGCTCGCTGCGGTTGCCACACTATATAAAATCAACTCCATGCGTAGTTGGATAGTAGGGGTATGAAAAAATGGGGTGCATTTAACATGGGAGCCCAGATAATACATAAGTACCCATACTTTTTGTACTGTGCGATGAGGTGCCGCGGGAGCGCGCACCCCATCGCATAGCATCGCACCGCTGGGATCGGTGCGTGTGTGGGCACCTATATATGTTGGCACTATTTAAATGAATGAAATATCCATTGATTAGTATTTATTTCTATGGCACATTTTGAAATGTTTCATTTCAAAGTAATACTAGAAACCTCCATTTGAGAAAAGTGGCATCATATGCACATTACTGCACTATGGGAAATACTTGTAAATGTGGGTACACATTAGACCAGTGGTCAGGGAACTCGGTCCTCATTACCCCACGCAGTGCATGTTTTGCAGGTCTCCTCACAGAATCACAAGTGAAATAATTAATTATTGAAGTAATTAGTACACCTGTGCACCTGCTGGGTTATCAGCAAAATATGCACTGTGTGGGGTAATGAGTACCGAGTTCCCTGGCACAATAATGGCCATCGTTAATTCAACTTTGGTGTATATTGTCAAGTCATATTTGCCTACCTGTCCCTCTCCATGAGGGGGAAATGCTCTGTTCCTGTGCTTCCCTGGTAATGTTTGATTGCCAGCACCTGTGGTGAAGACCTTTACCAAGCTCACCACAGGTGATGGCAATCATACATTACCAGGGAAGTCCAGGAACAGAGCATTTTCTCCCTCATGGAGAGGGTCAGGTAGGCAAGTATGAGTCAAGTGTGTACGCACTAGGGGCCTGATTGGGATTGGTTTCAAAAGCAAACTCCTTCTTTAATAGACAAAACCATGTGCACTGCAGGAGGGGCAGATGTAATGTGCACAGAGAGAGTCAGATTTGGCTTGGGTGTGTTGAAACTGAAATCCTAAATTGCAGTTAAAAATAAAGCAGCCCGTATTTACTATTCACAGAAACAAAATAACTAGCCCAAATGTACCTCTCTCTGCACATGTTACATCTGCCCCACCTGCAGTGAAGCATGGTTTTGTCCATTAAAGAAGTTTGCTTGGGATGCGGTCATTTGGTCTACGGCATGATGGTCGTCATTGGGCCTGAGTCGACATGGGCCTGGGTCGACACGGGCCTAGGTCGACATGGGCCTACTAGGTCGACAATGTCTAGGTCGGCAGTCAAAAGGTCGACATGGTTTTTTTTGTGCCGACAGGCAGTATTTCATGCCCTCCCATCCACTAGGGCGCAGCGGTGCACTTGAAACTGTGTCCATGTCGACTGACATTCAGGTAAAAAAACTGAAAATGTCGAACTTTTGACTGTCGACATACACATTGTGGAACTAATGACCTTTCGACTTAGAACCATGTCGCCCTTTTCCATGTTGACCTAATGGTGTCGATCTAATGACTGTCAACCATCATGCTGTAGACCAAATGATCCCAACCCGTTTGCTTTTGCAAACCAACCTGAATCACCCCATATGAGTGGGAATACAATTTTGCCAAAATATCCAGACCTACCTATACTATCTCGGCTGTTTTTGATGAAATGCTATGTTCAACAAAAACAAGGTAAGTTTTTCGGCCATGCCGACATTTCCGACAATCAGGAATTTGGTTACCAGCACAACTCAAACAACAACAAACCTTTTGTTTTATTACGTGTATAGAGGATATGCGAGACAGTCTGGCCTGGGACAACAGAATTGCCTGTTTGAGAATCACCTGATCCTCTACAGCCGCTGTCAGTTCCGACCTGAAATATCTCTGGTCATGAGGTGCAGAGGCTATGGCCTTTCTGAACTTGCCTCCCATGCCTCTGTTATCCTTAGAGCCACCTCTGGCCTTAGGGCGGAATCTGGCGGCCGGCAAGGGCTGTTGGCTTGGCCCTGAAATGGGACGTCTGACCTGTGTGGACGCTGACCTGTGTGGACGCTGTCGGGAGAATAGTAGATTTCCCAGCTGGAAGCGTAGAAAACTCCCCCCACCCCCCCTCTCTTCATTTTTTTTTTTTTTTGTAGCGTGTTTCTTTATTCAGGTCTAAAGAAAAGTACAATGAATGCTTGACCATAATGTATTGTTTTGGTAGTATATAAAATGAATTATAGGTTGTAATGTTATGTTATCGGCTGGAAGTTTCTGCTGGTTTGGTGCCTCATCAGAGTTAAATTCTTCTTGTTGGAAATATGCTTTGCAGACATTGAAGATATTCAGCTATTTTACATAAGGGTTTGATTAATTTGACTGGACAGTAAGCTTTTTTTTTTTTTTTCTTTTTGCTACACAAGTGAGAATGCATATTTAAGATTCCTGTCATTTTTGTATACAGCAACTTCGGAAAACTCATAATCAGTCTGTGAAAAGCTGGTATGTGGTAACTTGAAACAGTAAGGATTCTGCTTTCCCTCCAAATCGGTGATTCTCAAACTTGGTCCATGGTGCACACTAAAGGTCCATACACACTGGGCGACTCTGCCCAGTGTGTATGGGCAGCGATGATAGCGTTCTTCACTGGGGGGAAAGCCGCTCAGTGCTTTCCCCCTGCCCGGTGTCGACGGAGGGGGGAGTACGGCGTTGCAAAGCCATCCTGAAAGCCGCTCATTTGCTGTTATAATCAGCAGATGAACGGCTTTCCTGGCGATGTTGCGGGAGCGCACAGCAGCGCTTATCGCCGGGCCATACACACTGGGCGGCTTTAAGGTTAAAGCCACTCAAACCTGCGGTTTTCAGCGACTTTCAGCTCAGTCGCCCAGTGTGTATGGGCCTTTAGGGGTTTATTTTTAATGCCCATTGTGTATGCACCTTTTGGCCCTCATTCAGTAAGGATTGCATATGATAAGCTGCTTCTGCTGGTCCTGCACAGTTACCCAAATTTCGGGAAACTCCACAGGTGTCCAGGTGGAAAATACTGCTTTAATTTAAGGAAAAGTCTATGAAGGATTTGTCAGGATGTACATTGTTGTAGCTGAATAAAGTAATGATTATTAAAGAAAGTGTAGCATCACTTAAAACTCCAATTAATGAAAGCGATGGAATTGATTTCACATACATATATTTATTATTAATATTTAAAAATGATTAAAGAGATTCCACACAATGCTTCCAGTGATACAACTGAAATGGTTATATATATACGACTGCCAATTTTGACCAATGAAGTCTTGCATGGATGGGTGACTATGTTCCTAAAATTCCCAAAGTATTCCTTGCTAACTGTTTGAAAAACCGTAATGTATCTGGCTGATACTTGAATTTCATATAAAATTTGTGATGGATTCACAGTGATTCAAATTGAGTGCTGTCTCGTCTATGTCTCTGGATATACTGTTTGCTTATATATATATATATATATATATATATATATATATATATATATATATATATATATATATATATATATATATATATATATATATGTGTGTGTGTATATGTAGATAGATAAAGATATCGGCGACTAATTACTGGGCTTGGTAAATTGATTAATAAATAAAAATATATTTATTTAGATGACAAAAAAAGTATATATATAAAGATGGACAATTAAAAATACAAGGATAAAAAATGCAAATGGATATACACAAAAAAGAGGGGTGGTGGTGGGTGTAAAAATATACAATTGTAGAAATCTTCCTAAAATCAATAAATAAGCATATAAATATAAAGGAGATTTGCTTAGCTCAGAATGGATGGAGATGAGTGGTTGCCCGGGCATATATTTTTATACCCACCCCCACACACCTTCTTTTTTGTGTATATCCATTTGCATTTTTTATCCTTGTATTTTTAATTGTCCATCTATATATATATCTATATCTACATACATACATACATACATACATACATACATACATACATACATACTTTTTGTCATCTAAATAAATATATTTTTATTAATCAATTTACCTAGCCCAGTAATTAGTCGCCGATATCTTTTATCTATCTACCCACATTTTTTAAGTGATATACCATCACTCATCTTTAAAGAACTGGCTGACACCCTCTATATAATAAGGGAAGATTGCTGTGGCCACCCAAATCCCATACTAGCACAGGTGGCGCCACTCATCCAAAGTACATATATAATATTCTGGTGGCAATAGATAACCCTGTCAGTGTGCTGCTGGGGGAGCCGTGAGCAAGTGTTTAGGACTCCTACAGTTCGGTATTTAAGCTGTATTAGATGAATGCTGCTGTGACTGGACTCCTGTTTCCAAGGTAGCCATACAGATGTTACAGATTTCGGGCGGTTTCAGACACTTGTGGAAGAGGAGCAATAAACAACAAGGGGTGAAGAAAGCAAGGGGCTGATGCGTCTTGCTGCAACATATGGCAGCTTTATCAAAGACCTTGTATTTTGATAAAGCTGCCATATGTTGCAGCAAAACGCATCAGCCCCTTGCTTTCTGCACCCCTTGTTGTTTATTGCTCCTCTTCCACAAGTGTCAGCCATTGTGTTTATTGATTTGAGTTTTTAGCGCTGCTACACTGTCTATGTACTTTTAGCTTTTCTTATACAGGTGTGACTTCCCTGTCCTCTAGCAGCAGCCATGTAACACACCATCCTTTTTTTTTTTTTAAATAAGTAATAATTATACCTTTTTATACCAGACAGTAATGTAATTGGACTTATTGTTCACTTTCCCTTGTGATCTTCATTATTATACTTTGTTAGAACATTTTAATATAAGTATTAAAGGACAGCTACAGGAATCTTCTACAAAATGTTCTGGGAGTTGATGTGGTGATAGTTTGGTGTTTTGTAATATGGTTCAGTACCACTTTTTCCATGCTGACTTCCTGGAGACCCAGAATAGGTATGTCCAGGTGTAAGGTGCGGAGGAGGGGAATGGGGGAGGGTGTGTGCCTGGTGGTCTGGTGTCTCCATTTTAAGTAATGAGAGATGGGTATGGATCATTGGATAGACACCAACTAGGTCGACTGGGCCATTAGGTTGACATAGTGAAGGTTGACAGTCAAAAGGTCATCTGGGAGTTTTTCACTTTTTTCACCTCAATGTCGACACAGTCGACATGGGCACTGAAATATAGCACCGCATCCCCTCACATTCCTCTCTGCGCTCGCCATGCTTCGGGCACACTTTAAAGGTGGCCATACATCAGAAAGACCGGTCTAAAGGCCCCCATCGATTTGGGCACAATTTCATCCGATTCGGCCCAAATCGCACTTGTAGACATCCCGTCCGATCCGATGCACGGACCCGTGCGCATCGGATCCGAGTTGGGAGGTTGCTAAATCTTATGTGCAGCCCGGCTACGGAGCCATGCGGTGGACGGCAGTGGGTAGGGTAGGGTATGCCAGCTAATAGAGAGCCAGAGGGAGCAGGGGGAGGCTGCGTAGGGAGCCAGGCAGGAGGAAGCTGCTGCGGTGCCAGCGGGGGCAGGGCGCCGGGCAGGGAGAAGACGCTGGCTGCCGGGCAGCGGCGGGAGCTGGGAGAAGCAGAGCACTTGGTCCATACAGAGCAAAACGCCCATACAGATGACTAGGAAGCCATTGATTGGCTGAGACCTCTCACAGCCAATCGCTGATTGGCTGAGAGAGGTCTCAGCCAATCAATGGTTTCCTAGTCATCCGAATGGGCGTTTTTTTCAAGTGCTCTGCTTCTCCCGGCTTCTTCCACTGCCCGGCAGCCAGTGTCTTCTCCCTGCCTGGTGCCCTGCTCCCGCTGGCACCGCAACAGCTTCCTCCTCCTCGGCTCCCTACGCAGCCTCCCCATGCTCCCTCTGCCTGGCTCTCTATTAGTTGGCATCCCCTGCCCGCTGATGTCCCCCACACGGCTCCCTCCTCCTACAGCTCTCCGGGGACTGCATATGATAAATCCATGTGATTTAACATAGGCACATCAAGTGCCTAATCGTGTGTCCCCATCTCGGGGAGCTGCAGGGGAAATCAGGTCCGACTTGTTTCTAGGACAAGTCAGACTAATGTATGGGGGCCTTTACAATCATGATTTTGTCCAATTTCCCTTCAACTTCCTGGCAGCCTTTGCTGGTTTTTTTGACTCACAATCCGTCATACAATCCATCTGCTGTATGATTGAAGCGTCATTTAAGTAGGGAGCTGGCCTACTAGGATCAAAAGCATATGAGTACCAAAAATCGATCCCAGGATTTTTTATGTGCATGCGCATAATCCCGGGACTAGCGTATGTCTGAATGGCTCTACCCGGGATTTTAGTCGACTAAAATCCTGGGTCCTGCGCACCTGCAATGGACCCGGGATTTTTTTTAAACGGGTTTAAAAAAAATCCCGGGTCCATTGCAGGTTGTATCGCGTTTCATATCCCGGGTAGTATGTCTGAGAGGGTATAAACTACACTGATGGTAACTGGTAAAACCAAAAAGAGGGATTTGTCTATAGGAAAATAGATGAATGCTACAAATTACTTATTGGTGGTCCAACCAGGTTGTGTAAAAGTGTGTGCCCTTTTATACCATGGCTTCAGCCAAATAGAACTTTTCTAAGTGTCTCTCACTCAAAGATGATTTCATTTTTTTCACCCCAGAGCTGCCACTAGATGACGCCAAATGGTTCCTTTCATTCTGGTTTGAATACCTGCTGAGGAGGTACTATAGGGGTATGCGTTTCACAATGTAGCCTCCTGAGGTGCAAGCAGAAATGTCATGGATGGTGTAATGGATAGCATAGTTGCCTCCCAGTGCTGAGGTCATGGGTTTGATTCCCACCTGGCCCTAACTGTGTGGAGTTTTATTCTCCCTGTGCTTGCGTGGGTTTCCTCCGTTTCCTCCAACATTCCAAAAATATACTGGTTGGTTAACCGACTCCCAATATGTGTGCGTGTGTACATGTGGTAGGGAATTTAGATTGCAAGCTCCCCTGGGGCAGGGACTGATGTGAATGTTCAAATATTCTCTGCTAAGCGCTGCGGAATATGTGTTCGCTATAGTAACTTAAATAACTGCAATAGTACAGAATCGATTTTCCCTTTTTTTTAAATATTGTTTTGTATTAACTAAACGTTTGATACATGTTTGTGTGCAGTGAAGCTACATTATTTCCAGTTGTACTTTCTGTACATAATGGACAGCAATGTAACATTGGAATTATTTGTAGAGTTCACTGATTATCTTCTATACATCTTCTACTTTTTTGACTGTGAATAAATTAAATTCAAATGTACGTCCACTCTGTCAGGGTGGGTGGAACTTTTTACCAAACACCTGTTAGATGACAGTGGGCTAATATAACCATGGGCTTCATACTGTATGTGAAATGCCAATATCGCTGGCTCTGTGTGGCTGCCATCCGGTGCTCCAACTGCATCAGCTGATGGTGCCAATACATCCTAGGCTGGGAGGGCTCAGCCTAAATGTCTTGTGTTGGGCCCCCAATTTTTTACGGCAACTCTGATGCAGTGCAGTAGTCACTGGGCGCAGTCTCTTGCTTTGAGTGTTACCAATAGTACAGCTACTGTAGCCTCTTCTCATGTTAAATAGCCTTTCTAGTGGCACCATGCCATGACTTTTTTCCATTAAATGCACCTTACACATAGAGCTGCTCTCAGCCAGCTCGCCATAATGCAGTTTCTGGAGGATGGCGGGGGTGTTTCACTCGTGCGTCCCACTTCTGTGCTGGATGTACACTGTACAGTACCTCTGCTACCTAGGCAGGCATGCTCCGGTGCTGCAGGCTTCAGGGACGGTTGGAGCTTCAGTGCAGGCTTCAGGAAGCTGTAAAGAGAACGGGGTGTGCGTTTTTTTTGTGGTGGAGAGTGGACCAGGAGCATGGTGATAGTCACACTAGTTCCCCGTCTAACAGGACCGGCTCCATCTGTATTTACAAAACAGTGTTAATGAGATTCATAAGCAGCTTCTGTTGAGTAAAATGATATGCATCATTACTATATTCAAAGTGTGATTGCGGCTTTATCTGCAAACAAAATTATACGTTAGATTGTTTTCCAGATACAGCGGCATAGTCACACAGAGCGAACATGTTATGTATAATGCGATTTATATCGCATAGAGGATAGATGTATGTGGACACATCTGTACATCTGACTAGATCAGGAACGTGGGTAGGCAGGTATGGTGTTTACTGTAATGCTGCCCATACACTACGACGATATTGCATACAATCCTTCGATTTCGACCGCATCTGTGTGATTTGTATGCATATCGAATGGGTCCATCTCGATGTCGCTGGAAAAAAAAACACTGGGCACCAAGATACGATCAGATTTGATGGGACATCGTATTGTTATCTCGCATCGCATTTCGGCACCATAAAATTAATGTGAGAAAAGTACTCCATGATATGCAGAGTTGGCCTTTAATACTAATTCAATGTGATGAGAAGAGCATCTAGACCATAAAAGGGTTATCATACAAAAGAGCAATTATTGCATTTTGACACCACAATTTGTGGAGTGTGAATGAACATGTTTATTTACAATATGTTACTGTTACTTCTGTATGTATCCTATGTTGGGCAGTTACATTTTTAGGTACTGCTTTCCTAGCACGGCGCCCGTCTCATTGATTGTATGCCTTAAGTTTAAGGTACTTAAGGCATACAATCAACGCGATGGACCCGATTTTGTTAATCTCATGGATCTTATGCATCCATAAGATGCATGAGATCCATGAGATAAAAAATCGTGAGCCCCCAATAACCATTATTAACGCCACCAGCACTATCAACGCCAACCCAAAGCGTGGCGAGCGCAGCGTGCCCGCGAGGGGCAGCGGTACGCGAGGGGCAGCGGTACGCGTCCTCCGACCTTTTCATACCCCCACTATCCACGTCGGTGTGGAGTTGATTTTATATAGTGTGGCGAGCGCAGCGAGCCACCGAGCCCAAAGCGTGGCGAGGGCCCGCGGATTACTTTACATGTATTCCGCGTCCGCTCGCCACGCTTCGGGCTCGGTGGCTCGAGCATTAAATCAACTCCACGCCAACGTGGATAGTGGGGGTATGAAAAGGTCGGAGGACGCGTACCGCCGCCCCTCGCGGGCTTGCTGCGCTCGCCACGCTTCGGGTTGGCATCAATAGTGGGGTGGCGTTAACAATGGGGGGGCCATTTCACCCATGATTCCAATGTAAAAATCTCGTCGATTGTGTCGATTAGCATCATCTCATGCATCTTATGCCGCACAAACACATAGGATGCATGAGATGCTTGAGATATCAGACCCACACATACAATCTAGATCGTGGGCGCCGTGCTAGGAAAGCCGTACCCATTTTTATTTTTAGTTTCATTTCAGCTGCAAGTAGTTTTCTAACTTAGTGGTGTGCATAAAATGCTCAGCACTATAGACACTCTCTTTTTATGAAATGACCACCAAAGAGGCCTTCTGTGATACCCTTTTAAGGGCCCCATACACTACAATGATATGTCTGACCCTGAAGTTGGATGCAATTTCTCTTGAACTCCCCCTGGACCATCCCTGGAGTGATTTCATACGATTTTGTACTTTTGTGCTATTTTTACATGCGATTTATCTTATAGTATAAAATATGTCTGATGGGCTGGATTAGGGGCTAGAGGGACTGGAAATTCCAGTCAAACTTAATGCGATGTATCGAACGCACAAAAAACCCCTTCATTTTCCATGCGATTCCGATCAATCAGTAGTGCAGCACTAGTGATCTAGGGGCTTCAGTCCAACACTCGCAGGACATCGGATTGGACGGAAAACACATATGATTTGCCACTTAACAAATGATATACAGTGTTGGCCCGAAAGGTCGACATTGCATGAAATTGGGCAAAATGGTTGTAGTGTATGGGGGCCTTTAGACTTCAAAAAAATGTCAGTTATGTGCAATATTTACTGCTTTAAAACCTTAACCTACTAACCCCTGATAACCCTGCCTCCCGACCCTGCTTATAAATCACTGTATTGTGCCTTATGCACTGAAATGTTGTACACTGTAATCATTTGCCTTCTAGTATAGTTGTTTAGTGGCAAGAACGTTTCTGCATTTTGAAATGTTTTGTTCTGAAATTGTGATCTATAAATAGACAAGTCATAAAATCTAAAGCTCTGTAAAATCTTTATAATGTTAATAGTATACAAAAGGAGGGGGATCCTCTGTAATTGTGTGGAGGAGTAGCAGGGAAGGATGGCATTCTTGCAGTTCTACATGTGCAAACCCTTAATTACCATGCCGAGCGGAGTTCCAGTGTTACAGTATGTGAGGAATTTTAGCATAGAGGCAGGAGACAGAGTCTAGGCTCCTAGGGTTAATGACACACACAATCACACTCACTGGAATTCAGTCTCCAGATATTGCTCTTTTTAACTTTTTTCCCAAGCACCAAAACAGGGAAAACCAGCTAAGGATGATATTTGACAAGCTTCTTGGTCATGTTTTCCATATTTGGAAATGTTTACCCAAAGCACTGATCTATTGAAAGAGGAGGGGAGGTGAGTCAGGCTTTGGAAGCAGGATATGAGTGCTTCAGTAAATGTGACATCCCCCTCCCTATGTTTCTAAGCGTTGCCTTGTGGTCTCTTTCAGGTTTAGTACCCCGGTATCTCTGGATCATCCTTTAAAGAAGTGTGCTTCTAGAAAGAACAAGACTGAGGTAAGTGTAATATTTTCTTTTCAAGGTGTCTGATTGCTTGTTAGGGGGAGATCATCTTATGGACCAATTCATTGAATAGCTGCTAATTGAAAAAAGATACATATTAACTGTCCTGCAAAGAAACCGATATATTGAGCCCTTTAGTATACAGCTGTGACAGAGGTGATTTGTGGAATGGAACTTTCGGCTGCAACTGTACGATACAAGCTTAATAGTCTGATGGGGCCTACTGTATATAAAAGAACTATAGCTGTAACTTTAGAGAATACTGTATATTAAGACTTTGGTTTTATGTTCCTTTTATAATCTTGGTGGCCATTTTTATTTCCCATAATCATGCAGGAAGTCTGAGTTGAACAGTTCTCACATGATGCTTGGGCCTGCTACTTGTTGAATTCATGTCATACTTGTGCAATCACTTTAGAACTGCTATGATGTATTCTAAAATGCATCTTCTGTTTTATTAGGAGTGAAATGTCTGTCTGCTTGTTTCACCTTTTCCAGATTTTCTGACAGTCCATTTCTTTCTTTTTTTTTTTTTTACATAAATTATTTCACTGATTGAACGAGATAAAGCTGTAGTAGTATTAAACCAAAATGGTAGCAACCATTTTAAGGATTCTTCTTGATTTCTTTTTTTCTTTAAAATAATTTTGTAAGATCTTTCATTTCATACAAATTCAGTGAACATTTATTCTTTAAAGCCCCATACATACGAATGCTGGGTACACACCAGAACGATGCAGATTGTGAGCGGGTCATAAGACGAGCGTGGAACCCGCTCATGATCTGTGGAGCTCACGTTCTGCATCCGATTTGGGCACCGTACCCCACCGATTGGGTCTTTTTGGGCCAAATAGTCCTGTGTGTACCCTACATTAAATGAGAAGGTAAAAGATTTCACTCAGAAGGGCCCTTCTGAGTGATCTATTTTACATTCTCGCCTATTGTGTACATTCCATATAGTTATCGATACGACGCATCGTTAACACCCACCCACTGGCCTGCTGAGCATGCAGGTCCATTTTGGCTGTATAGCCAATGGGTCCCAGTAATGTCATTAAATTATATTGTTTACCAACATCATTCAGTGTGTGTGTACACTGAATGTCATTTGCCAGGGAGTTCAGGTGAAAACACTACCGATCTAGCTCATGGAGCATATTGGCTAGTGTGTATGGAGCTTTAGGTAGCTATGCAATCCCGGATCACAACTGTCGGTCCCTCCCGAAAGCCGTGATCCTGGCCCATTTGTTCGACAGTAAATCAGAAAGCGGGATTCAATGTCCCGCCTGCTGATCGCCAAAAAAAGGGGCATGTCCGCATAAAAAACCTTGGATTGTCGATATACAGCTGGGATTGTGACAACACTCGGCCGTTGTCGGCAGAACAGGTCCGACCGCTTTTAAAGTCAGGCATGTTCTTCCGTTATCCCTCTTCAATGCTGTCATTAAAGACAGCATTGAATAGGGTCCCGCCAAAAATAGCGGCAGAGGATTGCATACCCCCCTCAATCTTTAATTCACAAAAAATACATACTGTAGGCCAGTAGTCAGGGAACTCAGTCCTCAGGACCCCACGCAGTGCATGTTTTGCAGGTCTCCTCACAGAATCACAAGTGAAATAATTAACTCCACCTGCAGACCTTATAATATGTGTATGTGAGTAATTAGTACACCTGTGCACCTGCTGGGTTACCAGCAAAACATGCACTGTGTGGGGTAATGAGGACCGAGTTTCCTGACCACTGCTGTAGGCAAACATATTACCACTTTTAAGGCCTTTGTGGTGAACTAGCAACAATGTATATCCATATATTACAATTGGTGTCCTCATGATTTATAGGCACTGAAAGCCCTGACCAACCCTGTGGTATTTGCATGAGTTGGCATTTCAAGATTAACAGGGTGCCTAGAGAAACTACTGCTGGTGCCTAGCAATTGAGTTACTTCTTTTGATGTACGTTTTCCCAGACTTAATAGTTTCACAGACTGGCTCCTGAAGTCTGCCTAATTATGATATTGTAATATTCCCAAATGTTTGCGTAATTGTTGTTGTAACTTGACACAACATGAGATATTAGACATTGCACATACAGTGTAGCTCACACTTTGTTATAAGTAGAGTGATGTACTGTTTATTGTATGCAAGACATTTTAATGTACAGCTGGAAGAGAATATGCACATTGGATGGACTATTATAAAGCAAGTTGTATACCTTTTTATTCATGTTTCCTGGTGTAAACTATTCTATGTAATTGCCATGAATTGGTTTAGACCAGTGCTTCTCAATCTCTTTCCTCAGGACCCCACACCTCACCTTACAGGTGCACTCATTACTGACTGACACATTTTAAAAGTTCCACAGGGAGAGCTCATTATTTAGAGCAGTGAGAATGATTTCTCTTGTGAGTCTGTGAGGAGACCTGCAAAACATGCTCTGTGTGGGGTCCTGAGGACCAACTTTGAGAACCCGTGCTTTAGACTGTTCATCCATTTATTTCATGTAGTGTCTGATTTCAGTATTAAGACTGTGGGAGCTTGATTAGGAAATCAGAATAGTTATTTGGCAGCGGTGTCTAATACCAATTGTATCAAACGTCTAATCAGTCCTGGAGCATTCTCTGTGTCCTATAAGACACAAACAATTAAAAAAATCCATGGTCAAGTGTCCACCATGGATAATTTGAGGCTTAAGATGCATATATAACATGTTTAGACATTTGCAATTGAAAAAAACAAACAAGCAAAAATATACAAAAATGAACAGGTATTTTAAAGGTGTGTACACACGGCAGGATATGCCGTGAGATGAGTCGCGATACGATCAGATCATATCGGGACTCGCATCGCACGGCATGCCTGCAGAGGGACAATTTAGACTATATTGTGCAGATCTGCACTATATAGTCTTGGCTGCCCTCTCTATTTCACTGACTATTTGCGCGCATCGGCAGCGCATCGGGCTCGCAAGCCCTAAAAAAGCATGCGATATTGCTTCCGATGTTTACTATATCGGCAACATCGGAAGCCATATCGCCCCGTGTGTAGAATGAATCCAATTAGTTTTGGTGCCGCTTTAATAGGTGTCAAATGGAGCACGCTCTAATTATTATGCTTTTAGTGCCCAAAAGCACCAGTTTTAGTCATGTAAAGTGGCTAAACACATCTAAAGTCCTAGTTAGGGCGCCCAAACCATGGACTTTTCACACATTTTTGCTGGTCATCTCAGGAGTCTGAGTAGAAATGTGTGTGCACCTATGGCACTCGTCTCTGAGTGGAGTAACAATTGAATTGAAGTTTTCTCCAGTGGTCTGACCCGCAGTAACTTATTACGGAAAAACCAAAGTGGAATGGCTTAAGTCTGTTTATTTTGTAATTAAAGATATGTGGCTGTTATTGTCCTTGCCTAAAAAAGCAGATGCCACCTGTATAATACTGCTCTGTTTTGAATAGGCACCTCTTTATTAAAGCAAATTTATGGTTTTAATATATTTACTATAGCTTAATAGAACCCTTAAAGTTAACAGATACTGTATGAGTTATGAAATCTCCGAACAACAATGTACCTATTAAATTGTGTTAGGACTACACATTATGACTTTTTGGTGCAAGCAGATCTGTTCTAAAGTGCAAAGTGGCCCAAGAGTCTCTGCCTCCTGTGGTCTCTGTAGTTTTCTGGTAGCTCCAACATGCATTTTCATTTCTGTTTTGACATAATGTAAAATATGTTGTTGGCTCATTTAGCATGTTTCAATGTGACTAGATACTTACAGTGACCACAGGATTCAGTAATGTGTAAGGTCATTGAGTCTATCACTCGCACTTGAAGATTGTCAGCATGTTTTGATTGCACTGCTTGCAGAGTGGAAAACAAAATGCAGGGTGAGGCGAAAAAAACCCTCTACTTTTAAAGTGCACAAAAAAGGCTTGGCGTATAGCATACTTCAGTTCTTGGTTGATGCTTGTAGACCTCCACTTTCAGATGGCCTTATTGGCTTTGTAGAAGCCCTTAGTGAAGTTGATGAGTATCGTTTTGCACCCTATAACGAAAAGGACACTTATTGACTTAGCCAGACAATGCAAGTAAGCTTTGTCAAGAATTACAGCAGTAATGCCGGAAAAGAGCTGCAAAGTAATCGGAAGCTTCAGAAATAGAATAAATGTGTATCCTCAATGAAGGCCACAACTAACTGGGTGATATTGTATTCAAAACCAATTGATTTAAACTGAATTCCATGCACTTTATGTAATAAAATGTTTAATGGCATTTACCATGCCCTTCAAAATATGGGAGTTTTTTTTCCTCATCTTTTATAATGGGCGTGGATTTAACGGTGAGAAAGCGATAAGTAGTTTTCATGCACATACTTGCATAGATAGGTTTAGAGGGAGTCATGTCACCCTGTACAATGTTACAGTTCCCGCTGTTAACTTTTCCATTGTAAATTTCTAGATTGATACAAATCATCCCTACTTTGAAGAAATTTACACAGGAATGTTTTGGAGTAGAAAAAAACCCTACTAAACTTCATATACAAATGTGCATTTACAGATCACAAAAGTGTTGCCATTGGTCATTCTTAGGCCTCCTATATTGTAATTCAAGCAAGGTTCTGTTGATTAATCACCAAAATAATGTTATCTAGTGCAAAATATTTTCCATAAATGTATATTTAAAATCAAATAAAACAGCTAGATGTGGCCGTGTCTACACATATGATATGGAAGTGGGGGTAAAATGTTTTTAGTTTGTCACAAGTATGGAGGCCATCTTGAAGTTTGCCATCTTGGTTGAGACTCAATTTGTTTTTAATTGTGTGTGTGTGTGTGTAATATTACTTCTCATTCAAGCACCTGTCACTAACTGTACAGTTCCTCTTTCCTGCCTGGAGTATAGCTCTCTGCTCTGGTGCTTCTAGCACACTGGACTCTGTTTCAGTGCCTAGATTTTAGAGTTAAGCTGGCCATACATTAGTGTGATTTGGCCAAATCGTATGTGTTTTTTTTCTCAGATTCTCATCCGACATGTGGTCCCGTGCGTTTTGGATTGGAGTCGGAAATTAGATGTACTGCACGTAAGATCGCTCAGATTGGACAGCCTCTGCAGCTGTGAATTGGTTTGCATATGATATATGCAAAAGTGTGGTTCTCCAAGAAGTTGCAGAAGTATATGGCCAGCTTGAGATACACCAGAGCAGAAAGTGACACCACTGGCAGGAAAAAGGACCTGCTTGGGTTGTGACAGGTGCAGGCTGCTAGAGTGAATACTATATACCAGTGGTTCCCAAACTGTGCGCCTAGGCTCCCTGGGGTGCCTCGGAGCACTTGCAGGGGTGCCTCGTGTTGGTGGTCCAGAACCGATTAAAATTATTTATGGTCAATGTAATAGGCAAAACCAGAGCTTGTGGCTTCCAGTTTTAAAATATGTGGATAAACCGAAGTGAATCCTGTTCCTCACCACATAATTGGACCTAAGGATGAAATATAAGTACAACTTATTTAATTTAATATTGTTTTCTGAAATTCTCGGTAGCAAACTTTGCACCTAGGGGTGCCGCGACAAATATTCTGATAATCTAGGCTGCCGTGATGCAAAAAAGTTTGCGAACCACTGCTATATACAGTAAATTATGGTATATAATGGTAAATGGTATATGTAGCTCTTCAAAGAAAAAAACAGAAAGAATAGACTTACAGTAAGACTTGTAATATAAAAGAAATGAAATATAGAGGTAAGCATATAAAACATCTTGCAATTTCCAATAAAAATAACTTTTGGCCATTCTAAGTGTATTGTCTTTGCCGAGCGATGAGAAACACTGTAGGTGAACTAATGCTCGTTTCTAGAAATTTGAAGTCTTTTGAGAAAAAAAAAAGACCTTCTCACAGCACGGACTACCGTATGCTTTAGAGTAAGCTTTACTTTACACAACAACCTGTACTATAATGTGCAAAGTAAAGCCCCAGTACAGTCCATTATAATCCGGGAGGTGTATGTAGAAACCAGAATAGTTCACACACAATATATACAACAGTCCTAAGTCCAATCAATTGACGCGTCTCCTCCTGCATCCTGGTTGCTTTATATTGTTACAAAGACACATTTTGTGCAACAAAAGACATCCAAAGGTAGCAGCATTGCTTGGGACTAGGCGGCTCACTCATGCCTCTCACTCTGCATGGCGTATTGGGCTAGGTGTATGATAGTAAGAAATCGGGGGCATACAGAGAAAATAACACAAAATGAAATGCAATTGCGAAAGAACATTGAGACTAAGAGCCTGGTTCTAGTTGAATTGGTACCTGGCGTTTTTGCACGGGTGACTGATGTTGAAGCACTGTGTATGCGCATATTCGCTCATGGGCAGGGTTTCTCTGCAGACGCCTTCGCCGACGTGTATAGTCGGCATGACACTCGCACAGGGCCGGCCGGGTTTTTTTGCATGCGTTTCCTGGGCATACCCATGAAAACGCTGGGTGTGCCCTGGAAGACACTAGGCTTCCTCATGTGAACATAAGCTGGCACCTGCCTTCTGGGGGTGGATGGCTGACATCACAGGACATCAGTTGCATGCCCAGTTCTCGAACCAGGACACTGCAAGTCATCTTAGACGGATCAGATTTGCAAGCATTGTAGAAATCGGTCGGCGACCATCTAATGATTTCAGGAGGCCGGGTCTGGCATTTGTACACCCGGCATGCTGCGTTAGAAGACTCGCTAAGCAGCAGTAGTTACCCCCTAATTACAATCTGTGACTAATCGCAAACATTCTATGACGGCAAATTGACAGTGTGCAGTCAGTGGAGACTATTTGTGTGTTGGCTCCGTTTTTCTTTGCATTTTCTTTTGCACTTCAGCTAATCAGAAGAAACCCATCAAGGCACATTGTAATGGGGCCTACACACGGGGAGATTTCAGGGCATTTTGTAAGCATTCTCACTAGATCGCATAGAAAACACCCCTACATCGCTCTGTGTGTAGAGGCCCTGCAGGTTGCTATTGCTTGACGATTAATATCCAGCATGCAGGACAAATCTACTTAATAGTCACTGTAGAACACTGACCCAGACAGATTGCTCTACACACAATGCTGACACTTTGCTGTGTGCTGAGCAACCGTTCTGAGTTATCTAGCATTGCTCAGCAAATCTCCTTGTGTGTAGTCCCCTTAAGGAATCTTTTGCTTTAAATGGCTTGCTTAATAACTGGATGTGGAAGTAGATCTCAGGCTGCATACATTGTGTAACATTGTAACTGCTGCTACAGAAGGGTAACCTTAACATTCACCTGTGTCAGCTTGAGGTTTTTTTTTTTTTTAATTAGATGAAGGCATTGTTTGTTTTATATTTATTTATTTTTGCTTGTTAAGCATTCAAGAATATTTTTGTTTTTCTCCAGAATGCATATGCAGAAGTGTTCCCTGTATTTGGGCTGTAGGAAGCCAAGGTTGTCTAATTATTATATCAATTCTGTAGAAGCTTGTACAGCAATAAGACCAAATCAGGTGCCCCTGTTTGTGGTGAGTTCCAGGTGACTGCCCGATAGGGGGATCCCGACGGTCAGTATCCCCACTGGCGGTGCCCTGACAGGGGGGATCCCGACTCATGATTTATTCTGCCATGCGGGGTCCACGATCCCCATAGGGGGAGAATAGAACCTGTGGTGAGCGAAACAAGCCCAGAAGGGGCATCTTTGCGCTTGCCTCCGTCTGAACACTGGCAGTCGGGATTCTGATGTCGGGATACTGACCATCGGGATGCCCCCTGTCTGACCGCCATACCACACCCGTTCGTGGTGCATGTGATCCCAGATGTCTACTGGTAATGCCAAGGTTTTAGTTCTCTGTGTTGGTAACTTTTATATTGTAAAAAATTTAGTCTATTGGAAAACATGGTACACTATACAAGAATTATTCAAATAATTTATTAAAAAAACATTGTTTTGTGATTGGCTACCTCTCTTATACTTCTTAAATAGGTATCTCTTGTAAAGACAATTAATTCAAGTTATGTTTTATTGCATAATTGCTGCTAAAACACTTTTACTATCTTAGAAATAAAAAAATTAGTAACCTATACAACATAGGGGGGTTATAAATCTCAAATGTGGTAACTAAGAAATGGTTCACTGTCTTTCTATGTTTTTATTTATTTATTATAAAGTTTTTTTTATATAGTGCAGCATATTCCATTGCAATCTACAATTGGAGACAACCGTGATAAAACAAACTGGGTAGTAACAGACTGATATAGAGGTAGGAGGGCCCTGCTTGCAAGTTTATGCGCCCAACAAATTAATTTTTGGTTGTATTTTTTTAATGGGCATTGTTGCCGAAGGCGCCCATTATTTCTACTTGCATCCTTTTTGAGATAGTGTAGTACACCTCTGTATATGCTGGGTGACCTAGAAAACCTAGAGCGTATCTGGGTCTATCTATTTCTATGGGTCGTGCGATCAATTGTGTGCACATAGGGAGGTGTATCGGTACGATGTGTGGTCCCGAGGGTTGAGAGGTTGATCCTCAGATATGTGCTACAAGTATGATCTGTCGGCTTTACTTGCGGTCCTAAGCATATCGTATGTGATTTTAAAGCCCATACGATTGCTCATTAGTTTGCTCTTCCAACCTGCTTTATTACCAGGTCGTATGCAGGTCATTCTAGTGTATGGCCAGATTTAGGGGTTCTTGAAGACTGAGATTGGGAACCAATAGTCTAAACAAAGCAACAATTTCCCTAAATGAGATATGAGGCACGGGTGTGGTATAGCACACCGACAGTCATTAGCCCAACGTCGGGATCCCGACTGCCCAGACTCCGACAGCAGGGGAGCGCAAAGAAGCCCCTTGCGGGCACACTGCACTCGCTACGCTCGCCACATATTCTATTCTCCCTCTATGGGGGTCATGATGGAGACTAGCCGGTGGCCGCCAGGATCCCGAGTGTCTGGGTTTTAACATCCGTGTAATGACTGTCTGTCAGCCATCCGGCACCCATGGGGCACATCTTCTAGTGCGTATCTGCATTATGTTGCTGACAATTAATGCAGGGCTGACAGAAGGCATCGCTAGTGAGTGCCATGCTGCAGAAGGAATCATTGTTGTCGTTGCTTGCCAATGCCGAGGTCGGTTGGCAGTGATGTCATGCTGGGTACACATCTGCTAATGTGTATCCAGCATTAGTGCCCGCTGCTATGATTAATGGACTCCCAAGAGAGGTTTTAATTCCCCCTATGTGTGTATTCTATACACTTCCTATTTTTTTGTTTTGTTTTAATTGCTTTAATAATTGATCAATAAATATGAGATTGTATTGACTTGTTACTAACTTCATGTATAGACTTAGCTACTAATTAGTACATTTCTGGTGAATTAATAAGTTTAGCCTGGATAGTGTAGTTGGGGTTCCCTTACTTTTTGTTTTAGATGTGGGCTGGGAGCTGAGGTAGAGAACCATTTTTAATAATGAAATATGTAGTGCTACCTGTTGTGAGTAGAGTTTTATGTCAAAAGCAAATTTGAGGACAATCCTGCATAAATAATACTCTGAAGAACTTGTTGTTTTTATTTTCATTGTGTTGTGCATTAATTAAGAGTAGAAGTAGAAAGGTTGTACCACTGCTCTCGTTTGTCAAGGCTTATAATACCCATGTCTACATTTGCACCTAGACCATTCTGCTTTTCAACACAAGTGTTCTGTGCCTGTCTGTCTCTTTCTGGCACAATATCAGCAATGCCCCCAGTATGGTAATCTTTAAAAACAGACTAAAGGCTTTCCTGTTTACACAGGCAGTTTTTACTGCAGCATGAGCCAGACAACCTTTAGGAACCTTCCCACTTATTTTATTTTGTAAAACTTATTATGTAAACGGTTTTATTTATTTATTTTCATTTCTGAGAACTAGATTATTTGCATTACCATAGTAAAAAACACTGTGGCCATTTAAACCCCCCTCCCCTCCCCATACATGTATCGAAAATCAGTAGAGATGATATAAATATAAATACATATTATATACACATACTGTACACACAAAATATGGGGAAACCTGTTGACGTGCTCCTCAACCAAGTAATCTGTTCTTTTCTGGCTGCACTTCCTAACCTGTAGAATTGGCACTAAAAATGGGTATGAGGAAGGCACTGATCTGCCACTTATGGATAGGAATGGATAATGTGCACCTGTTGTTTTCTGATTCAAAATAGAACATACGTTTATTAAGAACTTCAACCTAACAGTTCATTCTAAAAGTACATTCAAAACATGATCCACAGCGAATACAATTGGCATATGAATTTCAGGTCACACAAAGATATCAAGAACCGTAAAGGGTCTTTTATTTCACTATTATACAATGGGATGAAATCAATGCGGCTGGCGAAGGGGGTTAAATGGCGGGGATCGCAGAAAACAAGCGACCCTCACTGTTTAACCCCCGTGCTGGCCGCTCATCCTATTCAACATGCTGGGGAAATGCTTGTTGTCAGAGGACAGCGAGGATTCACCCAAACAGCGAGGCTCGTGGCTAATGCAGAGAACCCGCCACATACACTGATTTCCCCTCGCTCCAAAAACCTAGCAAGGTGGGAAACTGCATGTGCAGGGGGTTAATTGAATACTGACCGTGCGAGCTGTGACCGCGAGCAGGCAGCCCTGCTCGCTGTCACAGCTCGCAGAAAGCATTGAATACACCCCATAATCTATATTATTATTATTATTATTATTATTAATAATAATATTATTATTATTATTATTATTATTATTATTATTATTATTATTGTTGTTCTATTTTATACTACAGTACTAGAGTCGGCAGATTCATGACACCATAAAATTTTCATGGTATTTATGCAAAAGGTATTTATGTGCTCATTATCTTCTTAAATATTATTTTTAAAACAAATGTCTGTATTCCTCCTCTTGTCAGAGTTCTGTTCTTTTATTTATTTATTTTTCTTCGTGAAATTGTTTCCTAGTATGTATTTGTAAGGGGAAAATCACAAAGCCGTATGTTGCTTGGCATCCTGCCACATGCACTAACTACACTGCTCATTTTTTTTTTTTTTTTTTGCTCGCTGTTTTGGGAAATTCTCGCTGTCCTGTGACGGCGAGGATTTCCCCAGAACATTGAATAGAACGAGCGGCCGGCGCGGGGGTTAAACAGCGAGGATCGCTGGTTTTCTGCAATCCTCGCTGTTTAACCCCCTCGCCGGCTGCATTGAATACCTGCCAGTATGTGAACGTATCTGTTTGGGCAAAAATGGTTGTTTAGATAAACCACAGAAATCACCTAGTTTCCGGCTTTTGAGAGCAAATAGTTGATTGCCACCTGCTTCCATACATTAGGTTTTCGATCTAACCAAAAAGATTGGACAGATAATTGGATGGCCCCTTCTTTTTTTTTTTTCAATGACTGTTGACCGGCCTTATGTCAACACTGATATTTTAGCCTAATGCTAACATTGAATGTAGCATAACCATATCGACAACCCAAATAGCATGCTTTGGCATTGAAATGGCTGTTGAAATACTCCATATCGGCATCTTGGTGCTGACGTTGTGGATGTTGACAATTTGTGTCAACAAATTCAGCATGTTGACTACTTCAATATTGGAATTCAGAACATGGCAACATAATGGTGTGGACAGTTTGTCAACATTTTAAATGTTTACATCCCGATTAGAACCCCGGAAAGGACCTGTGTGCGGAAATACTTTTGGTCCCACGATGAACTCTGCTATCCTTCTCCCCCTTTGCCTGTCAAGCTTTAGCAACTGTCAGTAAACCAGCAATTTAGCAACGGTTTTTAAATGGGGAGATTTTACTTTATAAAAGTTGAATCCCATGGGTAACAATGAGGCTGAAAACTGCCACATTGAATAGGTTTTCCGATCTTTCTGACTGTCGGAAATATGCACACGTTATTGAAGTAAAATAGGGCTCACACTCTCTTTTTAGTCTTTGCTATAAAACAATGCATGTAATACTTGTAGTATCTGTCAGAATTGGGCTTTTCAGGTATTTTTGGGTACTTGTAGTAAGAGCTTTGATGTCTATGCAATCCATATATATTCAAAATCAAATGTCAAATTGTACCATGTGTACACAGCAAAAGTCATTTCATTAAGGCTTGCAACAAAACAGGAAATTACTTTTGTTGTGCTTCACTTTTTCCTAGAGAAGTACGGTAATAGTTTAGTGGTTATTGCTACAAACTTTTATTAAATTTACTGTTCAGTTTGCTTTCCTTATTATGGTGTTTTGTTTTGCAACAAGGAGCATGTTCAGATTTTTCGATCTTGTATAATATATTAATTTCATATGGATTGCTCAAAGTAGCATGGAAGGCTGGAATGCTGAATCTGTGAGGTAATCTTTTGCAGAGGTACTTTTATTATTGAACGTTAACCTTTTTTATGGGTTTTTTTGTGGTGCCAAGTGTAGGCTGTCTTATCAAGTTCGTCGGGATTTGTCATTTATTGCTCATTTTATCCTACTAAAGATAGCTAAAGTTGAGTTAGATTAGTGTGATGCTAGATGCTTGAGCTGCTGCGAGCTCTGTGTTACAGTAGAAGCAATAACTGAGGATTAAATAATTCAGCATGCTTTGAATATACTAAATACCTCTGCAATGGTGTGCATTGTTCATACTGCTCTCCCTGATTAGGAATTTGGGAGGGGAGCTTCTTTTTTTTTTGCTTCTCTTTGTGACTGTAAATAATGCAGAATGCAGCAAATGAGATCTAGAATTTGAGAACACTTTGACCTACACATATTATTCAGATCTGTTTGCAGTACAAATTTGTTCTCAAAATGTACAAAACCATGTGCACTGCAGGTGGGGCAGATGTAAATTGTATAGAGAGAGAGTTGGATTTGTGTGAGTTATTTTGTTTCTGTGCAGGGTAAATACTGGCTGCATTATTTTTTACACTGCTATTTAGATTTCAGTTTCAACACACCCCACCCAAATTTAACTCTCTGCACATGTTACATCTGCCCCACCTGCAGTGCACATGGTTTTGGCCATTTTGAGAACAGGACCAGGGTTGGGAACCACTGGACTAGAAGAAAGTCTTTTGTATCTAAAGGGAATTTCTGCAGATGCAGACTTCCAAAAAGTCCAGGTCCCAGGCAGGCTTCACTCAGGAAGGAGAAGGATCCTCAGAGGAGCTGGAGTATGTAGAGGATGTTTCCACTGATGAGTCGGGGGAATTAGGGGAGCCAAGGTCTTTTAACTTGGACCTGTGGAGAGTCTTCTTAGAAATATTTACACAACACATTTGTTGTTAAGCTGCTCAATCAGAGGTGTGTCACTCATGTGCCAAAAGGGAGGGGTAATTATTAACATTTTGTTTCTCAATTACACACTGTATTATCTGATTATTATGTAGATATTTCTCACTCAGAGATCTTGGTTGCATATATCTGCAGATATAGGGCTAAGCCCCCAGGCCGTACGTCAAGGCTTCTCTGTGTCACTGGGGGTACCTAATACTGGGTATGGGTCGGTGGTGTGGGCCCCCCAACATGCCGGCACAGGCTGGGTACTCCAGGGCAGCACACAAATGAAAATTAGTAGGGGTTAATAAGAAGCACATATATTTACAAAGCAATGGATTACAAGGATGTACCGGGTACTTTGGAAGAAACAGGACCCACTATTTGAGGACAGATCCAGAAAAGTGAGAGCGTGTTCAGTCCATAAGGTAGTAAGGGAAATTATTTCCAAAGAATGGTCTAATATCGATAAAAGAATGGCAGTTGGTGCCAGGAATGACAAGATGTACCGATTCAAAGATGAGTTGTTTCTAAGTTTGTGCCTGATCCCTAAAGTTGAGGCAGCAGTGGCAGAACTCTGTTCCAGAACCACGATACCAGTAGAAGATGGCACGGCCTTCAAGGATGCAATGGACAGGAAAATGGAGAATTCGCTTTGTAAAGCACATTCTGCATCTGCCTTGGCACTCAGGTCTAGTGTGGTGATAGCGTCAGTATCAAGGGCCCTAAGGCTCAGGGCGTTTAATATACATACAGATATTAGAGAGAATCTCCAAACATTAATTGCTTAGAAGTCTAGGAATAATGCAAAAATCTATTGATTATCACTGAGAGTCCTCCCTGGATGCAGCGTCTTTTGCGGCTAAGATTATGGCAGCAGGGATCATGGCTGGATCATCAACACAGAGAAGAGTCAATTAGATCCAACCCAAATCATCCAGTTCCTGGGCATTCAGATAAACACCAAAGGACTCTCCATTGTCCTTTCTCAAGAAAGATGTTGGAAGATTCAGCGACTGGTGCTATCACTTTTACAGATGAAAAGGTTTCCACTGTTACTCACCCTTCAGCTCTTGGGTATAATGGCCTCCTGTATTTGCATAATTTCCTTGGATCAGTGGAACATGAAAACTCTCCAGTGGCATCTGCTCCCATTTATAAGAGGCAGAAATAACAATTGTAAAATGATAAGGCTGTGGGGAATATTCTGATTCACTCGGAAAGGCACGATCACTCTCTAATGGACAATACCATATGCACTGCAGGTGGGGCTGATGTAACATGTGCAATGGTCAGCTGCGATGGATACAGGGGGTGTTGTCGATATACCCCAGCAGGGACAACCCTGTTCTTTGCTGCAATTGCTATATATAGTCTATAGTGCAGATCTGTACTACTGTATATACCTAGTCTTGAATGCACAGTCTATTTTTCGATTCGATTTCGATGCCGCGGGTCCGCATTGGGATTGAATAGAAATACAATGCTTTTGATTTTTCATTTAATTCCATTTTGCTTATATAGGCGAAAGTGAATAGTAAAATAGTCAAAATCAAACCGTGTATGTGCCATATTATTCAGACCCCCCCTGCTTCAGTTAATCACAGAAGTGAGCATATTGGTGCACAAAAGTTCCTCTCAATGCACTTTTGGTAGTGGCCTTTGCATGGCATTCTGGGGTGCAAATTCAGCATTGATGTCCATGCAGTAGGAAAGTAGTGATGCCCATGTTCAAGGCAATATCTTATTAAAGCAGTTGGCATGGTCGCATTTCATGGTAAGTTCCAGCTGGCATTGTACGCGTTACTTATGATTGTACCAGTTATGAGCTTATGGGGCAAATAAATAAAATCTTTTTCTATAGCATACAAATATGTACTCAAGTTGCCTTTTGTAGAAGAAGCTATGTATAAATATCTAGTATTGCTTATTACTGATCCATTGACCTCTGACCCCTAAAAGGTACTTAAGTATGTCACCTTTATGTGCTAGCATTCCTGATGCTTTGATATATATTCTTTATTGGATCGTTGATAAAACTTGTCACATTCCCCCTACTAGTGCGCCATCTCTTAATCTTTAATGCTTATACTTCAGAGAGGCACCTTCTGAAAGCGAGAACAGAATAAAATTACCCATTGACCTAAATAGGATTTTTGTCCTGATCTCACCTTTTTTTTAGCATTTGTTTACAAAACAAGAAGCTGTGTTACTATTGATTCATTTTCAGAGCACGCCTAATGAAATCCTGTTGGTGCATTGATTTGTAAGACAGCCCTGTCAGTTCTGGCTCTGATAATCAATGCATGGTATGGAGGCTGCTTGACTTACAAACATTAGTTTCTCATTCCCTTGTAGGGGAAGTCCATGTCCCCCTTGAGTAGAATATGTACTTTAGAAGTTTGTTCTGCTTTTATTACTGAAGTCACCTTTTGTCAGTCAAGTGAAATCAAAGCCAAGATCTGAATGTACTTACTCTAAAACATGGAATTCATAGAAGCATGTATTTTATACGATCGATTCTTACATTTTATTGGCCTTTATAATAAGGTATTAAAATAAAGGAAACCCCCAGTTAATTTGCTTTGCTATTGTTTACTAAACCAGATCTAGATGCTTTTATGCAACACACACACTATACTGTATATATGCAATAGAGCAAAGATGATTCACTGCAACAACTAAGTATATTGGCTTCTGCAGAAATGCAGGTTATAGCCCTAGCAACATGGTGAGAGGCTTATTAAACACTCAGGGCTGGATGTAATGCTGCCTGAGTTCGGAAAAACCATGGCTTGTAAGCGATTGCCCCAGAAAAATAAAAAATCAGAGTTCGTGTGATCTCCCCTTTCTATCGCAGAGTATTATAAATAAAGTCTGGCTTATTAGAACAAGGTGAGCCACCTGTATCTTGGAAACGACGGTGAAAGAATAAACTGGGTGAAAAAATAAAATAAATAAATATATATATATATATATATATATATATATATATATATATATATATATATATATATATATATATATATATATATATATATATATATATATAATGTATGTAGAAAGCTCTGGCCTGCAAGCTTACAATCTATAGGAAAATAGTGATTAATACACAAGGATAGGTGTTATATATTGTATAGTGGTCCACCAGATTGCAAAGGTTCTCTGAGGACTGTATAATACAGTAACCCAGCAATGTTGGCCAGGCATCACGAGGATGGAAAAGTGAAGATATGTTTGGACTGTGCAGTGGGGATGTTAGATGAAATGGGGTTTGGGGGGTTCAATCGCACAAGACTTTAGCGCAGAGATATAGAGTATTGGGCTAGGCCCCCTGCAGGTACTGATATGGTTAAGTAGCAATAGAGGTGCAGGGGTGTGCGACCATGGACAATGGTTAGGCAGAGTATAATTGGAGACAGGGTAGGGATTGTCACTGGTGTGGTGCACCAAAAGAGAAAATTTCTAGACTCTAAAATTTACCTTTTATTAGGTTTATTAAAACTGCGAAATATACAAACTAACATGAAACATTGAACAGTGAATACAGTGATGGTTAAAAACTGCGCGTGCGGTGTTAGCATGCGATACCTCCTACTGAATAGATCACTTCTCCCGTTATCACCTATTAAGTACTGTCCCTTTGCGTATCTGATGGCTCGAATTAGCCTATGTGACAGATATCTGTCACATAGGCTAATTCGAGCCATCAGATACGCAAAGGGACAGATATCTGTCACATAGGCTAATTCGAGCCATCAGATACGCAAAGGGACAGTACTTAATAGGTGATAACGGGAGAAGTGATCTATTCAGTAGGAGGTATCGCATGCTAACACCGCACGCGCAGTTTTTAACCATCACTGTATTCACTGTTCACTGTTCAATGTTTCATGTTAGTTTGTATATTTCGCAGTTTTAATAAACCTAATAAAAGGTAAATTTTAGAGTCTAGAAATTATTTTCTCTTTTGGTGCACCACACCAGTGACAATCACTACCCTGTCTCCAATTATACAGTGGGGATGTTATTTGGTAGGAAAGATTTATGATGGTTATGTGGATGGTTCTGTAATTTGAGAAGTTTGCCTGAGGTGAGTTTCAGGCAACTCTTGAAGATTTGGAGACTGGAGAGTCGTCTTCTTTGTGTGAGAGGGCATTCCACGGAGTTGCTGCAGCCCAAATAAAGTTCTGCAATCATGAATGGGAGCAAGTAATGCATGTGGCTGAGACGTAGGTCTTGTGAAGAGCGAAGGGGTCGGGTTGAGAGATATTTTGAGACAAGCAAAGAGATGTAGGTTGATGCCATTTGTTTTATGGCCTTGTGTGGAAGTAAAAGTATTTTATATTGAATATTGTAAAATGCAGGTAGCCAATGGAGGGACTGACAGCAGTTTTGGTGAAGAAGGTTAGCCTAGCACAGTGGTTCCCAAACTTTTTGAATCATGGCACCCTAGAGTATCAGGATTTTTTGCACAGTGCCCCTATGGCAAAAGTTATTTTATAAATAGGGAAAATATTAAATTACGTCAATTGTATTTACAGGTCATGCTTGGGCTTAATTAAGTGTTGAGGGATAGGATTCGCTTATGTTTGTCCACATATGTTATGATTGATAGCCACAAGCACTGGTTTTTCTGTTACATCATCTACATATATATAATTATAGTGTCTGTGTGCCTCAGAAACACTGCCATCTGTGGGCAGCGAGTGAACTACATACACGCACATACACAGAGGCAATAACAATGTAATTGCAAAATGCAATAACAATGTAGCAGACTAGCTTTCAAAGCATTTGCTTTGACCAGGATTACTAGGTGACCACATATATATTTTGAATTGGTCCTATACCACTGCAAGTTTCCTGAGGAACCCCTGGGTGCCATGACACACAGTTTGGGAACCACTGACCTAGCAGCTGCATTCATGATGGATTATAGTGGTGAGAGTCTGTATTGGGGAAGACCAGTTAAGAGACTATTGCAGTAAACAATGTGAGAGATAGTGACAGGTTTATAGGGAAATATGCATTGGTACACAAGGATAGATAATATATATAATATAATATGGGTAGAGGAGAGAAAACAGGTGCCTTATGCTGCTTTCCCACTGCAGACCAGTTTAAAGTACTGGTAATCTTAAATGGTATTTAAAACGGTATTAGCATTCCCACTGCAGCAGATTACAGTTTTAAGTACCATTCCCATTGCAGTGAACCGTGTAAAATGTAGAGTGCCTAAAAACCCCACCCCCCCAGTGTAAAGAGTGCCTAATCCCTCCCCCCCCCCCCAAGTGTAAGGAGTGCCTAACCCCCCGTACCTGCCCTGTGCCCCCACCTCCCCTCCCCTTGTACTTACCTGCACGGGGATGTGGGGAGGCGGGGGGGGGGGGGTCCATGCAGGGTACAGGCAGTCCCAGTGCCTGATGAGAACTAGTTCGTCTCACTTTGCGCATATGTAATGAGTGCATGTGCATAATAATGAGCCGCTCATTACATATGTGCATATGTAATGAACGGCTCTTTATTATGCACATGCACAAAGTGAGGACTACTAGGTCTCATTAGGCACTGGGACTGCCTGGAGCATGGGCCCTCAAACTGCGGCCCTCCAGATGTTCTGAAACTGCAAATCCCAGCATGCCTTGCCACAGTTTTAACACTCCCTTATAGCAAAACTGTGGCAAGGCATGCTGGGATTTGTAGTTTCACAACATCTGGAGGGCCGCAGTTTGAGGACCCACGGCCTGGAGGCTAAATAACGTTTAAGAGGCATTCCCACTGCCTCTTAAACGTTATTTTAACGTGTAGGACTATGCTTTAAAAACGGGTTGAAATACCATTTAGCTTTAAACGGTATTTCAACTCTTGCACTTTCCCACTGCAGCCTTAAAACGGTAAATTGCGCTGAAAATTGGCAATTTACCGTTATTTAGCTGCAGTGGGAAAGGGGCATAATATTATTATTATTATATTATTTTTATTTATAAGGCACCACAAGTGGTACGCAGCGCTGTACATATAGAACACATTAGAACAGTACAAGGTATACAGAACTAGACATACTGTAACAGCAACAGAAGAACAAAAACAGAATACAATTAACAGCACAAATCTTAGTACACAATACAGCTGAGATATAGGGACGTGAGTGAGAAGAGATGCAGGTATAGATTGTAGGTGAGTAAGAGAGCTGTAAGTTGAAAGGCAAGAAGAGTGCTGTGAGAACAGGAGGGCCCTGCTCTAAAGCCCCGTACACACGGGGGAGATATATTGCTCAGCAATATATTGCTAGCAATACATTGCTGAGCATTATATTGCTCAGTGTCTCCTTTTCATCAGCGACCAGAGATGGCCGCTGATGAAAGGGAACCTCTGCCGTAGGAGCCACAGAGGTAATCAGCTGGTCACAGGAGCAAGCTCCTGCGACCAGCAATTAGAATGGGGCTGAAAACGGGAGCGCGTACCCGGCGATTTATCGCCGTGGCACACTTCCATCACTGCGACCATATTCCCAGCGACCATATTCCCAGCGATTTCAGCCCCTGTGTGTACACAGCTTAAGAAGCTTACAATCTAGAGGGAGGGGGAGACAGACAGGTGACATGAGGTGCAGGTAAGGAGACCTGAGGCAAGAAGTGAGCATGGCAGGGAGGGTTAGGACATGAGGCAGCAGGTAAAGAGAATGGACAAAGTAGTCCTCTCCCTCCTCCACCTGCACCCTTGACCCCTAACATGCCGCAACACACCCTGCTAGGGGGCAGAAAGCATGCAGAGTGAATAGGTATAGCACAGGATTGAGGAACCATGACTCTGGTACAACAGTGTAGTTCAGAAAGATAAGTACAGAGTTAGGGTAACTAGTGTGTGAAGCAGGTGTAGAGAGACATATACAGTGCACAGAGAAGTAATGTGGCACACTGAAATGGATACAGAGAAAATATGACTTGTGATATTAGGGTGAACAGAAAGTACTGGCTATGAGCATAGGTTAGCGACCTGCAGACAGGGAGCTTGTTGAGGGCTGTACATTCAGAATGTGTTGGAGGTGGAGAAGTCCTTAGCTCACTGTTGTATGTTGATAGCAGTATGTTTGGGTGATATTAGAAGGTAGATGGGTGTTCTCCTGTCCTCTCCTGTTTCTCTGGGATATCTCCAATATTCTTATTAATATTTCCTCACACTTTACACTACACATCTGCACACAACACAGCCGCACACGGCAACCAGCCGTCCAGATTCAGATTAAGCCCTTAATTGATAGCCCCACCCACAGCAAAGATTTCCTGCTAAGTGTGAATAGGGAAAGTCCAATACACCCCCCACTAATACAATGTCCTTTCATGCCCAAATACAGACTAAACCATTACAAAATGTAAAGGCCCCCATACACTAGGGTGACTTGTCCTTAGGACAAGTCGCCCCTGACTTCCCCCCCGAGCTTCCCCGGCTGCTCCCCGGGGGAGCTTGATTAGATTGGCACTTGATGTGCCATTTTTTACATGTGATAAATCGTCTCGATTTATCACATGTAAAAAACCCGGGGAGCAGGGGGGGGGGGGTGGGGGGGGCTTCAGAGCAGGGCTGCTGGTGGGAGTAGGGGGGGCTGGGGACGCTGCGGGGGACACAGGCGGCACATAGAGCCGGGCAGAGGGAGCCGGGAGCTGTCAGTGCTAGAAAAAAAGCCTATACAATGAATGGGCAGCCTGTGATTGGCTGAGCGCACTCTCAGCCAATAGCTGACTGGCGCTCAGCCAATCACAGGCCGCCCATTCATTGTATGGGCTTTTTTTTTTATTCAGTGCTGACAGCTCCCGGCTCCCCCTGCACGGCTCTATGCCGCCTGTGTCACCCACGGCTCTATGCCGCCTGTGTCACCCCAGCGTCCCGCTGCGTACCCAGCGTCCCGCAGCGTCCCCCGCTCCCTCCACCGCCGCCCCACTAGGTCCCAAGTCGGGTGGTCGGACGTGCAGCAGGTCCGACCACCCGACGCAGATCCGATGCGCACGGGACCGCGCATCGGATCTGAGGGGACATCAAAACTAGCCGATTTTGGTCCGATTTCGCCCAGATCCGACTGATCTGGCCGAAATCTGACCAAAATTGGCTAGTGTATGGGGGCCTTAAGATTTCACTATCTAAATTACCAGCAGGGCTTGGTTACAGCAGATGAAATCACTATGCAGGGATGCTAGGAGTAGGAATCCAATTACCTGTGGAGGACAGAAGGCAGTCAGATCAGGTGAAGGATCTCTGGGATATCTCCAATATTCTTATTAATATTTCCCCACACTTTAAACTACACACTTCACAGCTGCACACAACACAGCCGCACATAGTGTATTATTAATAAACACCAATAATAAAAAACTAAAAAGGTTTCCCATGTCCTTATTTGCCTGCTGCCCCTTTCTCTGTCCATTAAGTTTTGCTCATACTCTGGTGCATAATGTGAATTTTGGCATAATGTGAACTCTGAGGCATTATGGGGGTTATTCTAGTTCACTTTGACAAATTCCTTCTTATATGGACAAAACCATGTGCACTGCAGGTGGGGCAGATGTTACTTATGCAGAGAGAGTTAGATTTGGGTGGGGTTTTACTTCAAAGTGAGATCTATATTGCAGTGTAATAATAAAGCAGTCAGTATTTACCCTGCACCGAAACAAAATAACTCACCCAAATCTAATTCTCTCTGCACATTTTACATCTGCCCCCCTGCAGTGCACATGGTTTTGTCCATCTAAGAAGGATTTTGTCAGAGTGAACTAGAATAAGGCCCCATATGTAAGGGGTGTATTGCACTGGGAAGGGAATATTTTGCACAGCGGCAGATGCCGGTAGATCACCGGTAAGTGTACAAATAGTAGATCTCTGGCTAAAAAGTTCAGTCCCCCTTAGTCAAAACTAAAAGCCTGCCAAACCTATTGCAGGCAGATGTACTGTGTAACATTCATTGATTACTGTATGAAATGTTATTTAAATGCATGCATATCTTCTATATGGAAATAAATTTAGAATTTAAGCTCTCACAAGCTTAAATTCCCTCATGTGCCTTTCCTTCTCTTGCTTACATCATCTTTTATTGGCTCCATATTCTGTGGTTTTCTGCCACGCTGATACTTATTCCAGTGTCCTCTGCTGATGCAGCTACGGTTATATGTACACTGTTTTGCTTATTCAGTTATGTACTTCTGCGGATCCCTTGTAAATAAATTTCAGTTCATGATGGTCCGTTAACTCGAAGCTGAATGTAATGGTATTATCTAACAAGTGTGTCTCCTTTTTACACCTGTTTGTTATTATTTGTAACCGGTTGTTCCCTGAGCAAGCTCTCACAGCATGCTAGATATTGGGCGTCTGCAGTATAGTAATCCTTTCCTAGAGAGATTTAATGGATTTTCAGGAAAGTCTCACAGTGAGGTGAGGTTTGGAACAGCAGGAAACAGTGGTGTGGCCCGGCTCAGCACTGCTGCGCTCCATATAGGGAGAAAAGAGGAACAGGGGAGGGATGCTGGCTGGAACACAAAACATACAGAGAATTCCTCTCCTCTGCAGAGAGCCTTCTCTTTATCTTCATGTTTTTCTCAGTTCTGGAATAAAGATTCGTCTGAGAGCCATCTTTCTACTACCTTTGCAGCAATTCCTCCCCATGTGTATACAGTCTGTTAGTCCTTAGGAATAAGAAACCCTTTTAACTTGTTTTCTGTAAAGGAAGCTGTGAAAGTCATTTTAACGGCTATACATGTGAAGTGAAGATCGTGTAGATTTATTCTAAGGAGTTTTCATTCAGATTAGCTGCAGTACTATTTCTGATGCTACATAAGTGATTGTGAATGAACTAACCATATAATATTGTGGATTTTAGGGCCTTCTGCTCAAGGGAAAACAATGAAAACTATTGTATAGATCAGTGGTTCCCAACATGTGTGCTGTGGCACCCTGGGGTGGCTTGGAGGACTTGCAAAGGTTCCCTGGGTTGGTAGTCCAGGACCAATTCAAGTTATTTATGTCCAGTATAATATAATAGTTAAATTGTGCACAAACAGAAGTGAATCCTGTCCACTACCACATAACTAATCCTAAGGACATGCCTCCCGACTGTCCTGCTATTCACAGGAGCGTCCCAGTCTCGCAGGCAGGCAGGGGGGGAGGGGGGAGTCGGGAGTCCCTCCTGTCACCCCCTTGCCACTCTCTTCATAGCCCCATAGTCTGAGGCCAGCAGCTCAAATCCCCACAGTGTCGAAAACAGGGTCGTGGCCTCTTGGAAATAGACCACGCCCCCTTATCGCTAAGCAACGCCAAAAAGTGAGCTGCTTTCTGCTCAAATTAAACCGTGTGTGTGAAGGACTTGTACAATGCCCAGTTTTCTGCTTGAAAAGTGGAGGGAGTGGGTATTAAGAATATAAGCCACATTCCCCATGCGCTGGTTAATGGCACTGCTAATATACAGTAGTTGATTGTAATGGTGATGCTCTATAGTGCATACACACTGAATGATATTGGTTAACGTTATCGTTTAGTGACCACACTGGACCCCTCTGTGCATGTAGTCGCTGATGATATAATCAGAATGAGCAGCATACGTAGACGATATGGAGATAGTTAACGATATTGAACTTGAGTACTGTACTAGATGAGTTTTTAATATATATTGCTCAGATAGACCTCTTCTGAGTAATAACTTTTAAAAACTTGTCTAATGTGTACAGGGATTTAAGCACCATAAACGCTAGAGGATATAGTAAAAGATATTGCTCAGAAAGTGCTTTCTGAGCGATATCTTTTAGTGTGTACACTCAATATTATTAACAATGGGCAGTATGGATGGTGTAACGGTTAGCATTACTGCCTCACAGCACTGAGGGCATGGGTTCGATACCCGCCATGGCCCTAACTGTGTGGAGTTTGTATATTCTCCCTTTACTTGCGTGGGTTTCCTCCGGGTACTCTGGTTTCCTCCCACAATCCAAAAATATACTGGTAGGTTAAATTGGCTCCCAACAAGATTATCCCTACAATGTCTGTGTGTGCGTGTACACGTGGTAGGGAATATAGATTGTAAGCTCTGCTGGGGCAGAGATTGATGTGACTGTTCAAATATTCTCTGTAAAGCGCTGCGGAATATGTGTGCGTTATATAAGGAACTGTTAATAAATAATAAATAAAAATGCATGCTCCTACGTCACTCTTAAATCTACAAAAGTGCTGGGCATGACATGAAGTGTCGTCCTGTTTTCACTTGTGCCCCCCTATGTCCTTTTATATTAGGTACAATGGTCACCATTTTGGACCGCAATGTATTCATTTCTATAATTTAAATACTGTACAGTGCTGCTTAAGGTGGATGGAGCCGTACAAAAAATACACATTTACCTTGGTTTGTGGCCAGAATTTAACAGCTTGTCTGCTTACTGAGGAAGTTGTATCTGTAAATACTAATTAGACAGCGTGCATCACATTTGCAGGTGAGATCAGCACTAACTTGTCCTTTGTATCTGTCAGGTTCCATGATGGTGCTTTCCTTGATTCATTAGCATAATTGCTTTAGTTTAAGCAACAACAACAAGATCACCCAGAAAAATAATCATTTTAGTGACGGCAATTTGTTCACTGCAAGACAGCTTTGGCCTCTACCTTTTATTGCCAGGTTGTATTTTGATAACTTTAAGAATTCTCCATTTATCTGCCACAAACAAAAATTAACAAGTAATAAAATAACCAGGAAATATATTAAAATCTGAATATTCATTAAATGTGTTTTCTCAATGGACATTTTGCATCTGCCAAAACATAATTCACAGGTATGTGCTCAAATAACAGGTCCCACCTGTGTGCTAGTATTTTATTTTTTTAGCTGTTCCATTATGGAATGCTCAAATATACTGTACATCATGAGAAGTGCAATACGTTTCGATGTGAGGTTTTTTTTACATTTAAGTTGCGTCTTTCGTTTTAGAAATATCATTTTAATCCAGTCTTGATACAATACAATAACAATTTATTGTCTTATTTATCCATTGACCATAACTACTAGTTGCTTTTAACTTTATCTTGTGCTCAATATAGTTTGATAATTAAAATTATCTGTGTATAATTATAAGGGAGCGATTCAATTGTTTTGCAGACCCATAATTGTCCTCCAACCTGACTGGAGCTATTAAATTGTTTGAGTGACCAGCACTTTTGGGTAGAATGTATTTACTCTGTGATAAATAAAAACAAACCTTTAATTTGTGCTGGTCATGCAAAATAATTTAGTTATTTATGTTGGAATATGAAGCCTATGAAGTGCCAAAATAGACTCTGTAGTATAGCGGTTGGTAATACTTATTATAATGAACCATTTGAGCATCAACATTTCTGTGAGAGATGTGCAAAATATCAGCTAAAAATGCCAACATCTCTGAGAGATGCAAAATATAAAATTCCAGCATTGCTCACATTTGTTTATATATAGTAAAAAAAAAAAATATATATATATATATATATATATATATATATATATATATATATATATATATATATATATATATATATATATATATATATATATATATATATAGTACTCTTTACCTAGAACGGCGGGGGTAAAAAATCGCGGGCATCGCGGGTAAATCGCGGGTACATCAAAATCGTGTACCCGCGATCACCGCGATTTTCCCATAGGGAACAATGTTAAAAAGCCTAATTGATCGCGATTTTAATGTTAAATGCCTCAATGCCCGCGATTTTCCCATAGGAATCAATGTTAAATGGGCTACAGAGCCCAAATAGACCCAATTAACCCTTAAATGTCACCCCAATTTTTTTACGCCACCCCACGATCCACGCCAACCCGAAGCGTGGCGAGCGCAGCGAGCCCGCGAGGGGCGGCGGTACGCGTCCTCCGACCTTTTCATGCCCTACTATCCACGTCGGCGTGGAGTTGAGAATAGAATAGTGTGGCGAGCGCAGCGAGCCACCGAGCCCGAAGCGTGGCGAGCGGACGCGGATACCTTCACAGGTAAACGCGTCCCTTCGCGGGCTTCACAGGTGTCGGCGTCGCCACGGACACCTGTGAAGTCCGCGAGGGGACGCGTATAACTGTGAAGGTATCCGCGTCCCCTCGCGGGGCTCGCTGCGCTCGCCACGCTTCGGGCTCGGTGGCTCGCTGCGCTCGCCACACTATTCTATTCTCAACTCCACGCCGACGTGGATAGTAGGGCATGAAAAGGTCGGAGGACGCGTACCGCCGCCCCTCGCGGGCTCGCTGCGCTCGCCACGCTTCGGGTTGGCGTGGATCGTGGGGTGGGGTCAAAAAATTGGGGTGACATTTAAGGGTTAATTGAGCCTATTTGGGCTCTGTAGCCCATTTAACATTGATTCCTATGGTAAAATCGCGGGCATTGAGGCATTGAATGCAAAATCGCGGTCAATCTGACTTTTTAACATTGTTCCCTATGGGAAAATCGCGGGCATCGCGTCGCGGCCGTTTATGTACTTCCCGCGATCACCCCGATGGGCGCCGTTCTAGGTAAAGAGTACCATATATATATATATATATAATATTTTTTTTTTTTTTTTTTTTTCTATATAAGGTAAAATAAAAATGAAAGGTCGTTATGATGAATAAAAATGTTTGGCAATTTTTACACCAATTTTGACCCATTCACTTGGCACTCAAAGGGTTCATTCAATCGGAGTAGTAACAAAAAATGGAAAATGTTAAAGCACTTTTCAGAGAAACACACAAAAAGAAGAGTTAAGTATTGGCACTGGCTATTAGTGTTCACTCTAGAAATTTTTTAGGGCAGGGTGCTGACCACGGGAAGGGCACATTTTTCAATCGCGAGGGCACATTTTAATTTAAAAGGTCAAAATGGTGACACCTGATCTTCAAACCATCAGCACGTTTATGCTACAGTATATAACCACCTTGTGACACCTGAGCGTCACACCATCACCACATTTATGTTTTATAATCCATCTTGTGACACCTGAGAGTCACACATAAGCACATTTATGCTATATAACCCATCTTGTGACACCTGAGCGTCACACCATCAGCACATTTATGCTATATAATCCATCTTGTGACACCGGAGCGTCACACCATCAGCACATTTATGCTATATAACCCACCTTGTGACACCTGAGTGTCACACATAAGCACATTTATGCTATATAACCCATCTTGTGACACCTGAGCGTCACACCATCAGCACATTTATGCTATATAACCATCTTGTGACACCGGAGCGTCACACCATCAGCACATTTATGCTATATAACCCATCTTGTGACAGCTGAGAGCGTCACACCATCAGCACATTTATGCTATATAATCATCTTGTGACTCCTGAGCGTCACACCATCAGCACATTTATGCTATATAACCCATCTTGTGACACCTGAGCGTCACACCATCAGCACATTTATGCTATATAACCATCTTGTGACACCTGAGCGTCACACCACCAGCACATTTATGCTATATAACCATCTTGTGACACCGGAGCGTCACACCATCAGCACATTTATGCTATATAACCATCTTGTGACACCTGAGAGCATCACACCACCAGCACATTTATGCTATATAATCCATCTTGTGACACCTGAGCGTCACACCATCAACACATTTATGCTATATAACCCATCTTGTGACACCTGAGCGTCACACCAGCAGCACATTTATGCTATATAACCATCTTGTGACACCAGAGCGTCACACCATCAGCACATTTATGCTATATAACCATCTTGTGACACCGGAGCGTCACACTATCGGCACATTTATGCATATAACCATCTTGTGACACCGGAGCGTCACACCATCGGCACATTTATGCTATATAACCATCTTGTGACACCGGAGCGTCACACCATCAGCACATTTATGCTATATAACCATCTTGTGACACCTGAGCGTCACACCATCGGCACATTTATGCTATATAACCATCTTGTGACACCTGAGCGTCACACCATCGGCACATTTATGCTATATAACCATCTTGTGACACCTGAGCGTCACACCATCGGCACATTTATGCTATATAACCATCTTGTGACACCTGAGCGTCACACCATCGGCACATTTATGCTATATAATCATCTTGTGACACCTGAGCGTCACACCACCAGCACATTTATGCTATATAACCCATCTTGTGACACCGGAGCGTCACACCAGCAGCACATTTATGCTATATGGCCAGTGATTGGAGAAAGCCGCTGCTCTCACCTCCGTATGGGATCCATTGGAGTGACGCCCTGGTTCCTCGTGCTGTGTGTCATGGAGCGGCCAGTATCCTGCATGCCGTTTGTTCCTTACTTTCATGTATGTGAGCTTATACGCTTTTTTAGTAAATTATTTTACATTGTGCTCACGTGTGCGCTCCTTCTTATTTCTTCTGTTACATGTGCCTACTATTGCTCACATACATGAAAGTAAGGAACAAACGGCATGCAAGATACTGGCCGCTCGATGGCACACAGCACGAGGATCCAGGGCGTCACTCCAATGGATCCCATACGGAGGTGAGAGCAGCGGCTTTCTCCAATCACTGGCCACGAGATGGACAGGCAAATGACGAAGTCCTATGACAAAACGCATTGGGGCATGGTCGTCTGACATATCGGATCTGCATTTGCCTGTTCGTCTCGTGGCCAGTGTTTGGAGAAAGCCGCTGCTCTCACTTTCGTGCGCTCCTTCTTCATATTTCTACTGACCCCTCTATAGCCACCACTACATTACTGACCCCTCTATAGCCACCGCTACATTACTGACCCCTCTATAGCCACCGCTACATTACTGACCCCTCTATAGCCACCGCTACACTACTGACCCCTCTATAGCCACCGCTACACTACTGACCCCTCTATAGCCACCGCTACATTACTGACCCCTCTATAGCCACCGCTACATTACTGACCCCTCTATAGCCACCGCTACATTACTGACCCCTCTATAGCCACCGTTACACTACTGACCCTACTATACCCACCGCTAGACTACTGACCCCTCTATAGCCACCGCTACATTACTGACCCCTCTATAGCCACCGCTACATTACTGACCCCTCTATAGCCACCGCTACACTATGGATCCCTCTATACCCACCTCTACACTACTGACCCTACTATACCCACCGCTACACTATTGACCCTACTATACCCACCACTCCACTACGGACCCCTCTATACCCGCCGCTACACTACGGATCCCTCTATACCCACCTCTACACTACGGATCCCTCTATACCCACCTCTACACTACTGACCCTACTATACCCACCACTACACTACGGATCCCTCTATACCCACCACTACACTACGGATCCCTCTATACCCACCACTACACTACGGATCCCTCTATACCCACCACTACACTACGGATCCCTCTATACCCACCACTACACTACGGATCCCTCTATACCCACCACTACACTACTGACCCCCTCTAATAAATCTCCCTATATATAATTTTCACTATCCTCCCAGTTCCCTACAGACAATCCCCTCCCCCTCTTCACCATTTCTGTATGAGACACCTGCAGGCCAGTAACTCACCTTAAGCAGCTGTACCCTCATCAGCTCCTCCGTATTCTGGTCTTCTCTGCTCCCTGCATGTCCTCCCAGTGTCCTAATTCTGTTATCCGGACAGCGCTGCAGCATCGCCGACATTTAGAGGTGCGGGATGCCAGGCAGCAAGCAGCAACTGCAGGGCTCACCCAGGGGATCACTAAGAAACTTATGGTTCTGATGAAACAAAGTGCTTACATTACTGACCCCTGAAATAGCGGGGGGGGGGGGGGGGGGTGATGGAGTCGAAAATCAGCAGCTGCACAGTTGTATAGACGGGGGGGGGGGGGGGGTGCGCTAGGGTGCCAGGATGAAGAACCAGGGGCTGCCACTGCTAGAGTCAGACGGGGCAGCGCAGAGGCAGCTGCTGAATGAAAAAGTTAAGAAGGGAAGGTGGAGCTGGGACAGACCTGTGGGACATTAGGAGAGAGGAATAGTGTATGGCCCCTTGCTGCACCCGCTCTAGTGCAGGGTTGCCTACTTTTGAAAATAAGTTTCAGGGAGATTTTAGATGAGGGGGGCGTGTCATGTTCCACCCATAGGGCGTGTCTAATGACAGCTATGGGCCTGTCTGTTTCCACCTTCACTGTACCCTTTCCCCCCTGTGTGATCATGACTGTGCAACCCCCCCCCCCCCCCAACTGTGCCATGTGCCACCCTGACTTTTTAATTAGGGTAAATTATTCCTCTCCCGCCTTACCCCTCCCCACATATTCATAAAAAGTATTCCATTGCCCCCCTCCCCACTGCTTCTTAGAGATACTTGCTGCAGCTTCATAAAAATGTATTCTCTCTCCTTGCTTCATTATTGCTGATCTCCCCCCTCCTCACTGCTTCCAAAAAAATGTATGAAGCAGTGAGGAGAGAAACCATTTTAATGAAGTAGAAGAGGGGGCAGCCAGGGGGGGGATTTTAATGAAGCCGAGTGTAGAGGCCTGAGTGAAGAAGCCTGTTACATCAGCGGGGAGCGGAGAGAGAAGTAAATTTTAATATGCACAAGCTCCACCACCATCCACCAATCAATCAATCTTACCAGCTACTGCTGCTTCTGCTCCCCGTGCTGCGCTGCGTAGTGCGGCTACTTCCTACTGTACACTGCAGTACAGTCAACACCACGGCACTCAGCAATAAATGTCTCCCGCTCCCGCTGGCCATGCTGTGCTGCCTTCCCCGCCCTGTGTGGCTGCTGCTGCTGAGGACATCGCAAACCACAGAGCCCCGCGGCGGCCGGCAATCACTAGGATAGCCGCAATGACATAACTGGGTACGTCATGACACCGCGTTTACAGAGTCCAATCCCGGCACTTTGTGACTTGCTCTGTGGAATAGCTGACAGCCGCTCAAACCCATAGGAGGTGAGCGGCATGTCAGACTGCAGGCGGAGGGGGGAGTGACTGTCCACACGCTGCCGCGCTAGCAGTTTATACTGTCAGCAGGAGGAGACTTCTAGCGCGGCAGTGGCTAATAACTATGCAGGGCGCAGGGCGGGCAGAAACGGGCAGGGCGGGAATCGGCAGCTATGAAAGGGGCAGGGCGCAGCGCCCCGTGAAAAAAGCCTAGCGTGAACACTAGCTATGCCAGTCACTATTTTAAGCAATTGGTCTGAACAAGTTTTTGTTTGTTTTCCAATGTTTGGGAGGAATTGGTCAATTGTCATTTGCTCCCATACATTACCAGATTTTCGTTCCAACCAGTCTGATTGAACAGATGGTCTGCCAGATAATTGTGTAGTATATGCCCAGCTTTAGCATACTGTACTCTCGCAAATTGTTCCCTTCATGCCATATAGTCACAATATACCAAAGATCACTTAAGTATGTGCATTACGTGATATTGTCATAGCCAAATATGGTTTTGGTATGTGGTAGATGGGTTTTCCAATTCTTTGTAACTGTAGTCCTTAATAAGAAGCATCAACTTTAAACTGGGTTTCAAAATAATTAGAAAATGTATTTTTTTCGCCCCATACATCAGCTACAAGAGACTTAATGAGCAATGGATTTTGTTGTCTCTGTGAATTTAATAAGAAACTGCAGGTTCAGGTTTGAACTAATTATGTATTTAAGGGAAACTCTAATGGAATTGTTTAGTATATCCCTGGTATGCTTTCCAAATGCTCTTAAGATGTTCAATTTTCCTATTTATTGCTCAGGTCCCCAGTGAATGGAATTGGCAAGTGAGTGTAGCTTTAGATTACATTTCATGTCATTGGGCTCTTTTCTTTTCTTATTTTAATTAATAAACCTAAGTTATAATAAAGATTAAGTGTATCATTTGATTTTACATGTATTCAAAACATCTTGAGCGTTTTCCAGACTGAGATTTTAGGGAACTCTGAATGGTCTCTTGTAATCTTTGTAAGTATCTGAAAAAACTATGTCCTTTAGTGCTATTGCTGGGCGCGATATGTTTTTTAAATACATTTTTTGCACAACCTAGTCATAGCGTTAAAACATTGGACCAGGATAATCCTTTTTTAGGAGATTTTGAAATGTAATACTTTGCAGAAGGTCTAATGGTGTTTACAAACATCTGTATAATTCATAAAAGATCACCAATCTGCTAGGAAATGTCATTTTACTTACAGAATATGGAAGGTAATGTAGCCATCCTATTTATTTTATTAACATAACTTTTTGCATTCACAGGGCAATTTATGTAATTTCTTCTGTCACCCATGCCTAGTCTCATAGCAACTCTTTATTTATGTATAAGGCCTTAAGGGTTTTATATGTTGGCAGTTTATCTCCTAAAACAATCGTGACTAGGGTTGCTGTGTTTTTTGGAACATAACCACTTATCTACATCATGCCTGTTTTGTCCATATCTAAAGGTGCCCACACACTAGAAAGATCTGCGATCATAAGATGTGCGCATAAATTAGCCTTCAAATCTTTTGTCCGATCTGGACAAAAGATTTCAGCCAAGCGCACATCTTTACCAAAGATTTTTCTTAAGATCCCGTGTGCTTGTTAAATCTTCTGATCTTTTATGCAGCACGTAAGATCAGAAGATTTAGCAAAAGATCCACGGGAGCGAGCATCGGCCGATTTTCGACCGATTTTCGGTAAATATCGGCCGATATATCGAAAATCGGCCAATCGGCCCAAAAATCGTTCTAGTGTGTGGGCACCTTTACCCTTTTGAATACTGCAGACACCCATGATTTCTACTTACCCACTCTTGAGGAGTCTAGGTAAATGTACGAAGATTGCATCTTTTTTGTTGTTGCGCCCAATAGTTATGACCTATCTATTTGGAAAGTAATGGACACTCAGCGTCAGGAAAAACGAGTAATGGGGCTAGCTGAGTCAGTTGCATCCGCCACCTACTAACTTGTTTTACTGTAGTTGTATGAACTGACCTACTATAGGCAAAATTGAATTCAGACCTAAAGAATTACAGTGAAAGATTATGCAACAGTCCATGTGAAATCAAGGTATGACTGTTACATTAAAAATATATTTTATAAAGTTCTTTGTTAAATGGGCACTACCACTTGCTGTAAAAGTTTAAGAACATTCACTATACAGAGCCAGTGTTCCTAGGGTGAATCCAATGGTAGTTTGGGTGGAACTAATTAATAGTGTGTCACCAAGCCATTTAGTTGTTTTATGGGACAGTACCGTATATACTCGAGTATAAGCCGACTTTTTCAGCACATTTTTTATGCTGAAAAAGTCCCCCTCGGCTTATACTCGAGTCAGTGGCCGGAAGTGAAGTGCCATCTTGGCTGGTTCCACTGATACTGTGATCTGCTCATGCTGCTGCGGGTTCCAAACAAGATTTGCCAGATGGTCCCACACTGCTCAGCAGTCTCTGCAGGCTGCTAATCCCCCCTCACCCTCAGCAAGATTCTCCCCCAGATGCTGCAGTGCAGTCAACATAGCAAATATTGCTTGCCATAATAGCTATCCAATTTTCCACCCTGGGCTTATAATTGTCAATAAGGTTTCCCATTTTTGGGGTTTAAAATTAGGTGCCTCGGCTTATATTCAGGTCGACTTATACTCGAGTATATACGGTAATAATTGCTGCTGTTGTGCCCCCAGTAAACTGGGTTATAGTGGCTAAACCCATCCAACGTCCTGGTTATGGTGCCTAAATCAGACTTTTTTCATATTTCTGCTCGCTGCCTCAGGAATCTGCAAGCAAGTGTCTGTGAACAACAATTGAAATTCTCTGTCAGTTTCCCACTAGTGACAACTGATGGGGGTAAACACTTGAATTATTCCTTTAGATTTGCTCCATGCCAGTTATAAAGAAATGACAAACTGGCTATGAATTTGAATCTCTCAGTTGAGGCTTTTGTTTGGTTCTCATGCTCATCTTTTCTAATGTTCCCTCTTCCAAGGACTGTGGCTATGAGTGCTTTGGAATAGACCAGGGGTGGCCAACCCACGTTTCTCAAGCCGCAGCTCCTGAAATCACTTATCCAGGCGGCCCATTCACCAAGCGTTCTGATTGGTGCTGCTGCCAGCTACCGCTGTGTGCGCCTGTCACACTGACAGGCATTAGCGGTGCTGGCTTCAAGCAGGAGCCAACCCCCTCCAGCTGTTCCTTGTTGCTGTTTACTGCCAATCCCCTGCCTACCCCGCCAGCACCTGTGCCTAAGCAACACAAGTTACACAACAGGAAGTCGGAGGATGGCAGCTGCAGCCTGGCCAAAGGCACCATGACCCAGCAGCTGCAGCGACTGTCACACCCAGCACCAGTGGTAAGGAGCCCTAATGTTTGTAGGTTAGGTTGTAACTTGTATCTATATATGTATGTATGGGGGGGATGTTTTTATGTATGGAGATGGGATACATGTTTGTTGTGTATAGGTGTGGGGGTGGGACGGGGTGTGTGTGTATGTATATATATATATATATATATATATATATATATATATATATATATATATATATATATATATATATATATATATATATATATATATATATATATATATATATATATATATATATATATATATAGAGCAGTAGAGTATGCAAGATGAAGTTACAACAAAGCTTTTTCTTTCTTTTGTTCTTTTTTACAAATGTTGTACTGAGACAGCTTTTTCCAACAACCACCATTTCCACTAAAAACACAAACTATCCGACCTATAATACCTTCTACTCCTGCCCAGCAGTTAGAGTTGTCATGATTCACATCATGAAGCAGGATGAAAAGGATTAACCCACTCATGATACATTGGCCAAAAATCAATGACCTCATTACCAAAGCTCTTGCTATATGAGGGAGAGTACACCTCTGGCTGCTATAATAGGACTTCAGTTGTGAGCTATACTGTAGTTACCAGAAACCATTCTCTTGGATACATTGAAGAGGAATGATGCGCTGGGAGGGCTGGTGCAGTATGACAGGAGCACAGCAGACTGTTATAGTCTGGTTGTTATTTGGACCATATATATTTAAAATAGTCAGCAATTGTATGCTGCCCCTTACTAGGAGTATGCCATTGTTTTATGCAACTATATGTTGCCCTAACTATAGGCTTGCCAGCTGTTTATTTTTTTGTCGAGAGCAGTAAGCCAATTCTTGCAACTTTCCTTATAGAATTTTTGTTTTTTATTTTGTATGTTTACCTACAGGCAAATTCTATAATACATTCCAAGACAGGAGATACAGTACTAAAAAAATTGAATGTGTAAAATCAACAGCATTGTTTTGAATACAGTGGGACACTACCACATATCAGAGCACATAAAGGTTTAAATATAGGTTGTGTGCTGGTATAATAATTTGTACACAAGACATATATGATTTGCTGTTTTAGGTACTTGTTTCCTAGCAGGGCGCCCAGATTTATTACGTACTCAAATGTACTGAAATCGCATCGCGTTACGTTATAGTACATTCTATGCGATTTTCCCGTTCCCGCTCCCTGTCATTCCCGAGCACTATCCACGCCACCCGTGAAGCGTGGCGAGCGGAACGCGTCCTCCGACTTTTTTTCATACCCCCACTATCCACGTCGGCATGGAATTGATCTTCTATAGTGTGGCGAGCCACCAAGCCCGAAGTGTGGCGAGTGCAGCGGGCCCCGCAGATTACGTGTCCCGTCGCCCCGCTGATTACTTTACATGTATTACGCGTCCCCTGCGCTCGCCACGCTTCCGGCTCGGCTCCCTGCGCTCGCCGTTCTATATAATATCAACTCCACGCCGACGTGGATAGTGGGGGTGGCGTTGATACTAGGGTTGATGCTAAACAATGGCATAGGGGCAGGTGCTTACAATTGTAAGCACCCATCGCATCTCATACTATGCACACATCACATGTTATACCATCACAACTCATTGTAAGCACCCATCACATCTCATGGCATGGGTGCTTGTACAATGAAATGTATTTTATTTATATGTTATTTATATTATTTACAGTTATCTTAAGTTGTTGTCGAACTACCAACCCAGTTATGTCCTAGGCTAAGAGCACAGGTTCAAAGCTTTAAAACAAATCTTTTTTTTTTCTTTTCTTTAATCATTGTATAATGAAGACTCCTGACGGCATATGTAATAGGGTCCGAGTTTGCTGGAGGTGTGGGATACTAGCCGATCTCGAAACATTTTATAAAGTGGCATTCATTTGCAAGGCAAATACAGGTTTGTTTTGCCTTGTTATTTGTGATTTATTCGCATCGAGCACCTCTGGCAAACTCGATCCCTATTTAATATGCCTCCTGGAATGTCCTAGCAATACTTTCAGTACTTGTTTCCTAGCACGGCCACAATCTTCTTGATCGTGTGCCTTAACTTTAAGGCACACGATGCCCACGATGGACCCGATTTTCTTTCAAATCAGGTCCATTTTACCGGCAAATGGAAAATCGGGTCCATTGCGTCGCGTCGTGTGCCTTTAATAAGGCACACGACGCGACCGACGCGATGGACCCGATTCTCCATAGGCTTCAATGTTAAAAATATTTTAACATTGAAGCCTATGGAGAAATCGCGTCCATCGGGTCCATCGCGTCGGTCGCGTCGTGTGCCTTAACATGGCACATGACGCAACCAACGCGATGGACCCGATTTCTCCATAGGCTTCAATGTTAAAATATTTTTAACATTGAAATCGCGTCGGTCGCGTCGGTCTTGTGCCATTATAATGGCACAAGATAAGATGGACTTGATTAAGTCCATCTTCACATAGTAATCAATGGGAAAGGGGCCAATATGGGCCATTTCTCATTGTATATGGCCCCGTCATGCCCCCACATTGTAAACGCCACCCCACTATTGACGCCAACCCGAAGCGTGGCGAGCGCAGCGAGCCCGCGAGGGGCGGCGGTGCGCGTCCTCCGACCTTTTCATACCCCTACTATCCACGTCGGCGTGGAGTTGAGAATAGAATAGTGTGGCGAGCGCAGCGAGCCACCGAGCCCGAAGCGTGGCGAGCGGACGTGGATACCTTCACAGGTATCCGCGTCCCCTCGCGGGCTTCACAGGTATCCGCGTCCCCTCGCGGGGCTCGCCACGCTTCGGGCTCGGTGGCTCGCTGCGCTCGCCACACTATTCTATTCTCAACTCCACGCCGACGTGGATAGTAGGGGTATGAAAAGGTCGGAGGACGCGCACCGCCGCCCCTCGCGGGCTCGCTGCGCTCGCCACGCTTCGGGTTAGCGTCAATAGTGGGGTGGCGTTACCAATGAGGGGCCATTTCAACCATCAGGTTTCGCTCCTCCTTTCGCTCCTCCATCCTTTCGCTCCTCCTTTTGAGGGGGTGCATCCATTAGAGGACAAACAGGTAGAGGACAGTTTCCTTCTGGTAACGAAAAAGCGTCCAGTACCCGCATCGGGCCTTTCCAAAGAAACACCCTTCCAAAAGTAAGGATAAGTCCTCAGCATGACGGGACGGAGACTCCCCGTTCTGGGATCAAAGTGGGGGGTCGCCTCTTGCAGTTTCGGGATATGTGGAATCACTCCACCCCGGACCCTACTGTTCTCTCCATAATTTCTCAGGGTTACAGGATCAATCTCCGGGGTGATCCTCCAAAGAGATTTCTTCCTACATCTCTGCCGCGGGAAGCTCGCTTGCGAAAAGCCCTCATGGGGGCGGCAATGACGCTTCTCGAGAAGGGAGTGGTGATCCCGGTGCCTCAGGAGGAAGGAAAGAAGGGATTCTATTCCATTATTTTCTTAGTCCCCCAAACCGGACGGTTCAGACTCATTCTAAACCTGAAGTCTTTAAACCTACATCTGTGGGTGGACCACTTCAGGATGGAATCTCCGGTTGGTGCTGTTGATTCTCCAGTCGCCGACTCCAACTATTTGGCAGAGCTTGAAGCTGTTGGGCAAGATGGTAGCAACCTTTGAGACCCTGCAGTATGCGAGGTTAGGTTTCACTCAAGGCCCTTTCGATGGAACATTCTGTCCTGTTGGTCAGGAAATATATAAAACCGGAAACGCTGTTACTGTCTCAGGAGACACGGGTCTCATTGATCTGGTGGCTGGATCTGGAATCTCTGCAAATGGGGCACTCCCTTCGCTCGTGGGATTGGCTGGTCGACACGACCAACGCCAATCTCGGGCTGGGGGGCGGTGGCCCTACACCTCCAGATTGCAAGGTCTGTGGTCAAAAGCAGAATCAACACTGCCAATCAACAGTTTGGAAGATGCTTCTACAAGGATCTCCTGAAGGGGTCACCCATCCGCATACAATCGGACAATTCCACGACTGTGGCTTACCTCAACCATCAGGGCGGTACTCGCAGCAAGATGGCCATGGAGGAAGTCTCTCCAATTTTTTAGTGGGCAGCAGTGAACATTCCAACTGTCAGCTGTGTTCATTCCCGGGATCCGGAATGTGGAAGTGGACTTCCTCAACAGGGCAGAACTGCTCGGAGAGTGAGTGTTGCATCAAGAAGTGTTTCAGGAAATGGTAGCACTTTGGGGGCTCCCAGAGGTGAACTTGATGGCGTCCAGACACAACTGTCAGGTTCCTAGGTTTTGTTCTCGGGCCAGGGATCCAACTGCGTGGGCAGTGGATGCCATGACAGTTCCATGGTGTTTCAGCCTCACTTATGTGTTCTCTCGGTTTCCTATGATTGCTCGGGTCCTCAAGAGTGAGGATACAGGCGGTTCTTATTGAGGAAGAAAGGTTTCTCAGATGCTGTTATCCAAACCATGCTTAGGGCTCGCAAGCCTGTGTCGGCAGCAAATTACCATAGGGTTTTAAAAATTTATATCCGGTGGTGTGAAGTCTGAAGGTGCACACCTCTAGTCTTTTCACCTCCTAGACTTTTGGCGTTTCTCCAAGACGTTTTTTCAGCGGTGCTTAGCCTGCAGTCTTTAAAGGTACAGCGGTCTGCTTTATCCATATTCTTTCAGAAAAGAGTGGCTCTGTTTTTTGCAAAACTGATTTGCTCTTGGTACTATATGATGTACATAAGAGAGGGTGGCCTGCTTCCAAGCAGACCATTGCCAGATGGTTAAGGTCGGTGATTGCTTTTGCATACGCTAAGGTAGGCAGACAGATTCCCTCCAGGATTAATGCCCATACCACCAGGTCAGTTGCTTCCTCTTGGGCTGTGCGTCATGGGGCTATAGCGGAGCAGTTATGCAGGGCTGCCACCTGGTCCTCTGTTCATGACTTTACCAAATTCTACAGGTTCCATGAGTTTGCGTCGGAGGACGCTTCATTTGGGCGACAAGTGATGAGAACTGCAAGCCTAAGCGTACCCTCCCAAAGGACTGGCTCTTGAATGTCCCATGGTTAGCTGTGTCCCCAGGATGGATAACGGAGAAAAAGGGATTACCGTTCAAATCCCTTTCTCTGAGTCCATCCTTGTGACACAGCGATCCTTCCCTTACGCACAGTAAATTTATACCAGTCATGTATTGTCATGTTTGGTTATTTTTTAATTGTGCATATTAATATGTTCAGGCGTTGTGCTGAGTAATATATCCTAGTGTGCTTTAGAAGTTGAACTGAGGAATGCTGGGATGTATGAGGGTGGAGCCTGCCTCTAAAACAAGTAAGCATATGTGCCTTGCTCCTGCGGAACCTCCTACATCCCATGGTTAGGGCTGTCACCAGGATGTACTCAGAGAAAGGTATTCGAACAGTAAATTCTCACAAAAATCCCCTAATTTTCTATAGAAGGTAAACATTACCGGTCATTCTGATTCCAATTTTCACACCTATTTTGACATTCCCTTGGCAGTCAAAGGACAAAAGAGAAGTGGCAGAGTCCTCAGAGTGATGTTTGGGAATGGAAAATATGGATTAATGTTAGAGAAGCTGCTGATGTCTGATTTCCCCCCCCCCCCCCCCTAATTTTTGACCAACTGGGTGGCTGCAGTGTAATCTGGCTGGATACAGTATATCACATTTGAAGACTGTAATATATTGCCCGATTGCTGGCTAGACACCAATCTAATTGTGTCTAGCAACACATACTGATACACAGTGGTGTGAGCTGAGATGTAGAGGTCTGCACTCTCCATTTACCCTCTTTGCAATGTTCCCGTTCTCCCAAGTGCATCCTGCTTCTTCAAAACTGGGGAGGGTTCTCTGTTGTTGGGCCTGTCTCAGTAATATAAATACTGAGACGCATCTCAACTCAAAAAAAAGGGGAAGAGCTGCTATACATACTTAAGAGAAGTCGGTTTATGTAATACATTATATGGTTATTTATAAAATAAAACAAAAAATATACTTTTAGATGTTATTAACTTGTTAATTAATGAGGAAGTTGGAGGTCTGTCTAATTAGACATTTATGACCACGTGTGGTCTGTGGGAGGTTTCTATTTGGTGCATTACACACAACAAATATTCTTAGAAAGCAGAAAAATGTGAGAATATTGAGATTAGGAGCGCAGTAAATAACTGGAAAGTTAAATTGTTTGTTCTCCCTTCCCCACCATCATCTGTCTGGCGCCAAGCCAACTGCTTACTAATGGAACAAGTGAATGCTCGGCTGATTAGTTCTTCATATATTTTTCAATTGTATTTTTCATGCTTTATTCCTACCATGGCAGAGCAGAGCTTATCTGCAGAGGGACTTTGATCATGCTAGGATGGTTAAGCTTTAGCTTTGAAATATGTAGACTGTCATAAAAAAGCCTGTGTAAGCTATGGAGAGCTAGAAAGCCCTTTATCGTAGTCGCTGTCCTACTTTAAATCATTTTATTATATTATTGCAGTGAGACAACCTGTGGCTCGCCAGCTGTTGCTGAACTGCATAGTCCAGTAGTACCATTATGTTCTATTGGACGGATAACTGATTTTTAAAAAAAAAATTAGTATTCAATACGTTTTTTCTCCATGTGCAGTGAATCCTGTTTAGGATTCGCTGCGCATTCGCAGGGTTCCAGAGGGCTGCCAGCCCTCCCTGTCACCCTATTCAATGCCGCAGGGGCTCGCTGCCCCTGACGGCGAATTTCAACCCCTGTGAGCCGGGGGACGGTGGCAGGCAGGGAGATATAAGCCTCCCTGCCTTCCCCAGAATTTGTGGGGGAGATTTATTATTATATTTTTTTTTTGACAAAAAAACAAAAAACTTTGGTACTTGTTTCCTAGCACGGCCACACCGATTCAGATCGGGGTGGTCGTGTCGGAAAAATCGGGTCGATCGCATCGCACGCGACCGACCGATTTTTGACCCGATTTTTTTCATTGAATCCAATGTAAATTGGGTCCCTGGGACCCAATTTTACATTGGATTCAATGAAAAAAATTCCCAACCCCCCCAAATTTAAGCGCGTTAACCCCAGCCCACGATAGACGCCAACCCGAAGCGTGGTGAGCGCAGCGAGCCCGCGAGGGGCGGCGGTACGCGTCCTCCGACCTTTTCATGCCCTACTATCCACATGGAGTGAGAATAGAATAGTGTGGCGAGCGCAGCGAGCCACCGAGCCCGAAGCGTGGCGAGCGGACGCGGATACCTTCACAGGTAAACGCGTCCCTTCGCGGGCTTCACAGGTGTCCGCGTCGCCACGGACACCTGTGAAGCCCGCAAGGGGACGCGTATAACTGTGAAGGTATCCGCGTCCCCTCGCGGGGCTCGCTGCGCTCGCCACGCTTCGGGCTCGGTGGCTCGCTGCGCTCGCCACACTATTCTATTCTCACTCCACGCCGACTTGGATAGTAGGGCATGAAAAAGTCGGAGGACGCGTACCGCCGCCCCTCGCGGGCTCGCTGCGCTCGCCACGCTTCGGGTTGGCGTCTATCGTGGGGTGACGACGGGGACATCTATAATGTGAAATGGGTCATATTGGCCCATTTCACATTTTTTCACATTTTTACAGCATTTCAATGTTAAAAAATATTTTAACATTGAAGCCTATGCAAAAATCGGGTGCATCGCGTCGCATCGCGTCGGGACCAATGTTAATGGTCCCGACCGACGCGATGCCCCCGATATTTATTTTACCTTTCCCGACAAGATTTCAATGTTAAAATATTTTTTAACATTGAAGTCTATGGAAATATCGGGGGCATCGCGTCGGTCGCGTCGGGACCAATGTTAATGGTCCCGACCGACGCGATGCCCCCGATATTGTCTCCTAGCCGGCAAAATGGACCTGATTTCAAAAGAAATCGGGTCCATCGGGGGTAATCGTGTCCCTTAACTAAGGGACACGATTACTTAAGATTGTGGCCGTGCTAGGAAACAAGTACCAAAACTTTATTTTAAAAGATCACTTTCCAGTTCACCTATAAAAGATGTCGAATGCAAAACGGTTAATCACGGCAAAAAAACAGGGAGAAAGCAATTCGCCATCCTAGCATTCAATACACTCTCGGCAAAGCCCAGTGAAAACTCCATTGAAATACACCAGCAAATTGCAGCGAGCATGAAACGGAGAACTGGCCGGCATTCTCTGTTTGCTTTCGGGGAATAGTGAACATTGAATAGGGTGAATCAGATTTTCAGTGAAAAAGATTCACTGCAAGGAGTAAAAACAGCCCGATTAAAAAAACAGGAAATCGGGAGCGTTGAATACTGGCCTATATGTGATACAGTACATCATTTATTTTGTTTATTTACAGATTCTTATATATCGCAGCATATTCCGTTGCACTTTACAAATGGAAACCGTGATAAAACAAACGGGGTAGTAACAAACCGAAGTAGAGGTAGGAGGGCCCTGCTCGCAAGCTTACAATCTATTGGACCACATAGACTGTACACATGCACACACATAAACCATACACACACACACACTTATCTGCAGCAGGAGGAGAGCAGGCATGGTATTACTAAGCCCTGACACCTGTGGAAATATTGTCTAGTCTATCGGGAGGGAGTGGGACAAAAATGACGCTATTCTAATGGATTGTCACATTGTTTCTGCTCTCTCCTTACGTCGATGGGCGTGGCTTAGTAATATGTCCAGCCTCTCTTCTCTGAGGGAGGGGGTCCTGGGTACTCAGAAACCTCCCCTTCATGTGCTACTGTGTAAAGCATTTGTTTTTCTTATAGGTGAATGTATTTGTTTTTTTTCAGTAGCTATTGGTTGAATAGATGATTTGGGGAAACTATAGGAAGTGTTATGTTGCTAGGTTTGCTGGACGAAAGATGTTGACGACAGACGAAAGATCTAGTTACAGTTTATAGGCTCTTTTTGAAAGAGATCCAAATTGAGCTGCATGCACAGTTGATGAACTATCTTGATGAACAACTGGCGGATATGCGCATCATCATTCGTCGTTGGTCTGTCGTCAATATCTTCCGTCAACATCTTTCATCCAGGACACTGGGTTCAATGAAAATGTCTTTCAACAAAATTGGTCCAAAAAATTGTACAGTGTGTATGCACCTTTTAGGCAGTGGATCATACAGCAAGGATGTGTCACTGGACCCTGTATGAGAAAAGGAACTAAGCAGTTTTGTAGGTGGCGTGTTATAGTGTAGATGTCACTCCTGTAAAATATATCCTTATTTGGTGAGAAGTAAGCTTACATGACTCATTCTCAAAAGTTCTACAGTTCTTTGGAATTCATAAGGGTTGTGTCACAAAATGCTGGTGTTTTATAGCTACATAAATGTTAAATGTCTAGTATGCTACACTACTGTATTTTGTATCTAGGTAGCTAATGGAGAACAGCATACATGGATTCTTCTATCAGTATTTAGCAATATAAATATTATTCTTGTTGAAGGCAAAAATCATCTTATGTTGAAAAAGTTATATGAACATCTTGTTTAGTATAGAAATGAATGTATGTGCTGTATGAAAAAACAGGTCCCCCACTCCAGAATAAGATATTGGATGACTTCTAATGGCATTGTAATTTACAGTGAACGTACACTATTATATTTCCCTTGTTCTTGTGCCACCAAAACATCTGCGACCCATTGAGGCATGGACTCCACAAGACCTGTGAAGATGTCCTGTGGTGTATGGCACTGAGATATTAGCAGCAGATGCTTCAAGTCCTGCTGCTATGGCTCAGCATTTGTCTTCCTGCACATGCTACAGTTTCTTGATCTTAATTGGTATCTGAACACCTTGATTTCTGTCATGTTCCCCCAAACCAATCCTGAATATTTTTTAGTGTGGCAAAATGCATTATTCCACTGAAAGAGAAACCATTGCCATGAAGTTCTATACTTGGTCTGCCACATTGTTTGGGTAAGTAGTAAAAGGTCAAAGCATCATCCTCCATGATTTTCAGTACCCATTCCTAGTAAAGTACCGACCAGAGCGTTACACATCAGTTGGCTTGACATCTTCCAGTAGTGCATCCTGGTGCCATCTCTTTCCCATGTACAGTAAATGACACACATGCTGCAAAAATATATAAAAAATCAGGCCTCCTTCTTCCATTGTTTAGTGGCTTAGGGCCTTATTCTAGTTCACTCTTTCTGACAAATCCTTCTTAGATGGACAAAACCATGTGCACTGCAGGTGGGGCAGATGTTACTTGTGCAGAGAGAATTAGATTTGACTGGGGTTTTACTTCAAAGTGAGATCTATATTGCAGTGTAAAAATAAAGCAGCCAGTATTTACCCTGCACAGAAACAAAATATCTCACCCAAATCTAATTCTCTCTGCACATGGTTTTGTCCATCTAAGAAGGATTTTGTCAGAGTGAACTAGAATAAGGCCCTTAGTTCTACTCCTCATTGTATTTGCTTTTGTGTATGTCTTTTAAGTTATTCCATGCCAAACTCTGCAAACCATGTTTTCCATTTACTTGTCTTTGTACTTAAGTAATTTAATGCTGAAACAGGAAAGGGCCCTTTGTCACACTGTTTCTACGGGATGCAGTTAAAATCCCGACCGCTGAAATCCCGGCACTTTCTCCCTCCGTGGGTGTCCACGACACCCCTGGAGGGAGAATAAATTAGCTTGCCGAGCATAGCGAGGCACCGGGCCCGCTGCGTGGCGAGCGCAGCGAGCCCGCAAGGGGGGGGCGATCCACGTCCCCCCCTTGTCGGGATTGCGGCGGTCGGGATTGCGGCGTCGGGATCCCGACCGCCGGGATTTCATGAATACGTTTCTACAAAGTTGGACCCATGCAATTTTTTAGAATGTTGTTGAATGCTGTTAGCATTACTATTTCTCTTAATCTGAAATTAGGACCCAGTCAGAATATAAAAAATTACACAAGGTCAACCACCAAACAGTAGTCATTATACAAAAAAAGAAATGTGATGTGATCCTCGTGGCGCTCAAAATATATTCAGAAAGAAAAAGATAGTAAAAAATAGTTACGTGCGTGTATGCTCCGTATGGCCCAGATGCGGAGTATGTCACATCAGATTTTCATGGGTAATTCATACATAAAAAAACAGATAAACAAGGACATATATAGTGTAATATGTTTCTCAACAGTTCTTATTAGGGCTATCTTCCCAAAAAGGACAAAATGAGGTTTTCCTCTGTATAGTGGTGATATTATTCTTTAAAGGTTCACCTCCTGTGCAGGCAGTAATGAATGATGCTTACAATGAGCTTAAGGGCCTCATACATCAGCAATTAATTGTGACAATTTTCAGATATGGAGATGATTGCCACAATTAATTTTAGATGTGTGGGCTCCCCCTTTTGGCAATCCCAATCAAAATCGCCAATCGATTGCTTAATCAGGTTTTTAAACATGTTTAAGAATATGGTACTATCTGCAGATCTTTTTTATATGTGTGGGCATTCCCAAATCGTCGTCTTCATCTATTTACATTATGAACAGCAATCGATTGGGCAATTTCCAGATATGAAGATGCAATGTTTAGATGGAAAAATCTGCCGATCACTGAAATAAATCTGTAATGTGTGGGCAAAGTCAGATAGATTGTAAAATCCATTTATCTGGCCAAAATATCCCTATATCTGAAAATCCATAAATTGTGATTGCTGATGTATGGGGCCCATAATAATCTGGTATTATCTGCAGATCTTTTTATGTGTGGGCATTCCCAATTCGTCGTCTTCATCTATTTACATTATGAACAGCTGAAATGACAATCGATTGGGGCAATTTCCAGATATGAAGATGCAATCTTTAGATGGAAAAATCTGCCGATCACTGAAATAAATCTGTAATGTGTGGGCAAAGTCAGATAGATTGTAAAATCAATTTATCTGGCCAAAAAATCCCTGGATCTGGAAATCCATAAATTGTGATTGCTGATGTATGGGGCCCATTACATTAGCCTCGTGGTGGATCCTCATGTAACGGTTTATTTTCAAAGAAGTAACGTCCAGGCAGAAATTAAAAACTTGGTGAAGTTTATTTTTAGAAAAATAATTATTATAAAAGGGAGGGCTTGTTTGATAACAAATAGAACTCAAACAGCCTTCTCCAACACAATAAAACACCAACGCGTTTCAACAGTGTCTGTCTTTATCAAGGTGCCTGGCTTACAGCACCTGGTGTTCCCATGTGGTCTCCCAACCAAGTACTAACCAGGCCCAACACTGCTTAGCTTCCAAGATCAAATGAGATTGCGCCTATCCAATGTGGTATGGCTGTAGTCATTATACATTCAGGCAGAAAGTGATCTCCAAGCATCTGCCAAAGTTGAGGGGTGTATTCATTAGTAGTAAGTTTGTTTCATTAATCTTGCATATATATGCAAAGTCCACACCGCCCACAGTAATTCTGTTAATGTTTTTAGGCTTGGGGGTGTAACCACCCTGAGCCCCAAATAGTGGCAACTGGGATAGCAAGACAATATACTGCAATGGATGTTAGCAGCCATAAGGAAAGGATTTTAAAAGATGTCAAATGGGTGTTTTTTTTTTTTTTTTTACTTGTAAACTGGTTGAAAAATGTTAGCAAGCATTTTCATCAAATCTTAAGTGTTTTCGTAATTTTTTGGGGGCACAGAAAAATAGTTCATTGTTTTCATACGTACTTGTAACAATTTGAATAAAAACGTTTACCTATTAACTGCAAGTACAAAACCCCATTACTGAGCTTTTTATAGAATTTAACCTGAAAACGGACAGTTCATTATTGGCTATATATTTGATTTAAACCTGTCCAGGTGTGCGACTATTCAGAGGGTCTGCACTTCTCGGTATTTGTACCTTTTTAAAATAAATATTTTTCTTATGTTTTCACCTGCTAAAGGGGTATATGCACAAAAAATGCAGATGCAAGTTTGAAATTGATTTGCAAATGCCACACGAACGGGACCCAACTCGTACCCAATTGGCCAAAATTCCAATTGGTAGATTGTGGTTTTCATTTAAATGTTTTTTCCATTTCAAGATTTAAGTTTGCCGTGTACAATTCTAGCTGACATTTGGCATTGAACGTTGTGATCTGAAGCTTGTCTATGGTTAATTGGTTGTGTAAGCCTTTATGCTGCCCCCAAAAAGTTATTTGATGTATGGCAATTTTCAGCTTGGTGTGAGTTGTTTAGACTATTTATATTGCAAGAAGTAAAGTGGAGACGTATATTGTATTCTTGGTACTCAAATGTTGAAATTCATGTATGCTTAATCGGTTGCATGGAGATTCTGTTGCCACAATAAGTTTAGTATTTAGGGGATATATCGAATTAGCACTCAAAAATGTAAATGTATGTAAAACTAAGAAAACACAAGATAAGCACCCGGTTTGGGGCGTGGCCACGGCAGAGCGGGAGTAGTGTCGTAAGGTGCGAGAGCTCCCTGGAATGAATCCTGTTGAAAGTTAATGTGCTCCGGCTGGCGTGCCCAGTGCCTGTACCTGTACCCCGCGTTGTTCCACGCTGTCGGCTGAAGGAACCGCTGCCCGCGGTATTGGTGGCGGCTTTACCAGCGGCTCTCTCTTGACCCACGCTGGGGTTCCCAGTTCGGTCTCCGGTCCTTGACGTGGTGCCGGGGAGTATCTGTCTGACGAGCCATCCGACGAGGCGCACAGGAGTGACGTGCAGCCCCAGAGGCGTCAGAGGGGGAGACGAGCAGGGAGCACGGCGAGGCGGACGCTGACCAGGAGGCACTGAATAGGAGAGGCATTCGGGTGGTGCACGCTGCTGTAAAAATCCCGGTGATCCGGGAATAGAGGGGAACATTCCCCCTGGAAGAGTGACTGCACGTGGAAAACAAGAAAAAAAAAAAAAAATCCTGCCTGAAAAATCACCCCCATCTTCCTGTCGTCTTGCCTGGATAGGATATAAAGCCTTGAATCTATACGAGTGTGAGCTGCGGCATCGTGAGGCAGTAACCCCTGGATCTGCCTCCAACCCACGGTCAGTTAAAGGCATTCTATATGGTGTGGAAGTCTGTAACCCTATAAACACTGGGAGCCCTGAGTGGAAGAGTGTACCCCACAGTCTTTGTGTGCCCTGTTTGGTGGGCATCGCCGGAATAATTGCAGCACCCGGGGAGAAATCCATCAGGAATAATATATATATATATATATATTTTTTTTTTCTCTCTTCTTTTTTTTTATTACCCATGCCTCTCCTCATCTAAGCGATAGAGCCTAAGATACATTGGAGTGTCACCATATTATATTTTGACTTTTCCTTCTGACAAGACAACCTCTTATTCCTCTATCTCAGCTCTCTGCCCCGCCTCATCTGGTTATTACCCCGCTTTTTGCCAGTATTGCCCCAGGGTAATTAGCATCGGTAAACCCTGAATATAAGAACTGCTCTGCAACTCCGGTGCACCTAAACAGTCGGTGGTGTAACATAATGGGGAAAACAGGCACCAGCACTGCGGCTGCGCGGCTTGAAAAACATGCAAGATCACAAGCAACCACAAAGCCGCAGACGCCGTCTGCCACTCCAACATCAACCCCCGTTAAGGGAAATAAATCCCAAGATGAGGCAGATAGCCCAGATGTCACAATGCAGCAGTTAATGGACGCTATAAAAGGCAGTGAGCAAAGGCTCACTGAAAAAATCACTGATATCCAGGCTGATGTCGCGAATGTGCGGCAGGACATTAAAAGTGTCAAAGAGCAAATAAGAGGCAGAGACGAGAGTTTCAAAGTTGGAAGACAGCTCAGACCATATAGTCAAAAAGGTGGGGGCTATAGAGGCACAACTCTGTGACTTGAAAAATAAAGTTGCAGATATCGAAGGGCGCAATCGCAGGAATAATGTAAGGCTGGTTGGCCTGCCAGAACGAGAGGAAGGACATAATACCATTAAGTTCTTGGAAAAATGGATCATAGGAGAGTTTGGCAGTGAATCATTTTCGAAATTTTTCTCGATTGAAAGGGCCCATAGAGTCCCTTCTAGACCCTTACCCCCTGGTGCCCCACCGCGGACAATTATAATGAAACTGTTACATTTCACGGATAGAGATGCGCTGCTTCGCTTGGCCAGAGAGAAGGGGCCACTTCTACATAACGGGCTAAGACTCTCTTTCTTCCCTGACTTTGCCACTGAGATCCAAAAGGAGCGGGCTAAATACATTGAAGTAAAGAGAAAATTGAGGGATAAGGGTCTGAAATATTCTATGTTGTACCCTGCCAAACTGCGAGTGGAGGCAGAGGGTGGAACTGTCTTTTTTCTTTCTCCAAATGAAGCAGCTAAATGGATCGATAAATGGGCCCCAGGGCCACTTCAGCTTGCTAGCACATAATCACTTAAAGTTAAAACCAACCCAGGGAGCTCACCGCACGATGGTGGCTAGTAGATAAAGCCCCACCAGACGAGGTGGTAGCGGATGGGTTGGGGGATAGATACGCCATGGGGGGGTTGGTGTATGGGGAGGGGGTGGGAGGGTGTGGGTTTTGTGATATGTTGTATGTTGATGTGTACATTTTTGACATTATTTATGTGTGCTGTGGCGGCAACACTGTCCGATGGCGAAAGCTTGTTTAAAAATCTGCAAGTAGGAAAATATCGTTTAGTTACATGTCTGATATGCCTTTCCAACCCGGGGTGATTAAGGTGTTGTCATGGAACGTCCGGGGGGTAAATGATAAAATCAAAAGGTCTCTTGTCATTAATCAACTGCGGCAGTATAATGCAGACATTGTCTGCCTGTTAGAAACTCACCTGGCAGGAGGTAAAGTGATGGCACTGAAAAAACCCTGGGTTGGCAACGCATATCATTCAATATTTACCTCCTCATCAAGGGGAGTCTCATTGTTGATAAAGCGTACATTAGCTTTTACATGTAATAGGATAAAAATAGATAATACTGGACGTTACGTGTTTATTGATGGCCAAGTCAATAACAAACAACTAGTGATTCTGGCGATATATATTCCCCCCCCTTTTTCTTTTGATGTCCTCGTAAAAGCAGCCGAATTCTCGGCTGTGTCTCCTCTGTCCCCTGTCATCTGCATGGGTGATTTTAATAACGTGATGGACCCAAGTTTTGACAGGTGGCGGAGTGACACACAGGGTGTGATAAAGGGAAATAAAGGCTTCAACCAATTTCTGGGAAACCTAGGCTGGGTGGATATTTGGAGGGAAAAAAACCCAAATGGGGTACAATACTCATGTTTCTCCTCCTCCTACAGGGCATTTTCACGCATAGATCTAATTCTAGTATCCCAGAGTTTAATCCCACATGTTGTAGGGATTGAATACAAACCCAGAGGGATCTCTGACCATTCCCCAGTAATAATTGAACTAGCAAGTGGGCATGACTCTGGGCAGGGCTGTTGGAAATTTAAGGCAGGTTGGCTGAAGGGGATGGAGGGAACTGAGACACTTAAAGATCAGTGGGCGGAATTCTGGAAACTGAACCAGGGGTCAGCGGCACCAGAAGTGGTATGGGATACCCTTAAAGCATATATTCGTGGAACACTTAAAAAAAAAATAGCCGAGGTGAAGAGGGGGAGTAAGGCCCTAATTGGAGCAAGGGAAAAAGAATGTGAACTCCGGGAAGCGCGATATGTTAGAGAGGGTACCCCTGATGCATATGCTGGATGGCAGGAAGCACTGGCGACTTGGCTAAGCACCCTTAAGGAAGAAAATATTAAAATAATGTCCTACAGGGCCCAGAACAATTATGCCGGAGCAGACAGAGCCGGAAAATATATGGCTTACCTGGCGCAAGCCGAGAAACCATCAAATTGTATAAGTCAAATAAAGGATGAAAAAGGGAAAATATTAAATACGAAACAAGAAATGGGTGAATCCTTTAGGGAGTATTTTAGCCAGATCTATTCTTCTAGATTAGGCCACACTCAAGGTGAAATTTTGGAATATATGAGTAAGGTGGATCTCCCGTCACTGAGTATGGAAGACACACTGAGCCTCGAATCTCCCTTAAGCCTGGAGGAAGTGAGACAAGCAATAAAAAAGCTACCTGTGGGTAAAGCCTCTGGTTTAGATGGAATACCAGCTGAAATTTATAAAAGGTATAGCGACACGTTAGCCCCCCTGCTCCACGAGACACTGAGCAAATGTTTTGAGGCTGACAAGCTTCCAATCTCGATGTCGGCAGCAAACATAATTGTTCTCCTGAAGCAGGGGAAGGACCCTACAGACAGAGACTCATACAGACCCATCTCCCTCCTGACCGTTGAATATAAAATATTAGCTAAAATCTTAGTGACCAGATTAAACAACCATATCCACAAAATTATTCATCCGGACCAGTCCGGATTTATGCCGGGCAAATCGACGGCCCAAAATCTACGCAAACTGTTCTCCCATCTACAGTTAGCAAGCAGCCGGGATGGAGATGAGGCGATAATTTCATTAGACGCAATTAAGGCATTCGATGCTATCGAATGGCCATATCTCTGGACAATATTAAAAATGTTTGGTCTGGGTCCAAATTACATCAAATGGATTAAATTGTTATACCAAAATCCCTCCGCAAGAATAACAGTAAATGGATGGACTTCTCCACCATTTGCGCTTGCTAGGGGTACAAGACAGGGGTGTCCTTTATCCCCCCTGCTATTTGCTATGGCAATTGAGCCCCTGGCTTGTGCCCTTAGACAACACCCGATTGTTAGGGGATTTAAAGTTAGAGACAGCAGGGACATTGTATCTCTTTACGCGGATGATTTGTTAATTTATCTTTCCAATTATTCTCAACATCTCCCTCTGGTTTTGAACCTTATTGAGGCTTTTGGAGATCACTCCGGGCTCAGAATAAATTGGAGTAAGTCCTATATACTACCAATTCAGGGTAGTGAGGACTCTCCGCCCCCTTCTGCCCACTCTTTAAAATGGGTCACGTCCTTTAAATATCTGGGGATATGGGTGTCCTGTGTTCCTGGGAATTTCGTTCATCAAAATGTTCAGCCTTTAATAGCCTTGATGGGGGAAAAATTCAAATCTTGGAGAAAGCTTCCATTAACTATGACAGGCCGGGTTAACCTCATAAAAATGGTTATACTCCCGAAATTTTTGTATGTGATACATCAGGCCCCCATAGCACTTCCAAAGACAATCTTTCGGAAAATCAACAGTATGATTTCCACATTTATTTGGAATAGTAACCGTCCGAAAGTCCGACTGAACGTTTTGATGAAGGAAAAAGGGGATGGTGGGCTGGGATTGCCAGACTTTAGGAAATACTATATTGCCACCCAGCTGGCTCAACTTAAAGGCTGGTGTGTGGATCAACAAGACAGCGAACTAGTGGCGGCATTAGTTAATATATCGAGCCCCCTAACAAAACCATTGAATAAACTATTACAAGGCCACACATCTCCGGTAGACCCACCATTGGTGACTCAAGCAATTACAATCTGGAAAGAGGCCAACAAAATGATTGGGTGTACAGAGATGGACCCAGAGTATCCCTTGGATAATGGGAAACATACAAGGGGTTTAAAAGGGCTCCAAATTAAAACAGTCTGGCATCCATACTCAGTGACGGTGGTCAGCCAGCTGTATGGACATACAGGCTTTAAATCATTTCAGGAGTTAGCAGACGAATATAATGTCCCTCGGGCATATTTCTTCCGATACCTGCAGTTAAGATCAGCTATACGGTCGCACATACCTAATCCCCACCCAACCTTTAAAGAATCCCCGTTTAAAATAATGTTAAAAACCTCAGCCACCTCTAAATTGGTGTCCAAGCTATATAAAAAAATTATTAACACAGATATAAGTACAGACCTAAGCTCCCTTCAAGCCAAGTGGGAGGAAGACGTTGGCCTAATAAGTGAGAGTGAATGGGGGTTAGCAACGTCATCGCCATCTAAGGCCACATACTCGCTGCGTAACCAGCAAGTCCAGCTATTTGTTCTCCATCGGTCATACCTCTCAATGACGCGAATAGCAAAATTTGATAAAAATAGGTCTGACATATGTCCTAAATGTAAAAATGAACCTGGTACGTACATCCACTTGCTTTGGAGTTGTCGAATAATGGTTACATATTGGGAGGGAATTATTCAGATAATCTCAGAATCAGGGATTGGAAGGGAAGCCTTAACTCCCAAATGCTGCTTATTGGGGATCATGGACAATAGGAGTTTAAATTGTGAAGATAAACAGTATGTAATAAATTTGTGTTCATTAGCAAAGGTAATATTGGCCAGAGCCTGGTTGTCCAGCAGGGGCCCCGAAATTGAGAGCTGGAAGGCTCTCGTAAATTATACAGTTAAATGTGAGAAAGCTGTGCACTTAAATCACAATACCATGGAGAAGTTTGAGAAAATATGGCACCATTGGATCACCTCCACACATTGGAGAAACAACATGCCTATGCACAATATTTAAAGTGTTACATATAAAAAGAGAAGGTGCATGTGTTCTAAATAAGTGGGCACCAGCCCGTAGGATAACAACATAATAGTTATGCATTATTATGCTTTATTTGTAAAGTACACGGAGGAGAATTACTCACTGCAACGCACTACTGCACTTTATTTTTTTTTGATCTATTAAAAAAAAAAAAAAATATATATATACAAATATAATGGTATGCTTTTCCCTATTTCTGCACCATCATGACCTGTCCCCCCACTCTTATGATATGAAATGATATTTAAGACTACACAAAATGATAATCAGAGGATAGCTAAGTCTTATTCTTTGAATAAACACTGTGGAGAATTATTTTAAACGTTATTTGCAACCTTTCTTTAAGTTAAAAAAAAAAAAAAAAAAAGGGGGCTATATGCTTATCCTCCCTTTCCTCCTCCCCACCCCTCCCCCGTTTTGATAGGTAAAATGGTAGTTAAAATGGTGTGCATAATATTAATATACAATTGTATAATGGGCTGGTAGATATGAACGAGTAAAGTGTAAAACTATGTATTGGGTTAGTAGCCAAAGGAGTGTGCCGCCACAAATCAAAGCCCCTGTGGGCGTTCGCCACAATGTAAAGGATTAGGTCATCATAGCAAAAATTATAGAAAATGATGGCGGACGACATAATAGTCCTGCTAATAGCGATGTTGTAATGTACACAGTATGTATGTTTGTTGTGATCTTTTCTCTCTTGCTTTTAATTGTATGTCTTTTTCTAATGCAAAAAAAAAAAAAAGAAAACACAAGATAAAGGAACTGTATTGACTAAAGGTAAATAAAGTGCAGTCTAGGAAAGGAGAAACTTCCTCTAAATATAGTGATGCTCTATGTAAACCAGGTGACAGAACAAATTTGTAGCATAACAAATTATAAACTTCTATATAAGACATGAAAAAACGGTTATAGTTATAGAAAATAGACCATGAAATGCAGCATTACAGATAACTAAAATTAAAGGGTATTTACCAAAGTTTCGTGATCACTAAAATTATGAGAGAAAAAGTACCCATAAACTATTCGATATTGGTTGTGCAAAACAATTAAATTGTTCCCCGGCATTTTAAATGCGTTTCAATATGCACAAACAATTGAATCACCCAGTTAGAGAAATAACAGTTTAAATTATCCACTTTAACGTTACAGTTAGAGAACAAGATTTACATGATTTATTTGGGGTTTCTCTTAGTGTTTTTCATATTGGATTGTGTAAATCAACAGGTCTAAGGCTCTCTGCATAGTCCATACACCTGGTACACTTGTGCTTGCTGACCTCTTGTACTCTGACACTCCATTCCCATTGTGTAGACGTGTCATGTTAATTCTCTTGTTCCCCATTAAATTTTAATGCACAAGTGTACTGGTATCTTCTAAGTAATGCATAGGGTGCAGGTCTGTCCTACTAAGATTGCACCTGGCGACAGTGTTTCTAGAAAGTGTCATATGATGTGCAGTTGAAGCTTCTTATAGTATCGGATGTTATTTCAGGGTCAGAGGGTTCATTTTTCTTTAATATCTTCATGTCGGAGACTGCTTGAAAACGAATGAAGCCTGTTATGTTACAGATTAGAAAACTTTATTTGCAAGTATCAGTAGATAAAGTGGAGCAAGAGTTTGTCTGAGAGTAATTCTGAGAATAACCTCCTCAACCCAAAATGAAGCACCCAATATTTGTAGCTGGATGGGGAGCATTGTAAATGTCTGGAAACGGATGTAATTGTAAAAATCTCTTGAAGACTTTGCTCGCGTGCGGTTTGTACACAGATAGAATTGTGTCCCAAAATGCACACACTGAGACATAATGCATGTCTGTACCCACTATTCAAACTGCGCTCTGCCTCTTAAAGACAGGATCAGGATCTCTGTAAAGGTGCCCATACACTTGTCTGATTTAGTCCCCATTTCACCCAGTTTTGAAGGATTGGGCTGAGATTAGGCCCAAATCGGATGTGTCTGACATCTGATCCAATGTGCGGTCAGGCTGCACAAAAGATCAATGGAATGTGCAGCCATCAGCAGGAAACCGCAGGTACATTTTAGGGTACTCTTTACCTAGATGGGCGCCCGTCGTGGTGATCGCGGGTACATTTATGTGTGGCCGCGACGCGATGCCCGCGATTTCCCATTGAAACCCATGTTAAACATGGAAATCGCGTCGGACGCGTCGCGGCCGGCCATAAATGTACCCGCGATGCCCGCGACGCGATGCTCCCGATTTGCCATAGGAATCAATGTTAAAAGGCCCGATGGACACGATTTTACTGTTAAATGCCTCAATGGACCCGATTTGGCCATAGGAATCAATGTTAAATGGGCCACAGAGGCCAAATAAGCACAATTAACCCTTAAATGTCCCCCCAAATTTTTAACGCCACCCCACGATCCACGCCAACCCGAAGCGTGGCGAGCGCAGCGAGCCCGCGGTACGCGTCCTCCGACCTTTTCATGCCCTACTATCCACTAGGGCGTGGAGTGAGAATAGAATAGTGTGGCGAGCGCAGCGAGCCACCGAGCCCGAAGCGTGGCGAGCGCAGCGTGCCCCGCGAGGGGACGCGGATACCTTCACAGTTATACGCGTCCCCTCGCGGGCTTCACAGGTGTCCGTGGCGACGCGGACACATGTGAAGCCCGCGAGGGGACGCGTCTACCTGTGAAGGTATCCGCGTCCCCTCGCGGGGCTCGCCACGCTTCGGGCTCGGTGGCTCGCTGCGCTCGCCACACTATTCTATTCTCACTCCACGCCCTAGTGGATAGTAGGGCATGAAAAGGTCGGAGGACGCGTACCGCCGCCCCTCGCGGGCTCGCTGCGCTCGCCACGCTTCGGGTTGGCGTGGATCGTGGGGTGGCGTTAAAAATTTGGGGGGACATTTACGGGTTAATTGTGCCTATTTGGGCTCTGTAGCCCATTTAACATTGATTCCTATGGCCAAATCGCGGGCATTGAGGCATTTTACATGAAGATCGCGCTCAATCAGCCTTTTTAACATTGTTCCCTATGGGAAAATCGCGGTCATCGCGGGTAGCAGATTTTTATGTACCCGCGATTTACCCACGATGACCGCGATTTTTACCCCCGACGCCCGCGATTTCAATCGCTGGCGCCCATCTAGGTAAAGAGTACCCATTTTAGTACCCGTGATGTATCACATGCCATCCCCAAGCGTGGGAAGCACTGTGCAGAAGAGGCTCTCTTCTTGCTCTGCAGCGTTTGGCATTAGAATTTTAAAAAACCCATTCAAAGGAATCAGCAGCCGTCCGTTCTTTTGAATGTGTGTGTTTTTGAATTCTCCTGCCCCCCCCCACCTTCAGCTATCTGGGAGTATTACATGCAATAAATCGCATGCAAAAAAGCCTCATCAAGTGCCAGATGCATACTTGCCTACCTGACCATCTCCATGCGGGAGAAAATGCTCTGTTCCTGTGCTTCCCTGGTAATGTGTGATTGCCATCACCTGTGGGGAGCTAGATAAAGGTGTTTCACCACAGGTGCTGGCAATCATACATTACCAGGGAAGCACAGGAACAGTGGGACTGACTTTGTCCGTCAGATCCATTGATCAGGATAGTGTTCAGTGTCATGCAAAGAAGACAGAGTTTTTTAATAGCAGATGGTGATTGCCAATAAAAAAAATATTGGCAAACAGCAGCAGAACCCTGGCCCACAACCACATATCTGAATGTGAGGATGACCGCAAAGCAGTCTTTATTTGACTTCTTTTCTCTAATGTTTGCAGTTAGAAACTTTGGCCTAGTGCAGTGGTTCCCAACCCTGGTTCTCAAGTACCCAAATATTTTTTCCATGTCACCCAGCAGGTGCACTTATTATTCAGACACATTTTAAAAGATCCACAGGTGGAGCTAATTATGACACTTGTGATTCTGTGTGGAGACCTGGAAAATGTGCACTGTTGGTGGTACTTGAGGACCAGGTTTGGGAACCACTGGCCTAGTGGAAGAATGAGGGTCTTTGGCTTTAACTGTTTATAATTCTTGATTTTCAGGTGTTTCAATCAGACCAGTTGCCACTGGTGAATAAAATATAGCACCTGGCCATGCAGTCTCCATTTGCAAAAATTATTGGTTTCAAAGTGGGTCATTTTGAAGCGCCCATTGACTTTACGTTTGGTAATATGATAGGATGCAGTCTTTGAAATAAGATGATTCGTGAAAATTCATCCCTGCTGGATATTCCTTATGATCATAAAAGTTCATTTTTAATTCAATCACTTATCAATTATTCTTTGTGTGCCCCGAAAACCCTTTGTGTTCTTCCTTGGTCATCCTTTTGACTCACCCTTTCAGAACTGCGTTATGCCAGGTAAAGTTTGTAGAAGGTGGAATAACGGACTTTTGCTATTTTGGATTTGGGCTAGGTCCCTTATCTCTAATGAAGTGCAATCTCAATGCTTCAATATGCAAAATATTTTGAACAATACTATGCCTTAAGCCAGGGCTGGGCAACACCGGCCCTCCAGATGTTGATGAACTACACATCCCAGCATGCCTTGCATCAGTTTCAGCATGGCCACATAGCAAAACTAATGCAAAGCATCCTGGGATGTGTAGTTCATTAACATCTGGAGGGCCGGTGTTGCCCAGCCCTGCCTTAAGCCAACAGTTCGGGAAACGCCCTTTTCTAGTCCAAAACGACTGTTCCCCAGTGAACAAAGCAAAGACTATAAAGATGTGGTTTGTGTTCGGCGTGGAAGAACTTGACTGGCCCGCATAGAGCCCTGACCTCAGCCCCATCGAACACCTTTAGGATGACCTAGAACGGGGATTGCGAGCTAGGCCTTCTCATCCAACATCAGTGCCTGACCTCACAAATGCTGTACAGAATGAAGGGTCACCAGGAGGTGACAATGAGTGCAAGGTATATTGTGAAATGTAATACATTTTTTTTTACCTTCAGAAATGTGCTATGCCTCCATTTAGGAATTACACTGGCAAATTATTGGCGCATACATATCCGCAATGCTTTATAGAGTATAGGTGAACATTCACATCAGTCCCTACCCCAGTGGAGCGAGCACGCACAGACATTCTAGGGTTATTTTTGTTGGAAGCCAATTGACCTACAAGTATATTTTTGTATTGTGGAGGAAACTGGAGTACCCGGAATAAACTCACGCAAACACAGTTAGGGACATGCTGGGTATCAAAACCATGACCTAATGCTGTGAGGCAGTAATGCCACAGTTGTAGTACAGCTACTGTACTTTTCTTTGTTATCTAATCCCAGGATGTGATGCTGTGTGAATAATACTGATGTTCTGTATAGCTATCGACAAATCTAAATGTGTATAAATGTTCAATCACTTTAAATCAATCACTATGTTAGCAGTTGGAAGGAAATGTTTGAGTGTGCTTGTTTTGTCAAGCCCAGTGCCCTAAAGTGCATACACACAATGCGAATTTGTGATTTCCTTTTGAACTACCCAGAACAAAGAACCACTGATATTGACTATACACACTGAGCAATTTTGGCTATGGCCAATTTTAGCTATACTCAAAATTGATTGTATGCTTTCCAATCATAATTGAGCTGCCTACTCTATTTGGTTTCTTGCGATTCCGACCCCGTGGTGGCGAGCATCAGCATCACAAGCTGTAAACACATGGTGCGATATGTATGATGTAGTCTACCTTTATGGACTATATAGTCCTTACTGGTAGTACATTTTGCACCATTTGTGTGCCCTCCTAATGGGTGATGGTAATCTTCTCCTGCTGACCAGTTTTGGTTTGGTCATCGCTTATAAAATGTTAACAGCTGAAATAGAAAATGTGGATTTTTTATAAATTGGAAAAAAAATGCTGTAATCTTTAGTGTAAAAGATCAATATCACAGTGTGTCAAACATGTCTACCATAAAATGTGTACCTGTGTCAAACAACAAATGATACATTTCACTTTGTAAAGTACAGGCTGCTTCCATTAGGTGTTTTATGTTCAGCAGAAGCTTGTTTGGCATTCCTTTAAAAGTCTGAGTCTTGCCGGTCCATGGGGCGAAAATTTTATGTGAGAAAATATTACATACACACTGCAGGGATTAGTACTAATTAATGTCAAACATATTCTAATACACTGCTAAAGCAAAAAAAAATAAAAATTCTTACTGTATTTTAACGGATTCATGCATGGTACCCTAAATTTGGATTTCTATTTTTTCCCCTCCATTTTAAAACTCAAAAAATGTAAAGATGTATTGGAATTTTAATTAATAAATAAAAAATAGACTTAATAGTTAAATTGAAATGAGAGCCTTCCAATGGGAAACTATATATATTTTGTTAACCTTTCAGGAAGATCGATTTATTTATTTTTGACTGCATCTTGCAAATTGAGTATAACCACCCCTCGAATAAAAAATTGAATTGAAGGCGACACTGAATTGCACTCTGTGTATGGGGCATCAGAAGAGGTCCAAAGCCACTTATGTGTATTAGAATGACACCTTTACCCTCTCACTCACATACCTACCTACACAAGTACTGTAGGCATTCCAAATGCGTTAATCAAGCAAACAACACAATTGTCTTTAATATTCCATTTTGTGCATGTAGGCTTCTACAAAAACTATTCTTTGCCAGGATTCATTCCCTTTTTAAAAGTGCTTTTGGCCAAGCCATAACTTCTGCCCATGCCATGGACTATGCCACTGATTACTACTGTGCACTGTGCAGATGCCAATTGAATTTCCCATTCATTCTGTCAATACAGTATATGAACAAGCTTAATTTTTTTTTTTCATCTGCTGCTCCACTGATTTTTCTACTGTTCCAGAGAGACACAGACTTGTTATTGTATTTGATCTCTAGGGGCGTTTCAATATTAACTGGATGTAGACAGTTCTGCTTTTGTGTTTTGTTTATTTGCCTCTCAGGTTGTAAATATCTATTAAAAAAAAACTTTAACTGCTATTCAAATGTAGACTGAGCCTGCTATACAAACCTATACCAATAACTGTAAGGGGCCTACGTATCATATTTTTTTTTTTTCAGAAACTCTTATAGAAACAGTTTCTGCCTAATTGAATGAGTTGTTTCCATGTGCGCACACCATAATGCAGGTAATTACACCGACATCTGCTCCAGTAAGCTTATTAGTGCTGCAGACTGCCGTTCTCATTCATTATCCTAAATGGGGACTACACGTCCAACCATTATAGAAGGGTACCCACAGTGAGATATGCACTATTTTTCTATTCGATTTTGCTTTATAGAAGCAAAATCTAATAGAAATCCAATAGAAAATTGAATGGGCATCGAATGGTTTTTCTACATTCATTGCAGATTCTCCCGTGTAGTATAAATCGAATAGATAAATAGTCTTGGCAGGCAAGACTATATTAGTATTCATTCTAGTACCTGCCATCTTTCAAAACCCATGCAGTTCATCTTCCCTGCCTGGGGTGTCGCTGTTTGCTGTGGTTTTTCTAGCACAAGTCTGGTTTGCATATCAGTGCAGATGTACAGACCACACTGTGCTAGAAGCACTACAAAAGACCATGACACCCCAGGCAGGGAAAAGGAACTGTATGTGTTTTCAAAGATGGCGAGTGCTACAATGAACACTATATATCATGGGTCTTCAAACTGTGGCCCTCCAGATGTTGTGAAACTACAAATCCCAGCATGCCTTGCCACAGTTTTAACACTCCCTTATAGCAAAACTGTGGCAAGGCATGCTGGGATTTGTAGTCACAACATCTGGAGGGCCACAGTTTGAAGACCCATGCTATATATGGTACAGATCTGTACTATATAGTCAAATCGAATGTGAACACTCTAACTAGCCCAGATCGAATAGTAAGTGAAATCTCACAGTGTGTGCGCACCTTTATGCTGTGCTTTTTCTAATTTAGCAGCACTCATGTAGACTTTCCCTTAGATGGTGTAAACCACTTTCCCATAGAGGCATGTTCAAACTAGAGGGATCTTGAGATACTTGGGCAGCTCCATATACTGACACTGTATGCATGCACAGTCCATTCCTCCGGAGAAGTCTATCACAAATCTAAATAAAATAAGCCAATGTGACTGGGATTTAAATCAAGCGACCACACTTATCACTGCTGCTTTCCCTGCAAGTTTCTCTAAGTGTATACAGTAGAGTGGACATTTTCATTAAACATGAAAGTAACGGAGTTGTATGGGCAGATAAAATGGACCACTTGGGTGGATAAGCTGTCCTGTAAATGTATTTGTGTCACATTCTGCAGTGTTCCTGGCCTTGTGACTTAATTTCTTTGCACCCCTGATCTTTGGGTTCTGTCTATGATGTTGGGTTTATTTAAAAAAAAATGTTATTTACATTTTTCCAACTAATCATTCCTAGTGTAGGGTGAATCTTCTCCCCAATTTTTGTCACTAGGCCGTCCTCTCCTGTCATCCCAACAATGACCATGTAAACCAATACCACCCTGCTTACAAGACCTGTGCCTGAACATTCGCTCCTGGGAGTACTGCAGCAGCATCAGCAGCAGATTTCATGGGTGCTATTGTGTCCCAGAGCCCTATTGTATGCACTGTTCACAGTATGAGAGTCCATATTACAAAGTGTTTTTCAATTAATGTGATAAAATAGACCAAAAACTTCTTGACACATTTCAACAATGCTCTCACTTTTAAATGAAAACTCATGTATCCCCCCCCCCCATTTTTTTTACATGCACGAACTGTATTATTTAAAACATGAACGTGTGTAGCGTGCCTACCTACTTCACTGCCATCAGAACTTAGCTGGTCTGCTGAGAAGGTATGTAGGGCAGTGGTTTTAAGCTGGCTAAACGCTGAGCAATATGCCGTCTAGTAGGGCAGGCCCGACTGGCGTATTGCTTATATCACTCTGATGATATGGGTGCTCATGCTGTCACTTACAATGATGTAAGGTTCATGCCTGACAATCTGACTAGTGACACAATTCATGCTCATGAAGAATGGAACAGTAATCGTTCAGTACTTTATTAACATCGCTCCAGTGTGTACAGTAAACCAGGGCGGATAGGGATTAATTCCGATGCATTGTTCCAGTGTGTATCCAGCTTAAGTGGGCAGTTGGATGGTTGATGGAAAGTTGGACTAATGTATGGCTCATATTACTAGAAGGTTTTAAAGTTGGATGCAATTTGAGTTGTGTTGCATGATTGTTTCCAGCCTTATTGTGGCTTTGCCCATTGTGCCGGAATCCATTATTTTATGTGCTTTTGTGCACGAGCTATGCATTTACAGCATTGAACTTGCTTTAATCCATTCTTCAATCATAACGGTGCATCCCTCTCTTCCACAGTTTCATTTGTTTGGAGTAAGAGAGCTTCCCACTGAAGTGCTTTATTTACTGGTATACAAATGATATGTCCACAGGCACTAGGTTGAGGTTGACACAATCAAAAATCAACATGGCAATGATAACCATGCATTTTTCACAATTTAAACCAACAAAATACGAAATAAACTGCGCTAAATAAGTGATACAACACAAATATATCAAATTTAATGAAGTAATGTATTCATAAGATACATTAGATAAAATTAAAAACCGTACTGTTGGTACAGGAAATTGAAAGAGGATGACAAAAAGCTATTCTCCTTATGGTAGCGTATATTTGTGTATATGACCGAATAGGACTGGGTAATCGTCCGTGTCCATTCCTATTTTGTCTCCATCAATGGGGTTCACAAAGCAGGGTTCGCTTTTGATCCATAGGATCCCTTAGTAGTGGCTTAATGGAGGATGCTTGCCTCCTGCTTCTTATAATCTTAGAATGAAGAAAGTGGATCTTCTGTGAAAACTCATGTCAACGTTATTCGTGTCGATCTTAAGCTTGTGTCTACTTCCTGTGAATGTTGACCTAGACATTGTTGACCCAGACATTGTTGACCCAGGGACTGCATATTGTTTGTGAAAGCTGTTTATATTTCAGTCATTATTCTATTACACTAATGTATGCACTACCAACTGGTATTGCATAGACTGACAACTGGTAGTTGGTGAATTTGACAGCTTGTGTGAGTGATAAAGTAACAACAAATCAGCTCATTTTTCAAATACAGTCTTTAAAATGTAAATAAGACGCTAAATTGGTTAGTGTATTCGCTCTCTCTCGCTTTCTCACCAAACGTGGATTGCCTCCTTACTGTTTTCCACAATGTTTTAATGTTTACTATAGTAGGTCAATAAGGGGGTAATTACATTTTTTTTTTATCGCAGGGAGACTCATTTCAGTATGATTTTCTCATTTCAATATTTTGGCCAGCAGGAACAGTGACCTGAGTCCAATTTGGCCTAAGGAGACATTGGTGGCAGTCTAATTACATTTTATTACAGGTTGAGTATCCCGTATCCAAAATGCTCGGGACCAGGAGAATTTTGGATAACGGATTATTCCGTATTTCGGAATATTTTAATATTTCAATGATGTATTTTGAAGTATCTTGCATTTATGCTGTATAAACACATAATATACACACAAATATATTTTATTACCACATAAAATACACACAAACATATTTTAATTGTTCAAAAAACAAGGTTTCAAAACGTGAAACAAAATGTGTGTACTATCTCAGCACTGAATTTGAATGCCAAGCAATCATTGTCTTGCACATATATAGTGCCAGTTACATATCATGTCCCCAGTGATGCTGTTACATATGTCCCCAGTGAGTTTTTAGCAAAAAAAAAAAAAAAATTCACTTTCTGGAATGTCCGTATTTCGGAATAATTCGGATAACGGATATTCGGATACGGGATACTCGACCTGTATTATTATTATTATTTTTATTATTATTATCATCATCATCATCCTATATATGGTGCCACAAGGGATCCTCCTTGTCCAATTACAGTAAATAAACAAATAATTTAAACAGAGACATATGGTTGACTAGAGCAGAGGACAAAAACAGGGTAGATATACACAGCTGCTTCAGAAGAGGGCACTGGAATAAGTATCAGTGTGGCAGAAAACCATAGTTGTTGGTGCCATCAAAGATAGTTTTACTAAGAGCAGGAAAAGCACCTTAGGAAAGAGGGCCCTGCTCATGAGAGCTCACATTCTAACATGGCTTCCTACTTTTTGTTCCTCTAGACCAGGGGTGGGTAATACGCATCCCTCCAGCTGTTGAAGCCCACCCTTGCTCTAGACCAGGCATCCCCAACCACGGTCCTCAAGGCACACCAACAGTGCAGGTTTTGTAGATATCCAGGCTTGAGCACAGGTGACTTAATTAGTACCTGAGTGATTCTGATTAAACCATCTGTGCTGAAGCCTAAATATCACTAAAACCTGCACTGTTGGTGTGCCTTGAGGACCGTGGTTAGGAATGCCTGCTCTAGACAGTGTTCTGCTTTTCCCAACTTCTCTAAGGACAGATACACCTGCAAGCTTGTGTTGTGCCCCTAGCAAGCTGTGAGATTTACAAATGAGAGGAACCATAAATACTAGCAGTATAAAAGCTGACAGCCGGCACTGATCTCCCATTTGTAAAGGAGGCATATGATTTTGGTGACCAGGCTGCAAAGGCTAATTCCAAAGCAATCACCCACATATAACCAGATTGTCTCCCCTCTAGAGACATATGCACACAATTCATACCTGTAGTATACAGTTTGGAAATGTAGTCACCACGAAAGCCAGTTAAAATATTTAGACGTGAGTGAGCTTGTCAATTTATTTATGAAAAATAAATATTTAGGCTACTCCAATATTTAGGCTGCCAGTTGTATTTACTATTTTAAATCAAAGCAAAATCGTTACTTTTATTTTTAACAGGCTGCAATTTTTCTAAAAAGAGCTTCCAAATTGGCTTGATTTTATTACAACAAACAGTTGTCTTGTTGCTGCTGCTTCAAATGTAGATCTAGCACAGGGACTTCTTATACCAAGATGCTTAAACCGTCATTACAGAATCTAGACATTCAGGTGGAGCCACACTTATCCATTGCACCAGTGCACTGAGGTGCTTTGGGGCATGCCATACACTATGCATGCAATACATATTCTCAACCACTAGGTGAATAAGGCTCCACTAATTAAGTGGCGGATTGATATACAGATGGAACTGCGTCATTGGCCAAGAATGCCATACACTTGCACATCTTTCACGGTGGACAGCGCTGCTGCTCCATCTGTACAAGCGTTAACCAGCTGTCTTCAATTACAACTGTATTTTTACTGCACTGTATACTGTGCACACAAATCAAGAATGAGATGTTATTGTGTCATTCTCTGCAAACGGCGCTGCAGCTCCATTTCTACAGTACAGTACAATACAAGCTATGGAAAATGGGCAGTGCAATGTAAAGTGCACAGGTCCAGTGTCTGGGTTCCCTAGGCAAATTATTTCATAAACCTAGCATCCTGCAGATCCTGTAGCCGATGAAACATACTGTAAGCATATCACCAGGTGTCATAGCTCTCCATGCTGAGAGATCTGGGTTTAATTCTTATGCTGCGTACACACCGGGGCGATCTTGTGTAATATCACGGGAAATATGGTCGCTAAGTGACCATATTGCCGGCGATGGGAGTGTGCATCGGCGATATATCACCGGCTGCGTGCTCCCGTTTTTACCCCTGTAGTGATCGCTGATCGCAGGAACATGCTCCTGCGACCAGCTGATTTCCACTGCCGGGCCCCCCCCGGCAGTTTCTTTTTAATCGGCGACCATCTCTGGTCGCTGATCAAAAGGAGAAATTGAGCAATATATTGCTCAGCAATATAGCTCCCCCGTGTGTACGGGGCTTTAGAGTGAGTTTATTTTCTGTTTTGTTTTTATTGAAACTATTACGAAACTTATAGTATAACTATGAACACAAAAAGTTTACATAAATAACTTTCTATGCATCTCACGCACGATCCACAACATACTATAGCACTGGGATTCGGTATAAAATCCCGACAGGGTCAAAATCCCGACAGGGTCAAAATCCCGACATATAGAATGTACAGGTGAAACAGTCTACATGCCTTTCGGTCGACATGGGTTTTTTCACTGTTTTTTCCCCCACATGGACACGGTTGCAAGTGAACCGCAGCCCCTCGCATCGCTCGCTTCGCTCGCAATGCTTTGGGCACGGTGCCTCGCTGCGCTCGGCACACTATTTTATTCTCCCACCACGCCCTAGTGGATGGTAGGGCATGAAATACCGCCTATCGGTTCAAAAAACAGTATAAAAACCCATGTCGACCTCGCACCTGTCGACCGAAAGGCATGTAGACTGTTTCACTTGTACATTCTTTATGTCGGGATTTTGTCCATGTCGGGATTTTGTCCATGTCGGGATTTTGACTGCATCCCGTAGCACTGAACTGTTAAATGTGCTGTGCAGTACTCATGCTTTCTCTATACAGGTTGAGTATCCCGTATCCAAAATGCTCGGGACCAGGAGAATTTTGGATAACGGATTATTCCGTATTTCGGAATATTTTAATATTTCAATGATGTATTTTGAAGTATCTTGCATTTATGCTGTATAAACACATAATATACACACAAATATATTTTATTACCACATAAAATACACACAAACATATTTTAATTGTTCAAAAAACAAGGTTTCAAAACGTGAAACAAAATGTGTGTACTATCTCAGCACTGAATTTGAATGCCAAGTAATCATTGTCTTGCACATATATAGTGCCAGTTACATATCATGTCCCCAGTGATGCTGTTACATATGTCCCCAGTGAGTTTTTAGCAAAAAAAAATTTTTTTTCACTTTCTGGAATGTCCGTATTTCGGAATAATTCGGATAACGGATATTCGGATACGGGGTACTCGACCTGTAGTACCTTTCCCCAGCCAGACTGACTGAATGCTGTATCAGCCCTTCATTTACATTTGGAGTGCCTGTCAGCCAGCCTGCAGGATTGCTTATAGCTCCTTCTCACAGAGATGCACGAGCAACTCACAAGCTCGCACGTCCCCATCATCAAGGCGGCAGGGAGCGGCTTCCCTGCCCATCTGCGCTTCATGGAGACAGGCAGGGAGTGGGGACTGCCGAGAGGTGCAGAGGATCAGTGGCTGAGGGCTGTGACAGAACGGAACATGCGTGCATCTCATGTGCGTGCGCCTTCTTCTGCTGGCTGGCACGAGGTGGCGAATGGCGATCATATCGCCAGGAGCTGCTCCATCTGTATATTTATGCCAACCTCCTCCTCTGTGAAAAGCAGTTTCCCAGGAAAGGGCTGAGCATTTAACCAGCCAGCATTAATCCGTTGTATTTCACATGTGCGGTCTTCAGTTGGTCTTACTGGACTGTACTGTATGTGAGAGTCCAAGTCCCCTAGCAGTACAGTACACAACTGTAATTTTACGGTTAAAGGAAAAGAACCGTGTGGCGCTTAAACATACATGAACCAATGATAAAATTTAAATTTTAGATGCACAGACATGGAACCTATGCTAGCTCCATAGTTGTTGGCTCCCGTGAAGCCCTGGCTGACACCTGGTAGCCATTTTTTTAAACCCCTCGGTGCTCAAGTCTGTCCTGCTTGTACTGTATGACATTCCTACTATAGCGTGATCCTTTCAACAGTGTTGCCCTTACACAAGTGTAACCTACAGTATGGATCCGCTGTTGTCTTTGCTACTTTCACACCGCAGCGCCGTTTGCCAAGAATGGGATGCATGATCGTCGCACATTCACACAGATCCCATTCTCAGCGAAAGTACCGTATACTTGCACACTTATTCCCATAGCCCTTTATAAAAAGTGTAATGAGACGCATGTCTATGCGATAATATTTTCATTAAAAAGTCTCTATCTAACATACTGAACAGTACAGTTCTTGCGCTACAGTGCATTTCAATGGACACTTCACGCACATGCAATCCAGGATCTTTCGCTATAGTTTTGCATTAGACATCTGACGCAAGGGCAGTGGATGATCACTGGTATTGCACTTTTTGGTAATGGAAAAGGGGAGGGTAGCAGTGAGTTGCGCTGCTGTATATAGATATTGTACACTAGCTGACTGTACAAAGATGAATGCAGGACACACTGTAGCTTTTTTATATAAATTTTATATCTAGAAAAAACACATAAATTTACAACAAGTAAAAACAATAATGAATATAAAATAAAGCATATGAATGTACTGAAGGTTGGGATCCCAAAACAGCTATTTTAGTTTAAATAACTTCACAGCAGAATAGAATAATGAGCTCAATAAATGCAAAGTGGCTTGAAGTTGGCAATAATCTGCAGGTACTTGTTGCAGCAAAAGAATATATATATAGGAGATATCATATATGTCCGGTTCATTCGGGACTGGCCAGTCGGATATATATAAGATTTTCAAGCAATTGTTTAGGCAGTCATATATATTTTATGCTCACCAAATTAGTAGTAGGTGCTTAATGCTGGTAGACCCAGTTGGTGGAGTAAGGGAGCCCCTCAGATGGAAATGGTTGTTCTCCTCGGCAGCACGCCAGTGAGGTGACCCCGCGGTGTGGGGTGCAAACACCGTTCGATCTACGGCAACACGGAGTAGTTTGGAGGGTAGTATGCCGTCCTGCAATCTGGTAATCTCTGCGCAGTGTAGTTGGACCGTACACAGCTGATGGCCGGCGGCTCAGGGTGAGGTGAGCCGCACTTCAGCTGGGGAAGCACAGTCAGCGGTGAGCCCAGGGGAGGACGGCAGCGGAATGCACGCTCAAGTGGGACCGGAGGAACGGAGCTTGATTCAGCTTGAGACGGCTAAGTGCCGTTTGATGTATGCACAAGATTTGTGCTGCTGGCTGGGGAGCACGCGAGGCGGCTATTTGCCGGTGATGTTGTGCGGCTAGCGCTTCCTCCGTGAAGTTCTTGCTGTGATATGGCTGGTTGGAACACCTTCTCAGGTACCAGGGGACGAAACGCGTTGACAAGCTACTACCTGGTACCTGAGAAGGTGTTCCAACCAGCCATATCACAGCAAGAACTTCACGGAAGAAGCGCTAGCCGCACAACATCACCGGCAAATAGCCGCCTCGCGTGCTCCCCAGCCAGCAGCACAAATCTTGTGCATACATCAAACAGCACTTAGCCGTCTCAAGCTGAATCAAGCTCCGTTCCTCCGGTCCCACTTGAGCGTGCATTCCGCTGCCGTCCTCCCCTGGGCTCACCGCTGACTGTGCTTCCCCAGCTGAAGTGCGGCTCACCTCACCCTGAGCCGCCGGCCATCAGCTGTGTACGGTCCAACTACATTGCGCAGAGATTACCAGATTGCAGGACGGCATACTACCCTCCAAACTACTCAGTGTTGCTGTAGATCGAACGGTGTTTGCACCCCACACCGCGGGGTCACCTCACTGGCGTGCTGCCGAGGAGAACAACCATTTCCATCTGAGGGGCTCCCTTACTCCACCAACTGGGTCTACCAGCATTAAGCACCTACTACTAATTTGGTGAGCATAAAATATATATGACTGCCTAAACAATTGCTTGAAAATCTTATATATATCCGACTGGCCAGTCCCGAATGAACCGGACATATATGATATCTCATATATATATATTCTTTTGCTGCAACAAGTACCTGCAGATTATTGCCAACTCCAAGCCACTTTGCATTTATTGAGCTCATTATTCTATTCTGCTGTGAAGTTATTTAAACTAAAATATCTGTTTTGGGATCCCAACCTTCAGTACATTCATATGCTTTATTTTATATTCATTATTGTTTTTACTTGTTGTAAATTTATGTGTTTTTTCTAGATATAAAATTTATATAAAAAAGCTACAGTGTGTCCTGCATTCATCTTTGTACAGTCAGCTAGTGTACAATATCTATATACAGCAGCGCAACTCACTCCTACCCTCCCCTTTTCCATTTCTTCTTTCTCTGTGTGCCTGACGGGCTCACGGGAGTGTATGCTGCAGCTGAAGATTTTCTTTATATACAAACTTTTTTGATCTATCAGGACTATTAATTATTGCAATTGCCGAGCGCCAGGTAGTGTGTATATAGGTGCCTCCTCTAAGGCTACCCTATTTCACACAACACCCCCTATTTTTGTGACTTTTTGGTAATGCCAAATGCCATGCTGTTTGATTTATTGTGCTGCCTTGTGACTACTGTACTGGCTTCATGTGGCGAGTTAATGTGGATAAACGCCATAGGCAGGCTAGGTGTGGCTCCATCTGTATACACAAATACAAAACTTGCAAAAGTGATGTAAAGCCATGTAAATTTTCTTGTGTACTGTAAAACTTAAATAATTTTATTATAGAATCTGAAAAACATATATTGGTACTTATGTAATATCTGGACTCCCGTTTTTCTTATGAGACCGCGTCCCCTCGCGGGGCTCGCTGCGCTCACCACGCTTCGGGCACGGTGGCTCGCTGCGCTCGCCACACTATATAAAATCAACTCCATGCGTAGTTGGATAGTAGGGGTATGAAAAAATGGGGTGCATTTAACATGGGAGTCCAGATAATACATAAGTACCCATATATTTTTAGGGTTGAGTCTGTTAAAGAAAAGCACCTGTTCTACTGTGTGTGCCGATTATTTGGCTTTTGAGAAAAAAGACCTATTTGACTTAAAAGCTGATCGATCTTGGTGACCGTGCCATATTCTTTGGATCTGCTGCAGAATAACATTTCTGTACAATGAGTCCCTTTTCAAGGGTCAATTAAATTTAATTGGTGTCTCTCTGTCTCAGTATGGTTTTCAGTATTTTGATAGATCCTATTCCAACTTCTGAGAGAAAAGTTTGAACTACCTGAAGTAACCAGATAAAATATAACCATTTGAAATGGTTATACAATTATCTTCAATAAAGTTGAGCATACTCTGCAGCTCTTATTAAATAGTGCTGCTTATTATAGGGAACTGCAGTTCAGGAAATATTAACATGCAGGTAGATGCAGTATAGAGAGGAATTCAATTGCTGACAAATGGTGCGAATACCCACACCCTTCATCTGCCCAATGTACACACAGGTTTCACTCAACCTTTCGTTTTTGTTTGCCAATTTTGCATAAAAAAAGAATTTTTTTGCTGCCAATTCTTTTTCTACCGTAATTTACTTCCTGATTACGTTAAATTGATCACAGGTTTCCGGAGGAAGGTTTATTTTTATTTTTTGACATCCCGCCACGTCTTCCGCCCGCTCTCACCGGACAGTATAAGCAAAATCGAATAAAAAGATATAGAAAGGTAGACCAAATCGAACCGTGTTGTACAGGGCATTAGTGTGGAAGTAGTGTTTTTTTTGTTGTTGTTTTTTTTTTTTTTTTTAAAGGTGTCTGCAAAACACTAACCATTTACATAAACCTACTCTTTAGTTACTGGCCTCTACCTGACATTGGTGAAACAGACAGATGGCCTGCAGAGGCCATAAATACACCAGATTTCTCTCCCTCCCAAATTGACAAGCAAACCAAACTTGGGACAGATGACCTGTTTCATTATTCTGCATGAATATTCCATCCTTGTTGGGGTACATGAAGTCCACATTGCAAATGGTCCTCAAGCACTACAATGTATTGTGTGGATTAAGGGACTCTCTTCTTCTTCTATGCTGCGCGAACTCGCCTCACCCCATTATGGATCCTCCTCATTATGGACAACATTTTTAGGACTCTGAAGCTTGAACTGTTATGGGGCTCTTGCAACAGCACTCCCCCTTTTAATAATCCCCTAACAGCACCACCCAAGAGAAATCACCTCACAGCACCCTCTTTCCCACCTTCTTAAATAAACACCTGACCGCACTGTGTGGCATCTAATAAGGTAGTTTTACTCGTGCTGAAGGTGTGTGCCACTAGCCCTTTTACTTTTAGGTGCCTCCTTCCCACCTTTTATTGCTTCCAGCCTCCTCCTTAGGACAGGCCCTCTCGTGCTCCCTCATACCTGGGAATTCCACAAGTTTGCAAGCTGTCTAGTATTGTACAACAAATGCATAGGCAATAGAAACAGCGCTAAATAAAAATAATAAATAAGTGGGATTGTTTATGTAAAAAATTGTAATTTTACATTTTATTAGATTAAACACGCATTTAAAAATGATAATCTTTCTTGAAAATAGTATTATGGTTAAGTCACATAATGAAAGCCGCCTCGGTCACTTAAATGCCCAAACCTCTATTGAAGGATTTATAGTGGTTTGAGGTTCTCGTATATGTGCTTCACAATATTCGATTCTAGTACTTGTTTTTAGCATAAATGGTCTTGCTGCTGGAGCGTTTCAATTAAGGTCTTTATAGCTGATGTCCAGTAGTCCTCACGTTGACACAGTGTTTATATGTGGCACAATGTGAATGACCAATGGACTGGTAAATGCGGCCCATGTGGTGCCCCCACTAGAGTGCAGTGTGTAGATGGTAAGCAAGTTGGTGCTATCCGCAAATGTTGATGGAGCAGTGGAGCCATTGGCACAAAAATGTGATAATCCCATGTCCACCGTTTCCATATAGACTGTCATGCCCCGCCGGGCGCATCGGTCCCTGGGTTGCTTAGCCGAGGGGGTCTGGGGGGCAGTCTGGATTGGGGGGTCCCAGGTTTGCAGCGGGTCCGGCGGTGATTCGGGCACCGGCTCCTGGGACCGGTCGCTACCATCTTGCCCATGGTACGTGACCGACAGGCAGGGATGATTTATTTCCTCTGTGGGGGGGGGGGGGGGTAGCTGGTCTTTTCTGTTCTGGCTGGGCAGGGCCCAACAGGCTGTAAGCCTCAGTGCTGGTACAATGCTTCAGTTGACGGGAGCATTGCTCTCAAGCAGCCTCTAGTGTCAGTGTGGTACTACGGTCCCAGCCCCAGCTCTGCCTCTGTATCCTGCCTCTGTCAGATCCCTGAACCTGCTTGTTCCGATCTCCTTTATCCAGAAGCCAAGTTGGCCATTTTCTTCCATTTGGAGTTCCCAAACCAAGTTGGCCCTTTTAAGTTTCTTCCTCCATTCTCCCAAGCTAAGTCGGCAATTTATGTTACAGTTAAACGGTCCTGCAGCGCTCACGCTTATCCGGTTTGCTCCCAGTCTGTCAATCTCTGAGCGCACATGAGTTCTCCCAGCGAGGGGCAGCGACCTGCTGTCCAGATGCAGCGAAACCTAAACCACCTTGTGGGGGTCCTTGGCGAAGACCGCTGGGCAGTTATGCTGGGTACACACCAAAACTATTTGGATTGGATGCAAATCGTTCGATCTGATTTGCATACGACCTGATCCCATCTGTATTCAGATGAATGGATCTTATACAGATCCTACCTGCAGCAGGTAGGATAGGAATCTGATCCAATTCGGATCCAACCAAACGATTTTGACCCAATTTGCATCCAATCGGTCTGAATTGGATCCAGATTGATACGATTGTGCCCAAATCGTTTTGGTGTGTACCCAGCATTAGACTTCGCCCTCCTTACGGAATTAGCCAATACTCACAGCCATAGATTTATGCGAAGGTCTTATATTCAGCCCGCCAAGTTTCAAGTGCCTCCAGTGCAGCCCAGACCTGGACAGTCACCTGAGGTGGATCGTCAATCTCCCGGCCGTGACATAGACCTTTTCCCTGTGCCGACCCTTTAACCAATGTCCACCTTTGCATCAACCTATTGACTAACTCGATACAGTAGACCTTTCAATCCACACCCAAGCTTCTGCAGTGCAACTAAGCTGAAATAGCAGCTATGATGTACTAGAAGCCTGGTTGTTATGGTGTTGGTGACCAGCTATAATCATACAGTACATTAAACGAAAAAAAAGTGAAGATCTGATTTCTGGCTTTTAAGTCATCACTAGTTTTGCTTGTGCATTTTATAGCTAAAATAACCTACAGTAGGTTTAGTAAAACCACCATCAATTTGTTGAAAAATTCAGTATTTGAATAAGTAAGTCCTGGAGTGAGTCTTAATCTTGAGTATGCTCTACTGAAGACTTTGAGCTAAATTGAGCTTTAACTGCTGCTTGCAGTGTTCTGTTGAGTGTGTGGTATATTAGATCAATAATTTCTAGGTCCATAATGTCAAGTTTGACACCAAATGGTTACCATGCATAAAGTCGGCAGTGATGAAAGATCGACACTTCAATAGGTCGACACGTGAAAAGATATGAATTATTTTTTTTTTAGTTTGTTTCAACGTGGACACCAGAGCATGAGGATCCCCAATTAGTGTTGCGCTGTGCTCTGCACACTCTTTCATCCACATGGACTTACATTTGCGAACAGTAAAGTATGAAAAAAGTGAACCCCCCCCAAAACTCATGCTCATGTCAACCTTTTCATGTATTTATCATAGCTGTATCGATCTTTCGCTTGTGTAAAACTTTTGACTATGTTGATCATATAGTGTTGATCTATTGACTGTGGACCTACCATCCATATCCCTCTGTTTCAATAGCTATGGGTACTTTAGTAAGGTCTATACAGAACACGTCATCTGATAGCTTTGAATCTGTCCATAAATGTTTATATAGCCTTTTGCATAAAGAAGATTTGCAGATTTTTTGCTGCTTAGACTCAAGCATATGATGCAAACTGTTATTTATAAGCTAGCAATTTTCTTTGCAGACTGCACAATTATTTTGTGTATTTGTGTTCCTTTTTTGTACTTTTTTGTATTTTATTTTAAATAGCCTACAGTATCCATGACGACTGGACCTTTCACACAGCATTTCTCTGACTCGTTGCGAAATGCTGACAATTAAATATACAGTACTTTAAAGCGATCCATCAATCTTTGTTGTCATGCCAACCAACTTATATTTAGAAATGTAACAAGTACATGAAGTTCAATTGCTCTTGTACTCAAACATAGATCTGCAGCTATAATTGAATTTTTTTTTTTTTATTGGAGATCAAAATCCTATTTGAGCAGCACTTGTATTTGGCATATTTGTCTTTTAGTAAGAGGCTTTTTTTTTATCTCCGTACATTGTACTTTACATGCAATTCACTTATTTTCTTCATTATGAAATGTCTTTAGTTAGTTCTGGTAGATATTGTTTGATTACTGTGGCATTTATTGCACTTTAACTCTATAGATGTTTGTTTTGTGACATCAGTCTAAGAAAGTAAATTCCCTTATTGTTAACTTCATTTTGAGATAACTTATATACGTTTCTTGGGGTCCATTCTATTCTGCATGCTGTAAAAAGCACCAGCAGAAAGCTCCATGCGCTATTCCAATCCACGGAATGCAAACTCAGACTGGTGGATATTTGCCCGCACCTTTCCTGTGGTGCGAGCAGAAATCTCACAAATCTAGGGCCACAATGCTGTTTTAAGCCCTAGCACAGTGCAAACAGCATTGCCGCAGGGCACTTAAGTTGAACAAAATGCCTGTACTTGTGACTAGACACCCACGAATACCGGCTTTCTCCAATTTAGCAGCATTGCCATATCGTGACCACCTTAGCAGTGTAGAGCTTGTGTGAGAAGATAAAGGCTTTAAACCGGTGCTTCCCAAACTGGGGTGCCTCAAGGCATTTGCATTGACACCCTGGATTGGTGGTCTGAATCCAAATGGTGAAAACCTCAGTGGCTTCCAGTCATACACCTTGTGGACAAATAGAAGTGAATCCTGTCCTGCAACACATAACTAACTATGGATGATATCTAAACCACACGTTAACCAATAACCGATTTTTCTTCGAGTGCTTTGATTAAAAAAAAAAAAAAAAAAAGCTTGTGTAGATTAGCTCTTGCTATAGCAAAGAGGTCCCCAAATTTTCTATGCATCTTAATTTGCAAACTAATGTGTACAGTATGTGTGTATGAGTGGCTAAATATTTATCGCCACAGTGTTAGTACTTTAGTTGAGCCACCTTTTGCCTTTGATACCTCTATAATTCATCTATGCATAGATTCTACTAACTATTCACATGAATTCAAAGGCCCAGACATCACGTGAAAATGTGTCCCATACCATAATGTTGCCTCAGCCAGCTTTCAAAAGTCATAGTGATGAAAGAAGGATCCATAGTTTGGTGTAGTTGTCTCAATATCCTTACCCTACCACCTGCTTGGTGTAATTGAAAATGCTATTCTTCAGACCACCTGACCAGTTTCCAATGAGTTACTTGTCAAATCCTGCATTCCAGACCAATTTGGAGGCGTTTACCCTGTTTGCGGCAGATAACAATTTCTTACAGATAGGTCTTTTGTTTCTGTTTCCCATGCAATGTAACTTGTAGCATTTTGTTATTTGAGAGGCTAACCAAATTGCCCCCAATTCAAATTGTCTGTACTATAATGCACATTGCCCATCTGTGGGACTGAACAACTCTGCCCACTCTTCGTTCTGCTGGAGCTTCAAGTTGCCATTTATAACCACAGGCCTTTTGCTCACTCTGTGGACACGTTAACAACTGCCACCCTTGTATAATTCCTCAATTCAGCCAATTTGGTACAGTAATGCTCGCGTTGCTGTTGGAAGTTTGTCGGATTGCATCCTTAAACCATTATCTTTTGCCCATTATTCAATGAATGATTGGTTCTTGCATACAGTACCTTCAACTTTCCATCATTTTCCACATCCCATTTTATCAGCATTACCTGTGGAATTCATACTTAGGAAAAAAAAAAAAAATATATATATATATATATATATATATATATATATATATATATATAGACACAGTATATGTATTTATGAGATCTGAATGTGTATACATAAGCAACATACTGTATATTGGAATGATTGGCGTTTCTTTGAGTTGCATAACATATGCATTGGTTGCACCAAGTGTAGATCTTTTGTACATACTGTACTGATACAGACTTCTATACTGAACCAAACATCATCAAAACAAATAACAGATTGGCAGGATATAATGGCGTTACATCATTACTAGCAGCAAAAATTAGGCACACATTTGCCAAAAATGTGCTGTTCTGTATTACTGTTTTATCAGCTCTGCAGTTCATTTAGTTGGTAACATTGGTTAAGCTGTGTAAAGCCTGTGTATAGTTTGTAACAGACAGTTTTTCCCTCACAGGCATTGAATTATTTCGCCAAGCGGAACATAGACGTCTGTTACAGGAAGAAAGTTCCTCTTCCGAGGTAAGGCAACAGCTTGTGCTCTGCTTTTTCTGTCATGTACTAAAACTTGCTCCTTGGTAATAATCTTGTGTGGTCACCCAGAATGCTAATATTTACAATGTGAATAATAAATCAGTGCAGACTGTACTGCTACATTTGTTCCTAACCATAATGTCTCTTGCTAAGCAAAATTTTCTAATTGCTGCTTAATTTTGGACAGTTTTTAATCAAAAATATTTATCGAAATTAAAAAATAAACCAAACTGAAAAAAACGGGCGTATGAAACACAAGTAAATGCACAGTGAAACTGGAATGAGACTGCTAACATGAATGACTAGTAATTGATACATTAAACAAGAAGATAATGTAGACATGGAAATAGTATTCAATAGACGTAAAATAAAAATACAGACCTAGTAATGGGTGCACCCATGGAGTAGAAGCATTATGGTAATTCAGGGAAAGTTGGCTGCCAGTGACCAAACTATGAAACTGTAGATGGCACTCTGTTTCATATACATGAAGCATTAAGGGGAGTTGGTAGTATTAGCAATACAATGTATTGAGAATTAGTAGGGGTCAATGAAGCCATTCAATTTCTGTTAATACTTTAGGGGTGTATTCAATGTAGGGACATGACCCTGTCCCGTTCTCGGTCTGCTCGAGTTAGATTTTGCAGGTTGGATTCAGTGTCCTGCCTGCTGAATGCCGATAAGGGGGTGTGAATTGGCGAGCTACGGCTGGGAGCTTGTCAATTCCCGGCCATTTTCGGCAGAATGCACCTAACTGCTTGTGAAGTCGGGCGTGTTCTGCCGAGATCCCTTCAATGCTGTCGAGGAAGACAGCATTGAATTAGGGCCCCGCTGTCATTTCCCCCGTCAGGAATAGTGCCGGGAAATTGAATAGAGTTCTTTAGCTTTTGGGAAAAAATTATTTAATAAATTAGCCACCCCTAAATCAAAGATACATGTTTTTAGGTCCAGTAAATCCATTTTAATTCAAGAGGTGGCCACATCCAGTGTCCAGAAGTAAGCGAGTAAGGGATAGGACAAAAGCAGATGTCAGAAGTCCACAACAGGTGTCCCACATTTAGAAACAGGTGGAAGCCAAGCCTATAAAGTCACCCTAGATGCACCAAAATAAAAAGCTATTTCTAAGAATTTGTCACACTGTCTAATGAAATGGGGCAAATACAATTGTTATGTGAGGAGAGCCAAGGATGGAGACTTCAGTTCTCATCTGGGAGAGGACTTAAGTCATCTCTCATTTGAGCTGCAATGTTTCCAACCCACCTTATTTGACTGCAGACATCAACACAAAATAAGCACCAGAAATACACTTACTAGAGGGAAAGGGGATTAATCCAAAGCAGGACCCCCCCCCCAGTAGCGCACGCAGGGGGGGGGTTTGAGTACCCAGAAACCCCCCCAGGAGTCTAAGGGCCCTAGGCTGAAAGCTGAGGGTCCCTTCTTTCCATGGGTACAAGAATTTTAAAAATCGGCCCTTGGGAACCGGAGATATCTGACTTCAAAGCAGTGGTCCCCATCCAAGCCTGTTAATTGCTCTTCCCAGTCAGATATTTCAGGTTCTGTCTGACTTAGAGTTTTTCTGAGGATATATTCCAAAAGCTGGGACTCTCCCCCTTTGATGGACATGGACATAGCTTGTCTCTACTGTGCCCAGAACCAGAGATATCAGCCTTCCAGCAGCTGGTTACTGCTCCAGCTCCACACACCTGGTATGTAGTTTTATATACTCGTTGGCAGATTTGCTCTGCCTCCTGAACTCTGATCCCCTAGTCCCCAATACCATTTGGTAGGTGGGATTCTCTAGTTTTTAGTTCCATTACAATCTAAGAAATCTAGTTCCGGGAACTGGAGATATCTGCAGTCAAGCAAGCTGTCCTCCCACCAGAAAAGTATGAATAATAAGCCCACTCCACTATACACCCCTCCTCTGCATAGTAAACATCCTCTACCACCCTGGAAGTTATGTATCAGGGCCCCTTCATTAAGCCCAATGTGCCCTTCTTCCACCCTATCTCCCACCATCTGTGCAGTAAAGGGGTAATTAGTGGAAATTACTGATCCAGGCCCTACATGCTAAGCAGTTGATATAATACCCCCTACCACCCGAGGCACATCAAAGCTTCCCCCACCGCTGGAGGATCGGTAGGTGCCCCAATACATTGCTATGCCCAGGGGTCTACACGGCTGTTGACGCCCCTGTATGTATGTATGTATGTATGTATGTATGTATGTATGTGTGTGTGTGTGTGTGTATGTGTGTGTATATATATATATATATATATATATATATATATATATATATATATATATATATATATATATATATATATATATATATATATATATATATATATATATATATATATATTTTTTTTTTTATTATTTATATACATTTGGTCTATCTATACTTTAACTGACCCGGCATATACTGGGTCACCTAAGTGTCCATCTCCGAGCTTTGCTCCGCCCCTCTGGAAACCCCCTTCTGAAAATCCTGCGTTTGCCACTGCCCCCCCCCCCCCCCCCCCCCTCCCTCCACTGTGCTAACAATGCATGGTTTAGCTTCAGAAACTGATAAACTATAGAAATTATTTAATGTATTTATTAACTGTTTCTTATATTGCGCACCCATATACAGGTAGAGTATCCGCTATCCGGACATCCCTTATCCGAATTATTCCAAAAACCGTGGTTTTTGGAATCATTCGAATTTTTTTTTTTTTAACCCCCCCTAACCCTCTTTTCATACTTACCAAGTCCCCGGGCGTCCACAGCAGGCCTCCGGCATCTTCTCCAGGGTCTCCAGCGGTCCCAGGAATGCATTGCGCGAGTGTGCGCGCGCGCGCCGGTGACGTCACCGCGCAATGCATTCCTGGGACCGCTGGAGACCCGGAGAAGATGCCGGAGGCTTGCTGTGGACGCCCAGGGACTGCGTGGACGCCGAGGGACCACCGGACACCATCAGGGGACAGGTAAGTATGCTTTAAAAAAAAATATTCCGAAAACCGCAATATTCCCCTATCCGGAATGCTCGTGGTCCCGAGCATTTCGGATAGGGGATACTCAACCTGTATTCTGCAGCACTTTACAGATCTGGTTAAACCAAAATCAGTACTAAGCTGGGCAAAGAAGCACAAGGTTAATTCCATAAATCAGTCTAAGGAACTACAAACCTCTACTATGCTATGGTATATAACCAGTCAAATTAAAAGAAGAAATCCTATATGACATCGTTCTCGATAAAAAGTGGGAGAAGATTAATGTGGAGTGCTGTAACTTAAAGCAGCATGGGTTGAACTTTTCATTTTCACCAGGTTCACTTTTCCCATTATCAATCAATAAAGCTTTTATCCATATGTGGGTAATAGGGATCCAGTTTATGGCAGAGCATTCAGAGGAAGATGCACAGTTCCCTCATGGGGAATCAAAATAGCCAAATGTTTGAACTGCAAACCAATCCCCCCCCCCCCCCCCCCCCCCATACATCAAGACTCTCAATACCCCATGCAGCTTGCGATGCCTTGTGTGCTTGAGACACCGGCTGTTTAACTGTTAGCACAGGACATCTTTGTTTCCTGTAAATGGCTTGGTCACAAAGTACAGTGACTAGGATGCACCAGGAGCCTGTGCTGATTTATTTGATACTGAATGTGCTGATTTGATATGTGACACTTGTAGTTCAGTCTTTATAAAAAGCTCAATGGAATTTATATTGGAAAGAATATGTCCACCATTATAAAGAGCCGGAAGCGACGTGTCAGGTGGGACAAAAATAATGTATCTTTTACATTCAGGACCATTTTTCTCCTTGGACCCTGAGACTATAAGACCAGACATAGCAGCAGCAGAAGAAGAAATTGTACAGACCGAAGGCTCTATGCAGTGATAACCAGAGATTCAATTAGTGGAAAGTCCTGCCTGATACAAAAAAGGAATTAGCAATAAACCCATTTACACTTTCCATGTTGAATAGTACCACAAAAGCTGAATCCAGCCATTGAAACACTCAGCCACCTTAAACCTGGAGAGCACAGCCGAAACAAACGGCCATGCCTCCAAAATCAAATGCCTTTGCAGCGTACAGAGACATCAAGACAGCTTCCAGGTCATTGTGACTCTGCAATAAGAATAAAGGTACAGTATCTGGGAATATGGTAGACTTTCCTGGCAAAAAAGCCACTTGGTCAAAGTGAATTTTCTCAAAGATCACCTTGTTTAAACACTGTATACTGTATATAACTAACATTTCTGACAGAATCTTCATAAACAAATAGGTTGACAATGATTAGAATAAACCAAATCCTTTCCAGGATTGTGGAGGACCACTCTACATGCCTCCACCATTGAAGGACAGCAGAGAGACGGCCTCAAACCATTATTTAGTATTTTTACAAATTGGTGAAAAAAAACAGTTATGAGTCCTGTGAGGATTTAATCCATTAAACCTCTTAACCCCAAGGAAAGAACTTTAAATGCATCCTCCATCTAACAAAAATCAATAACTCCAACATCCCCACACTGCAGACCAACCCCAACAAGATGTCCCTTTCATGTAAAGGCCCAATGTATTTTTTTTGTTACCTGTGGGGACCAGTGTGATTGTTTTTTATATGGGGCCAATTGGTTCTCTCCCCCCCCCCCCCCCCCATGGGGGCCAATGTGTTTTGCCCTGTGGAGTTCTCATGGTGTGCCTTGGCAATTTTAAAATCTTATTTAGCAAGGTAAAAAGGTTGAAAAAACACTGGCTTAGATAGTGAACACTCAGTCAGGCAAACCTCCACACCTGGGCTCTGAGTCAAGCTAGACTAGAGTCCTCTACGGGGAATCAAAGAAATGTGATCTTCTACATGATACAAAACCGTTAGGAAAGTAATTATATACGGAAGTCTTAAATTCTGCAAGCGTTTATTGCCTTTGATTAACTTGCCCCTTTATTTTTGTACTTCTGAGGAAAAGTACTGGAATTGCAAATCTATAGGTGGTTACCAGCAGAGCAGGTCCAGGAGAGAATGCCCACAGCACAAAAATAGCTCCAGAGGGAGGCTGATATAGCTTGAGATGCAGAGTCCCATCCCTGTACTGCCCACTTTGTGGTGGAAGTTGGTGGCAAAGCGAGAGGATGCACTACTCTCCGAGTACTCTGGGGCAACATATAAAAATGTCTTCCAGACATTCTGTGTGGAGCAACGTCAGTGCATACTGTAGCCATATTTCATTCTACTGCTTTGTGTGGCCTGATGTGCGTGGATAAATGCTGTGGGTGGTGGTACTTAAGAAGTATAAATGTGAAATGACAGTCTGGCAATTTTACAGTCATGAATTATAATAATGTTGCATAATGGTATTTGATAGTGCAATGTGTTCAGAACTGCAGGTTCATCACATTCTCTCAGAACTTTCTCTATCAACTTTAAGGAATTGAAAATGCCAAATTTAAATGGCTGTGTTTTTTTGTTTTTTTTTCATACATGTATTTTCCAGTTTAATACCGAATCACTCTGAAAAACAAGGCTGTGTTATAAACTGGGTTATAGGAGAAAACAACACACAACAAAAAAGTTTGGCAGTCTTTTCCTGTCCTGGCCTTGACTTCATTTGGCAGCAACTGGACCTCAGATCTGGCATTTAGCACATGTTTTAGTAAGTCAGATGCAAAATATAAGGAAAAAAATAAACAATTGGACGGTTTTGGTATATTTTTGGCCTGCATTCCTGGCCTGCCTGTGGATTTTGCCATATTTAGCTATACAAATTGATGTTTTCAATTATTTTGCCCACTAGTTTTTTCCCTTGTAAACACAACTTTGTTTCTTCACAGTTCATCATCCTAGTACTGGCTTTATACGGAACCACTGTGGGGAGAAAACTTGGTCAAACTATTGCGAGATGCTTAGCAGGCAATCTAAAAATACTTGTACTGAAGGTTTACTGTGAGCCACTCGGTGTTCCCCACCACTTTGCTATGGTCTTCTCTTTATTACTTAAGTTGCTATAAATACATATTTGTAATCACAGTGGGAAAAAAAACTCCCACGTTAAAAACCAGCATTATGATATTTTCCCATGATTCTGTAGTAAAACTTCCATAATAAACTAAATATCCCAATGTGTATAGGTCATAAAACCAATGAAAGTTGTAAAAAATGATTTTAATATACGGATGCAGCGCTGTGTTGCTTTTGATTACTAGCTATCTCGATCTTCATATACTGTCTATTCACCTGAGCCCTAAGAGTGAACAAATAATGTTTTTAGAAAATGTTACACCATTAGAATGGGTTGGAAGCTAGGAAAAAATGAGTTTAGGTACGAGTCGGCAGACACCTGCAGCTGTCAATATTGACCATTCATATATTTCCCTCCTGCTATTAGCATGCTCTCTTGTAGCTAGCACCAATTATGACAGTGGCATGTGCCTCTGTCATCTTGCACTCTTCTCTGCATTTATATATGTGGAAGAAAGCGGTATCAGCACATATAATGGCACTGAGTCCGCTTCTCCCCTAGACCTACCAGTCATGCGTTTACCACTAGATTTCCTAAAACACGCACATGCGGTGGCAGTAATGTGAGCCAGGATTACTATTGTGGCTCTTTGTGGCTCTACTTGCCTACAGAAGAGAAAATAATAAAAATAATGCTAGGTACATACTAGACCATATATTTTTGTGTAGTGCAGATCACGTGGTCCCGACTATCTTTTATTGTACACTTAATTCATCTTTCAAAGATGTCTAGTACAGATATGATGCATTGGCCATGCAACACAGCCAATGCTTTATCTGAGGTATATGTTATTAATGTATGTTGTGTGTACAGACAATCTGACAATGCACAGTTCTCGTCAAAGGCATAAATAGTAATTTTGTGCTCCCCTGCCAAAAAAAAGTTTATGGCACCCCTTCAACCCCATAAATTCATTAGAATGTTTACATTCATGCTCATAGCCAGGGATTTCATGCTCGCTGGCGCACCGTGTTCTCAGTATTCCTTGATAGATGCTAAAGGTCCATTAGGACCTAGCATTTGTCTCTTCATATTAGGTGTCCATTTTTAGTGGGCCATTTTCTGTAGATGGAGGATGGCCAGACAGCATGGAATCTCCATAAAAACGATGCCTGTGCTCCCAAGCCACCAATTGGCCTGCGGTGCTTTTGTAATTCCACTGTTTCATGTAGCACCTTGCAAAACTGCTAAACTCACCAGTGCAGGGCACAATCTCCCAGTTAAATCAACAGCAACCATATCAACAGAATTATAAATGAAACATTTAAAAGGGGGCTGGTGAAGATGAATCGTTGTGCATGTGCACATTAAAGATGATTGGAGGGACGTGGGTGAAGAATGGACAAGCTCACTTGGTGCTCCTGAGGAAGCTGGAGGTACGTCCGGGGAAACGCGTTGAGCTGCATATCCATCATTGCTGACACCATCCAGTCCACCAAGTGACCTTGTCCATTCTTCAACCACGTCCCTCCAATCATCTGGATCCATCTTTGGGATATCTGCATTGTTCCTAAATCCAGCTAAGGAGGAAGATCCATCAAAGTGGGAAAACCTGAGCCCTTGATATTATAGGGCAAACCAAGGACTACACCGTCACCCGGCATTTGGACACAATCCCTACAAGGATGGTAATATCATTTTATTGTTGGCTCTCATTCATTGGAAATTTTCATGAACAATAACGCCACAATATCCCGGTGATATAACTTTAATTGTGCACATGCACAACGATTCATCTTCACCAGCCCCCTTTTTAAATGTTTCATTTATAATTCTACTTTTACTGTAATAAATTTGTATACATTTTTGAGAACCGTCTTGATTGTTTATTGGTACAACCAGCGCTGGCACATTTCTATTTTATATCCTTATTGTTTTAGTGTCTGACAACCCTGTGCCAGCGGCAGTTGATTAGCGCACTCCACAATTTTCTATTATGTTGGGTGGTATGTATTCAGGGACTAATGTGGGATGAGAGGAATACAGTTGCAGGTTTTACCTTCACAACCACAGGATTTTCTTACTCTGTTGATGGACTGAAAATGGGAAGTAGTGTTTATTTTGTATAATTATGGCATACCTCCAGACCAAGCCTGATTTAGCCAAAAATCATTATTTATTTATTTTACCCTGGCAGCTGGAAACCCTGCAACCATTTTTCTTCTATTGGATAACTGTGGGTATTGGGAGCGCGCAAACATATATCTGAGTGACACAAGGTTTTTTTTTACTTTTTAGAAAAAATCTGTAGCGAAAAAGTGTTTTTCGGACAGCATCTTGCAAACTTTGATCAATAGGATTCTCTTTCGCTGAATATCTGTTTCTGATGAGTATTTTTCAGTGCTGTGTGCGCTACAACTGTATCTTTTGTCACTTCTCTAGTTTTGGTGAAGAAGAAATAAGCATGTCATTGACCTAGCCTTTTAGGAAGGGAAAACAAAAATAAAGAAAAGACAGCAATGAGCTACAGCAATAACAAAGAGGACTTTGTGTTTCATGACAATTATTCTAGTGGAAAGATTATCAGATCTCTCTGACAAAGCTTGTGTTGTAAAATAAAATGATGAAGTTTATGACCCTTATTCTGGAGTAGAGTAGAAATCTTGAATTGCAAATGTTTTCTGGAATTCCAGCGATGTACAGCTGATGTGACATGAAAGTGGTAACAGGATCTGCTAAATCAAGGAGAATTGAATATTTAATGATTTTAAAGATGCTTGGTAATTCTGTTAGAAATATCCCATAATGTGTGCGTATTTACAGTATGTGTGTATGCAGATGTGTCTACTTACTGTACATCTATTCTCAAATAGTCCCATTTTGCACACAGATTTTTCAAATTGCCTCTTCTTAAACAATAATCTTGATGGGTGCCGGGATTCCGACGGCGAGTAGACCAAAGTCGGAATCCCAACTGTTAGAAGCCTGACACATACCTCCCAACATGACCCTCTCTAGGTGGGACACAATGCTCTATTCCTGGGCTTCCCCCTTAATGTATGATTGCTTTCACCTTTGTGGAAACATCTTTCTTATCAATTAACCTGTTTGAAACAGATGATGGTAAGCCTACATTAGGAGGGAAGTCCAGAAGCAGAGCATTGGGTCCCTCCTGGAGAGGGTCATGTTTGGAGGTATGCTGACCGTCTGGATCCCAACTGACGGTCTATTCTCCCTCGTGGCGGTGCATAGTTCCTACACTACAAGTGTAGTAACAAAGGGGCAAAATGTTTGTGTGCTAAGGGCCTGGTTCAGACCGGTTAGTAAGGCTGCAATTTTTTTCAGTTGGATAAAACCATGCTGCACTGCAGCTGGGGCAGATGTAACATGTGCAGTGTGTAAGATCTGTGGTGAGTTATTTTGTTTCTGTGCAGGATAAATCCTGGCTGCTTTATTCTTACAATGCAATTTTTAGATTTCAGTTTGAACACGCCCCAACCTAATCTAGCTCTCTGCACATGTTACATCTGCCCCACCTGCAGTGCAGCATGATTTTGTCCATCTGCAATAATTGCAGCCTTGCTAACAGGTGTGAATCAGGTCCTAAGTGCCAAGCACTGTGCAGTTATTCTATCTTCCGTATTTGCATCCAGCTCCGAATCCCTCCTTAGCACTTTGGAAGGGTGCTAGCAGAAATACTTGATAAATGCCTGTTGAAGTAGCATAGGATTAATGAAAAAGTTGCACAGAGCTTTCAGACTAATCAACATTGCTATTTATCCATAAGCCTAACCGTGCTACTATATAGAGGAGAATACAGTGATTTTATACCAAACAGATGCAGCCGCTGTCTGCTTTGTCGCTATGCATATACACCCTGCTGCAACTATATATTTTTATGAGTGTATGCATGCATGTGACCTATCCGCAGCCATACTTGTTGCCCCAGCTAAAGTGTAGCGAAAGAGCATAGCTACATCTGTAAAGGACGAGGTTTAGTACGAAAACCTGATTTTCCACATTTAGCCGCATTGTCAGTTTTCTGTGTCTACAGCAACGTTGATTAGTCTTCACAATATGTAATACTTTTTCACTAATATGCTACTTTACAAGTGACTATTCTGCCGCTTTTGCACAAAGTCCAGCAATGCAACAATACCTTAGCACAAGATCTGGCACCACTGTAATAAATGTGCGGCACTGAAACCAAAGCTGAGTAAGCACATGGCATCTTTCATGTCGTAGAGAGCCCTGCGGTGACTACCTGGGATGATAGATGCTCAGCCTAAATATAGTTTTATTCATCTTTTTTTAAGGGAATTTTCCCTTTGGAGAAAAATGAGATTCTAGGACACAGAAATGCTCTGGAAAAAGATCTCATTGTTTGCTTCAAAGGAGGAAAGCTAACTCCAACCCTGCTCTTCACATCAGCACTGTTGTGATGCAAAAGATTACAAGCCAAAGAAGTCCATATCAAAACAGAGTAGGTGTGCTTTATTACAGGCCGGCCTCATAAATTGTCAAGAATACCAATGAAAGGCATCTTCCGATCGACATGGCAATTGGGGGCTGATTGGCTGATACTTTATTCCTCTCCAGTTTATCACTCTCCAAGGCTTATTACATCTGCCAGAGTCTCTGAATTTGTACATGAAGTGCCATTCCGAGTTCCTTTGTGCTATGTAAACAGACTCCTTTGCACACAGATATGCTGTGTATGTTTCTACTGGAGCTCCCTACTGTAGTTGCATTGAATCTGTGACTGAGATGTATTTCCAGCATCTTGCTACATTGGCAAGTATTCAATGCCGGTGCGAGCGGCCGGCGAGGGGGTTAAACTGCGAGGATCACAGAAAACCAGTGATCCTCGCAGTTTAACCCCCGCGCCGGCCGCTCGCACTATGCAACGTTCTGGGGGAATCCTCGCAGTAACAGAACTGCGAGGATTCCCCTAAACTGCGAGAGCCGCGGCTAGTGCAGCAAACTCGCTGTAATTAGCCTCGATTCTCGCAGTTTTTGGAGGCACATTCACAAATTCCCCCTCGCTCAAAAAACGGAGCGAGGGGGAATTTGCGAATCAGGGGGGTCAGTTGAATACTGACAGGGTGAGCGGTGACGGCGAGCAAAAAGTATTGAATATATGCCATTATGTACCAGTTTGCTTGAAACACGAAGTACATACTGTCTGTTTAGCTGTACATAACATGACCAGCTTATACTTGCAAATGGTTAGCTCGGTTTCATAATTGTAAGCACACTGCTAGCTGGTTGTGCAATTATACAGGTTTGCTCATTTATAGTGGCTGGACAGGATTGAAAGTGGCACAGCTTCCTAGTGACTGAATACAGGTTTATATGGTCTTTGATTTGATATACTATTTAAAATCTATCTACAGTGAGTGAGACATCTTTTATATGGAAATAAAAAAATAAACTATCCAATAGAGTTGTGGCACTCTACCTGTGACATGCTGCGAGTAACTTTAAACCATATTAAACTTACTATTTAAAAGTAAACTCATACCCCTTTCACACCAGCCTAAATTCCCGGGTTGGGTTCGGGAACAACCCGGGACTAGCTCTAGTGTGAAAGTTTCCAGGGACAAATTCCCGGGTTAATTAGGTAGCAGGGTTGCTCCCGGGTCCTTCCAGGGTTACTGGCTGGTGTGAGAGGTGCAGGGACATGTCCCTGCTTCCCGTGTTGCCTCTGCTAGTGCTGATTTGCTAGCAGGGCAACTTCCTGTTGTGGTGGACACTCACAGACATGCCCAGAGACAGAATACAGCGTGCAGGGAGACACTGTGCATGTTCTGTGTCACCACAGACCCCAGAAGTGTGTTTTAACCCCTGAAAGCCTGCGATGTGTGCCATGTCTTGGACAAATGAGGAGGTGAGAGAGCTATTAATCATTAGAGGGGAAGATGCTTTCAGATGCCTTTTAATTTGTTTTATACAAGTAAACAAAGGCTGAAACACTACAAATGTTTTGTGTCTTAATTATTAATAATCAATAATCTAATGTGAGCCTAAAAAAGACAATTTTCAATGCTATTCTCATAGAAATGCAGGGTCATCCTGGGTTCAGTGTGAAAGGTGCCGACCGGGTTGTCCCTGCTTCAAAAGCATGTGTGAATGGGTCACAACCCGGGAATGTCCCTGCTTGTCCCTGGAATTTAATTCCCGGGTTTGTCTCTGCATTTTTGGTGTGAAAGGGGTATCAATGTGCGATCACTTTGGATGAAATTCTGGCAGTTCATATTGTTTTAAAGCTGTTAAGGTCCATACACACTGGGCAACTATGCCCAGCTTGTATGGACAGTGATGATAGCGTTCTTCGCTGCGGGGAAAGCCACTCAGTGCATACACACTTAGCGGCTTTCCCCCTGCCTGGCGCCGATGGAGGGGAGGAGGACGGCTTTGCACAGTGGAGCGCTATGCAAAGCCGTCCTGAAAGCTGATCAAACCTGCTGTTTTGAGCGACTTTCAGCTCAGTCGCCCAGTGTGTATGGGCCTTTAGCTTAAAAAAGTGATAAAGTGGAGAGTGATACACAAGCAGCCAATCCACTTCTGTCATTTTTAAACCCAGATTGTAACATGGCAGTTAACAACATTTTATCACTTTTTGAATTTTGGTACATCTGGCCCAAACTGCCCTCTGATTACTCTGCACCAATGACAACAGCCATGCCCAGTATGAAAGCTAACTGACACTGGGCAGTATTCAATGTCAAATTTTCTCCGTGCATGGCGAGAGATTTTTTCTCTCGCCATGCACTCTCCGTGTTCCGGAGCCTCCTGCTCCCCCTATTCAACGTGTTAAAGACTCGCCGCCACTCGCGGCGAGTCTTAACCCCTGCAGCGGACGAGCGTCCGCGGCAGGGAGCTGTCAGGGAGCCGGGGGACGTAGCAGGCAAGAGAGATTAAAGTCTCTCTTGGCTGCTGCAGGGGATATGGGGAGGGGAGCAGGGCTCCCCTGGACCCAGGCAGCACAGGCTGCCCCCCCTATAGCCAGCGGGGGACCCAGTATTCACTGTACCCGAACGTGCATCGGGTGCAGTGAATATATGAATATCTAATGAGCGGCTCGAGCGCTCCGGCCCCCTGCTGGCTGCACTGTGTAAAAAAAAAAAAAAAAATGTAAAAAAATATTTTTTTTAAAATTAAATATATATTCATGTGCTATAGGCACATGAATAAAAATAACATGCCCCTTCACAGAAAAAAAAAACCTGATTTTTTGACACCAAAATTAAATAAAACACCCTTTTAGTTTAAAAGTTCACATTCCTGCTCTCCATCAAAAGATGGAGAATTTCTACACGGAGAGAGACGGCGAGAATCACTTAGAAAGACGGAGAATATTTCACATTGAATAGGGTGGCTCGCCTTTGGAGAAAAAAAACCTCTCTCCACCGCGTGAAAAGCACAAACTCTCCAGAAATCACAGCGAATTTTTCTCATTGAATACTGCCCACTAAGGGACACTTGGAGAACACTTTGGTCTTCTACTTTCCTAAGTGGGGACTAGAAATAAAAGTTAAAATTAAATGGTTTTCAGCACACAGTATAATAAAATGATGTCCCTTGTAACCTAATGCTAACTAGATTAAAATGAAGAAAACTGCCAGATTAGTGTGTACAGTAGATATAAATATAGGTTTTAACCTTAACTAATATGTATGAAAGAAAATGTCAGACACCAATGGGCTTCATAAGTACCGTGGCAACATATGCTGTTGGGTGCCGGACGTGGTCCAGACAGTCGGGATCCCGACAGTCATTTACCCGACGTCGGAATCACGACTGTCAAAACTCCGACAGACGGTTACCCGATGGCCACCAGCTATTCTCCCTCGTGGGGGTCCACGACCCCCATAGAGGGAGAATAGAATAGGTTGCGAGCGTAGCGAGCCACCGTGCCCGCAAGGGGCTCTGTTGCGCTCACCATGCTGTCTGAGTCCGGGCAGTTGGGATCCCGACTGTCGGTACCCTATACCACACCCATGCTGTTTATAGAGTCCCGATGTATGTAACCTAACTAATAGGAACGATATGCTATATTCTGGTTTGAGTACTGTATATTTACCACCCAAAAAACAGCAAGAGGTGACTGTACTAATCTCACATCAGAATGGAGATCTGTAAGTAAGTAAACAAAATGCAGCTTTTACAAGCATGCAATAAATCACATAGTGATTTAAAAAGTAAACTTTACTTACACATGCTTGACATCGCTTTTGTTCTTATGATTATAGAAGATGAGCAAACTTATTTTTACAAAATTGATGTGACCTGTTCAATTCATTTAAAATATGGTAACCAGGTCTTAAAGTGGAACAATGACATATAAAAAGGATATAGACTCCTCACACCGTGGGGCCCCAGGGTATGTCTCCCTTTAGTATGGTAGTTAGCTGATAAGTATGTGTTTTTAGAACTGCTATCTTAACCCTATAGGTATATGGCAGTGTTGACCTATAGTATCAACTATAAGTTTACATAGATTTATAAGCCTTCTAATGGTTACACAGGTACCAATATGTACTACCTGCTACAGGTACACCACCAATTTTCCAGCAACCTTTGGTCCGGAACCTCTTTTAATCCGGACAATTTTGATTTGTCCGGATTAAAGGAGTTTAGGGACCTCTTTTAATCTGGACAAAGCAAAATTGTAAATTGTCCAGATTAAAAGAGGTTGATGAACTCTTTTAATCCGGAACACTTTCTGCGCATGGGTGTAACACTCAATAGGCGCAAGTGTCAGTGAGTACAGCTTCCGTGGACACTGCAGGTGACACAGGAAGCATGGTGTCTGAGGTCAAAGAAAGTACCGCACATCGGCGGAACACACAGCATGAGCAAGTGCCACTGGGTACAGCTTCCAAGGATCCTGCAGGTGACACAGCAGGCAGCAGTGGGGCTGATATGGCATCCAAGGTCCCAGCAAGTACCACACATGGGCGTAAGACACAGTATAAACAAGTGCCACTGGGTACAGCTTCCAAGGACACTGCAGGTAACACAGCAGGCAGCAGTGGGGCTGATATGGCATCCAAGGTCCCAGCAAGACTTTGATTCGCTGATATGGCATCCAAGGTCCCAGCAAGACTTTCATTCATACTGCACTTACTGATAATGTTTGTTCAAAATATACCTGATACCTGTTTTGCTTATACAGCACTTAGTACACTGTAATAAACAGTTTTGCATACACTACTGTGTTTATTCATTCATTAATATTATGCTGTAGCATATATTTGACTACTTATTGCTTTAGAAATGTACTGAAGGTGCAAAATTAGTAAAAACTAAATCCGGTAAAATCGATAATCCGGCATGGCACTGGAACCAATGATGCCGGAAAATCGGTGGTGTACCTGTATTAAAATATTTGTGAATGGATTGTGTTTTACACTACCCAGTTACTATGTGTATTCTTTATTAGTCAGTATACTGTATACTGGGACTTAAAGAAAAAATTATTTTTTTAAAACACACACTATGCATATTTGGATTTATATATTATATTTGCGTTTTTTTAGACTTGAAAGATGTCTCATCCATCATGGCTACCGCCAAAGAGCTCTGGGGACAGCCTGGGACATGTCACTGCCAGAATGGAGACTACACAAGGGTTTGGTACACCTAGCATCTCCGTATCAACTCAACAAAATCCTAAGAAGTTTGCACCTGTAGTTGCTCCAAAGCCAAAATACAATCCTTATAGAGCAGGACAGTCTGAAGGAGGTGATGGTATGTAATTGCAGTCATTAATAAGCCTTGATCTGTTTTTCTTGTAATTCACAAATTGTAGGCTTTTACTTTGTAATACTCGAATAGCGTCTGTGTTCACAGATCGTGCAGCTTTAAAATAGGAACTTAAAAAATTCTCTCTGTCACTCTGTTCTCATAATTCAACATTTCTGATTGAATTTTAAATGGCATGTACCATATTTGCATAGGTATAACTCATATTTTCTTCTGTATATGGTTTCTTGTATATAGAGTGCCTCATGAACCAAGCTTTTAAAGTTAAAGCCCTAATGCAATTAAATGTTTTGGCCTTGTAGCTGCAACCATGTTGTGGCCTACATTGTAGTTTTTAAATTTCACTTGTGAGTTATCACAGCTATGTCCGCACTCTTTGTAGCTGAGTACATTAATAAAATGTATAGTCATGGAAAAATGTACTAAAATATTGTGACTTGTTTGATAGTTACAAAATAAACACGGTTTTCAGCATATAATAGTTGCAACCAGTGTTCCCTCTAAGCAGTGCGTACGTGCGCGCACACACACTTTGACGAGCGTGACATTACAACTGAGTACACAAAGCAGCAGTGGTCCCTTTTTGTAGTTGTGTACTCAATTAATGTGTGTTTCACCCATTAACTACATTGTGTGCTGTATTTTGAATGTTTAAATGTTTAATATCATTTTGAAGTAAAGTTAACACAAATGCTGAACGTCATTTTACAGTTATATATGTGACGCACAAAAATGTAAATTTCATTCCAAAGTTGCACAGCCAAAATCTTTAGCCGCACACAGCCTTCGTAAAATTAGAGGGAACATTGGTTGCAACACAATGCAGCTAGGACGTTCCAGAAGTCTGAGCTTTTTAAGTTTATATGCGATTCATATTTTATGTGTGATGGAGTTTGTATATGGACCCGAACAAAGCTTTATATTGGCGGAAAGCTTCTACGTTGTAGCAATTTATACACCGTTTCAGAATCAGTTGCACACATACTGTATGTATAAGTGTAATAGTAAATGAATCAGTCTTATGGTGCATTCTAGTTTCATGGCATTGTGACTAAAGGTGTGTACACACGATACGATATGGTTCCACAAATGATACAATGATACAATGATACAATGTTACAATTTACTGTAATTAACAATGTTGGCAGAACTCCCGGGAAAATTATATAATGCGTACACACTGAACGGTATTGCTAACTATCTCCTAGAGTGACATCACCCGCCCCCCCGCTCAGAATCTAGTTCATACATTTGACTGCATGTTTAGATGACAAGGGGGGTTAACTATCTGTGGGATTGTACATCAATGTGCATGATAATATCGTTAACGATATTGTTATAGTGCATATAGTTAACAATTATCGTATAGTGTGTACGTACAAGAAGCATTTCTTTGCATTAACGGCGCATAGCAACCGCACCAGTCAGTGATGTGGGAGGAATTAATATCTGTACTGTATTGTATAAAGATTAAGCTGGAGCAGACAAAACGGTGTAATAAGATAGATAAAAAAAGAAGGTCCCTGTTTATTGTCTAAATGAGCAGGACAATATGTGAGATACCATCACAAATACGAGAGAAGGTAATGGGCACAGTATTCCACACTACTGTAGATTTTGTTAGGTCCAAGTTTGACGTATTGCATAGGTTCTCAAACTCTGTCTTCTCACAGAAACGCTCAACCTGTGTATATTATAGAGCAGGATGCAGGGGCATTTTAAGAGAGGAGGAGGCTCGTGTGCAGCCTCCTCTGGCTGGGACCCCTCTGTTCTGCCAGGACTAGCAAGGTCTGAGCACTAAAGTGATCAGACCCTAATGCGCAGATCGCCGTAAAAATGGTACGTCCGCCATATTTCCCACGATTTCCGCACAAGCAGCACTGTGGACATTAGAGTGCAATGGAGACTGAACTGTTTTTGTGCCATTTTCCCACCAATCTGAGCATTAGGGTCTGAGCTCTCTAGTGCTCAAACCCTGCTATTCCCACCAGAGAGGATGTGTCCCTGCCGGAGGAGGATGCACATGGGCCGCCTCCTCTCTTTATATGCCCCTGCATCTTGCTCTATACGACACATTCCGGGGAGCCTAAAATATACCCCTCACGTTCGCAGCAGCATACCTCACCGCTTTGTAGATCACTGATTTCACATTTAGGGCCGGATCCAGACCCAGTTGCAATTTTGTTAAACTTCCCAAAATTATAGCTGCCGGTGCTAGTCTGGGAGAGGGCCGTCTAGCACAGGGCAAGGCCGGACGACCCTCCCCCCCCCCCAAGTTGTGCCCCCAAAACTTAATTTAACAGTACCTGTTGCCTCCTGGCTACGCTGCTTATCTGCAAAGCGAGGTGCAGATCCGACATATATTATGGTTGCAGTGGTTATTTATCTATATACTGTATATTGTGATATGTTATTAAATTGTGATCTGCTACCATCTTTATTACAAATTAAAGTGATTTTGACAGTAGGTGGTCAAGAAATGGAAACCTCTATAATTGTGTACAGCAACCTTTTGGTAAGCATTATAACATCTGAACATACATGCCAAATTGCTAAAGAGAACATCAAAACTGAATGTTGGGGATACTAGTATCCTCAGCATTTGAGCAATGCAATTGTTCCTTTAATGTTTGGTACTAGAGCAAAAGCCCACTTTGGACTCATTGCTAATCGTCTGATCGCAGTACAAATTTGTTCTCAAAATGGGCAAAACCATGTGCACTGCAGGTGGGGCAGATGTAACGTAACATGTGCAGTGAGTTACATTTGGGTGGGGTGTGTTGAAACTGAAATCTAAATTGCAGTGTAAAAATAATGTAGCTAGTATTTACCCTGCACAGAAACAAAAATAAATCACACAAATCTAACTCCCTCTCTCTCCGCCCCACCTGCAGTGCACATGGTTTTGCCCATTTTGAGAACAAATTTGTACTGCGATCAGATCTGAATAAGGGCCAAGGTCCTTGGCATGTGAACACCACCCCTGGACACTAGAATACTGTTAATGTGTAGCCTGGAACAGAGTGGAAGTTCCCACTGTATTAGGCAGATAGGCTATTACTTGTGTTGTGAAAACCCACAAGGGTGGGAAACGCATACCAACAAGGGACAGTCCAGGGGGGGGGGTGGCACTGTTATGATGTGGTGTTTTCTGCTGCCACACAGTAGGAACCCTGATATATCAGTGGATATCACTGATCACTCATCACTAGCAAGATCATTTGCACCCATTCATGTTATGCATATACTCAGACGAGCGCTTTCTTTGAGCACAACTTTGTGCCACCACGCAAATTTGTTGAGGAGCTTACACTGAATTTGGCATCATCTGTGGTTATGAGTACATATTGCAGCACAACATCTGTGGCATCCACATGCTCCCATTATGCCATTCATTGCAATAAGAGCTTTGTGCACATGCGCCTGTTTCCCATTAAGACACACAAGGCATGCCATGGTACATTGGCACCACAATCCCACTTCAGTAAACTGCTATACAAACAAAGCTGGAGCTTACTTTACTTTAAAAGAAAATGCAAAATTGCCATTTTCTCACCTGAAATAGGTAATAAAACGTCCTGGTCACAACCAGTATTTCATGGGAATAAATTCATGGATGGTGTAATGGTTAGCATTACTGCCTCACAGCGCTGAGGTCATGGGTTCGATCCCCACCATGTCTCTAACTGTGCGGAGTTTGTATATTCTCCCTGTGCTTGCGTGGGTTTCCTCCGGGTTCTCTAGTTTCCTCCCACAATCCAAAAATATACAGGTAGATTAATTGGCTTTGAAAAAAATTAACCCAAGAATGTCTCTATCTCTGTGTGCGTGTGCATGTGGTAGGGAATATAGATTGTAAGCTCCTCTGGGGCTGGGACTGATTTGAATGTTAAAATACTCTGTGAAGCGCTGCGGAATATATATGCGCTATATAAGAAACGGTTATAAATAAATAATAAAAATGTTTGAGACTTATTCAGAGTTGGGTGTTAATGTTTTTTTAGCGGAATCTGTTCACTTGTTCTACTTTTTTCGGATTCGAATTGTTATCGCGTATTCACACATTGATTTTACGGCGAAAATTATTGAATTCTTCATTTCGCTTCTTCGTAATCTCAGTGTAAATTTCACATTGGTATGATTTTTCTTATTCTCTTTTATTTTCAGTGCTTTTTTGCTGTTTCTTTGGATGACTTTCGCGATTTTGATTGCGCTTTTTTTCTGCCGCGGAACCATGCCACCTGTTAAAAATGCTTCGGCTTTTTCCATATTTCTTTATATTCATTTATTCCTTTAAATGTGTTCCTTTCATTTTCCCAAATTTCTTTTAATTATGTTCTTGAATTTATTGTTGATTTTAACCCCTTCCCGCCGCAGCCAGTTTTTGCTTTCCTGACAGAGCCCTTTTTTTCAAATCTGACATGTATCACTTAAGTGGGGATAACTTTGTTTTGCTTTTACTTATCCCAGTGATTTTGAGTTTGTTTTCTCGTGACACATTGTACTTCAAGTTAGTGGTAAATTTTCGTCGATACAGTCTGTGTTTTTTTGTGAAAAATACCAAAATGTCGTAAAAAAATGGAAAATTTTGCAATTTTCAAAATGTTAAATTTTCTGCTTGTGAGACAAATAATCATACCACTCAAAATAGTTAAAAACTAACATAGACCATATGTCTACTTTATGTTGCCATCATTATTTCAACCTCCTTTTAATTTTTTTGGACACTAGGAGGCTTAAAATATGAATAGCAAATTCTCAAATTTTCAAGAAAATTTCAAACACTGATTTTTTTAGGGACCAGTTCAGTTCTGATGTGACTTTGAGGGACTTGTATGTGAGACACCCCCATAAATGATGCCATTTCAAAAACTGCACCCCTCACAGTATTCAAAACAGCATTTTGGAAGTTTGTTAACCCTTTAGGTGTTTCACAGGAATTAAAACAAAGTGTAGGTGAATTTTGCAATTTTAATACATTTTTCTAAGGAACACAGTAGATTTTACTAGAGAAATATGACTAAAAATTGATTCCCCCAATTCTTTTGTTTTCATAAATATCCTATATGTGGCCCTAGTGTGCACGTTGACCAAACCACAGGCTTCATAATAGAAGGAGCACCTACTTGATTTTGGAGCCTCCTTTTTATGAGATTATTTTTTAGGCACCATGTAGGTTTCTAGGCACCATAAGATGCTAAAAGTTAGGAACCCCCCCACAAGTGACCCCATTTTGCAAACTACACCCCTCAGGGAATTCATCTAGGGGTATAATGTACATTTCAAACCCCCAGGGGTTTCACCAATTGTGGTACAACTGGGCAGTGAAAATGAAAAATTAAATTTTTTACACAAAAATGCAGTTCTGGCTCAAAATTTTTCATTTTCACAAGGAATGAAGGAGACAAAGAACCCCAAAATCTGTGCCCCAATTTCTCCCGAGTACGGCAATGCCTCACATGTGACCAAAAAATACCATTTGGGTGCATGGCAGGACTCAGAAGGGAAGGAGTGATTTTTGTATTTTGCAGCTCAGATTCTGGTGGAATTTTGGTGGGTGCTATGTTGCATTAGCAAGACCCCCAAAGCACCAATACAGTGGAAGCCCCCCACAAGTGACCCCATTTTGCAAACTACACCCCTCAGGGAATTCATCTAGGGGTATAGTGTACATTTCAAACCCCCAGGGGTTTCACCAATTTTGATACAACTGGGCTGTGCAAATGAAAAATTACATTTTTTTACACAAAAATGCAGTTCTGGCTCAAAATTTTTCATTTTCATAAGGTATGAAGGAGAAAAAGCACCCCAAAATCTGTGCCCCAATTTCTCCCGAGTATGGCAATGCCTCACATGTGACCAAAAAATACCATTTGGGTGCATGGCAGGACTCAGAAGGGAAGGAGTGATTTTTGTATTTTGCAGCTCAGATTCTGGTGGAATTTTGGTGGGTGCTATGTCGCATTAGCAAGACCCCCAAAGCACCAATACAGTGGAAGCCCCCCACAAGTGACCCCATTTTGCAAACTACACCCCTCAGGGAATTCATCTAGGGGTATAGTGTACATTTCAAACCCCCAGGGGTTTCACCAATTTTGATACAACTGGGCTGTGCAAATGAAAAATTACATTTTTTTACACAAAAATGCAGTTCTGGCTCAAAATTTTTCATTTTCACAAGGAATGAAGGAGACAAAGCACCCCAAAATCTGTGCCCCAATTTCTCCCGAGTACGGCAATGCTTCATGTGTGACCAAAAAATGGCAGGACTCAGAAGGGAAGGAGTGATATTTGGATTTTGCAGCACAGATTCTGGTGGAATTTTGGTGGGTGCTATGTCGCATTAGCAAGACCCCCAAAGCACCAATACAGTGGAACCCCCCCACAAGTGACCCCATTTTGCAAACTACACCCCTCAGGGAATTCATCTAGGGGTATAGTGTACATTTCAAACCCCCAGGGGTTTCACCAATTTTGATACAACTGGGCTGTGCAAATGAAAAATTACATTTTTTTTACACAAAAATGCAGTTCTGGCTCAAAATTTTTCATTTTCATAAGGTATGAAGGAGAAAAAGCACCCCAAAATCTGTGCCCCAATTTCTCCCGAGTACGGCAATGCCTCATATGTGACCAAAAAATACCAGTTGGGTGCATGGCAGGACTCAGAAGGGAAGGAGTGATTTTTGGATTTTGCGGCTCAGATTCTGGTGGAATGAATGGTGGGTGCTATGTGGCATTAGCAAGACCCCCGAAGCACGGTGAAATGATGAACCTAATAATCCATAGATGTGTGGTATATTTTAAAACACTCCTTTATACATAGGCCGGGTTTGTCGGGGCAAGTGTCACACTGGAAAATAGTTTGCTTTCTTATTCCCTTTTTATAGCAAACTTTGCACCTTTTTTGTGTCCTGCCCTTTTTTCCAGTGGAGGGGATTTCATCAGGAAAATGCTGCCCTGGTACAATACGGGGGCCAGTACTAGAAGTACTGGGGCCCTCTGGTTCCCAAATATTAGGCTCTTTATGACTTCCTCTTGAAAGTGCATAAATGTCCCCCTCTGGCTGGTAGAACGGAATAGCACGTAAGCGTTATACAGTGCCATCTGGATGATATACACGGCCAGCTTCTTGTACCAGATTTTTGTTTTCCGCAGGGCACTGTACGGCTTCAGTACCTGATCTGAAAGATCCACTCCGCCCATGTACTTATTGTAATCCAGGATACAATTAGGTTTTGAGGTGTGGGTACTGGTACCTCGTACAGGGACGGAGGTGGTACTGTCTCCGTGAATTGTTGTCAGTATAAGGACATCCCTCTTGTCCTTATATTTGACCAACAACATATTTTCGGTGGATTGTGCCCTGCTTTCACCCCTTCTCATTACTTGGGCAATGTGCGTTTTTGGGAGGCCTCTTTGGTTCTTGCGCACAGTACCGCAAGCTGCTGTACCTCTTGAACCAAGGGCCTTAAACAGGGGGATGCTAGTGTAAAAGTTATCCACATAGAGGTGATAACCTTTATCCAGGAAGGGGTGCACTAAATCCCAGACAATTTTTCCACTAACACCTACGAGGGAGGGGGGGCATTCTGGCGGTTCAATTCTTGAATCCTTCCCTTCATATACCCTAAACCTGTGAGTGTACCCTGAGGTGCTTTCACACAGCTTATACATTTTTATGCCATACCTTGCCCTCTTACTGGGAAGGTACTGGCGGAATTTAACCCTTCCTTTAAAATGTATAAGGGACTCGCCTATGCAAATGAATTTATCTGGGATGTACATCTCTGGAAATTTGGCACTGAAATGGTCAATGACCGGCCTGACTTTGAATAGCCGGTCAAAGGTGGGATCATCTCTGGGTGGGCACTGTGCATTATCGTTGTAATGCAAAAATTTAAGGATTAACTCAAAACGAGTCCGGGTCATGGCCATACGGTAAAGTGGGGTGCTGTACAGAACATCTGTACTCCAATATTGCCTAATTTCTGGCTTTTTTACTATGCCCATATAAAAAACACCAGACCCCAAAACGTCATCATCTCTACTGCATCTACAGGGGTCCACCTAGCAAATGATGACGTGGGGTTTTGAGCAATAAACTGCTGGGCATATAAATTAGTTTGGTCCACCATTAAATTTATAAAATCATCAGAGAAAAATAATTTGAAAGTCAATTTCTCTGAGACCTGTTGAATCAAATTGGATTCCTGGGATGGCCAAAAACTCAGGAACCTGGGGCTCAAAATTGTCTGGTGGTGGGGTCCATACGAGATCAATTATTGGGGGGGGGGTCTCAGCTGCTCTACGGGGGCGTCTTTGAGGGGGTCCCTCATCACTAGAGGAGGAAGAGGAGCTTAAGATGAATCCTTCAAATTCCCCGCTTGCCTCACTGGCTGTGTCAGAGTCAGAGGCAAGCATGGCATATGCCTCCTCCGCTGAATACATTCTTCTGGATGACTGGGATGACATTTGGGATGCCATTTTTATTTTTGTGTTTCTGGTAGTGAAATGTTTCAACACGTGTATAGTGTAGGGGGGGGTACAAACTTTATTTCAACCCGGGGGGGTATGTAGTGTGTAGTGTGTATGTAGTGCAGAAAAAAAAAAAAAAGGTCCTGCGCCAAAAATTGAGCACAGATGTTGGTCAGTAACGTCCGTCACTGAACAGCGCTCAAAGGCAACAGGAATTTGATCAAAAAAAAAAAAAATAGATCAACCCTGTGCCAAAAAAGCTGATCAGTGATGTACGTCACTGATCAGCGCACAGTGGCCACAGGACACCCACAAAATCACAGTGTGTGTAAAAAAAAAAAATTAAAAAAAGACCCCACAGCACCCTCAAAAAAAAAAAAAAAAGGTGATCAGTGATGCGACACTGATTACCAGTGAGGGGCAGCAGGTGCACAACCTTTGGTGCAACTGGCAGCAACTGACAGGTATATATATATAAAAAAAAAAAAAACCTGCACCCCCAAAAAGTTGCTGATCAGCACAGATATACTGATCAGCACAAAAGGGGGGGTAGCAGACACAAAATATAGCACTCTCTATCACTCTCTGTCACTATCTCTCTCTATCTCTCACTATCTATCACTATCTATCACTCTATGACACTGCAGCAGCAGCACTGACAGTTATATATATATAAAAAAAAACCTGCACCCCCAAAAAGTTGCTGTTCAGCACAGATATACTGATCAGCACAAAAGGGGGGGGTAGCAGACACAAAATATAGCACTCTCTATCACTCTCTGTCACTATCTCTCTCTATTTCTCTATCTCTCACTATCTATCACTCTATGACACTGCAGCAGCAGCACTGCACCCCCAAAAAGTTGCTGATCAGTTAATTTATACTGATCAGCACAAAAGGGGGGGCAGCAGTCAGTTGCACACGCAGCACAGCTGTATATATATATAAAAAAAAAACCAGCACCCCCAAAAAGTTGCTGATCAGTTAATTTATACTGATCAGCACAAAAGGGGGGGCAGCAGTCAGTTGCACACGCAGCACAGCTGTATATATATATAAAAAAAAAAACCAGCACCCCCAAAAAGTTGCTGATCAGCACAGATATACTGATCAGCACAACGGGGGGGGGGGGGGGGGGGGGGCAGCAGACACAAAATATAGCACACTCTGTCACTATCTCTCTCTATCTCTCTATCTATAACTCTATCACACTGCAGCAGCAGCAGCACAACACAGGAAGTCACAAGAAGTCAGATCCAGGAAGCATCCAGCACGCTACAAGCAGTGATGAGGTGATCAGGTAAGTATTTGCAAGGATCAGGTCAGTATATCACGGCAGATAGGCACGGTGACCGCACTGCACGCAATTCCAGACCGGAATGGCATCTGCAGTGCAGTCACCGTTAGTTTAAATCACCCTCCATGGCTGTGATTGGTCCGTCGGTCCGACGAACCAATCACGGCCTTTGGGGGCGGGTGGGGTGAGGTGGGGTGACACCAGTGTCACCCTTACACCCCGTGGTGATTGGTGCTGTACTTTACAGCACCAATCACCACCGATCCCTGTGTCACCGGCGAACGTTATTCGCCGGTACACAGAAAACGCTGTAATTGGCTGTTCACATTTGAACAGCCAATCACAGCGATCGCCGACGGGGGGGGAGGCATCGCCACCCCCCCTGGGCATGCAGGGACATGTCTGCTGTCAGGGACAGCAGACATGTTTAAACTGTCACCGCGGTTATAGACGCGGTGACAGTTTAAAGCCATGACGTACATTTATGCCATGCGTCGGGAAGTACATCCCGGCCATGACGTAAATGTACGTCAAATGTCGGGAAGGGGTTAAAGTATTCTATTTGTCCCATGATGCACTGTTCTGTCATATGATCCATATTTTCACCCAGAATGCAGTTCTTCCCTAGTTTAGACACTCCTAGTGTGAGAGTTAAGGAAGTTCACAGCGTCTTGCAGTCTGCTGGTATTTGGAATCAATTTTTTTTAGGGATTTCCTCGGTTATTACCGTTTTCACTGACTACAGATATGGAGCTAATATACTGTAGGCGAAATAAAGGCGGGGAAGCGAAAAATATAAGCCCCCCTCATCGCGTGATGGTCATATTTTGCAGGGGCGTAACGCACCTTTTGAAGTTAGAATATGCGAAAACTTCGCCTAACAAAAAGGATTTCGAATGCCGAATGAAACATTAAGTTATAAATATCGAAAATGAAAAAAACAACGGCAATGTCTGAATACCCCCATAAGCAACTAAGAAATGGCACTTCTTCCAAAAGGTGAACGTTTTGTTAATTAGTGTTATAACTTATATTAGGTCCTGCGACCATTATAAACGGAATCTGTCACCAGGAACTAACATTTTCTTAATGACAGGTTAATGAGAGCCACAGTTGTGCTTCTTAAAGCTATTAAATGTGTCCACAGTCTCCTCCTTGCTGTACTGCTAGTAGTTCCTTCCAGGTGCCAGTGTTTGCAATGTGAGTGAACCCTGTTACTGGCAACAAGGTGGTAATGGTCATTTCAGGATATCTCACTAATGCACAACAGCTAGAAAATGGCTTCTCAATCGCTAGCGTAATTAAGTGCGAGATTTACTGTAAAGTGTGGTTTTACAAAGCCACTTGTACCACATCATTCAGGTAAAGTGTATTGCACTGAAAAAGCAAAATACATCCTGCAGTTAGCAACTTTATATAAAAAAAAAGCTATTTATTCAGATTTGCTGGGCTCTTATATGACACACATTCACATTCTCCACACTATTTAGTTTTATGCTGATGGCATTCACTGTTCAAATGTGCGTAATTCCTCTATCCCAAGGGATCTGCTGACACAGAAGGACAGTGTATAGAGAACTCTGTGTTCTGAGAAAAGCAGATGAACATCGAGTAGAGCCACAGTATATAATTCAGGGAACAGACCACATGGAGGATATGAATGCCAAGTTGTATTTTGTCTATTCTATGGTTAGCTTCGCTACATCATTGTCACCATCAGCAGTTCTTAACTCCTGCAGCCAATCACAAGATCACAGGCAACTTAGCACAAAGAATATTGACTTTCAACCAAAAAGGCTGCATTTATTAGAATGCATTCACATTTGTTTTAGTGTTTTTATCCCATTTAATAGCATGTTAATGAGATACAGTATAATGGACATAAGGCGGTAATAAATGTTGGCGCCTATTCACTGCTGCCATTTCTGACCACATTGAAGGTGGACTGCAACAAAACAGATCCGTCCATTTTCTCCTACATGCCCACTTTTCGACACTCGACAGCGGAACATTGAATTCCAAATGTCGAGTTGCAGGCAAGCTGACCAAAAGTGGCTCAGGATTTCAACTATCAAGACGATAAAACAGTCGGAATGCCACATTGAATACCACCCATAGTGTGTAAAATAATAAATATTACAAATTGTTGTGGAGACTCACTACAACCTACATTAGCTACTGAAAGTACATACAGTATAAGACCAATTTTTATGTAATAATTTTTTCAGTAGTATGGGTTTTCCAATGATATACCAATGGTCTAAATTCTGTGACCAAAACTATATTTGTTGCAGCTTGTTAACTGGGGTCGATAGATTCTGCATTAATACATGAACCAGTTCAGATAGGACCCCTTACTGAATCAGAATCGGCTTTATTGGCCAGGTATACTTACGTATACTAGGAATTAGATTTGGATTGCTGTGCAGCAGCCAGATTAGGTAACAAATAAGCATAGACAGTACATAGGAACATATGTTCGCTGAGCTACACAGCGCCTGGGCAGCCATCACTGGTCATTGCAGCAGCAAGGTAGGTATCAATATAAGTAGAGACAGTAAAGTTATCACACAGGGAACATACTGTACATTCGCTGAGCTGCACAGCGCCTAGGCAGCCATTCGCGATGCCACTTTGTTGTTGCAACAGCCAGGTAGGTAACAATATAAGCAGAGACAGTACAGTTATAGGTTGCTTTGCAGTGGTCGAGACAGAGGAGACACATATGGCGGGGTGGCACAGTTCCTAGACAGCCATTAGCGGCACCATCTTCATCGTGCTACTCACAGGCATCAGTAGTGGGCTCAACAGCCATATCCCCTCCAGCACACCACAGAATGAATGTTAAGGCTGCGGGGGGGGGGGGGGGGTGTGTCGGGCCGGGCGGCACACATACATACACAGTAGAAGATTATCTTTCCAATTTGGCTAGCATAAATGACCAAAAATAAATTTTATCCGCAAATGCCTATAACCCAAGAATTTCCGTTGACACCCATACCATTTATATGACAGAGGATTTAATTTTTTTACCAAAAAATGCCATCTTTTTTGGTACTTATCTCTGGATTGTCCCAACAAATCTCAGACATGGCAATGTGTTTCTAAGTTTTGTTAGTCCAGTTTTGTTGGGCCCGCACACAGAGTTGCTGCTCAAGAATTAGTTTGCATAATATAATGCACAAAACAGAATTCACGTACCCATACGCGTATTCGATTTGGACCAATTTCACTTGATCCCAGCGGATCGGGCTTCGAAATCATCCCAAATTGGATGAGTTTGACATCCCATCAGACCTGATGTGCAAGATAGCAGCATTTGCCTGGTGATGGAGCGGGAAGCTGCTACTGCATTTGATGGGAGGCCACATGGGATGGGAGGCCACATGGGAGAATTCTCTCAGCCAATAACTGACCAGCCAGTCTTTAAAAAAAAAAAAATTAAGTTCAGTAGCTGCTTCCCGGTACGCTTCCCAGCCCAGTGCTCACTGTCGCTGCTCAGATCATGCTGCTGACCCCCCTGCCTGCTTTTACATGCAATAAATTGCATCTGGTTTATTGCATGTACAAATGGCACATCAAGTGCCACATCGCAAGCGAGCCTCCCAGGGAGGGCTAGCTTCTGAGATGCTGAAACTGTTATGTATGACCACCACAATTGTTCCATGGTCAAAATCAATCTAGATGACTTGTTTACCCGACGCTGGTGTTTGTCCTGAAAACAACTAAATATAAATTTATTGCAAGCACTGACCCACATTAAATATTTAGTCAATATATTGTATTTTACTTGTTTTTTAGCTTCAAAATCCTCTATAACACAGGTTCTCAAACTCAGGACCCCACACCATGCATATTTTACAGGTCTCCTCACAATCAAAAGTGAAATAATTAGCTCAACCTGTGGATCTTTTAAAATGTGTCAATGACTTATCTGTGCACCTACCGGGTGACCTGGACAACCTGAACTGTGTGGAGTCAGGAGGACCGAGTTTGAGATCTCCTGGAGTTATAACAACTCTTGAAACTCCATATCTGCTTTAGTCCTATTTTATATGTAATGCAAAGATTTTTGTGAAATTGACCAATCTGAGCAATTAGTTACTAATGTTTTACAGCTACTTCTGAAGGTACAATGCACTTAAAGTGCAACATAGAAAGGATTAAAGGTGAGCATGTAATTATTGAAATATATAGGTAGAAATTGAATTAGATGTGGTAATTTACTGCACGCTAATTGAATGCAGGGGGCTATTCAATAATAGCCAATGGAAGCACACAGTCTGTAATTAACAAGGATTTTTTTAAAGCCTGAGCAGGCTTTAAAGGAATTCCTTGTTAAATAGCTTGATTGAGAGTAATGCAAATGTGTAAACCCTTGGTCTGCGAACTTCTCCCAGATGCTATGGGTTAACGCACTTTAGCGGGGTAGTTTACTATGTGAGAAAAAAAGGCTGATTCATTAAGCCCAAGTCTACTACCCATTTCCCTCTGCAGTAAATCAATGCATCTAAAGTAATTCAATTCCACCTATAGACTGTTTTCAAATTACTGAAAACAAATGTCATCTGTACAGTCCACACAGAACAATAGTTCTTTTTAGAGATTCACTGCAATCTCTGGCTACATACTGTAAATGGACATACGGTACATTACTTTGTCATTTCATAAAGACCTGGTTTAGTACAAGAACTTGACAAGAGTATACAAGCCATATCGGTGAGATGTCACATGTCTGCTTTGCTGATCACAGTAATTGTCCCATAAATGAACTAGGTCTCTTAGCAACCCCATCTCAGTAGGAAGAGATCATCTTCAGTACAATTTTACATTACACACTGCACCTTTTGTGTGTCCATGCCAGATTTACATGTCTTTTTCTTCAAGGCAAGGCTTTTGTCATGTAGCACAGTAGTTATTTACCTAATCCCGTTATTGTGTTTGTTCCTATGTACAATATTCCATGCAATAGATGCAGTACCTCACCTTCTATAAGCAAAATTGAATAGAAATATAGTGCATATCTCAGTGTGTACCACTGTAATACTCTGCAGTACATCTAGAATTGTTGTGTGTAGTAGAGATACAATGCTGCTGCTTTGCCCATTGCTGATGACCAAATTTAAATGTATGCTTTAGTGAAAAATATATAATCCTACACACTGGGAGGTATTTAATCCCTGATGATATTTCAGACAGGTGGAAATATTGGCCATCCGTAAACCAGGACTTGCCAATGCAGATTTGACTTTGTAAAAAGTCGAATCTGCATTGTCGAAAACGGCCACTGGATTATTGAATCCATGGCCATTTTTCGCCAATAGGTGCCCAATTTTGCTAATCAATGGGCTTTCCTACTGTCTAAATATGTCTTAAAAATAGACCTGAGATTGAATAGGTCTAATGTAAATTAGACCTATTCTTTTTGGAAACATTGTCCGGAATTGAATAACCCCAATTTGTCAGAAGAATTAAATAATCCACTATGCTAATGGGAGTTTTATTTCCTGTTATTCTCTGTGTCTGTGTGTGTGTGTATGTACGTTTGTACTGTATGTATGTGTATACTGAATGACTTACAAACCTAATTACCTTTTTATAGAGGTTCACTAGCACCAAAGTGTGTGATGAGCTGGGCAACCTCATGGGTGGGGTGACTAGTGCTATGCATCGGTCACCAGTCAGGGCACACCCATGACCCTGGGTTGCCTAGCAACAACATGTATATAATGCAACAAGAATACATACATAACACCCTAGTGTGCAGACTCAAATTAAATGTATTTATTAACAGTTTCTTATATAGCGCAGCATATTTGTTTGCGCTTTACAATAGGAGGGGACAGTGATACAACAAACTGGGAATTTACATACAGTCAAAGGTATGAGGGACCTGCTCGCACGTTTACAATCTATAGGGAACTAGGCATTGATACACAAGGATAGATATTCTTTACTGTATAAAGTCCACCAAAATGCAAAGGTGCCTGGTGTGCTGTAAAAGACGGTAAACATACAGCAATATGCGGACTGAGCAGCATGGAAAAAGCATTGAAAGAACTAGAGGGACAAGAAAATGGGCTCCTCTAATTAAAGCTGACAGTGCTACTGAAACACTATGCAGTGTGTGTCAGACAGGGTGTAGTCTAAAAACACGCAGGGTATATTTTATGCTGCCCAGAGTGGAACTAACTGGGCCTGCAGTTTCTACAGAGTGAAACAAACTTATGGAGTGAATGGCTCTCAAAGCGCTCTGTACAGTATCAGTCAGATTAAATAAAGGAATACAATAGGACAGTGGTTCCCAAACTGTGTGCTGTGGCACCCTGGGGTGCTTTGGGGGACTTACAGGGGTGCCGTGCATTGGTGGTCCAGGACCAATTCAAGTTTTTTTATGTCCATTATAATAGTCAAATTGTGGACAAACAGAAGTGAGTACTGTCCGTTACCACATTTAGCTTAATATTTGTTTCTGACTTTCTCAATTCGAAATCTTGGTACTTGTTTAGTTTCACGGTGGCAGTTATGTACTTAGCATAGCATCCCTTTCAGAATCGGCCTTGTGTTCCCGCGACCAGCGTAGTCAGCCAGAAGTAGCGTAGTGTGTTCCGTGCGACCAGCGTAGTCAGTCAGAAGTAGCGTAGTGTGTTCAGCTAGTCAGCGTAGGCCGTTCTAGTCGGCGTGTGACAGGCAGACGTATTAGTCATGGCTACTGAAAAGCTGAAACTTCAACCATGTGTTCTTGAAACATCCCCACTATCAACGGCAGCCCGAAGCGTGGAGAGTGCAGCGGTACGCTTCCTCACGATCTTTTCATACCCCCACTATCCACGTCGGCGTGGAGTTGATTTTAAGTGTGGCGAGCGCAGCATGCCACCGAGCCCGAAGTGTGGCGAGCGGACGCGGAATACATGTGAAATAATCCACGTCCCCTCGTGGGGCTCGCTGCGCTTACCATGCTTCGGGCTCATTTTATAAAATCAACTCCACGCCGATGTGGATATTGGGGGTATGAAACTGTCGGGAGGATGCGTACCGCTGCGCTCGCCACGCTTTGGGCTGCCGTAGATAGTGGGGGGTTTCAAAATGAGGCATTTGCCACTATGTAACATGGAGCACTGGCAAATGCCTCCTTCATTTTGAATGAGAAGCACTTGCGTTTGCACCCCCACTTTGGAAAAGAGACGCACGCCCTACAGAACCCCTAACCTTGTCCGCTGGGTTGCAGTATCCTGCCGCAATAGCTAATGAGACGCAGGAGCGACTCAGTGCAGGCGCGTCTGAGACGCTCCTTTGTCTGAAAAAGATGGAGCGCCTCTCCACCGGCGCCAGCATGATCCCCTCTGTGCCAAACAAAGGGGATCATGCTGGCACCGGCAGTGTGAGAGAGGCGCTGACTAGGCTTGCCAGGGATGCTGGGGACAGAGATGCAGTTCCCGGCAACACTTGTGTAGCTTAGCCCCGCACCGTGAAACTACACAAGCAAGGCAGCCGTTGGGCTTCGCTATTACCGTAGCTTCAAACGTAGCATAAGCTGCCACCATGAAACTAAACAGGTACCGAAACCTTTAGGCTAGGGGTGCCGCAAAAAAACATTTCTGATGCTCTGGGTTACTGTGATTCAAAAACTTTGGAAACCTCTGCACTAGGAGGTTAATAGGGAGTCCGTCAACTAATGTATTCCTCGCTGACCTAGCGAATGGCCAGCAACCCAGCTTGTATCAGAGTGGATGATGTGATAAATTACTACAGGCCCTTTTCTTCCACTCAGGGAATATTTAGTCTGCACACTAGGGTGTTATTGGGTATGTATTCTTGTTGCATTATATACATGTTGTTGCCAGGCAACCCCAGATCACAGGTGTTCACTGACTGGTGTGCAGCACCAGTCAATGTTGTCAACCCACCCACCTGGCTGCCCCGCTTGTCAAACACCTTTGTGTTTGGTGAACCTCTATAATAAAGGAAATTGTATCTCTCATTGTCCTGATGAAACTTTTACAAATAGAACCGATACAGGTTATCAATTAGATGTGAAGTCACTTCCTGTTGAAAATCTTAGTGGTCTCGCATAACAATAAAAATGACAGATAACTGGATCAGGGAAAAGTGATAATATAATGAAACCATTTAGTTTAAAAAAAAGTTTTGAGGACACATAAATGCAGGTTTCTATTTTGTGTGTGTGTGTGATACTTTTGCCACACTTCTGTTAACTGGACTGTCTCTGATGTGCAGCACTTCCACCACACTTTTGGGATTCACTGTGTTGTTTTGTGCATGTGTGCCACTTGGAAAGGAGAGCTTGAAGTTCAGGTGGCGTAGTGAGAATATGCTCATGCGCTTCCTCTATTCCTATTCACATATAGGGGTATTTTCATTTATAGTTTGATCCATTCTGACATTCTTTAGTTGGAATGGATCCGAAAAGCTCTATTTTATTTGAGCGGCCAAAGCCGACTGTTAGATGGATTTGGCCATTCCTGTGCCCTCTGTGTTGTGGCTGACAGCAGCTCCCTGTGTGTAAAATTACAGGTATCTGCTGGAGAAAGATGCACTGGCAGCCTGCGGCCAGGGAGTGCTGCTGGGAGGGCCACTAGTCAGTGCCAGGATGGTATAGCATCAGCAGCAGGAGGCAGGCCCCAGGTGAGCAGCTGCTGCTCTCCTGGTGCTGTTCTCCCTGCCTCAATCAGACCTTTTCTTTTTTTAGTAATTTGAGATTGCCGGAAATGGTGCGTTTCTTAAAAAAAAAAAACAGGTGGAATGATGGCTATTACGCCAATCTAACTGGTTCCTGACCGGTCGGAGCATTCCAACCTGTCGGAAACAAACAGCCCTTATTGAATAGGTCAGAATCCCTTCCGTCCTATTCAAGGTGGAAACTGATGTCTTTCTGACAAGACTGTAGTTCCGACAGCAATTCAATATACACCTTTTTTGGCCATTTTCTTGTATTTCAGTGTGCCCTGTATTAATATAGTTTTGATCCACCATATTATGGAAATTTACTATATGGGGTAAAAGTAGATCCATTGATACAAAGAGCGCCTTTGGAAATCTAGGTTTTATTTCTCAATTCTATCCTCGTGTCTGTTAAAAGATATAAGAATGTAAAAGTAACGAGGGCAATATAATAGACAAGATTTTTCGGTACTTGTTTCCTAGCACGGCGCCCATCGGGTCCCATCGCATACCTTAACTTAAGGTATGCGATGGGACCCGACTGACCCGATTTCGGGCTTTTTAACAGCTTTCCCAACCATGTAAAAATCACCACACTATAGGAAATCAACTCCACGCCGACATGTATAGTGGGGGTATGAAAAGGTCGGAGGATGCGTACCGCCGCCCCTCGCGGGCTCGCCATGCTTCGGGTTCACGTTGATCGTGACGTTAACAATGAAGGGCATACAATGAAAAATGGGGTCTGGGGGGCATTTAACATTGGGGCCAATGTGAAATCGGGTCTCAGGGACCAATTTAACATTTGGTTCCAATGTAAAAAATCGGGTCAGTCGGGTCAATCGCATCGCATGCAATTTTGTTGCATGCGATTCGATTGACCTGACTTTTGCAACAAGTACCGCTTTTTCTTCTACATTTAGACAAACTTCTTGAGTTTTCAAGATTAAAACTGAACAGAATTTAATAACCCCACAATGACAATTGTCTTGATCAGAACTCTGTTATACCAAAAGTTAAACCAACACAGAAAGTGGATAGCCTGTTGTTGTCGGTTTAAAATAATAACTCAAGCGACCAGGTTCTAGGATACAATGTGTTAAATATGGAGACTGACACAGGACATTTCAAAACAAAGATAAACATTTATTTAAGCTACAATAATAAAAACATGCAAATAAGTAACAAATTAATACTCAGCTTTTATCTCAGATGTTTTAAGATCTGTCCCAGATGGTTATCATCAGATAAGTAGTTTAAAGAATAAAGTCCAGTCGTCCTCAGGGTCCCTCTTAATAACTACACTGAGTTATTACACTGAGGTGGATTAGAAGTCTATGTCCGCTGCAGACAGACCTACAGTAGCTTCAGGAACTACCATGTATAAGTCTCTAGGCTTTAAATACCCATCCTGCAGCCAATATCCTAATATTGTAAGATACTGCTCTCTGGATGTAGCAGTCTGTTCACATGATATAAAGTATCCCAAAATGACACGATTCCCGTTCACATAGTTATGGACACAATAGCCCATACAGCTTACTAGACAGTTCTGATCAGATACTGATAGCAGGAACGTATATTTCTTACTGTCAGTTTGCCTAAACACTGGCTACACTTCCCACTCACTATATCTTCCACACCAGGTCAAATAAAAAAGACAGCTGACACTTAGGGGGGTATTCAATGTTCGGGTCACGGCAGACGAGCTTGCTCGCCTGCCGTGACCCAGTCCCGTTCTCGGTCAGCTCGACCGAGAACATGCAGGCGGGATTCAATGTCCCGCCTGCATCGGGGCGAGAAGGGGGCGTGGCCGCGAGTTGCGGCCGGGGAGTGACGAGCTGCAGCCGGCAGCTCGTCACTTCCCGGCTGTTCTCGGCAGAACGAGCCCGACAGCTAGAGATGTCGGGCTCGTTCTGACAGGAAACCCTGTTCAATGCTGTTGGGGAAGACAGCATTGAATAGGGCCCGTCGAGCATCTCCCCCACGGGAGATGCTCGACGGCGATTGAATCTCCCCCTTAGGGGACTGGGTCACGGCAGGCGAGCAAGCTCGTCTGCCGTGACCCGAACATTGAATACCCCCCTTAGAATGGAACTATATTTCTAACTGGTGCCTATATGTCTGTAAAAGCACTAATCCTAATAAAAAAAAAAAAAAATATATATATATATATATATATATATATATCTCTATATCAATCAATGAAGTTATACAGATACAAAATGGAGGTTATACATGACAAAATGGCGTCCAAAAAGTAGTTAAAAATATCACCCTATACACCCATGTAGAGAAAATGAAGTCTCTTTCAGTTTTTGTACTTGACAGTCATGGAAAATATCAAAGTACCCATCTTCATCTTAGACCACAAAATGATGGCAACAGGAAGGATACGGGTTTGTCTTCCACTAATACAGAAAAAATGCAAAAAGATCATGTCTGTACTCTAGTTTCCAGAAAATCCATCAATATACAGAAAAGCTACTTTTAATGGCTTTAAATTGAACTTGAATTGCTCAAAAGCAAAGACTTATCAGACTCATTAGAGTCATTAAAACTGTAATGCAGGTAAGAAAAAAAAAAAACTGCTACATAATTTATTATAGAGTTTGGGGAAGCTTTATTTTATGGTCTGGATCTGCTTTATTCCTTTCCAATTAAAATCACTCGCATATCCTTGATTTTCATCAAGATAAATTTTGTACGACCCCAGCCCTATTCACACAGCAGGTACATGTAACAGTGTTTTACAGGAAAAGCTGGCTGCAGAAGATTTGACTATACACCTTGCAAGCAGTTTGTTGTGCTAAGCGGTTTTGCTAAGCTATTTAGGGTAGGTGATTTCCCAGTGTCTAGATCGCCCATAGAGCCCATACACATGCAGCAATGTGTGCTAATTGATTATGCTTAAGCAAAAAAGTGGTTAGTGGTTTACATAGTTACATAGTAGGTAAGGCTGAATAAAGACTTGCGTCCATCTAGTTCAACCTAGGTTTATAATAGTTTTTCCCTTGTTGTATAGTATGTTTTGATATTTTAAAGACCGATTATGTTTCTTATTTGTACCCTTGGATGTTTTTAACCAATAAATGTTTATCCAATCTTATTTTAAACGTATTTATTGTATCTTGTTTAGGATGACTTAGATCGTTCTCGCTCTGTACACACAGTGATTTGCAGTCACTTGCTAAGCAATTTGCTTAGAAAAGAGCACAAAATAACCCTGAATGTATTCCTCTTTTAACCCCTTCCCGACATATGACGTACATTTACGTCATATGTCGGTTGCGGGGGAATCAAGCCAGCTCACGGAGTGAGCTGGCTTGAAAGAGAGCAGGTAATGGCTGTATATTACAGCCAGGCACCTGCTCTCACGGCCACGAGCGGCGAGTTCGCCGATCGTGGCCGTTTAACCCTTTAAGCACCGCGGGCAAAGCGCCCGCAGTGCTTAAATAGCTGATCGGAGGGGGGGCGCCCCCCTCCGGCGCCGATCGCGGCCCCCCGCGGCGAGATCGGAGGGTGCCGATCGGTTGCCATGGTAGCCAGGGGTCTAATGTAGACCCCTGTGCTGGCCGTGTCAGCATTCCTATTACATCCTGCCTGAGGCAGGATGTAATAGAAAGTGCTGAAAATCACTATGTTCAGCCATAGAGCTCTATGGCTGAACCTAGTACAGGCGATCGCGCCCCCTAGTGGTCAAGTACACTAGGGGGCCTTGTAGTAAAAGTAAAAAAAATAAAAAAATAAAGTTTAAAAATAAAAAAATAAATAAAAAAATATTAAAAGTTCAAATCACCCCCCTTTCCCCATTTCACAAATAAAAATAAATAAAAAATAAAAAAAATAAACATATTTGGTATCGCTGCGTTCCTAAAAGTCCGATCTATTAAAATATAACATTAGTTATCCCGCACGGTTAAAGGCGTAAACGGAAAATAATTCCCAACGCCAAAACTACGTTTTTTGGTCGCATCGCCTACCCAAAAAAAAATAACTAAAAGAGATCAGAAAGTCGCCCATATCCCATAATGGTATTAATTAAAAAGTACACTTCAGCCCGCAAAAAATGAGCCCTCACCCAGGTCCGTAGGTGGAAAAATAAAAAAGTTATAAGCCGCAGAACATGGCGACGCGACGCAAATTCGAAAAACCGTAAAAGTTGCTATTTTTTTTTTTTAGTGGTAAAACATAACGAAAACTATATAAGTTTGGTATCACCAGAATCGTAACGACCCATAGAATAAAGATAACCCATCATTTTAAACGAACTATGAACTCCAAAAAAAGCGTAACCAGCGCAAAATTGTGGAATGGCGTTTTTTTTTTTTTTTACCCCACATTGAATTATTTCCTGATTCCCCAGAATATTATACGGTATAGTAAATGGTACCATTACAAAGTACAACTTGTCCCGCAAAAAAAAAGCCCTCATGTGTCTATATAGCCGGAAAATTAAAAAAGTTACGCTTATTTGAACGCAAGGAGGAAAAAAAAAAAAATTAACAGAAAAGGTAATGTCGGGAAGGGGTTAATGGTCTATTTAAATATTTTGCCTAAAGTATAAATAACATGTACTATTAATCAGGAAGTTATAAAATATTTTTATCCTATGGTTTTGAGATTGACCTCTGCAATATACAAGGCTGACATCTATTCCTACTTGGTCTAGCCATTCTCAATTGGATGTATTATCTGTTTATTACTAGATTGAGCGGGGAAATTTAATAGGATGAGAGATTCAGAAAGTGAAAGATTTAGTAAGAAGCGTTTTTAAAGTGGCAATTATTTACACTTCAAAATCAAACTGGTATTGCAGTGTAAATGATTTCCGCTTTAAAAAACTGGAGATTTCTTACCAAATCTCTCACTTTCTGAATCTCTCATCCTATTACATTTCACCCTTAGATTCTACAAAGCTACTTAAATTTGTGTGATTTATCAAGCATTTGTGGCTTTTTTTTTTTTTTATTGCGTTCAAGGTATTGCAGAAGTACAGCTTATTGTTAGGAATTAAATGCTAAATTACCTATGTCTGGAGCTCTCTGTGGGCTGATGTCTTACTCCTGTCCTTCATTGATTAGAAAAACACAACATACTCCCAATTTGTGCATAATTGTAAGAATATTGAGTCTCACTCACTTTACCAAGTAATACACATTGTATTAATAATTTGGGTTACTTTAAATTACCAAAATAAGACAATGCCAAAATGTTAAAAGAAATCTGTGGTCCTTGGTATAATTACCATAATACCGGTTGAGTATCCCTTATCCAAATATCTGTTGTTCAAATTATTCCGAAAACGATAGTCTCCAAAATGTACTTTTTTTATTTTTTGTTAAAAAAAACCTACTGGCTACATCTGTAACTGGCACTACTGGGGAAATAACATGTAACTGGCACTAAGTATGTGCAAGGACATGATTGCTCGGCATTCAAATTCAGTGTCCGAGATACAGTAGTAAACAAACTTTGTTTCAATTTTTAAAACCTTATTTTATGGACAAATAAAATATATTTGTTGTTTATTTCATGTGTTTGATGTGTTTATACATCATAAATGCAAGATACCTCTTCCAAATCTAAACATATTCCAAAATACGGAATAATCCATTATCCCAAAAATGTTCTGGTCCCGAGCATTTTGGATAAGGGATACTTCATCTGTACTGTGGTTTCCGCCTAAACTACAAGAGCTTTCCCCTACTCATTGGAATTCTTGTCTCCATCCCCTCCCCATTCTTCTTCATCCCACCACCATCTAATTGGCCCCTATCATTCTCCATCTCCATATATTATAACTTCTGTATACTTGTTCTGGTTTCCTTTTTGTTCTGTTATAACCTTATGTGTATGGTACCACTTGTTCTGTTCAATGTTTAGACCAGTGGTTCCCAACCCTGGTCCTAAAGTACCCGCAACAGTTAATATTTTCCAGGTCACCCGGCAGGTGCATGGGTGTGCTCATTATTCCGACACATTTTAAAAGATCCACAGGTGTAGCTAATAATTGTTTTAATTGCAATTCTGTGTAGAGACCTGGAAACGTGCACTGTTGGGATTACTTGAGGACATGGGTTTGGAAACACTGGTTTAGACTATTGCAGATCTGACCTTGAACTTCTAGCTGTACTACTACTTTTTTTTTATTTTTTTTATTCACTCCAGGTAAAATTCTACTTTTTCTACTATTTCTAACAAATATATATTCCGAGCAGTTGCTTAATCAATTCTTTTCAACCATAGGCCATAAACTGTTAGCTTTCTTTCAGATATGTAGATTATTATTGTCTAAACACCTGAAGTAACAGATCTTCACGGTTTACAAATGTGAGTATATTCAGGAAATTTGGCTTCAGCAGCTTCCTCTATTTGTCAATGAAACCCATTTGCTCATAGCTTAACTTCTGCAAAGTTGTTTCAAATCCCTTAGGAGACAAAAAAAAACTTTTGAGAATGCCATTTTAATTGTCATCGTAATTTCCGAGCAACTCGATCATCAATTTGCATGCTGTATATATACACTACTGACTGTATAGTACAGATGTGGCCTCCCTAATCATTGCAGTAGTCCCATTAAGCTGCCATCTTTGTTGCACATAGTCTCGCGTTTACTAACACTGAGCGTCTTGTCGTGAATCCTTTTCCCTGAAAATGCATCTTATTGGCATTGCTATGTGATTTTGACACTACGCGATGTGTGTACCCAGCTTGTCGGGCAGCCTGGCCATCTCTTGCAATGTGTCCATCTACAAATGATAGTGTATATCACACCGGACTGCAAATAGTCTGCAACATAGAGCATACACACTAGACCAGGCATTCCCAACCACGGTCCTCAAGGCATACCAAAAGTGCAGGTTTTAGTGATATCCAGGCTTCAGCACAGATGGTTTCATCAGAATCACTCAGGTACTAATTAAGTCACCTGTGCTCAAGCCTGGATATAACTAAAACCTGCACTGTTGGTGTGCCTTGAGGACCGTGGTTGGGAATGCCTGCACTAGACAATATGTACATCTTGTTGTTCCGACTCATCGAAATTGGCCAAATTGTTCAAAATATTGTCTATAGATTGTAAGCTTGCAGCAGGGCTCTCCTACCTCCAAGTCTGTCTGTTGTTACCCAGTTTGTTTTATCACTGTCTACTATTGTAAAGCGCAATGGAATCTGCTGCGCTATATAAGAAACTGTAAATAAAAATAAATTGACTAGTCTGTACGCACAAGCAGGCTAAGCTGATTAAAATGATATGGGGCATGCCAATATTAAATACACAATATGCTTTATTAGTGTTTTACATGGACACTAACTTTTTGTTTGCAGGAACAGCTGCAGTCGCACACAAAGTATAATCAGTGTTGTCTGCTTGTACATCTTCATTACATAGCAATTCTAATAAGATGGGTTTTTTCTTTTCAGGGAAAAAATATGCTCAGTTCCCAATATGGCGAGCTTAGTGAAGCAAATGGCAGTGAACATTCCTTTTAGAGATGCAGGAGGCATGTCTTAAAGCAGTCCCCGACAGGTGATGGAACTCAGTTCCCATGGCTCCCCCCCCCCCCCCCCCCCCCCCCCCCCGATTTGGAGGAGCCAAAGAAAGTGCTAGGGTTTTCACCCCACCCCGCAACCTATACATTTGTGCCCTCCCTTCCTTACTTTATGAAAGACAGTAACACAAGGAAGGGGCATAGTCACACAAGAGTACCTTCTAATTCAAATGATGTCAGACAGTAGCACAATCTTATTCACATTACACCGCATATAGTGCCCCTGATTCATATTACTCCACACCTTATTCACATTACATCTCTCGGTAATGCCATTATAAATGCTATACCATCCAGTAGTGTCCCTTATACACAACTTCTACAGTAGTAGTGCCCCTTGTACATAATGCCCAAAGTAGTAGTGCTATTTTACACATAATGCCAACACGAGAAGTGCACTTACACTAAATGGGCTAAATAGTAGTGCCACTTACATAAAATTTCCACAGTAGTGCTGATTAAATACATAGTGCCCACAGTAACAGTGCCCTTTATACACATGTCCCTCCAGCAGCTCCAGGCCCTGTGTCCATCCAGCAGCTTTCCTACATCTTTAAGTTCCTCTAGTATACAGTATATAAAAGCAAACATGGTGCTGAAGAACATGCACAGTATGTGTAAATAGTATGTGGGCTCATGTAGTACAACAGTACGCACTGTTTTAGTTTTTTTATATTTTTTTTCATTTTATCCCTTTCCTTTCATTACTGGAGTTTAGTTTCATACTATTCTTGACCTGACAAATATTGTGTGTTTATACTGTTAGCTCTTTTTTTATTTGTATACTAATTCAGGAAATAGTAGTTTTCATTTTGTGTTGCTCATATGGTGATTTAATTGGTAATTATTATGGGGCCTGGTGTCTGGGCTGACAGGCAGATGCAGCAACAGATGAGCCAACATTTCAATGTGCAGCTTTTTTATGGCAGAAGACATTAAAGCACCAGTACATCCCCTTCTATCTGTGTCAAATAGGAAAGGATAGTTCAATGGTTACTTATGTACATGCTGAAAACTGACTGCCCATAATATTTCACTTGTGCTAATATTTAACATTAGGTTTGATGTCTTCTGCCTTTGTATACAGTAAGGTGAAAAGCCTGCTGGACTTCACAGGCAATTGCATTATGGGCCTGTGTTATGGGCCTGTGTTACCCTGGAAGAGCACCAATACTAATAGATGCAGAGGCATAAGTTTATCCCAGTTGTCTGAAGGAAAGATGGAATTTGGTGCCCCCTCCCCTTAAAAAAGGCCCGACAATGACCTGTCTGTCAGGGTCAGACTCATAAGATTCAGCCATCTGCTTTATGCATCAGTGTCTTAATGTGGGTTGTATCTAACAGCTAAGCATCAGTGGTGGGTGCGTTGTTACTTGTCTGTGAAGCTTGAGCAGTACCAGGCAGGAGCCGTCCTGTCCCCAATTGCAGATGTTAGGGCTCCTGGGACAAAGCTGATTCCCCCTGCAGCAGCATCGGAAGCACCACAGAAGTGCGGTCACGCTTGGATCCAACTTTAAACCCCACAGATGGTACTATATATGCAGGTGCCCATTTAGGGCTTGAAGCCTGGAAACGGGCTACTCCGTTGCCTCTGGGAGTTATAGAATAGATGCTTGTTTAGAACATTTTAAAATCTCTAAACATCTCGTAGTTTCTACATACCCTTTCATCTGGTTATACATACAGTTAATGTTTACTGTGTTGTGGACATTTCTGTCCTGAAGCATGGCAAGGGCAGCGGAAAACGAGCCCGAATCATGGCGAGCGCAGTGGAATATGCCAAGTAATCCGTGGCCCCTCGCGGGGCTCGCTGTGCCTGCCGCACTTCGGGCTAGTTTTGCGCTGCCCCTCGCGGTGCTCGTTATGCTTGCCATGCTTCGGCCTCGCTGCGCTCACCACACTTTATAATATCAACTCCACACCGACGTGGATATTGATGATATGAACCGATCAGGAGGACGCGTATTGCGTCTGCTCGCCACACTTCTGGCTGACATGGATAGTGGGTGTGTGTTAAATCACATTGGATCAAATGCGATTTTCGTGACCCTCCCGACCATTCCAGGATGGTAGGTAAGTAATGTCTTCCATTTTTTTCATTTGGCACCAGGTTAGAATATTTTTACTATGATTCAGTCACATCTGTTTCAGTGGATTTGGGAATTAGGCAAATCCTAAAATAATGGTTTGAACGGTACTTGTGTATTATCACGACACCTGGCTATGCTACGTTTTCAGCGTAGTCTAAGCTACGTTGTCAGCGTAGCCCAAAGGCTGCCTAGCGTAGTGTCCCCGTCAGGCAGCTATTCACAGTACTGTCCCCGGGAGCAGCAGCTCTGTCCCCGGCGTCCCTGGCAAGCCTAGTGAGCGCCTCACACAGCGCCAGTAACCGCCAGATCCTCTGCGCTGGCGGAGAGGGGATTGTGCTGGTGCCGGCGGAGAGGTGCTCCATTTGTCTGAGATCCAGGAGTGTTTCGGATGCTCCTGCATGTCCTTAATTGTTGCGGCAGGGTACAGCAACCCTGCCCATGTCCACTTCAGGCAGACGGGGTTACAGGGTTCGTTAGAATGTGCGTCTCCTGCACAAAGGGGGGGGGGGGGTGCGGGCACAAGTGTGTCTCATGCACAATAAAGGAAGCATTTGCCAGTGCTCCATGTTACATACTGGCAAATGCCTCCTTTTCAAACCCCACTATCCACACCAGCCTGAAGCATGGCAACCGCAGCGAGCCCCATGAGTACAGTATAACCTTTGTTTTTCCTTGACAAGATGGGGATATTCTCTGCTGCATTAGACATGGTAGAATAGTTTTTAACATCCAATATTGATGTATTTTGTTATTAAGAAAATAATTTGTTAAACTCATGAATGTGTAAACTTTGTGACTTATGCCTGAAACCAGGCAAATGTGCTATATGGTTTAAGATAGTTGCTGCTTAGCACAAACTGCACTTTTCTACAGATGTGGCCTCCTGCTTTTAGCATCAATACACCATGCTGCACAAATGAGCCACACACCATTGTAGATTATTTTTGTGTCTTTTTTCCGCTCAAATGTGGACATTATCCACAATCAAATGCACGGATTACTCACTGTTCATACTCAGTCACAGAAGTGCAACAGAGCACCATAGCTTTTTGTAGAAATGAATTCAGTTTCTTCTCTTGAAGTAGTTTTCTTGAGTCCAATTCTGGATTTGCTTTATTAAATCACCTTGGTTTAAACCAAATGTTTTTAAAAAAAAATAATAAACTCAGAATTTTGAATATGCCGTGTCTACTGGCACAACACTGTGACTTCTTTCAAAAAGCCTATTGCAGTAAAGCACACACGACAAAGATATAGGGAGGTGAATCAGATAAGAGATGCTAAATCTGCTCAGCATCAAGCTTCCCCACAACACTCCCACATTACAGGCAATACACACAAGAAATGCCTTGTGGTGTAATCTCCACGTTTGCTTCATTTCAAAACCTTGTGCTAATGCTTGACTTCTTTTTGTGTCCGTTTGTCTTAAAAGTACTTTTGCATGTTTTTATTATGTTTTGGTCTTAAATTGGCTTTATTGAAAGATTTTAAATCCTATGGATGCCTAATAAGTTTGGATTGTTAATGTTAGAAAGTATTAAAACATGGGTGGAACAAGGATTCTAGTAAATAGCAATGTTTCACAGTATTTTTAGAATTATTATTTTTTCCAGAAAGCATTAATGCAAAAAATTGGTTCAAACCAAACTCCCTTTCACCCAAAATAACATAAAAAAAGCATTTAAACAACCCCCCCACCACCTGTTTTGATTCCAACCCAACATTTGTGCAAATAGACACTTGGTACACTAGGTATCCAAGGATAGTGTATGAGAACACATCTATATTTAGGATGCAGTTGCGACCAACTCCTGAATTTGCCGCATTATGCGTTTAGTATTACTTAATCATTACTTAATCAGAAACTGATATGGACCTATCCTGTGTTACATTTGCACATGTTTGCTGGACGTGCATAACAGTATAAAGAAATATGGACAAAAAACGTAAACTTTCTGTGAAGTGACGGGGACAGTGCCAATTTGTTTAGCAGAACACTTCAGAAAATCTTGAGTTGTACTATGTTTATTTAAGCTCTAATGGGAGTAATATTTGTTATGTTTGACAGCTTGTGTTACAGTAGCAGAATAACATTTTAGGTTTGTGTGATGAATGTCAAGTCCTGCTTTTATATCTCTCCTCCTGCTAATTCTTTTAGATTTCTGCATTCCAAGTTTCGCTCATAAATTCCAAGTAATAATATTATGTAATATTATGAGGCTCTGGCACATTCCAACGTTCATATCCTGTTTTCACATGTCTGTGTAGCTTTGTGTGGGAGGCGGAGCCAGGTTGGAGCCTACAAAATGTCTTATGCAGGTTTATATACAAAGTGTTTACTACTTTGATTTCTTTTGTTGAAACATTGCCCTTTTGAAAACCTTACCAATGCTATATGACCTTTTATAATGCCATAAAAGCTAATATATTACATGATATAATAGTGAGGTAAACTTCCCACAGTTTGCCTCACATATACAGTAGTATGTTTATTACTACTCCTTCATTAACTAGATCAATGCACGTGGCTGCTGGCTGATCTGTCACGGATCATCACTGACCGATGGCTCAACCTGCTCACGATGTGCATAAATTGGTGGTTAGCTGATTACATATATTAGCCGCGTCAAGCTTCAGTGATGAATTGCCACCTGTATATTATCACATAGCCCAAGACATGCATAGCAATGTCCCCATAAACATGTTCCTCATGATTTTTGGTTCATTTGTATGCTCATTACAGTGCTGGGTACTTATGTAGTATCTGGGCTGCCGGTTTTTTGATTGTATGCCTTAAGTTAAGGCATACAATCAGTTGCGATGCGATATCGCATCGCATACGACCATGCGATGCGATGCGATGACCCGATTTTTCCATAGGATTCAATGTTAAAATGGACTGAGTCCATTTTAACATGGAATTCAATGGGAAAAAGGGGTCCTTTTCATACCCCTACTATCCAAGTGGGCATGGAGTTGGATATAAACCTGTGGCGAGCGTAGCGAGCCACCGAGCCCGAAGCGTGGTGAGCGAAGCGTGGCGAGCGAAGCGAGCCCCGCGAGGGGACGGTATTCTGTGTCCCCTCGCGGGGCTCGCTACGCTCGCCACGCTTCGGGCTCGGTGGCTCGCTACGCTCGCCACAGGTTTATATCCAACTCCATGCCCACTTGGATAGTAGGGGTATGAAAAGGACCCCTTTTCCCATTGAATTCCATGTTAAAATGGACTCAGTCCATTTTAACATTGAATCCTATGGAAAAATCGGGTCCATCGCATCGCATCGCATGCGATATGGTCGGGTGCGATGCGATGGACCCGATTTCAAAATCGGCAGCCCAGTTACTACATAAGTACCCAGTGCTGCTTTTACATAGAACAGGGGTTGCCAACCAATCGGAGGCAATGAGCCAAAAAATATCTTCTGGTAAGACAAAGAGCTGATACCATGCACCAAAATGGGTGTGGCTTAGCACCCACAAGGCCATGCCCCATTTTGTAAATGGGTTGTGGCCTAGCTACAAGCAAGCAGGACATTTATGCTATATACTGTAAAGCCATCTTGTGACACCTCAGCTTCAATCTACAGTCTAGCAGCACATTTCTGCTTTTTATTTTTATCTTTATTTTAAACCCGCAGCCCATTTAATTTATATATAACACATTGTGGCTTAATTTTAGCAACCCATTTAAGCACTACAATTGCCAAGTGAGACATTACTATATTATTCTTGCAACATCAATAGCAGGCTTTAGCCTACAGCTGAATCCATCCCAACCACTAGTGACTAATAACTTACAAGCCTAGGAAAGAAGCTGGTCTAATAGGACGAAGCACTGGAAAGAGCAGTATAAGCACACTACTGAGGAGCTGAAATAAATATGGCCACAAAAAGGGTCCTCTCTGGCATCTACTTTTTTATTTCATATAAGCAAGAGGAGGGAAAGCCATACCCAGCCCTCCCTTTTCAACTCATTGGTGTGTCAGCACAATCGGGGGCAGATGAAAGAGTTGACAGCTGCGGTTAACAGAGACCACAGTGATTGTGCGCTACTTTGCTGTGTCCCGGCTCCTACGGCACTGCCACAGTCAGAGGACGCAAGTGACAGTGCCACAGGTGCCGGAGCCGTATCTCATTAAGAAAACCACCACATGCGGTTCAAGAGCCATGGGTTGGCCACCCCTGGCATAGAAGATAAACATGCTAAATTCTGTATCAACATATACTGTTCTAATAATTCACTGCTGGTGAAAAAAAATCAACTAAAAATGGTTTGGCAAAGACTCCATGTAGGAAGGTGTTTGTGTGTGTGTTTTGATGAAGCTACTCTTCATTTCTTGTCATCCTGTTGCTGCTGTCTAAGGAGTAACCGTAACCATTTCAGGGATCTCATTCTGTTCTCTGGAACAAATATGTGGGTGTTTTAGTCTTTAAATAGTGAGGAGATAATTTATCATTTCACCTTGCGAGCACTCATTCACTTTAACTGATTACGCCTCCAACTATTCTCACATCACTGAAATTACTAATTGCTATTCCTCGTCTGTCAAACAGCGAATCCTGAATAATTAATCCAAAATAAAATTAGTTGAATTGGTCCTTTTTAATTAGAGATCATGCTGCTGTTTGTTCTGAGCTTCCTTTTTCCATCTTGCACAGAGAATTTGGGGATGATTAAAACTGTTTAAGACTTAAACAGTTGGTGACCTTTACTTGCAGAATAAATCCATAAATGCAATATTTCAACTGGCATGGGGCAATCAACATTATTTTTTGCTTGATATAAAACCTTTTATGACTTTGGTGCTCCCAATAAAAATAAATTAAATCAGCTCCTGTAAAAATGAGAATACTGCAGTGCTTGGATGTGCTTAAAGCCTTGGGTTTATTAAGTGAGTTTACTGAGCAAATACCTGGAAATGAAATAAGAGACCTTTTCCATTTCTTTTTGTGTAACCATCAACCCAATTCATTCACTTAGAATGTCTTCCTGTTTCACCCACTGTACCCATGATCTTCACTTTGTTGACCTCTTGTAAATCAGAGTACAACTTGTTTTTTTTTCACTTGAATAGTATGACGCCTTATAGCTTCACATGAAGCCAAATACCATGGCTGACATCACACACCTGAAAAACCTGCGCCGTTGGTATAACAAAGGAAGTCTCTTCAACAGGTGCTCTCCACTGTAGGTGTAATCTCACCGGTCTTAACTATGCCCAAGCAGCACTACATACAGATGGAGCTGGCCACAGCTTTGCGAGTGCTGGTAATAGATTCGCCAGGCCCCACCATCCGTCGGAATGGGGAATGTGCACACGAGATGCTCGTGCGCCCCGTTCCAACGGAGCTCCCTGTTGCTGTCACATGCTTCCCCCATAACCCTGCCCATCTCCTTGAAGCAGAGATGGGCAGCGTTTCCACCGCAGAGTGACTGGGATGCACGCGTGTGTGTGACGCTTGCTCATCCCAGTCTGATGGAGTCCCTCTCAGCCAGCGGGGACATTCTGGCGGATGCTGGGGATGAATGAGAGGGGCTCCATATGTATGTCATGGTAAAAATGCTCAAAAGTTAAGTCAATGGGGTGTATTTAATGATTTTTGCGAGAAGTGCTGACAGGCTTTTACAGCTCAATGTAGCGTGCTCCCTGCATTAGTCGTGAGCCTCGCTGTTTGGGGGAATCCTCGCCATCCTGTGACAACTCTGATTCCCCCAGAATGTAGATTAGGGTGGGAGGCTGGCATGGGGGTTAAACAGCAAGGGTGGCTTGTTTTTTGTGATCCCAGCCATTTAACCCCCCTTACCGGCCGCATTGAATAAGGCACTATATTTTTGTATTTCCTTTTTTATACTCAGCCTTTTTCCTCTTGCATTTTTCTTTCTTTTGTGTGCTGATTTAATGTCAAGAAGAAAGATCCTAGTCTTCAGTTCTTCTCTCTTCCTTCTTCCAACTCTTCAGTCTCCATTTTTTACTTATCTTTTCTTATCACAATGGGGGGTATTCAATGTAGGGTCACGACTGTCAGGCTGGCTCGACAGCCATCACCCTGTCCCATTCTGGGTCTGCTCGACAAAGATTTTGCAGGCGGGATTCAATGTTCCGCCTGCCGAATGCTGAGAAGGGCGCGTGGCTGTGAGAAGAGGCCAGGAGCTCGTCAATTCGGTCACGTTCTACCGATATCCCTGTTCAATGCTGCCGAGGAAGACCGCAGAGGGAGATTGAATATCCCCCAAAGTTGGAATTGGGTAGATTGTACCCTTCCACTGCTGTTGCAGCTATACTGATGGCGTTAGTATATTTTGTATATTCATCTTCTTAATAGTTATTATACCAATTTTGAAAAGCAATAAACTGTGTTATCTTTCCTTTTTATGTCTACCAATGGCCTTCATATTACTTTCACAGATAGAACCACCTTGAATGGTTGCATTCATTTTGTTTGTTTAACTCCTTTGATACTCTGCAATCTGTTTTGAATACAGTGTCAGCTCTAGCAATTGCCCTCCCCAAAAGTAGCAAATGACAGTCCTATTATTTAAAACAAATTGAGATTTTTCTTTGCCAGTCCTACTTGCTGCTATTAAGATGGCCCTCCGAGCTGTTTCTTTTTTTTTTTTCTTTACAAAAATTATTACAACCAATAAACAACCGGAGGAGATTTTCTGAGCAATGCTAGATCGCTCAAAACTTTCATCAAGATTGCTCAGCAATATGTCAATGCTGTGTGCTGAGTAATCGATTTCAGACAGGGGGCCCCCCGAGGGTACTTGCCTTAATCCGTTTCTGTCTGTACTGGCGGTTTGCCATTAGACTGATATTGGAATTTTTGTAATAACACTACATAACAGCCACATGTTGGCACATATTGAAAAGAGTGTTTGCAGCCTCATATTGGTGCCACACTCGATTTCCCCCTATATGTCTAATGACTACAGTATGTGTGATTCAGGGCCCTCTTACAACGGTCTTATACTGTACTAGAATTGTAAAGCGATATGCAGTGTTCTGGTACTATAGTAAGGTAATAGAGAATCTAAATTTCCAGGTGAGGACATTTCCTTAATATTACAGTGAAGCTATGGGCGGTATTCAATGCTATGACTGCGAGCTTTTAAGCAAGGTGGAAACAGCGAGTGTGCCCATTAAAACGGTGGTGCTTGCCACAACATGGAGCGGACTTGCTGCATTTGCGGTGAACCTTGTCGTTTAATGGGATTCTTGGAATCCCAGGCCAACATTGAATGCGGCAAGGGGGCTGTACGGCGTACAACCCCCCCTCTTGCAGCGGCATTGAATTCACCTCGGTCTTAAACTTGCCAGCATTTATAATTAATTAACAGCAGATACAGTAAAAGAAGTTTTGGTCATATTTAGATACAAACAAATCCACCCACAGACTGCTAATTTCAGTCTTCATTTCTGTCAGTATTTATCGTGTAGGCAAATTACAAGGACTAGTTAGCTATAGGTATTGTTTCCTTATTTTGTAATTTTCAGATGTTACCTCATTGTAATGATGACATAATTTCAGAAATGTTATGTGCAACCTGTTAACTGACACAACTGTCCACATTCTTTACTATTCCGGTCTCGGTTTTGTTTGAGCTACAGATTCTCTGGAAGTATGTGCAATAAAACGAAAGCATTTAAGAGACTTGTTTCCCTGAACATGAGAACATATGTGATAAATTGGAGGAGAGCTGTATCACAAACATTTTAAGAGTTCAGGGGCATGACTATGTTGGAATTTTGGGGACTGTTTAAAGATTTGGAAGTTGTCAAGGGAATAGTCAGATGGAGTGATTACGTACAAAATTTGTTGCACATCTAAAATAATGATTAGCAGCACATGTCATCTTACTGTTTCCAGTGATTGACAAAAAGTTAACGATTATATAAAGAAGCTCATATTTTGCTATTCTTCTACAGGAGATTTCCCTCCACCTCCACCTCCGCCTCCCGAGGATCATCATATGTCTGCTGTTGGGAGCTTTCCTCCCCCACCTGTACCCGATGAAGCAATGTTCAATATTCAGGTAACAGTTTGGGATTGGATGGGGAACACAGACAGGAGGCTTTGTAAATTAAGCTCTTACAAGTAAAAAGATTACCCAAATGCAAAATCGTTATATAATGTTATTTATTACCACATTAAGGAACCATGTGAATTTACGTAAAGTGCAGGAACTTTAAACACCATTTAATAAACTGCTTGCGATTCAGCAGCAGCAAGCGCTGTACAATATATATCATGTAAGTGCCCTGTGGAATCATGACTCCTAAATAATCGAAGGATCAATTGCTTTTGTAAAGCTTTGACTGCTCCATTCATAAAATCTGCTCTAGTCCTGCCAGTGAGCTGCCAACTGCTCCTTACACTGAAAGCAAATATACTGTAAAAGTCCCTTTTGAGCTATGCAACTTCAATCTACCAAGATGTTGAAATAGGAAAATTAGCGTATTTTCTTTCCTTTCTTTTCCCAACAATAAAAATTCAATTAGTGAAATAGTTTTTATGAACTATGTCAGATTACTGATATGGAGGGTCCTTTTGAGAAATGTATGTAAACTGTGTTGATGTATGCAGATGCACACCTTTAGTGTCCATGTATATAAAACCTGTACAAAGAATATCTGATTGGAAAATGTAGGGGATTCTTACAAATTTTATATTTTCTCAATGTTAATTGGGAATTAGAAAAGTTTTATGATTTTAATGTAAATGCAGTTTAATTAATAAAGAAAACAAATATATTCCAAATTAATGTTAACACATTCTTTCAATAGAAAAAACGGTACTTGTTTCCTAGCACGGCGCCCATCACATACCATACTTAGTGGTGTGCGATGCGATATTCATGTTAAATTAACAGGAGTGATTGTAAAATGAAATATCTCATAGCATTGCATGCCCGCAAATGGTTTTTAATTGTACAAGCACCCTGATGGGTGCTTACAATGTTAAATGCACCCCCATTGTCAATGCCACCCCCACTATGAACGCCAACCGGAACCATGGCAAGCTGCGTCGGTATGCGTCCTCCGACCTTTTCATACCCCCACTATCCACGTCCGTAGCTTGGCGAGCGGATGCGGAATACGAGCCCGAAGCGTGGTGAGCGGACACATCTAGCCCATAACGGGTGAAATCTAGCCCATAACGGGTGCGATCATCACCTCATGTATGGGGCACCTTTTAGGGAGATTTTTTTTTTCTGGCATCCTAATAAGAAAATATATTGACAAAGAATTGTACACAACTTCCAGATTTCTCTCCAGATAATTTTTCTTAAGTACTAAAGTTTACTACATGTTTTACTATAACTCAATCACTCAAAGTAAATGCATTTGGTACATAAACTAATTTATATATATTAAAAAAAAGCCACTATTGTAAATTGACATGAAAATTCAGAAACTATTTTTTTAGACCGTATGCTTTAAGGTCTTGTCAGGACAATCCCAGTACCTTGCAAATGTTCTTCCCCCATATACTACACTGTGTATGTTGTACAACCCTCGGTGCATGAGAAGACATTGAGATTCCTGGGAAAGCATATTGAGACAGTGAAATCCCATATTTAGATAGTGAAAATGTGTAGTTGTTTGGTAAACATGCCCTTTGTAAAGTCTGCACATTATAGAGGTAGAAAACATGTATTTCAGTCTGAGCTGTGTTTAACATGGAATGCTGTAAACTAAATTACATTCATTAGATGTGACAGCACCTAACTGAGCAATTGTCTATCATTTGCCCAAAGTTCCTGAGATTATAGAACTGATTGCAGACTTTTAAGCCATCTGCAGGAGCATTGCTCAGCCACTCATGAAAGGTTAACAATCTAATCCACACAAAACAAATTAATGTCACACGTGATAACATTGTATTTACCAACATGAATTTGTAACATTGTCATCACAGATGTAACAACTACAAAATTGTTTAGGCAATTAAGGCCACCATACACTGCTGTGACTTCTCCCCTCAGAGAAGTCATACGCAGTGCTCTCTTGAGCTGCCCGGTACCTTCCTGGGGCAGCAGGAACACATGCGATATGTTGCATGCTATCCCCACCGAGCCTGCACGGAGCCGGAAGCAAACATGTAGATTGCTTCTCCTGCAGGACAGTGCATTGCATCGGACCGCTGTCATTCACCTGCATTTTGGGCTCTCTTCCTGCAATTGATTGCCACAATCGCAGGAAAAGAGCTCAAACTGCAGCTGAATCGCCCAGTGTATGGAGGCAATTAGAAGCAGAGTCAAACAACAAAATAATTTTTAAATAGAACATGATAGTCCTTTATATGTAAACCAAATAAAACTTTGGTACATTTGTTTCTGCAGTGTTTCAGAATCAGCCAGTAAAATCATGTTTAGTGGTAATCATTTGAAGCTTTACTTTCCATTATGGTGTATTGAAGTATTTCCTAAAGGATGTCCTCCAGGCACCTAATGCTCCAGGTTTTAAGGATAACCATGATTGAACACAGGTAAATTTAATTAGCACTTGTGCTCAACCATGGATATCCTTTAAAACCTGGGCTGTTGGGATGCCTTGAGAACCATGTGTGGGAGCCACTGGTGTATAAATATCAACATTTCATGGTCTGCCTCATCAGCGACTATGTAAATTGTTAGTAACATTTCTTGTTTTTCATGATTTATGGCTATACAAGGTAATCTTAATCTGCAGAGGTGACTCCTCACAATATAACTGTGTATGACAGGGTTATTTATTTGCTAGGATGATTTTGTTGTTATAGTGACAATTGTGCAATATTTATTTAGGATGGTCTGATTTTGTGTGATTAGTAAACAAAATACAAATTAGAAGGGTCCAAAAATGATGTATGTCTTTCCATTAGATAAACACAGGGGGCAAGACCATAGAAGAGCGGCGCTCAAGCCTAGATGCAGAGATTGACTCCTTGACAAGTATCTTGGCTGATCTGGAAAGCAGCTCTCCTTACAAGCCACGCACAAGTCAGGTAAATGTCGCAGTGTGAGAATGTATCCCTCTATAGAGGTAATTGAGTAGATGTATGAAGCAGTTATAAGGGAGGACAAGTGAGCCAAGAACTGCACTGTATAATTTTATATTATGCAAATTATAGATGTTACTTCAGTGCTGATTGGTCGCCATGGGCCACTTTTCCTCATATAACTCATAAAGTACATAGTTATTGCGGATGAATAAGACCTCAGTCTTTCGTAACCAATACTATATATATTTATTTGCTGTGGGGGTTTCTGTGGCACGAACGGAGACTGGCAGATGGCAAACAAAATGTTTTAATGTGAAATACATACACATCTCAAATTCGGGGTCTGGTGTGCCCCGTTTTCAAGGTGAGAGATGTCTCTCACCTTGAAAACGGGCGCACTGGACCCCGAAACGTCGGACTTTGAGATGTGTGTGTATTTCACATTAAAACATTTTGTTTGCTAAACTGCCAGTCTCGTGCCGCAGCAACCCCCACAGCAACTACCTCATACTAGCTGCGGGCACCGGAGCACATTGTCTCAATCGAGCGGAGTGCCGGACCACCCACAACCTGCTATATATATCAAAATAGCTTCCTTGATCTCCAATACCCATAGATAAGTAAATCTAGCCCTAGACCAGTGGTTCCCAACCCTGGTTCTCAAGTACCCCCAACAGTGCACGTTTTCCAGGTCCCCCGGTAGGTACACAGGTGCACTCGTTATTCAGAAACATTTTAAAAGATCCACAGGTGGAGCTAATTATATCACCTGTGATCCTGTGTGGAGACTTGGAAAATGTGCACTGTTGGGGGTACTTGAGGACCAGGGTTGGGAACCACTGCCCTTGACCCATGTGAACATATATATGTATTTGTGTATATATATATACAGTACATATACAAGGGCAGATCCAGAACAAAATGACAGGTGGTACACCAGCATAGGGGGTGGGGGTGTTGCTCTTGGAAAACTAGGTGTGTCCTTGTAACAAGGGACATAGCTTTGCAGGGAATGCCATATAAATGTCATATTTTTAATATTGAATGATGCACTCACAGTTCTGATGTTTGATAGGGTGAGTCTTTGGGCACAGGTCTGGTGGGTGCACGTTTGAGTATGCGGGAACAGGCTCCTCTATAAAATATTTGATATTTATATTTAGATATTCCTATGCTATGCCAACTTAAGCTATAATGGTTAGTAATCTTTATTCTAATGTGTATTTCTTCTCCTGTTCACTTTTGCCTCTTATGCTTATTTTTCATTGCCATGGCAATATATATATATATTACATTTACATATGAGTGGATTTTCTACTTAAATATCTTATTTTTGCAATGTTTGCTTTATCTGTTTCCATTTCAATAAATGAAGAAATAAGAAGGAAATATATTGCAGTGCAGAATGTGATTCTGGAAAGAGAAGCTAAGCTGCACTGGGGAGCTAGAGGACAGGACATAATACATACGATGGGACAATTGAATGTTCCTGTTTCTTCCCTTGTGTATGAATTGCAAATTACTCCGTTTGTGCTCATGAGGAAAGGATGGATAATTTGGCATTATGGCAACATTCTCATCAATCTTTCTGTTTGTTTCCTTTGCATTTCATTTAACAATGAAAGAAAATGATGGTTTAATATAACAAGAAAAACAGATAGACCTCAGTGGTAATCTCCTACAGAGACTGACGCATTCTTTGTACTGACAAGGCAATGAAAAGAAAATGTCCTAAATAATCAATATTGGTAGTATTGTACCTTTATGTATGGTAGCTTGTGGTAAGAAACACACTATATATAATGCCAACTAGAACATTTGTTCTTTATATGATTTCAGTCGACTTAACTAATTTGTACGTTTTCTCTCTGGGAGAAGCCTGGAGAACAGATATTTCAGGGGATGAGCCAATGCATGTTCACCTAGTGACTGTTGATCTATACACTGTCAACCTTATCACCAGATACTATGCAAAACACTATCGCAATATACAACATCTGAACATAATTTCAAGGTATACTTTGCTGCTGCTCAGGTGCCTCTGATCATTCCACATCTTGTACTTTGTCATTGGACTCCTGTCAATCAACATATGAATTCCATGTCCTAATTATTTAATCACTTGCCATTCATATACTTTGAGATGGTAAAACTGGGGGATATTCTATCTCCCACAGCCATTCCCGACGGGGGAGATGGCTGCAGGGCCCTATTCAATTCTGTCTTCCATGACCGCATTGAACAGGGGCTCTTGGCAGAACGAGCCTGACTTCACAATCAGTCATGCTTATTCTGCCAGGAATTGACGAGCTCCTGGCCTCAGCTCAACGATTCCCAGATGCTTCACGCGGTCACGCCCCCTTCTCGACCCGCGTCAGGCGGGACTTTGAATCCCGCCTGCAAAATCTCGGTCAAGCAGACCGAGAACAGGACAAGGTCACGGTTGTTGGGCCAGCCCGACAGCCGTGACCCAACATTGAATAGCCCCCAATGTCTCCTACTTTTTCAATAGACATCTTACTATAGATGAAGGTCCTGTACTTTAAAACAATGTCATGTTGACTTTATGTCAATGAGCAGATGAGCTTTATCATGTAATTTATTAAACTTGATGGGTTGGGTATAGTTAAAACGGATGTGCTGCCTACCTCCAGTTACACCTATGACAGTCGCCTGTGGGTGGCAAAGCAGTTAGGTCTGACCAGAGCCATAACACCCATCTCCACTCACCCATAACAATTTTCATGTTGGTGCTCTGTGTCGACAAAAACATTGGTGTCCACATACACATTCATATTTGGAATAGGGAAAGAGCATACCAAAGGCGTGTGGGACATAAAGGGGCATATTCTGGCTGAGAGGGAGCGTAGTAGCACAGTTGTATCCCCAATTCAAATTACACTATGCAGCAATATTCACATTTCACACAGTAGTGCCCCTTATTCATGTTACACCACACCACATCACTCTTTGCTGACATTACATCACACCGTAGTGCTTATTGTTTATATTACAAAACACTATCCTTCCTTGTTCATATTACAACACTCACTTTTGACCTTTTTACATGTAATAGTGCCCCTTATACCCTTAAAGCCACACAATAATGCCACTTTCTTATATAACGCACACATATTCCGCAGCACTTTACAGAGAATATTTGAACACTCACATCAGTCCCTGCCCCCGTGGAGCTAACAATCTATATTCTCTACCACATTTACACACACAAAGATTGTAGGGTTAATTTGTTGGCAGCCAATTAGCATACCAGTATATTTTTGGATTGTGGGAGAAAACCGGAGTAAACCCACGCAAGTACAGGTAGAATATACAAACTCCGCACAGTTAGAGCCATGGTGGGAATCAAACCCATGACCTCAGTGCTGCAAGGCAGTAATGCTAACCATTACACCATGTGTACTGCACCATACATATATGCCCCACATTAGTAATGTCATCATACACGTCAGGCCACACAGGAATGCCCCCCCCCCCCCCCAACTCACACACATTTTGTTAATGCAAAATAGGTCTGTTTCTTGCCAATTTGGCTACAAAAAAGAAAGATAAGAAATAAAAGAATTTGCGCACACCTATGCCGTGTCCATTCCAAAAAGGGTGTGTGGCCTTGCCGCACTCTGTAATGTTCATTAGACAATAGGCCATTACACATTGTGCCACACACCTTAATGCCAATTACACATTATGCTGCACACAGTAATACCCATAACAGAATTAATGCATACTATATAAAATACCATGTGGTATTAGGCAGGTATACAAATATAGTACTATAAAGCTTGGTGGTAGGAGCGCTTGGTTAACTTTAAAAAGTTGAATATGATTATAAGCAGTGGCAGTTTTTACATTGTAAAAATCTGCCACCTTCAATAAGCAGAGTGATTGCAGAGCCTTCCTATTGGAAGCACTATCTGCTAATTACAGTGTGGGCTGTGATCGGCAGATACAGCTTCTAATGGGATGCATTTCTGCCAGCTGCTTCATCGACTGCAGACAACACAGTCCATAGAAGCCGCAGGGAAAAGATAGTGGCCATATTGCGCAATTTCCCACCATTCAGCTCTAAGGGTCTTTGATGGGCTGCACAGGAAGTCGCCTATAGAAGTAAGTGCGCATGCGCATCGCCACAGATTTTTTTTTTCCTTTTTCACCAACACTGAAGCTAGCGTGGCATGCGCACTATTTGTGACCATGCGCCACGGGCAGAATGGACAGAGGGACCTTTGGTACCAGGCAGTGCAGCCTCCCTAAGTAAAAAGGTAGGAGCCACCACTAAATATAAGTATAAAAATAAATAATAAATAAAATGAATAGATAAAATAAATATATATGAAACACTGAGTTGTCACCTGTAGGAAAAATGGTTGGTTATGCTTATGTTTAAGCGCCTTATGGGTCCGTGGTGGTGTGTGTTCAGGCCTTCCCTATCTTAACCTGTTGATGTGTTCTTCATGCCTGTGCCCCCCTTGACCCCCACACTCAAAATGGAAACAGTGTGTGCCAAAGATGGGGTACAGTGTGTGTGTATGATTATAGGCTGTGGGATGTGTGTGTGTGTGTGTGTGTGTGTGTGTATGTGTGTTTGGTTATAGGATGTGGTGTGTGTATGGTTAGGGTTATAGGATGTGGGTTGTGTGTGTATGGTTAGGGTTATAGGCAGCAGGGTGTGTATGGTTAGGCTGCAGAGGAGAGTGTAGGATTAGGCTGTGGAAATGGTTACGGGTGGGCTTAAGCTGCAGGTGGGTGGTGAATGGTTGGGCTGTGGGGGGGGGGTGTATAGTTAAGGTGTCAGTCTGAGGGGAAGCATGGTTAGTGTTAGGCTATGGGGGGGGGGGAGGGTGTATCAATAGTTAGGCTTCAGGGCTGGGGGATGTATAGTTAGAGCCAGGCTGCAGGGAGGGAGGTGTATGGTTAGAGTTATATTTCTACTTTATTTCTGCAACACCCCCCCCCCCCCTTGCAATTTGAGATATTCAGCTGAAGCCCTCCCCTCCCCTGAAAGTAGCTTACCCCTGGCAGCAGCTGCCTCCTCTGCTCCTCCTCGAGTCCTCCATGCTCAGTCAGTGCTCAGCTTCAGAGCAGGCAGGAATTCACTACCTGTCTGACTCCAGGACTAGTGAGAGCAGCAACAGGCAGCCTTGCGATTGGCTGCCTGTTGCTATGGCTACCCAAGGAGACCAGTCACCATACAGAATGGATGCAGAACGCTGCTGCATCCATGTGTCTGACAAGCACATGCTGCCCTGCCCGCCCGCCCATCTCCCGCACACGCCCGCGCGGCGCCGCCCATTTAAATGATAAAAAAGGAACTTCATTTCCCATGCTGTGCGGACGGCTTGGGCCCTTTGGTAGTTCCGCCCCTGCCATGGTGCACTTGGGAGCGAAGGGGCGTACAGCTACAAGGACTGTTCTCTGAAGCAGGCGGGCAATAGCTCCCTCGCCTGCTACTTGCCGCAGCAGCATCCTGGACCCGGCGCCCCCCACAGACCCCGCTGGTACTGACTCCCCCAAGCCGCCACGGTGTCTGCCTCAGCATTGTTATGCCACTGGTTCCACAATAGTAATGCTCTTATGCACGTAATGCACCTTACATATGCCCCCAATTGGTAATTGTACTAGTGGTTTGTTTTTTTTAGATCATACTGATACCCCTTTTCCATCTGCAACCCGTGTTAAACACGGGTTTTTGAACACGGATCATACCCGTGTAAGACACGGGTAAAAACACTGTTCACACTGCGCACAGACCCGTGTTATACCCGTGTCGGAGCCTTTTACACTTAACCCGGGTAAACTTTGAAAAATCCCAAGAATGCCCACAAGACATAGCTTTTTTCCAGTCCAAACCAGTTTGAAGTCACAAAGGGGACAAAGGGGAGGGGTGGTGGGTGGTTACTTCTTGCAGCATTGCAGCAATGGAGTCAGAGAGAGTAGCTGTGTCTATGCTGGGCTTGCAGACATTTTGCAGTATTTTGCTGTACTATTCTGCCATGGACAGCTTGATGCAGCTTATAACACTCTGCTACCTACTGCTGCGCTGGAGGAGGAGGACCCAATTCTTTGCGGAGAGGGAGAGTGCTCGTCGCCATTATTTGAGGAGGAGGAGAGTGCTGTTATCAGCGAGTGTTTCCACCATCCTGCAAATGAGCACTGCACCAACCAGAAGAATGTGGATGAGAGATCGCAGACATGGGGAGGCTTTCATGCAGACAGTTCTAAGTTTCCAGGATGAACAGTGGATGGCACATTTCAGAATGTCCCGTGCTACATTTTTCTATATTTTGGAACTACTGTCCCCTGCCATCACGAAACAGACCACCAAGTTCAGGAAGCCTATTGAGCCCAGCAGGAGGTTAGCAATTGCTATTTGGTGGTACGCTACCCCTGGAGAGTATAGAACACTCTCTTGTCTATTTGGTGTAGGAATTGGCACAGTGTGCAAGATTGTATACCAAGTCACACGGGCATTGCTGAAAACCCTATACCAGCGCTTTATATCCTTGCCGCAAGGACAGCGGCTAGAGGACACTGTCAAGGGATTCAAGAGGCGTGGATATCCTCAGTGTGGTGGAGCAATCGATGGTACCCACATTCCCATCATTGCCCCCCGTGATAACCCCGCAGACTACTATAACCGCAAGGGGTGGCATTCTATTGTCCTGCAAGCTGTAGTGGACCATAAATACTGGTAAGCAATAGTTTACTATTTTTTTTTGTAAGGATGGGCATTTTCTTTGGAGGAACAATATGTAATATACCATTCTTTTTAGTTTCACAGATGTGTTCATAGGTTGGCCCGGTAGGTCACATGATGCGAGGGTGCTAGCCAATTCAGATCTGTACAGTATTGCGGAGGACCAGCTAGGTGGATGTCTGTTCCCTAGAGAGGTAAGAAATTTGTACCCTACAGTTTATGTTCACCCATAAACCAATATTTATGTTTTGAACCAGGAATAAATATAATTATTTTTACAGAAATCGGTGACTGTTGATGGTGTGGAAATTCCGGTCCACCTCATTGGTGATGCAGCCTACCCCTTGCAGCACTGGTTGATGAAGGGCTACACCCAGCATGTTCAACTGTCGCCACAACAGATTGCATATACCCATGCCCTCAGTTCTGCCCGTATGGCAGTTGAAAATGCTTTTGGCCGATTAAAAGGACGCTGGCGTTGCCTCATGAAGAGGAATGATGTGGACTTAAAAATCATGCCAGATATTGTCGCAGCTTGCTGCATTCTGCACAATATATGTGAGCTGCAAAAGGAAAACTTTCTTCCTGAGTGGAATGTGCTGGACCAGGAGTTGTTGGGAAACGTACATGATGCAGCAGGCTATGAGGGGGTGCATAGCGTTGCCGCAGAGCGGATAAGAGCCACAATAACTAAAAACCTTACATCAATGTTGCAGTAAGGGACACAGAGAAATATTGCTGGTTGAACAGTTTGTGTTTATTCATTTTTTGTATACTTGAAGTATAATTATAAAACATGTCAAAAAACTTTCTTGTATGTTTTCAAAACTTGACATACAGGTACAAAATGGCTTGGTAAACATTTATGAGTGCAAAAATCTAAGTGCAAAGAGAACACAAGAGGGAGGAAGATGTATGACGCAGTGATGGGGGGGGGGAAAGAAGTCATAAATTGGCAATCCTATCAGCTCCAAACTGTCCCTTCAGAAACCCTTCATACACTTAACAGTTTGGAGCTGATAGGAGGGCCTAAAGCACTATCACTGCTCCATACATCTTCCCCTCTGCTATGGCCATTCCAGTTATCACGTGGACCTAATTATTTCAGGCCTAAGAACGTTCATCCTTGAGGTAGGAAAATGTATATCTAGATATACTATATATTTAAAACAAAAAAAAAATGAGCACCCTAGTACTGCGACCTTTACTTGCAGGTACAAAATGGCTTGGTAAACATTTATGAGTGCAAAAATATAAGTGCGAAGAGAACACAAGAGGGAGGAAGATGTATGACGCAGTGATGGGGGGGGGTGAAAGAAGTCATAAATTGGCAATCCTATCAGCTCCAAACTGTCCCTTCAGAAACCCTTCATACACTTAACAGTTTGGAGCTGATAGGAGGGCCTAAAGCACTATCACTGATCCATACATCTTCCCCTCTGCTATGGCCATTCTATAGTTATCACGTGGACCTAATTATTTCAGGCCTAAGAACGTACATCCTCTAGGTAGGAAAATGTATATCTAGATATACTATATATTTAAAAAAAAAAAAAAAAAGAGCACCCTAGTACTGCGACCTTTACTTGCCCTTCTATGTATATAAATAATTATATATAAAAAATGTGTACCAACTGGCCCAACTTTGGCTTCTCAACCTACATTGTGCAGAAACCTAACAACCTGAAAAGATACATACAAACATTGCTGTAGCAACAACAGGCCTAACTCAATTGCCTATAAACCCGATATTGTTCGGGTTGTGGGGTTGATGTGTTAGGATACTGAGCATGGTCATAGTTGTACTGGCCATATGCCACTTGTGTGTGGTCTTTTTGTGGTGCTTGGGTATTGGGAGGGATACGGCTAAACATACGCTCAAACAATGTCATCTGCCTCTCATGCATATCCGCTATTTGTGACATAAAAGAATCATGCATTTCTTTTTCAGATGCTAAAAAACGGGCAATTCTTGCATCTTCATGAGCATTCAAATCGCTATCCGCCTCACGTAGATGTTCCAGAATAATCGTTGTCATTGCTCTCACAGATTGTTCTGTTCTGTTTGGTTTCGGCTTCCTTTTGGGAACGTTATAGACTGTGTAGGGATAAAAAATGATTTGTTACACACTGATGATATATAAACTTTGCATAGTTTATCCAACACATGTTTGCGGCCTTCCGGCACATACACACTACCTATCCATTGCCCATTATGTTTTCAATCCTTTTTCAAAGATAGTTTAAAGGTATTGCGGTGTAATATTGTTCGAGGTTGCCATTCAAGTATCCACATATCCCACCATGTGTTAACATAAGTTTTGGTCTTACGTATGGACTACTGCAGCAACTATGACACAGCATGCTAGGATGTGTAGTACCAAAGGAGCTTGAAGTATGATAGTTTTGACACCACTACATAATGTTTGTGTATGTGCTTGTCTCTGTGCAAATTTAATACTTACTATTGGAGCGCAAAGTTGTGGGCTTGGGTGCCTGGGAAATCTCCGTCGACTTGGGTGCCTGTGAAGTCTCCGGCTGAGAAGCCTCTACCTCCTCATTTATGACAGCGCTGACGGAATCATCCTTCATGCTTGACTCTTCCAAACTGCAGTCTGATACGAGCAGTGGGGATGATGGTCCACATTGTGAGCTGGGGAGGCTGTGCTGTGTTTCGGCATGGTCCTCCTCTACTGACATCTGACTATTGGCACAGCTGGATGATGATAGTGCGATGGGATTAGTTAGGGCACTTTTGCCAAAGACACTGTAGCATAGCTCATAATATGGCCAATCAATACGTCCTACGCCACTTTTCTTACGATTATGGTCGTGTGTTTTCATAAATTGCTTTCGTAGTGCCTTTAATTTGTTCACCACTTGCTGCTGTGTTTTTTTTATGCCTCTGTCGGCCAGTATAACGGATATGTTCTTGTAGACAAAGGTATCCTTTACTGTACCCGTCATCTGTCTTCTTATTTCTTCCTCTCCCCTAATATTAAGCAGCTCTCTTATCTCACTGTCTGTCCAACTATGGCTAGACATGGTTTGCTGTCCAAATACCTGCTGTGCCCAGCGTTGTAGGTAATGCTGTGATGGCTGCTTGGGCCCAGCGTCGCAGGGATTGTGGCTGTGATGGCTGCTTGTGCCCAGCGTAGGTAGGAGGCAATGTGCTGCAATGGCTACTTGTGCCCAGCGTGGCCAATGTGCTGCGATGGCTGCTTGTGCCCAGCGTGGCCAATGTGCTGCGATGGCTGCTTGTGCCCAGCGTAGGCAATGTGCTGCGATGGCTGCTTGTGGCCAGCGCCGGAGGAGCTGCTGCTGGGAAGCCTCCTCGTGGTCAGCGTCTCCCAGCGTCTTCCGGCGCGTCTCCAGCAGATGACATCATCTTCTGGTGCCCCTGAAGAACCAATTACCGGCCTCAGCGTGTTACCCGGATCTAAAACACGGGTAATGTGCATTTACACTGCGCACAGACCCGTGTCATTGCCGTGTTTTACCCTGGTAGATACCAGGGTAGAATTCCCTGGTCTCTCTACCCGTGTTTTGTGTAAAGGACACGTTCACACTGACAAAAAACCCGTGTCGGTGCGCGTCCTCGAGCAAAAACCCGGGTAGAATTTGCTAGTGGAAAAGGGGTATGACTGTTTAAATATATTAGGATCTTTATGCTGCTGTGATTAGACTTTGCAAGTATGCTGAACCTGCTGTTTTGTGCTTTCTTCAGAGGTGTTTTTATTTGCTTTGTCATTTTTTTTTAGACTTGTTTTAGCATTTAACCTGCTTTTAACAATCAAAATTACGTACATGCTTTAATTGTTTAGTTATTACCTCTGTAACGGCACAAGCCCAGCCAATACATTTTGTACTTAGTTACTGAACATGTTTAACCCATTCTTCCTGCATTAATAACTAAAGTTATGTAGATTTGAGGATTGCCATGGAAACCACGATCAAGAGTTTGCAGGAGAATATATACTATAAAAGGAATATAGAATACTATACTTCTAATGTGGAAGAGGTTGCTACTTACTTTACAGTAGATCTACTCAAATTAGAAATTTGCCAAATTGCAGAATGACTCAACTTAAAAATTATTTTGGGTACTTATGTTAGTTGGGCACCCACTTAGCTATTTGCTTAGTTTTACGCGTCCCCTCGCGGGGCTCGCCACGCTTTGGGCACAGTGGCTCGCTGCACTCACCACACTATACAAAAATCGACTCAATGCCAACATGTATAGTGGGGTATGAGCGTACCTACTATAGTGGGCGCCCAACTCACATATAAGTACCTAATTTTGGACTTTGTCTTGGTTGTTTAAATATTTTTATAATTATTTCATGTGATTCTCAGCTTCTACAACTGGTCAGGTTAAAGGTATTTCCATGGGTGACGAGGGCTGTTTGTTTTTGAAGTTGGACCCATGACATCAAATTTCCATGATCTTGCAACTTGCCATAACAATATTTTGATAACCAGTGTCCTTGCTGTAAGGCCCCGTATACACGGGGCTCTGTGCTGAATGACATACTAAGCACAGAGCCCACAGCACACAAGCAATGCATCTGCGATGTGTGCTGAGAAATCTGTGCCGAGCCGGGTTTTGCCTGTTGTTTATAGACAAAACCCTGTGATCTAGGAGGATAGACGGTGCCTGCACGGCCTATCTCTGCAGGCAATAATTACACGCAGGACCTCATCGCTGTTGCCCAGGGCCATACACACAGCGATCCATGCTTAATTTCGAAGCAATCTGGTCCGATCGCTTACAAATGTGGTTAAATTCTCTCTGCACATGTTACATCTGCCCCAACTGCAGTGCAGCATGGTTTTGTCCATCTGCAAAACCTGCAGCCTTGCTAACAGGTCAGAATCAGGCCAATTGTGTCAGAGAATTGTATTCAAGTAAACTTCGCTCCTGTAAACTCTGTGGTTGTGCGTTCACACTACAAAGTGTGCACAACATCATATGGCAAGATGCAATGAATGACGGCTATAAGCTAGAAGGGGATGCGATCAGTTTCCCGGCGTTCAAAATCCCTACTGCCGAAATCCCGACACTTTCTCCCTGAGTGGGTGTCCACGACACCCATAGAGGGAGAATAAATTAGTGTGCCGAGCGTAGCGAGGCACCAGGCCCGCTGCGTGGCGAGCGCAGCGAGCCAGAAGGGGGGGGGGGGCGATCCACGTGTCACACCCCCCCCTTGTCAGGATTCCGGTGTTGGGATTTTGAATGCCGGGATTCCGACCGCCGGGATGCCATACCGAATCCGCTAGAAGATGGTCTTAATGATCTGCCTTGAGATGATATATTGGCCGATAGATCACATAGTGTATAGCCATCTTTAGAATGATGAGTTAACTTTTTTTTTTTTAATGGCAGCACTGGAGGGCTGTGAGAGGTGCTTCACATATGGATATCATTTTGGAGGTTGCAACTTTGTTCCTGATCTAGCTGCCCAGTCTGGAGCCTGACACCTCTGCAGGATTGTCAGTGGGATTTTTCATTAATTGTATTATCTATTCGATGACTGCATCATATGATTTTAGTTTCATTATTATTTATTAATTATAGTTTTATATTTTGTATTCTTATTTAAGTAAATTGTATGTATCTGTGCTCCTAGTGTTTTTGTTGCCTTAATCGGTATGTCTATTATGGGGTCAAATGCCCTGTAATTAGGTGAGCAGCAATCAGTTTTTATTATATCGTTTTCATTCATCTTTAGAATCACCTGGTATTCTTTGTATATTCTTTCACATCATTCCATTATACCCCTTTCACGCTGCACAAATAACCCAGGTCGATCCCGGATTGGTGCCCGGTCAACCTGGCTGCATGCCCTCTGAAAGGGCCATGTCGAATATCCCAGGTCCAGCAACCCGGCATTCAGACCCAGGATAAAAGCAGTGTTTTTCCTGGGAAGTTTGAATGGGTAACTCCGCGTTCACTTCTATGGAGGAGGTACCAGCGTCAGCTCAGTGCTGCCTCCTCCCCTGCCTGATGCGGCGCTGCTCCGTCACATTATTTTGTCAGAATTTATTCCATGCATCACGGTCTATTTAACTTTGTTTTCTGATATTATTTCTTTACTGCACATAACAGATGGTGAGTAGGTGCACGTGCATGCATGAGCACTGTGTACACTGAAGGCAGTACATTTGTTGAAATCACTGTGCTTGTTCATTTACAGATTAATTATTATAATTATCTTGTTTTATTATAGTCACATCTGTGGAAAGAAACTCAAATATGATCTATAAATTTGAAAACAAGAAGTTTTGTGATGAGCTCAATTGAGATTTTATATCTATAAATAAAATGTTCTTTAGGTTGTATATCAACAAGATACTTAATTAAATCTGTCACCAGAATTCTGTTTCCAAGTAGCAGCACATAATGTAGTGTTGATATGTCATTGCTTGGCCTGCTTGCTGTCTGTTGATGAAACACTGATACTACTGGGTTTGAATGTGTTTATCTAAAAGTAATTCCTACTGGATGCAAGCAGGGCAAATGGTGAAATCTTTTGGCTCATATACTGAGTGTTCAGCAAGTTTTAGCCTGTGTTTTGTCACAGAATACTGATTTGGCATACACTGTTCAATGAGTGTTGTCCGAATTCATTGTGTTGGCATGAGCAGCTGTATTATGTTAGAATGTCTTTTGTTGGCATGTTATGTTGGCACTGTTTGCCATTTCCCTGGAATGCATTATGTTAATTTTACTAGTATAGAGTTAAAAATCCATTTATTCACATGTATGTTACAAACATTGGTATTTTAATCTGTGTACAATCTGCAATTTTCTATTCCCTGGCTAAAGTTAGTTTGTATTATGCTTAATTATTCACTATGTATTATAAATAGAATATAAAATTAATCATCATTAAATAATTTTTGCCACATTAAAAATTGTGTAGTCAAGCACCCAAATATGTTAAACACAATGTAGTACCCCCACTTTACATTATGCTGACAAAGCGATGTTGCTTTGTGTGAGGGCCCCAGGGTGACATCCACAGTCATTTAATCTGGCTCTGTTTATGAAAACACTATATCTCACTTACCTTGATATATCTATGTACAGTAGTGTGTAGACTGCATGCAAATCGAGGGACATTACAGGTAGGTGCTAGTGAGACATGCATCTACCAAGCTACAAGTAGCTGAGCTTATTTATTAACACTATATGCAAGTAGAAGAAAGGTATACTTACAACCAACTGGAGCAGATGCGGAATTTGCTGTTCTAGCCTGTTAGGGCCTAAGGTTAGTGAATAACAGAAAGCCACTTCACAGCCGCCTGTGCTGGTACAGCACCAGGGAATATTTTTGACATTTCATCATGGCTAAATAAAACCTAATGCATGTTGACATGGTCACTGTCTACGTGCCATCCTTGTGCATGTCCACATAATAACTTTTGACCATGTGAACCCAACTCCAAAGGGATCAACACCCAAGTGTAAAAAGCTGCTGCTGGGTCATTCCAAGAAAACCGGGACTGTAGAACTGATTTTTCAAAGTTGCCAGATTAATTCAAATGATTGTTTAATAAGAGACAACAATTTATATAGTAGACTCTAGTGTCCTCAAGATACAATTCCTTCGAAAGTCTATGGGGAAAGATTTGTATTTTGTCTATCCCAAAGTAGATGAAGGTATAATTTGCAATGGTTGTTTCAAAGTTATCCAAACCAAGAGAAGTTACAGGAAAACTTTATTTCTCACAAAACTACCAGTGACAATTGAGTGATCTTCATGTTCTTTACTACTTTGTTTAGTTTAAATGTATTTTTGAACGCTCCCTCACTCCCTACATTGATCTGTTATCAACATTTTACTGGGTAACGTTTGTTGCTCTTCTGTATTCATTTTTTTCTGACCAAGAGAGGAACAAGTCATAACATTGTCATTACCCCTGTTTTAAAATACATGCTATCTAATACAAACACAGGTACTTTTATTTCCAGACCATACCAATTAGCAGAGAAATGCCTTCATCTGTCACAAACCTAGCAGCTCTGTCCTTTTCATTTGTTACCAGTTTTCAGTGCTTTCTCCCAAATCATCTGACAAGATGCCAAGCTTTGCATTAAAATGAAAGCATATAATGTACCACACAAACATTAACTTGGCACAAAATATTCAAAACACTTGCTCAAATATATTTGTTTGGTTTAAATGTAACGTTTGTTACCATGGAATGACCCTGCTGCTTCAAAAGCTGAATCCTAATCTGGATTCATATTTACTGTAGGTTGGAAAGGGGCTGCAGTCTCAAGTCATGTTAGGTTTTGCAGTATTAAATCTCATAGTACAGACTTAGTTGACACCAAACTAGAGAAGGGTGAGTGCCCTTCCTCAACTTGACAGTGTTCGGCAGGGAAACCATCTACCAGACAGGTAAGTCCAGTGGATTAAAATGTGACTGTACATTTTAACTTTCCAGTTGATAACTGCTAGTGTACTGTATCTGTGAATCTGCTGGGAGTGAAGGTAGTATATAGAATGTTTAAAATAGAAAACATTGAGCTGAATTTAGTGCTTTGGGTACTCTGCATTCATATACATGGGTCTAAATGGATAAAAATATAAGAAAGCTGCATCTTTGTTATTGCCTTACAGTAACGTACCTTGACAAGTAATATATGAACCAAAAATACAGTTGTGGTATTTAATATTGCTGCACAGGTTTCCAGCAAGCAATAAATTAGATGCCCATGTATAAGATAAACAATTTGTCATATTCAACCTGTGTGTGTAAACAGTCGTAACATGACCCATACATTTTTTTGCTTTTTGTTTTTAACTTTTTTTCTTGTGTGTCGATTTAAATTGCAGAAACCATTATAAATTACGAACATGATCATTTCATAGTTTAGCATTTTTCTCTTTACAATAAATCAGTATGAAACCTTGGTTATTAGCATTCCTTATTCTAGAAGAGAAGGAAGCCCTCTTATTAACCGTAGGCCACATTCTTGTTGCGGACCTGAGGAACCTCTGACAAGTCACACTGTTACAGCCTATTTCAGGGGAACTTGTCACACTATTCCCAGTGCTGTATTATGTTCCCATAACTCTCGGTCTCCTTTGCTTTCCTTCAAGTGACATTTCTGCGTTTGACATTAGTACACTCCACACTATTGATTTCTATCTCTGCGTCTCGTTATACATTAAATCCTCAGTAGGCTTTCTCTGCTGTGGAACATACTGTACTGTAACTTTCCTCAAGCCATATTTCACTCACTGTTTGACAAGGATAAATATGGACTAGTAGAACGCAGTGTCATAAAGCAAATAAAGCCCAGACGACAGCCACTTAGCTCAATAACTTTCAGCATTTGCTTTATACGTAATAGATGAGAAGTTTAAATAGCAATATCACAGCAATTATTAGTTCTTTAATGTTTCCATTTTAAATGAAGCTTTAATGTGTCTGTCACTGGGTATTTGCATAGTAACCATTTTTAAGTTTGGAATATGAGGTTTGGGGTATGTTAATCAATTTTATGTTCGCTTTTGTACAGTAAAAGGGGTTGGTACAATAACTACTGCTATTGTGTTCTGGTGTTTACTTAGAACACATTACCTTAGTACTCCTCACCGATGTAAGGCATACTGTAGCATCCTTATTAGCAGGGTATGCTGATTAAGATAATTTAGGTTAAGCGAGTAAATGTTAACCCAAAACTGCAAATCTGTAGCCGTCACAAGCAAATAGTACTGGAAGCATATGAACTTGAGGATAAAGGTTATTTGTTGGTCAGTACAACTATAGTCTGCTGCTTATATCAATATGGCTGTGTTAGCAGTATGTTTTATGAGCATTTTTACACTACATCTTCGCATATAAACTACTACTTGTTTCTGTAGAAGTCTATTAGACAGTTTGTGGCCTTCGGGCACTGTGCACGGTTCAGTATTGATTGCTTTGCAGAATCGATGTCTTGGGATACTTTCAGACACCACACTTTTAATGAAATGTATTGTCTCCTCTTGTAATATAGTAAAGTCATATATTATTGTAAAGATGATGTATCACATGTCTGAAATGATTCTTTCGATTAACGGTGACATGCAATTTTGTCATTTTGTTTACATTTCAACTTCATTAAAATGGAGGTTGCATAAAAGGTAAGCATATAGTTTTTGTTTTGTCTTTTTCCCAATGTAATCTGGTCTTAAAAAGAAATTAGAATTGGCAAATGAAATACGTAAGCAAGCAATAGGCCAGACATCTTTTTTGGCCAGCTTTCCCGTGGTTTGGACCATTCTAATTAAGATGGGCAGAAGTTAATGTACAATGTGCAATAGTGACAGTGAGAAAAGGAGGAGTGGTACAGTTAGTTTTCTTCTTTTTAGTTTGCTCCTTCATATTGATGATAACCAATAAATATCAGTACAATTGGAAACCACACAACAAATAGCCGGATGCCAGAAAGATCGGATGGCACTGCTTCTTTTGTAATTTGTGACTGACATTTTAAAGCACAGATATAGAAACTTAGTTGTATGAGCATATCTGAATATTTCAGTATAGGCACTACAGTATAAGTTATTTGGGCAGTTTCTAGTCATTGGAGTGACTAGTTAATTGTATTGTATTGTATTTGTATTTTAATTGTATTTGATTCTTTCCAGTTCATCATCCAGCTGTGAACACACTTTCCCCTACTATCTGGTCTCTTCTGAGCAAGACCTTTCCTACCTCTTGTTCTTCCCATGCACACTCCATGGCACCAATGACCTCTCCCTAACAGCACTGTCTGCTTGCTCTAATTTTGAGAGCAGGGCCACTCTGTACCAAAGAGATTTCTACAGGCAACTCCTACTAGCGTCAGTGAATTTCGTTACCCATGTGTCTGTTTCTGTCTTATCCAGTCTGTGGTCTTTTTTTAAATTTTAGTTAAATGCCCATCAAAATGACGGCTTCTGCACTGTACTTTCACTTTGAGCAGTGACCGTTTTTTACTTTCAAATTGAGCTGTGACAGTTTTTAGCCCACAGACTCTCCATCCCCTATCTGCTCCTACCTCCAATCTGTCTTCTCAGCTCCATCTCTCCATATCCAACAAGTTTGACACAGATTGGTGTCTCTGCAAAAATTACTCTCACTTTTTGTTAGGACATGTTTTAGCACACAAAATAGTGATTTGTTCTATAGAGCGGCCTCTAGTGGTCAGTTGCGGTACTTCACCTCATTGAGGGGAAGAGTGTTAATGCCACATGCCTGCAGATACTTTGTGTATCCTTATAATTAAAAGTTTATTGAATCTTCCATGTATTTAATAGATACTGTATGGCTTTCTGTTAACCTTAAGCCTCGGCACAGTGCTGTACAGTATACCACTTGGTCATAGAAGATGCATGGTCCACCAAAGTATTGAAGTCATATTGCGTTTGGTTTAGTTAGTCATTGAACTAGCTCAATTTTGTTGAGCAGTAATATAATAAAAGGTATTATGTTGGTGTTCATTGTTATAAATTCTGTATTCTTCTGATGTTAACATGTAGAACACTCGTAATACGTAGAGAGCATCTGCAGAGGGATGCATCCTTATTGTAGCACTCCTCGTTGCTGTAGCAACATCACTCCAGCTCACTGCGTTCTGCAGGATTGAGACATAGGTCTGTCATGCCTCAGTAATAATGTCTGTACTGACCAGATGTTAATGCTTTTCCAATGCAATCAAACCTCTCCTGTTTACATTGTTATGAGAGAACAAAATATCAGATGCTTATCTATTTGAAATCACAGAAGTTTGCATTGTACGTGAAATATTGATCTGCAGTTAAAATGTCGTTTTAGATGCAAAGTTCCAAAGAATCCAATGTCAGGCCTTTATATTTGTGACCATGTGCGTTTCTATATGCTATGAATGTATGGAGTTAGGACTTTATTTAGCACTAAATGCAAAATGGAAATCTCTAAATGCGATAGAAGGAAAATTTTGCATTCAAAGACTCTTTTTCAGTTAGCCGTAGACGTGAAACATTGAACTCTGCAGAGATATCAAATACAGAACCCTCCCCTTGCACATATTGTAACTAGAGAAGATGCACCTGGAATATAAAAGAGGTGGGACTTCAGGGACATACAGGGGTGTTTTGGATTGGTGCTCCAGGAACAATTCAAATTATTTATGGGAAAAGTAATAGGCCAAACCAGTGCTTGTGGCTAGCAGTCATAAAATGTGTGCAGATGTAATAGTCTTGTCCCTTATCACATAACTGAACATATGGATGACATAAACACAATTTACTTAATTGCATATTGTTTTCTAAATTTCTCAATAAGAAAATGTTTTCGTACTTCCTCATCTTTATGGCCACCGTTTACGCTATGGAACTTAGGTACTGTAACCTGCACCACCCTGGGTCCACACAACCCTACTTTGTCCATACCACCATCTATTACCTTTAGTAAAGTTGTGTCGAGCGAGCCTGTGAGGGGACGATGATGCTATTCTGAAAGCGACTAACGTAACTGGCGTCAGCTGTGGCCGCAAAGATGAGAAAGTACCAATCCTTCTTAACCCCTTGAGCGGTAGGATTTTCTGGGACAGGACAAACCTACCAGGGCAGGTTTGTCCTGCCTTAGCAAAACCCACCACAGTTGGAAGCCCCTCACCTCTGCTCCGGCGTTAGTACGCCGGAGCTTCCCTGCCGCCGCTGTCCCCGCTGCCTTACCCGCCGGCCTGTCACGTCGGCGGCAGGCTGGGGGATGTTCGCGGCAGCTCGGGAGTACTCGGGTGCCTGAGCACTCCTGAGTCCCCCCGAACATCCCCGAGCCTGCCGCCGACGTCATTGCTACGAAAAGTATGGCGGCAGGTGGCTCGGGAGCGGGGTTAGAAGAGCTCTGGCGTGCACGCCGGAGCACAGGTGATGGGAGCGTTGGGGGAGTGACTGGGGGGGGGGCTCTAGAGGTGCTGCGCCAGTGGTGCACACCTGGACACCACTGGCGCACACCTATTTCATATTTGTGTATGCCCGGAAATTTTCCAGCCCTCTGCGGCAACCACTCAAGGGGTTAAGGTTCCCTGAAAAAAAAATCTGGTACTTTAGAGTGCGTAAATTACCACACAACACTAATAAACATGCACAGATTTCCCAAACAAAATAGTAAGCATACTTTTTTTTTCTTCTTTTAAAGAAGTATTCAGTATACTGTAATTTCACAATTGCTGTACTTGAGCCTCATTTTCATTAGTGTGTGTGTATAGGCACATTTATCTAATCAGATGTAGGTTTTTGGCTATTGTAATCACCCATTCCCAATTTGCGCTAGATTTTGAGTTGTTTATAGTCTTGTTGCTCCATTTTGTCTGTAATTCACATTACCAAACTTACAGCACAACCTTTACTATACATTGTGAATGTCTGGAAGCCCCTCCAACCCAAACCACTTGATTGGGGTGGGTGGGGGGGGGGGGGGGGGGTGCTTGTTCACATTAAAATGTAAAGCTGCACATTGCGTTACATCCAACTATAATTTTGGCTCTTACTATGGTTCTGAATTCATGTTTTAAGTAAGAATAACAATAAGAGGACAATCATTTGAATTTCTTTGTCTAAAATGTGAGAAGTGCAAGGAGAACACTGGTTTATAATTGTAGTAATTGTTTTCTTGTTTTCATTCTCTATTGTTGCATGGATGTTCAAGAATGTATTCTTGGTAACATGGTTCACTTTTTTTTTCTTGAAATATTTCTCTGGCAAATTCTGAAAGGTCTATAGGTGTGTTCACACAGGCCGATGTGGTAGCCGCCAGGACCGGGTGGGAGGGATGGTGGGGGGGGGGTGTAGGAGCAGGGCCCATGCTACATTGAGCAGCATGGACCTGGTTCCAACAAAGTAGAAATTACACTCTGCTGCAAGGTCTATTTCTACAATCTATACCGATGCCCTGCATCTGGATCGGGTGCTGCATAGCTCGGTGCAATTTGCTCTGTGTACTATACAGTCAAAATTCATTGCACAAATCACACACCATAATACTGCAATCTTTTTTATTGCTATCAGGATGGATGACAGACAGTGTCTAGGTCAACACCAACTGGTTTAACAAGAAAAGTTTGTTAAATATAAAGGTTGACACATGATTGAGTTTTTTTTTCCTTCTTTTTGGACTTGGTTGGGAACAGCAGGATTCTGAGGATTCCATGTGCTCAGGTGTGGACATCGACACCAAAGAACATAAAAACTCATGTTGACCTTTTGATGTGTTAACCTTTTGTCAATATTGGCCTAATGACTGCCGACCTAGACATTGTCTGTTGGCTGTACCACACACGTTTTATAAGTTTATCTTCTGTATGAATGCTCATAGTGTATATATTATGGAGAGCATGTTGTGTTACATTGTCTTTGGATTCATTGCTGGGAATGCCTACTCAGTGCCATAATCTTGTACACCAACCCGCAAAGTGTTTTCCAAAATACTATGAAACGAGATGTTGCACTTAGTGATTTGAGCTTTTACTGTAGGTTTTGAATGATGCATAGTTTTGAGGTCCTTCAACCTACCACAGACTTTTTTTGCTGTAGCACTCTGTGTTCTAGCACAGCAAGTGGCACTTAAATGTTATCTGGATGGTTGGTGAATGGTTTAGGAATGGTAAAATGTGCTGGGTGCAGGACGCTACACTAATTGGGGATCCATGTGTCGACATTGACATCAAAAACTGAAAAACATGTTGGTCTTTCAGGTGTCTACGTCTTTCTGGAAATATGTGTGTGTATATGTATATATAATTGATGCTTCACTTGTCCTGCATTCCCTTTTAATATCTATCTCGCCCTCTAGCGGCAACAGCGTGAAGTAATGGCCAATCTGCATATAAGTGTCAAGTGGTTGTAATAATTTGGCTACTCGTGTGTGTATATACATACAGTGTCGATATGGGTAGCACTCCCAGTATTCACCTTAAGTAGTAGGGTGCCATCCTAGGTTACCCCAGCCAGGGGTCCGAAATACAGTCTGTGGATGGAGGCACTCCCCAAGATAAAGAACACAGCAAGTGTTGTACCTCATATATATATATATATATATATATATATATATCACCCACACCTTGACAAAGGGGTGAATAATCCCCGAAACGTTGGACTGCTTTTTTGCCTAATATACTTCTGTGAAAATCCCGATTGAGTGCCGCTTTTTGTTCTCTATCCATGCACATATCCTGTAGTGCCGTGCTTTGGACCGTCTCAGCTCTAGTCTGAGTCCCCATACCTGCTGCTTATACATATTTGCAAAGGCACACAGGCCCATCATGATCAGCTGTGTGGAGTGCCGGCTCGCCGCTATCTATAATTCATTATATAATTAGAGCGATTTAGGCGTTAGACATTCTACTTGCCAAGAGAACTGTTGCCCAAGGGTACATGCATTAAAACAGGACAGTAGTGTTATTAGGGGATGTTTAGGAAGAAATAGCCTGACATGTTTATTTGGTAGGGCGTATTGGATGTGCCTGAATTAGACTTAAAGCTCTCCCAAATCTACTCAGCTGTCAAGTTCTGTTGTTCAGTCTCTAATAATAATTTTTACAAGCATACATACAGTACATGTTGGCTTTTTAATCTACTTGCACATTTGCAAGTACAGTAAGTACATTTCGTCTTTGGATTTTAATTCCTCTAATACTGATAGCGTTCTTTCAATGTTTGCTAAATAAGGGAAATTATTCTGTGGTATATATAGGTACATGTTAAGTATATGGAAAGTTTGTTCCTTTTTATCAATTATGCGAAAGTCAGTACTTGATAATCTGCATAAAAAATATATGCTGCTGGTTTTCAGGAGATATATATATTTTTTTTAATGTGCTGTAGGTTTCGCAACCTAAGAGAATTGTGTTCCAGTGCTAAAGAGCTGTAATGTATTATTGTGTCCCTGGAACTCACCAACACAAAATGTTTTTACACTGTTGTCATAGAGATGGTTACGCTTAAATGTGGTCTTAAAGACCTTTCATTGTCTAATACAATGAAAGTGGAATGTTACGTTCACATATAATTTAACTTGAGATCTTGGATGATTAGACTGAAGTTTCTGTGAATGTTTTCAATAGATTTCCATTTTTTAATGATCAGTTTTAGCTAAAACAATCATTCTAACTATATCCTATAATAATTACACCTTTACTTGCTAAATAACAGTCTTCTCAAGCATTGACAGTCACTTTTACATTGTAAGATGCTAAAATTGACAAAATAATGTTTGATATTGCACCATACCCAAATATGTTATTAGAGAAGTGGAGACATTAAACAGCATATGCAATAAAGAGTCAGGATAATACTCTAAATGGACAAAAGTTATTGGGGGAATGGCCATTACACCAACAGGGACATTGTATTTAAATACATATACTTTAATATGGAGTTGGCCTCCCTTTAGCAGCTATATCAGATTCCACTATTTTTGGATGGCTTTTCACAAGATGTTGTAGTTTTCCTGTGGGAATTTGTGTCCATTCTTTTTTTGGAGGTTTTATGAGGTCAGGCACTGATGTTGGCTCACAATCATCATTTCAGTTGCTGGCGCCGTGAAACTACACAAGTACCTTTCAGTTTATCCCAAATTTACTCAATTGGATTGAGGCCATGGATCTGTTTGGGCCAGTTATTCCTCCTTCACCATATTTGAGCTAGTATAATGCAGTTCTTCCGACATCCGCCAAACCCAGATTGCCAAACTGAGATGCGTAATTCCTCACTCAACATAGTACAGATGTAGCCGTGCTAATCTTTGCAGGGGCTGGCGATTCTACTTCCAGGGGCGCGCACGCATGAGACGCTCGCGTGCCCCGTGGCAATGGAGCCTGCCGCCGATCCCCCTCGCTGCCCCGACACCCACCCCCCCAGACAACATTGTATTTATGGGGACAATCATGGAGGTAATAGGGGATTTTCTCCGTTGCAGCTATGGACCAGACATAATTAGGGCCAATTCGGTGGGGGGGGAGCAGGGGACCTCCAATTCCTAGCGATAAGTTACTTGGGTACCGTTAAGATATGGGATAGTAATTTGTTCAACGAAGGGTCTAGGTAAGGAAAAGGACGAGCGAGGGGTAACGACCATGGGTCTATAGAGAGTGGGAGACCTGAGATAGATTTCAAGATAAGTAACACCCTGGCCCAAAAAGGGGAAATAGGACACGTCCACCAAAAATGGAAGAGCGTCCCCCTATGGCCACAATTACACCAGCACACAGGAGTAGACGAGGTAAACATTTTGGAGAGCCTCACAGGGGTGTAATACCATCTATAGTATAGTTTGTAAGATGTTTCTTTAAGTCGAGTGGAGATAGAGCTTTTAGCTATGCCCTCCCTTACCTCATTCCAACAAGATTCGTCAGGAGGCGGTCCCAGGTCCAGGTCCAAATCCTTTTCATGATGACTAGGAGATGCAGCAGTAACTTCAATTAGCATTGAGTAGACAGAAAAGATCAGGCCTTTGCATAGAGGACAGTTAAGACATATAGACTCAAATGGATTGGCAGTGCGTCAGATTGAGGAAGAGACAGGAGAAAATGGCAGAGTTGGAAACATTCAAAAAAGGGAGGAGAAAAGGAGGAAAATTAGTTTTTAATATCATCTACGAAAGCCCAAGAACCCTGTACAGTAAGCTCATAAAGTACATGAAGGCCAGCAGAGCTCCATGCTTTGAATAGATGAAGACTTACCTGGGGGGAAAGCAGGGTTACTCCACAGAGTGGTAAGGAGAGAACAAGCAGTAGAACTTTTGTATTTAGAATATGAAGAATCCCAGATCACCACACAGAATCTAAGAGATGGTAAGGGGGTAGCCAGCAAAGACCTATGGGGCTTGGCAAGACCACATAATGAGTCTAGAGACAAACCCCCAAATAAGCCACCTCCAAATCAACCCAAGAGATGGTTTGTGGTGGAGCAAAGGTGGCAGCTACCTGGCTTAGGTGACAGGCCAAATAAAACTTTACATCAGGATAGCCCCTACCACCCTCAGATCTAGGCATTTTAAGAGCAGAAAAGGCGATTCTGGGAGTCTTATCATTCCAGACAAATCTCCAAAAGAGCAGAGTGGACATCATTAAGAACTTTGACTGGGATTTTTATAGGTAAAGTTTGAAAATTATATAATAGTTGTGGGATCACATACATTTTAATAGCCACGATCCTGCCCAGCCACAAAATAATAAGTGGCTTCCACCTAGCGAGGTCCTGTTTTAAGCCTGGACAGAAGTCGAGGTATATTTTCAGAGTACAAAGATTGTAATGGGAGGTAATATATACTCCTAAGACTGCCAGGTAAATGGGTAGGAAGAACATAAAATAGGCCCTAGGTCAGGAGGTACATCGAGGAGCATAGCTTCCGATCTGGAAAAATGAATAATGTTGCATTAGTGAAATAGATACATATTTTGAGAGAAAGTCTCTGGTCAAGAATATAGAAAAGTTGGTGGCATGCCTAATAGAGTTACTTTGGATGATACTCTAAAAGTTTGTGACACAACATAAGTGCTTATTTACAACAACGAAAATGCATTTGCACTGAAATATTTTTAAGGTTTCTTCTACCATGTAACATACAGTACAATTGTTTTTGTTTGGTATTTATAAAAAACAACAAACCATAAACAGTTTGCGTTGTAAAGAGAAATTATCTGGAGGAAAGTGTGATTGTCGATCTTTAAATATTAAGTTTGTTAATGTTTTTTATTTTTATTTTTTTAAACAATTTTTATGGAAAAATATTGCAGATTTTCTTTTTTTCATGTTTTGCTGTCTAAAATAAGCTTCCTTATTTATTTATTTTTTCTTCATAATAGGGCTCTGGTTCCACAACTGGTACACTGACTCATCCATCAGCTGGAACTCCAGTAACCGGCCATAAACGGATGATTATACCAACCCAACCTCCTCTCACTGCAACAAAGAAGTCTGCTGCAAAGCCACAGCCACAATCTACTTCCCAGCCTGCACCAGCCGGATCACCAGGAGCACAGAGACCTCAGCCTGTTCCTGCATCTTATGCCACAGCATCCACACCTAACCGACCTACATTTAATGTGCAAGTTAAATCTGCCCAACCTAGCCCTCATTTTGTCCCACCAGGTCCCCAGCCAGGTCAGCCTTACAATGTTTCACCAAACCAGTACTACGCTCCTCAAAAATCAATTCAACGTGAACCAGAGTATATTCCACCACAACCTGTGCGCTATGCAGATCCTGGTTTTGGTTATCCACAGGGTAATCAAGTAAAGTATCAAGATCCTTACTATACAGCTACACAGGGATATGGAGGAAGAAACAATTCTGAGATTCCGTATGCACAACAAGGAGGATGGAAAGCAGAACCTGCTTATTCTTCATCACCTGCAATGGGTCAGCAACCTTCTGGAGCATATCCACCTCCCAATAGTAAAAAGACCTACATCACTGACCCACCTTATGTTCCACCACCACCACCACAACAACAACCTAAGGTAAGATGATTCTAATAAATACTTTTTGACTAACCATAACATAAGAAGGTACTTGTGTATTTGTAGGTCGCCCACTAAGCTATTTGCTTAGTTGGCTATTATGCGTAGTGAAATTACATCGCATGGCACATTTTCGTGCCATGCGATGTGATCTCACTAGTTAATTTATTCACTGCACTCTGACCGCGGATCACATCGCATCACACGCAAAATCACATGCGATTTTGCGTGCGGTTCGATTTTATCATCACACCCCCAGTGTACAAGTCTATGTGATGCAGTGGGATTTCGCACACCCCCACTATCCACGTCACCCCGAAGCGTGGCGCGTCCTCCCGACCTTTTCATACCCCCCACTATCCACATCTGCGTGGAGTTGATTTTATAAAGTTCAGCGAGCCACTGAGCCTGAAGCGTGGCGAGCGGACACGGAAAACATGTAAAGTAATCCACTTCCCCTCGCGGGGCTCGCTGCGCTTGCCACACTTTATAAAATCAACTACACGCCGACGTGGATAGTGGGGGTATGAAAAGGTCGGGAGGACGCGTAACGCGGCCCCTTGCGGGTTCGCTGCGCTCGCCACGCTTTGGGCTGGCGTGGATAGTGGGGGGGGGGGGTTTTAGGAACACATTCACACCTGCCATATCATACATCCGAGACAGTAATGATGACGTGTTAACTGGATTTTACTTAATAATAAAGAAGATAATATCAAATTAACAAATTACAATAACAATTAATCAAGAACAAAGAAAATAATAAGAGTCATTCTTCTGATTATGCATCAGCCTTTGGAAGAAGAGAAAGTGCATAAAGAAGCATTTTCTGCGCCGACAGCCTTTCGCCAGATAAATTCCTGTAGGTAGGAGTCGAGATTCTGGCGTAGCGGGCCTCTTTGACACTTGTTGCGCCATTTTACAGGATCCCCAAAGGCGCTCAATGTTTTGTGGGTGAACCCCAGTCTCTGGATCTACGAAATTAAACCGGTGGTTCACCTGAGCATGGTGGTACCCTGCCTGCTCCAGCTGCTTGGTGTTATAGGCACGCCAGCAATCGGAGTAGATGGTTTCCCTGGTTCAATGAATTGATTGATGGCGGCCATCAGGGTACTGGCGTCACGTCTTTGTACAGGTGTAACAAAGCACTCACCGGTGTCTCTTGAAATGCCTCTGAATAGCCACGGTTAAGGCAGCATCCGTCCCACATGACTTTTACTCTATACAAAGAGGCTCTCGTCGACTTCAACGATTTTCCCTGGACCGCCAATACAGCGTTGGGGCTGTGACATTAAGTCCACGGTACAGGCCTCCCGCATCAAGTTATTGTATAGCACCGTTGTTTTATTTGACAACTTAAGTTGCCGCTCACAGAAAGATATACTTGTGAGCTCCTCCGCCCATGAATAAATAAACCATATATGCGTAAGAAAAGGTAAATGGCAACCCGGAAACCAATGTGCAGCATGGAGGCTCACCACCTTACGACACGTTTTAATATGGCAGCGCCACTTGCACTCCTTCATATTTAAGCGCATTGGGTGTCCATTAATACAACTTTGTGTCACTGGCAGCAAATGATGCTGCTGGAAAAAAAAACAATGCCTCCTCCTCTGTCCGTGGCAAGGTGAACATTGTGACAGGTTCTGCAGCCATTACGCAGTCACTTCACCTTCACCTCTGACTGAATCTGACCGGGAGCAGATAACTACGCTATTTCTGACTGACTACGCTATCTACGCTGCCGCACGAACACTACGCTGATTCTGACAGCGCCGCTACGCTAACTGCGTAACGGGCGCAGTGCTAATATACAAGTACCATATTAACTAGTGAAATCTCATCGCACGGCACGAAAGCATGCAATGTGATTTCACTACGCCTGCGTACGTATGTAAATTAGGCACCCTGCAAATACACAAGTAACCATAAGAATTACACATAAATTATAATTAAAAGAAGGGTACTCTAAAAATAAATGATAACATTTGATTTAGATTGTTTTGAACTTTTGCCTCTGTATATTATCTGCACTAATATAAAGATATTAGTCTGTATTTTGTTTTTATTAACACCAGTTACTATGGCATTTCATGCTAGAAGATCCTTATGTGAAGTAGTTGGGAGTTAATTTCAACTTCCTCCAAAAATATGGACCCATTAATTTGCTGCAAATAATATTACACTCAGTGGTGCAAGTAGAATTTTTTTCTTGGTGGTACTGATAGCTTCCACCAAAAATGGGCGTGGCCATGTGTCATGAGGGGGCATGGTCACACAAAGCTAGGGGAGTGACTTATACCCACTTTAAACCAAAATCCTTGGTTAGACCTGATCTTTGTACACAGGAGTTTCCAGGGTTGAACCCAGCTTTATACCCCATTTACACAGCACTATGTCCCAGGTCGGACCCAGGTCTGCGCCATTTATACTGAACCTGGGTCAGCCCTGCTTTTCCCTTTGGATGACATTAAAAAATGTCCATTTTAGGACTGATAAACTTCCAGTCAACCTTCCGTCATTGATTAAAAAAATAAAATAAAAAAGACATGAAAAGTTAGCATTGAAAAATGTCGGTTTGTTTATTTTGTTAAATATTTTTTCAAAAAGTTTTATTCAGTGCTCAAGGACACATAGCGGTATAAAAGTACAGCATCAACCATGTGAGCTCCCCTGTGGAACCTGGGTTGGGACCATTTACACCACCCACGACCCAGGTCTAACCAGTGTTTAACTTCGGTCAGGACCTGGGTAGGAAACCAGTGTTACTGGACCAGGGTGGCCCCTTTTACACCAACACTGACCTGTGTCCAACCTGGGTTTCTCACTTGGTGTAAAAGGGGTATTAATGACAATAGTAGCATGGCATTGGGAGACAGGGAATGAGAAACAGGGAATGACTGGGGGTGGGTTGGCTCTTGCTTGGGGAGAGCCGGGCAGCTTGTACTTACAATTGTGGAGCCTGCTCTTCATGCTGTCGGCACCGTGTGACAGGCTAAATCAGCAGTAGCCAGTAGCTGCATACAGCACCAATCATAACACTGGGTGGGCGGGCTGCGGATGCATTATATTTAGACTTACAATAAAAATAGAATTGACAGTGGGTCAGGGAATAAGTGGTACTGCGTACCTGCAACATATTTCTTACAGGTACTCCGTACCACGCCGTACCCCCTTACTTGCAACACTGCCCACCCCTGAACCTTCTGTCAGACCTTCCTACCATCTCTGTGTCTGACAGATTTCACTTTTCCTCCTCTATTCTCTTTACACATTTCCCCTCTCTCCTCAGTATGTTGCAGTCTCCCCCTTTGCACCTCTCAATGTGTTAGCCTCCCCGCATTCTCTCTGACTTTCTCCTAAATACAATCCCACCTATACTTTAAGTTACCAATCTGGCCCTGCTTTGTCCACATATGCCCCCTTGTATGTCCATTCAGCTACACACCAATATGGTGCTCTGTCCATCTATGGCCCCTTCTCACCTGTCTGTACATATCTGTGTTCTAGTATGGTACTCTATCTGTCCATGCCCCCCAATCTGTCTATGCCCACCTGTTTTTCCTGTCTCAGTAATGTCCTCCCAGCTTGATCTCCCTCTCTCTCACCCTGACACACACACACACATTTCTCTTTATTGCCCTCTGATACTGTCTTCCTCTCTTTCCCTGACAATTTCTATCTTTTAGTGTGTACACACGGTACAATTTGCCTTCCAATGTTGACGATATAGTCAACTTCGTGTCGGCATAACATGCAGATCGCAAGGGTTTTAACCCTTGTGATCCCAGTGCCTGCTCCCGTATCGCAGGCAGAAAGTCTTGGCTGCATTGACTATATAGTGCAGATCTACACTATATAGTCAAAATTGTATGCCATTGCATGCATGCCACGCCATGCCATGCGATCTTGAATCGCATTGCACGGAACATCTCACAGTGTGTACGCACCATTAGACTCTCGCCACCATACAGTCTCGGGGGGGGGGGGGGCCCTATAAAGATTTTTGCTATGGGGCCCATAAAGTTCTAGTTACACCCCTGCTTCCATACAATGGCAGGAGATTGTTATCACAGAGATGCTGGCTGTGTAATGTTAGGTAGTTGGGTACCTGCTCACCTACACGTACAGTAGTGAACTTATTCATGTATAAACCTTCATACACAGCACAATATCCTGCCAATGCGAAATAATGAACGTCTGGTGCAACAACATCATTTGAAGAGATCAGAGGGACAGCGTCCTTCAGTATACAAAGGTCAAGTTGTTTGTGGCTGCTCCTTTAATGACAAACGCCTGATTATAGTGTTTTATGCTGCCAGGAGACTGCATTAAAACTACACCACTGTGCTATGCAGTCAGATGGAAGACAGGCTCGATCAAGTTGTTTCAGGCTGCGTTTGTTCACGTCCGTCAATTTCTCCCTCCCCTCCATCACTTTCCTGTGTATTTGCATTGCTGTACGGAGAGAAATGGGCCTACTTTCTGCACCACTGAGTGCCACTCCTGTGACAACTGAGAGGATAGGAGATGATGTAAATGTTGGGTAGTGTAGGAAGGCTTATAGTGATGGACCAGATGTAGAGAGGATAGGAGATGATGTAAATGTTGGGTAGTGTAGGAAGGCTTATAGTGATGGACCAAATGTGGTGAGGATAGGAGATGATGTAGATGTTGGGTAGAGTAGGAAGGCTTATAGTGATGGACCAAATGTGGTGAGGATAGGAGATGATGTAGATGTTGGGTAGAGAAGGAAGGCTTATAGAGATGGAAAACATGTGGTGAGGACAGGAGATTATGTAGATGTTGGGTGGTGTAGAAAGGCTTATAGTGATGGACCAGATGTGGTGAGGATAGGAGATGATGTAGATGTTGGGTGGTGTAGGAAGGCTTATAGTGATGGACCAGATGTGGTGTGGGAAAACTTATTGACTCAAGTGGGGCCCTCACTCGAGTATAAGCCGAGGTGGGCTTTTTCAGCATAAAAACTGTTCTGAAAAAGTAGGCTTATACTCGAGTATATATGGTACTTGTAACTATATTATCTTGCTGGGTGCCTCCAAATGTATGCAGTCACTCCTGCTACACTCATGTGTATCATGCATTTGTTATAGAAAGTAATGTCACATGAAGCCTGTTTCATCGCCTTTATTGGTGCTGTATTGAAGGGGATACGGTCATATTGTCGACCACACTTAGATCGACAGTCATTAGGTCGACACCGTTGGGTCAACAGTTGTCTAGGTCGACATAGGTGAAGGTCGGCAGGTGGCAAGGTCGACAAGGGACAAGGTCGACATGCATTTATGTCGACATAACGTTAGGTTGACATGGGTTAGGTCGGAAGGTCGACATGCTTTTTTTACAGTTTTTTTTAGCTGACATGTGCCGACAGGCGGTATTTCATTCCCTACCATCCACTAGGGCGTGGTGGGAGAATAAAATAGTGTTCCCGAAGCATCGCGAGCAAAGTGAGCGATGCGAGGGGAGGCGGTTTACATCCAACTGTGCAAAAGCTAAATCTCTTTCTAATGGACAAAACCATGTGCACTGCAGGTGGGGCAGATGTAACATGGGCAGAGAGAGTTAGATTTTGGTGCGTTATTTTGTTTCTGTGCAGGATAAATACTGGCTGCTTTATTTTTACACTGCAATATAGATGTCAGATTGAAGTACAAACCCCACCCAAATCTAACTCTCTGTGCACATGAGATGTCAGACTCATTTTGCATTTGGAGAGTTAAAGATGCACTCCATGACCTAATTCCTATGGATATGAACAGTAGTGGTGGAATGGAGAGCGCAATTGATTAAGAGGCTGCTGCCCATTATAACATAAAAGGGGGTACACCGCCCCCCAATGGACAAACATATGATATAATGAATAGTGTGGCACACTGGTATTTGTGAAGTCATATGATGTCATAATAATGGCACTGAGGGTTTAAAAGCAGAGCTCAGCCAGATAAGAAAGAAAATGCAAATGAAGTAGAGAGACCAATAACAACATGGGGGACATTGAGGTTCTTAGCACAATAATGTGAGCCCGCCTACCACGTCAAGGTGACCTCATCAGGTGGGTGGAGGGGAGGGGATTTTTTACAATTTTTTAAATTTTTTTGTAATGTTTTTCTGTTTGTTTTTTTATTTGTTTTGATTTTTTTTTATTTGGAGGAGAGGATGGTGAGATTGTGCTAGGCTATTCTATGCTGTGCTTAGCTAAGCTATACTAAGACCATGAGGGTTTAAAAGCAGAGCTCAGCCAGAAAGGAAAGCAAATGCACATGAAGTACAGAGACCGATAACAGTAACATGGGGGACATTGAGGTTCTTAGCACATTAATGTGAGCCCACCTACCACGTCAAGGTGACCTCATCAGGTGGGGGGGAGGGGCGTTTTTTTTTTTTTTCTAAATTTTATTTTTAATTCTTTTTTTTTTTATTGAATTTTTTTTATTTTTTTGAATTTTTTTTATTTTTTTGAATTTTTTTTTATTTTTTTGAATTTTTTTTTATTTTTTTTGAATTTTTTTTATTTTTTTTGAATTTTTTTTATTTTTTTCGGAGGAGGGGGAGACTGTGCTAGGCTATTCTATGCTGTGCTTAGCTAAGCTATACTAAGACCATAGTCTTAGCATAGCATAGCTAAGCATAGCATAGAATAGCATAGATAGATTTAGCTAAGATTATGTTGAAACTATGCTAATCTATGCTGTGCTTAGCTATGCTATACTAAGAACATGGTCTTAGCATAGCATAACTAAGCATAGCATAGATGCTAATCTATGCTGTGCTTAGCTATGCTATACTAAGAACATGGTCTTAGCATAGCATAACTAAGCATAGCATAGATGCTAATCTATGCTGTGCTTAGCTATGCTATACTAAGAACATGGTCTTAGCATAGCATAACTAAGCATAGCATAGATGCTAATCTATGCTGTGCTTAGCTATGCTATACTAAGAACATGGTCTTAGCATAGCATAACTAAGCATAGCATAGATTAGCATAGTCTTAACATAATCTTAGCTAAATCTATCTATGCAATGCTATCCTGTGCTTAGCTAAGCTGTACTAAGAACATGTTCTTAGCATAGCGTAGCTAAGCACAGCATAGAATATCATAGTAGTCTCACCAAGTTGGTTGGGGGAGGGGAGGGGGGGAAGGGGGTTAATCTGAGTCAGTTGTCTTCCCACAGCATGCACGTCTCATCATTTTGGAGACCTTTAACCTGAGCGAGCGAGGTTTCATCTGCTCGGCTGGGGAATCAGGTGTGCATGCGGCAGCATCAGTTTTCATCTCTTCCGGCTTTTGCAGGACCATGACTGATGGCTTTGGCAGAAGCATGACTGATGGCTTTGGCAGAAGCATGACTGATGGCTTTGGCAGAAGCATGACTGATGGCTTTGGCAGAAGCATGACTGATGGCTTTGGCAGAAGCATGACTGATGGCTTTGGCAGAAGCATGACTGATGGCTTTGGCAGGAGCATGACTGATGGCTTGTGCAGGACCTCGTCTGATATCTTGGGCAAGACCATGTATCCCTTCTTGGCAGTAAGTGGGAATCCCACCTCCGGCTTGACCGGGACTGCCATCTTCAGCTTGACTGGGACTGCTGGCTTGGGCAGGACCTCGTCTGATATCTTTGGCAGGACCATGTATCCCTTCTTGGCAGTAAGCGGGAATCCCGCCTCCGGCTTGACCGGGACTGCCATCTTCAGCTTGACCGGGACTGCTGGCTTGGGCAGGACCTCGTCTGATATCTTTGGCAGGACCATGTATCCCTTCTTGGCAGTAAGCGGGAATCCCACCTCCGGCTTCACCGGGACTGCCATCTTCAGCTTCACCGGGACTGCCATCTTCAGCTTCACCGGGACTGCCGGCTTCACCGGGACTGCCGGCTTCACCGGGACTGCCGGCTTCACCGGGACTGCCGGCTTCTCCCGGACTGCCGGCTTCTCCCGGACTGCCGGCTTCTCCCGGACTGCCGGCTTCTCCCGGACTGCCGGCTTCTCCCGGACTGCCGGCTTTACCGGGACTGCCGGCTTCACCGGGACTGCCGGCTTCACCGGGACTGCCGGCTTCACCGGGACTGCCGGCTTCACCGGGACTGCCGGCTTCACCGGGACTGCCGGCTTCACCGGGACTGCCGGCTTCACCGGGACTGCCGGCTTCACCGGGACTGCCGGCTTCGGCATCGTTGGGACTGCCGGCTTGGCCCTGCCCTGGGTCACTGGCTTGGCCCTGCCCTGGGTCACTGGCTTGGCCCTGCCCTGGGTCACCGGCTTGATCTTGGCTGGGGTTAGATCTGAAAATACAGAGACCTGCCCATGTTTGGGTTCCACAGGCCGAATCTGAGGCCGGTTTTGTTTTGCTGACAGTTCAGCAGGCATGACAACTGACTTCTGCTTTCAGCTCTCTAAAGTGTGACTTGTCTTGTCAAGAGGTGGCAGCAGAATGAGGACAGTAACTCTGGGCACTTATATTTATAGGCTCGCCATTGCAGAATTCTAAAATAGAATGTTGGCGGCAGCAGAATTCTAAAATAGAATGTTGGCAGCAGCAGAATTCTAAAATAGAATGTTGGCAGCAGCAGAATTCTAAAATAGAATGTTGGCAGCAGCAGAATTCTAAAATAGATACAGGTCGAGTATCCCGTATCCAAAATGCTCGGGACCAAGAGAATTTTGGATAACGGATTATTCCGTATTTCGGAATATTTTTATATTTCAATGATGTATTTTGAAGTATCTTGCATTTATGCTGTATAAACACATCAAACACATGAAATACACACAAATATATTTTATTTGTTCAAAAAACAAGGTTTCAAACATGAAACAAAATTTGTGTACTATCTCAGGTATTGAATTTGAATGCCAAGCAATCATTGTCTTGCACATATATAATGGCAGTTACATATCATTCCCTCAGACAAATGTCCCCAGTGAGTTTTTAGCAAAAAAAAAATATTTTTTTTTCACTTTCTGGAATGTATGGTTTTCGGAATAATTCGGATAACGGATATTCGGATACGGGATACTCAACCTGTATTGAAAACACAGTATTGATCCTTGCACTTACCGTATATACTCAAGTATAAGTCGACCCGAATATAAGCAGAGGCACCTAATTTTACGACAAAAAAACTGGGAAAACTTATTGACTCAAGTGGGGCCCTCACTCGAGTATAAGCCGAGGTGGGCTTTTTCAACATAAAAACTGTTCTGAAAAAGTAGGCTTATACTCGAGTATATATGGTACTTGTAACTATATTATCTTGCTGGGTGCCTCCAAATGTATGCAGTCACTCCTGCTACACTCATGTGTATCATGCATTTGTTATAGAAAGTAATGTCACATGAAGCCTGTTTCAACGCCTTTATTGGTGCTGTATTGAAGGGGATACGGTCGTATTGTCGACCACACTTAGGTCGACAGTCATTAGGTCGACACCGTTGGGTCAACAGGTGTCTAGGTCGACATAGGTGAAGGTCGACATGCGTTTAGGTCGACATAACGTTAGGTCGGAAGGTCGACATGTTTTTTTACTGTTTTTTTGAGCTGACATGTGCCGACAGGCGGTATTTCATGCCCTACCAACCTCTAGGGCGTGGTGGGAGAATAAAATAGTGTGCCCGGAGCAAAGTGAGCGATGCGAGGGGCTGCGGTTTACATCCAACTGTGTCCATGTCGACTGTGCCGACATTCGTGTAAAAAGACTGCAAAAACCTTGTCGACCTAACCCGTGTCGACCAAACGCTGTTTCGACCTAAACCCATGTCGACATTGTCCCATGTCGACCTTGCCACCTGTCGACCTTCACCTATGTCAACCTAGACACTTGTCGACCTTCCCAACTGTCGACCCAACGGTGTCGACCTAATGACTGTCTAGCTAAGTGTGGTCGACAATACAATCCACACCCGATAAATCAAAGCAAGGGGTTCTATGCACCTAGATTGTACAGTATGCTTTTATTAAACATGTGAGGAGATATTTGGAGGTAATTAAATTGGGAATTAACTGTAGTCTGGGATTTCCGGGTAGATTCTTCTTTGTGGGGGAGAATTGCTATCAGAAAACCATGGGGATGATTCTGGTTCACTTGCAGAAGCTAAATCTCTCTCTAATGGACAAAACCATGTGCACTGCAGGTGGGGCAGATGTAACATGGGCAGAGAGAGTTAGATTTGGGTGCGTTATTTTGTTTCTGTGCAGGATAAATACTGGCTGCTTTATTTTTACACTGAAATATAGATGTCAGATTGAAGTACAAACCCAACCCAAATCTAACTCTCTGTGCACATGAGATGTCAGACTCATTTTGCATTTGGAGAGTTAAAGATGCACTCCATGACATTTCCCTAATTCCTATGTAGATGTTGGGTGGTGTAGGAAGGCTTATAGTGATGGACCAGATGTGGTGTGGATAGGAGATGATGTAGATCAGGGCTGGGCAACACCGGCCCTCCAGATGTTGATGAACTACACATCCCAGGATGCTTTGCATTAGTTTTGCTATGTGGCCATGCTGAAACTGATGCAAGGCATGCTGGGATGTGTAGTTCATCAACATCTGGAGGGCCGGTGTTGCCCAGCCCTGATGTAGATGTTGGGTGGTGTAGGAAGGCTAATGGTGCCCACACACGCACCGATCCCGGCGGTGCGATGGGGTGCGCGCTCCCGCAGCACCTCATCGCACAGTACAAAAAAGTATGTGCTGCACATACTTTTTGTACTAGCTTTTTATCGCATCGCATCACATCGCATGCACATTGCATGCACAAGGCATACGATGCGATGCGTGCTAGTTAAGCACAGAACGCACGCCGGGATCGATGCGTCTGTGGGCACCTTTATAGTGATGGACCAGATGTGGTGAGGATAGTAAATTATGTAGATGTTGGGTAGAGCAGGAAAGCTTATCGTGATGGACCAGATGTGGTGAGTATAGGAGATTATGTAGATGTTGGGTGGTGTAGGAAGGTGTGTAATGATGGAATAGATGCTGTGAGCTGTAAAAGTAGGTGAGGAGATGAGTAATGTAGATGTTGGATGGTATACAGTAAGTATTAGTATACAGCAGTAAACCTTGCCCGATGGATGAAATAATGGTCCGTTGTATCGGAGTGTGTGCAGATACAACAATGTCGTCCCATTTATGGATTTGGTAGGGAATGGGATCATTGGGTCAACCTAAGGATGGTCAACAGTCATTAGGTCGACACCGTTGGGTCTACATACCTCAAGGGGTCTAGGTCGACATGGATTATGTCGACAGTCAAAAGGTCAACATGGGGTTTGTTTACCCGAATGTCGACACAGTCGACATGGACACAGGTTTAAGTGTGCTCGCCATGCTTCCTGCACACTATGTTATTCTCCCACCACACCCTAGTGGATGGTAGGGAAAGAAATACCGCCTGTCGGTTAAAAAAAAAAACGGTGGAAAAACCCCATGTCGACCTTTTGACTGTCGACCTAACCCATGTGGGTAAGGATTCATGCCTGCTTTTTTAGAAATTATATTTTAGTATCTTTTTTTTGCCAACATAACACTGTTTTTAGGTAATAAATTTGACTTTTGAACCTACTTTCCGGCGCCTGTTTTAAGTTATCACACCCATCCACTTTCTGCATGTGTTGACCTAACACATGTTGACCTTGAGCCATATCAACCTAGACACCTGCCGACCTTCCAGTATGTCGACCTAATGACTGTCGACCATCTTTAGGTCGACCAAACGACCATATCCCTTCAGTATTCTGGACTGTGTCTCCCCTCCTGCTGCTTTGTGTCACCAGGGGAAGGCTTGCATGAGTCTATATATTAAATAGCTTCCATACAGTGGCGTAACTATAGAAGGTGCAGGGGATGCAGCTGCTATGGGGCCCGAGGGCTTGGGGGGGCCCGAGGATGCAGCAGGCAATCCCCTGCATCCTCTATAGATACAGCACTGCCTGCTACCTTTTCCGTCAGATCCGGGAATGAGGCGGGTGCTGGGACAGGACAGGCTGCGTTTAGCGCCAGACTAGAGGGCGCTGCAGCTGCCCCATCCATTTGCCGGGCGTTTGCACACTGAGATTGTGGCGTGCTAACAGCGTGCGCCCGGCGGGCGGCAGCTCCCGCAGGGACGTCGGAGAGACAGCGATATAAAGCTCAGCTAATAGTAGGTAACGGGAGGGGGGATTATATGTGCCTTAAACTTAAAAGCCGTTTTGTGCCTGCTGCCTTCTTCTCACCTGAATATCCCTGTGACAGCAGCCCCCCTCTCCCACCTGCGCGTGCCTATAGACCCATCAGCAGGTGTCAACCTGCTTCCACCCTCTCACCTGAATGTGCCTGCCACCCCCCCCCCTGTGACAGCCTGCCCCCTCACTAAGATGAAAGTACCCCCCCCCCCCCAGTAAGTGTGTGTGCCTGCACAGCCCTTCCCTGCAACAGTCTGCCTCCCTTATCTTACCTGCATGTACCCACTGATTTCCCCCCCCACACCACAAGTGACAGCCTGCTTCCTCCACTCTGGCTTTTGAGCATGCCTGCAACCCCCTGCAAGTGACAGCCTGCCACCATTTTCTCCTGCACATGCCTGTGACACCCCACCCCCAGTGGTGCAAGTAGAATTTTTTTCTTGGTGGTACTGATAGCTTCCACCAAAAATGGGCGTGGCCATGTGTCATGAGGGGGCATGGTCACACAAAGCTAGGGGAGTGACTTATACCCACTTTAAACCAAAATCCTTGGTTAGACCTGATCTTTGTACACAGGAGTTTCCAGGGTTGAACCCAGCTTTATACCCCATTTACACAGCACTATGTCCCAGGTCGGACCCAGGTCTGCGCCATTTATACTGAACCTGGGTCAGCCCTGCTTTTCCCTTTGGATGACATTAAAAAATGTCCATTTTAGGACTGATAAACTTCCAGTCAACCTTCCGTCATTGATTAAAAAAATAAAATAAAAAAGACATGAAAAGTTAGCATTGAAAAATGTCGGTTTGTTTATTTTGTTAAATATTTTTTCAAAAAGTTTTATTCAGTGCTCAAGGACACATAGCGGTATAAAAGTACAGCATCAACCATGTGAGCTCCCCTGTGGAACCTGGGTTGGGACCATTTACACCACCCACGACCCAGGTCTAACCAGTGTTTAACTTCGGTCAGGACCTGGGTAGGAAACCAGTGTTACTGGACCAGGGTGGCCCCTTTTACACCAACACTGACCTGTGTCCAACCTGGGTTTCTCACTTGGTGTAAAAGGGGTATTAATGACAATAGTAGCATGGCATTGGGAGACAGGGAATGAGAAACAGGGAATGACTGGGGGTGGGTTGGCTCTTGCTTGGGGAGAGCCGGGCAGCTTGTACTTACAATTGTGGAGCCTGCTCTTCATGCTGTCGGCACCGTGTGACAGGCTAAATCAGCAGTAGCCAGTAGCTGCATACAGCACCAATCATAACACTGGGTGGGCGGGCTGCGGATGCATTATATTTAGACTTACAATAAAAATAGAATTGACAGTGGGTCAGGGAATAAGTGGTACTGCGTACCTGCAACATATTTCTTACAGGTACTCCGTACCACGCCGTACCCCCTTACTTGCAACACTGATTACACTACTTACATTTTGATATGGTCAACAACCTAGCTGCATACATGCAATTTGAAAACGTTCAAGCTAGGTTTAATACTGTAATCATATGAATGTATATTTTCTAAATAATGTGTGTAAATAACAATCTATCATGTACTGTTTATGTACAGTATATATAGGTGTATAGCTAGATGGTGACCCAACTTATGTACTGTACAACCACAACAACCAATAGTAAGGTTTTAATCATAAGTTTGTTTAACAATATAAGGAGGATGTTGACAGACAATAATTGATGTCCTTGGCGAATCAGCATTGAACACAAGTAGCAAGCAACCTGTTAAATAACTCACTAGAATGTGGTACATCAGGAGTAAACCTGAAAGTGTCTGTCTGATCCTCATGGGATCACTATGAAGTCTCAGAGAATGCTGTATACATTCTTTTGAGAGGAGCGCCAAAGAAAAATTATAAACCTACTAGTGTAGGTGTAGTTGGTCTGATGCTGGCCATACATCAGAGTAACTTTTTTCCAACCATCCAACAAGTTGGTTGGATGGAATAAAAACCTGGTACTGGATGTGAGCAAATATCATTTTATAATTCTGTAATTAGCTCCAAATCTCTGGAAAGGGACAAAAACGGTCAGACAAAATGCTGTAGTTACATCTGTTTGATTTAAACAATTTGACTGAATGTTTTTGTCCATTTTCCTGGGTTTGTGAGCAAAATAAGGATTGTCCTTTGAACTGAAAATCTGGTTCTGTATGGGAGCAACCAACCAGCTAATGAGCTGAAAATTGCTTTAGTGTATAGCCAGCATTATACCACAAATATAAATGAGTGCAGTAGATCACTGTTACCGAGTTCACAAAAGCCTAAAGTTTCTTCCTCACAATGATGTTAAGCATCTCTATCCATTCAAGCTCCAGTTGTAGGATAAGCTAACTTGATGGTATATGGTCATTAGGCTGACACTGAAGGTTGACATGGGCCAAGATCGACACCTGAAAAGGTCTACATGGGCTTAAGTAAACCGGGGCATTAGGTCGACATGGTCAAGATCGATAGTCAAAAGGTCCAAAAAAAAAAGTGAAAAACCCCAACATTTGCCGACAGGCGATGTTTCATGCCCTACCATTCACTAGGGTGTGGTAAGAGAATTAAATAGTGTACAGAATTTAGCGAGGCACCATGTCGCTCGAGCGTGTCGACATTCGGGACAAAAAAGTAAAAAAAAAAAAAAACATGTCGACCTTTCCAGGTGTCAACCTTGGCTCGTGTCCACCTTCAATGGTTTACCCAATGCATGTCGTCCTTAGTCCTGTCGTCCCTATGACCCATCCCCAACTTGATCACTCTTAAGTTGCCCATACACGGTACAATATTTCTGTATTTTTTGCACTAGATCACATTGCACGCGAGTGCATGCGGTTTGCATGTGATGCGATCCGAAGCTAGTTAAAAAAGCACAGGCTGCAAATACTTTGATGGAATGTGATCAAGTGGCGTAACTTTAAGTTGTGCAAATCAGTACAATATAATTAAAATAGATCCTCTTTTTTCCCTTCATCAGTTTCCCGTATTGCCAGTTATCTTGTTGATTATTTTTATGTGTTTCCACCATTTTTTGGCAGCCAGCGTACCAGTATATCCAAGTAGTATATAATCATACTAGTTGCTAGTAAGTTGGTATTCACATCCAGTCAGTGGCTTCCCTTTAGCTTAGAGCAGACTTGCCCAACCTCAGTCTTTGATGCATACTAAGGGAGGGGAGTATTCAATTATGTCTGTACAGTATGTTTCGGCTAGCTGAAAAATTTGGATATTCCTATTGATTGTGGCCTTTTACAAATGATTTTTCCACCGGATGCAGGTTCTGCACCAGTGGTAGTCGATAATTGCAGCATTTTTCACTAAAACACGCGGATCGGCGAGTAATTTGCCCATCCATGTGTTTTCCTACCGTGATGATTTTTCCAACAGTCAAAAAAATCAGTGCTAATTGAATAGGACAAATGTAAAAGTGTAGATTTTCTTACTGTTTTAAAAATATGCAGGAGTTGAATACCCCCCTTTCAGTCCAGGTATTAATGATGTCCTTGATTGAGCACCAGTGACTAATACCGCTTTCAGACTTACTCCAAAATCATGGGTTTTTGCATATGAACGTGCATCAACCTGGGATTTTGTTATGTCTGAAAGGCACCAACCAAGGACTGTGTTCCCGAGTCCCCGAACCTACAATTGACCTGGGTTTTTACTGGGTCTTTTTTCCCCGGTTGGTGACCCGGGTTAAGTGTGAATGACGCAACCCTGGAATTTGCTCTCTGGCTGCTTGAAATGGTTTTCATTGGCCAGGAAGAGTCACCTGATGCCTGCTGAATATAATCAGTGGCAGCTGGAGAGGGCCAGACGCCACACATGAGGGACACAGTGCGCAAGTGCCAGAGGGTGTTGAGTGAAGAGCCTTGTTTACAAGATATGTGTGAAAGTCTTTACTTTAACATATGTTTTACTACGTGAATAAAAAGTGTTTGAAAAGGAAAACTGGTATGGCACAGTATTGTTATTGATATATGATACATGGAATGTCAATTATTACGATTGTAAACCAAACCCAGTCCATTTAGGGCTGTTCCCACATTTACATGACCTCATTATTGTGTGCCTGCAAACCCTCCCCTTATGGTGACACTTCCTTAAAAACTGGGAAAACCATCTTTTGTCTAAAAGATGGTTGGCCCACCCAGGAATTTCCCGGCTCTGTGGAGTAGTGTGAAAGGGGGGTCTAGAACAAAATCCCGGGATTTTGCAGAAGAATAAATCTGGGGTCTGCGCATATTCCCGGGCCATATGTCTGAAAGTGGTACCTTTTTTAATGATCTGTGCTGAAGCCTGGATATCACTCAAACCTGCAATATTAGTGTGCCTTGATTAACAAGTTTGGGAATGCCTGGCTTAGTGTATGTGACACAAGAAGGGATATTTTGATCTACATTTTTAGAATAATCTCTCCTACTATTTCTGAATGTTTGAAAAGTTACCAGTGATTTAAATAGTTCCTAAGAAATGTTTTACATGATAAAGAACAAATGTAACATGTAAAACTTTGTATTACCTGACACAAGATTTGTGTTAAAATAAAAACTAAAAAAATGTTGGTTAAGTGGAAATATATTGTAGCTGGTCTGTATAGTGAGGGATCTGTTCAGTGGAGCTAAGCTACTGCATCCATACGCCTGATCTTCTCACTGTTCCCTGTGCTAGTGGCAGTCCTTGATGGAAACCGCTGAGAATGTTCGAAAACCCTTGAAGCCAAGTCAAGTAATTGTGCAAAGCTGCCTGTGAATGTACAGTAATGCTAGGAAAGAACATCTTGATTAGGTTAAATGTTGGATAATCTACAGCAAAGACCATTACCAGGAAATGCACCAGATTGTGGAACAGATTTACTTGTTACCACATATAAGCAGACGTCTTTTTGCCAACATTTTCTTATAAGTCAGGAGTTGTAATTTGCTTGCATACAAATTGCGGTGTTTTTTTATTTTTTCTATACAAAGGATGCAAGAACATTGGAGAGGGCATATTAAAGGATATGATACTATGTGGCATTCATGCTATATATATATTATGCTTATTGGTCATTAGCTTATTGATGTATTTTGAAAATGTAATACAGTACCAAGAAATGCAATATGTAGTAAAGCATCAGACATAAAAGATTACAGTCTATAATATAGTCCTAGTTGTATTTTGCAGGGAAAGGCGCCCTGCCCATTTATTTTATTTTTTTACGGATTACCCCACGCCCTGTACCTTTCAGAATAGTCTTCTGTGCCCTTGTGCCACCCTCCGCCGCTCTGTTAAGCTGAGAGTGGCAGAGAGGCAGGATGTGGCTGTGGGAGCTGTGCTGACAGCCGCTCTCATTAGAGGAGATCAGTGCTGAGCGGCCTGTCAGCGCGGCGGCGGTGGGCAGAACACGGCTGGAAGAGCTGACATGCTGCTGAACTCAGAGCAGCATTTCATGCTCTTTCAGTCACATCCAACGCCCTTGCTGCGCTGACAGGCCGATCACTTTTGGGGATGGCCATCGTTGTCTTTGCCATTGATGGTAAAAGTGCAACTGTCCTTCAATAGTGTAAAACTATGCATAGTTTAACATGTCGATGGTCATCCATTATGTTTGACTGATTGGCCTGTGGGACAATCAAAACACATGGGCCGGGTCTTGTAGGTGTCAGGGGCGGAGCTATGCCCCGGCACTTTGGGGACAATTACTACTGCAACCCTATTGATGCCTCTGGAAACGCCTGCGCCGTTATTTGGGGGGGGCGGGGGGGTGATCCCTGCTCGGTGATGGGGGCCTAAAAAAAATCCTAGAGTGATCACTAAGTCCTGTATACAGTCTGAGAAGCCATCTGTATTAGTGGGATTCCTTTCATTGTGCAACTCTGCTTCTGCCCACGACATCTCAGTATATTAATATACTAATAGTGAGCGTACACAGCACAGGCAGTGTACGTAGGAGGAACACATCTCAGACATTACGTTTAGCACTGCTGTGCATGGCTAATTGCATGTGCAATCTCTTGTGATGGGTTGGGATCATTTGGTCTACAGCACAGGTCTTCAACCTGTGGCCCTCCAGATGTTGTGGAACTACATGTCCCAGCATGCCCTGACAGTTTTGGCATGCCCTTATAGGAAAAAAAATGTGGCAATGCATGTTGGAACATGTAGTTTCACAACATCTGGAGGGCCACAGGTTGAAGACCCATGGTCTACAGCATGATGGTTGACAGTCATTAGATCGACACCATTAGGTCAACATGGAAAAGGGCGACATGGTTCTAAGTCGAAAGGTCATTAGTTCCACAATGTGTATGTCGACAGTCAAAAGTTTGACATGTTTTTTTTTACCTGAATGTCAACACAGTCGACATGGACACAGTTTAAAGTGCACCTCATCCCCTCGCATCGCTTGCTGCGCTCGCAATGTGTCGGGCACGGTGCCTCGCTGCACTCGGCACACTATTTTATTCTCCCACCAAGCCCTAGTGGATGGTAGGGCATGAAATACCGCCTGACGGCACATGTCAGCTCAAAAAACCAGTGCAAAAACCCCATGTCCAACTTTTGACTGTCGACCTAGACAATGTCGAACTAATGACCTTTTGACCTAGAAACATGTCGACCTAGACCCATGTCGACCTTTTCTCATGTCGACCTAATGGTGTTGACCTAAAGACTGTTGACCATCATGCTGTAGACCAAATGACCGCATCCCCTTGTGACACAAGTGGATGTAATACACACCTTTTTTCTGAAGATTGTGTCCATTTTGCTTTGTGGCACACATTTAAAGACTTGCATCAATTTGTTGCCATTTTCATTTAAGCTGTGATGAAATGTTAGTTTTTTTTAAATGGATGTTCCATGCCTAGATGGTATCATTATGTATATACCCAAATAATGTTCTGCTTCATACCCTCCTACAGAGCAGTTTGTGTGTAACACCAGTGTGAAGAATGTGGCCGCCTAATTGAACCATGTTTAGAATCATCCATTTGATAAATAACTTACAGTAGTTAAGTTTTCATCTCTATTAGGGATGCCATTCCCGGAATTTGGGATTGAAAAACTCTCAAACCCGGGATTTTTTTTTGGTACTTGTTTCCTAGAATGGCGGGCATCGCATGCCATTATAATGGCATGCGATGCGACCGATGCGATGCCCGCAATTTTAAATAGAAATGCATGGTAAACTGTAAATCGCGTCGGTCGCATCGCATGCGGCAAAAAATTTGCATGCAATGCGACCGACGCGATTACCGATTTTACATAGGGAACAATGTAAAATGGCCCAATTGACCCGATTTTACATAGGGAACAATGTTAAATGGCCCACAGACCCCAAATAGCCACCCTGAAGTGTGAAATGCCCCCCCCCCCCAATTGTTAACGCCACCCCACCATCAACGTCAACCCGAAGCGTGGCGAGCGCGGCGCTACGCGTCCTCCGACCTTTTCATACCCCCACTATCCACATCGGCGTGGAGTTGAGCATAGAAAGTGTGGTGAGTCCGAAGCGTGGCGAGCGCACGCGGATACCTGTGAAGCCCGCGAGGGGACGCGTATAGCTTTGAAGGTATCCACGTCCCCTCGCGGGGCTCGCCACACTTCGGGCTAGGTGGCTCGCTGCGCTCGCCACGCTTTCTATTCTCAACTCCACGCCGTCGTGGATAGTGGGAGTATGAAAAGGTCGGAGGACGCGTACCGCCGCCCCTCGCGGGCTCGCTGCGCTCGCCACACTTCGGGTTGACGTTGATGGTGAGGTGGCGTTAACAATTGGGGGGGCCATTTCACACTTCAGGGTGGGTATTTGGGGTCTGTGGGCCATTTAACATTGTTCCCTATGTGAAATCGGGTCAATTGGGCCATTTAACATTGTTCCCTATGTAAAATCGCGTCGGTCGCATCGCATGCGATTTTTTGGCCGCATGCGATGCGACCGACATGATTTTTTTGCCTGTGATGCCTAAGATCAATATCGTGGGCGCCGTTCTAGGAAACAAGTACCTTTTTTTTTTTTTACTTTCTCCAAAAGAGCACTCGGTAGCTGAAGGGCTGGGGTTGAAGGGAAGGCTGGCTGGAGGAAGGGATTGCAGCCTTGTTTATAGTACTGAATCGGGCCCTATATCGCTATCAATGCCTGCAGGTAGCTATCAGTGTCCTTTGTTGGCTGCACATGCAGCTCAATCTGAGAATATTGTCAATGATGGGATACTCCTGGATGTGGCCACTGATGATACCATTTGTGTGGGAGTTCAAGGGAGATTATGAGTGACTTTGTATTGTTTGCATGTCGTCTAATGTGTAGCATACAAGGTGCACTTTTCTCCTTTGTTTTGAAGACCTATGCATTTTATACAGTTCTACTTTTGTTTCCAGTAAACCAGCAATTTCTGAAACCTACGCTAATACTCTTTTTCCCATATAAAGTCGTAGTTGGAACGGTTTAAAAAGATCGGTCAAAATGTAAAAACTGGAGATTAAAAAAAGATTTAGAAGAATTTCAAATGTGAAGCCTCATACTCCCCTGTTTTTTGTTTTTTTTTAAAGAAAATGCTTAGAAAGGACCTTCTGAGCAATATCTTTTTAAAATATTGTATACAAGTAATAAATACATTTCATGCAATTATGTTCTTTTTCTATTGACATTTCTCTAGTATCTCCGGTGGACAGTTGTCACGTTACATAATTGTGTATACCGTAAGTCCACCTCTAAAGGTGCCCATACATGTTGCGATTTTAACTTTTAAAATCGCACCGTGTACCTGCGGGGATGTGATGCGATGCGTGTCCCCGAGGGTACAATATTGTATAGCACAAATAGTATCTGCAGGCAGTACTTTTTGTGCTACATCGCATCGCATCAGTTTTGTAGTACATGCGATGTGATGTCCATTAGGTAGCTATAAACTCAAAAAAAAAAAAGAGGCTAAAATCACATTGCACCCGCACAGTACAGTAGATTGCTTCGCATCCCCCTACAAGTGCCAAAATTGCACGGCACAAATGAAGTTCAAAACGCACAGCACACATCGCAACGTGTATGGGCACCTTAAGTCAATAAATGCTCAATCAGTAATGCTCTTGCTTTTTCAGCCATGGTTATTACAGACTTGCGTAGCCTGCTCTATCTATGGCAATAAGCCAAAACTTGTCATTTTAAATTACTTTTCTATTTAAGACTATTGAATTTCTGCTGCACTCCACAAAGTAAAATAACGTAGTTAAAATGTAGCCCTGTGTTAAACGAATTTGGCTAGAACACATTGTTCACATACGATATACTGTATACCTGATTCTTTCATTTATTGTTTTGTGTCAGTATAGAACATGTCTATGATAACAATAACAATGTAGGGCATCATTAAGTTATCTGCAGTTATTTACTGCGGATATTTTAACCCCCTGGAGATAGTCAGTTGTCCCCAGTGTCAACAGTTATTGTGGATTGTTTTGTTGTTGGTCTGTCTGAGGTAGACAACACAATATACCCATTAACCATTATACCTATTAGGCTGTTTTTTTTCTTCTATTTTTACTGGGAAGGCACCTATTTGCAGCAGCAGGGATCTGGGCAGCGGAGGCTGGGAGCTTGTAGCACTATTTGCGGGGCGGGAAGCACTGCTGAATTGAAAAGACTGGCCAGACACTGATTGGCTGAAATTCAGCAGTGTTTCCTGCCCGGCAAATAGCGCTACAAACTCCCAGCCGCTGCTGTCTGGGTCAGTAGCTCTCACACCAGCCAGTAACCCGTGCTAGCTAGCAGGGTTGAAATCCTGGGAATTTGGCCTTTCAAACCAGCACTAGTCGCGGGTTGTTCCCGGGGCCAACCCAGGAATTTTGGCTGGTGTGAAAGGGGTATTAGTGCTTTGTATCTCTCCACTTTATCGCCCTCCATGCTTTTATACATACCTCCTTAGGTCTTGTGGATTTATCGGTTTGAAAAAAATGCTTCCTTTGTGATTATCATTTTCCTCTTAATATGTTTAAAAGTTTCCATCTTACCACCTACACTATATCTGCTCTCTTCTCTGGTTAACATACAGTAACGTAGCAATACAATGTATTCCATTTTTTCAAGATACCAGGAGTATAAAGAGTCAATAGATTTGATCAGGAGCATGTAAGACGGCAGTGTAGTAGAGAGACTGCCACTGAATTCAGTCTGACCTGTTTTTGTATAAACAACATCATATTCGAAAGTCAATTATCTCCAAAGAACAATGTGTTCTGTGGCTAGAGAAAAGCCTGTCAGGAGAGGATGGTGAAAAGGGAATCGGCGCAGGAGTGAATATTAGTCCATTGTGTTCTGTATAATGTCAGACAAGAGGTCTCTTTTGTGTATGTGTCCGGAAATGAGAAAAGATTGGGCAGCATCTTGATGCTATTTTCTAAGTGGTAAATTGCAGATTAAGTGCTGATTTGAGGCAAGCCTTGATAGAAGAAATTAGATTATAAAAACAGCATATCTGTTTGATGACACAATAGGGTATGAGTGAATTCAATATGATTGGTGCCATATCTTCTCCCTGCAAGTCCCCCACACCCTGCAGCCATGTTACTTCCGGTATTTTATTTGTTAGAAATGTCAGAAATCTCTTTCACAATTCCTAATCTTTTAGTCGTCTTATTGTCTGTAAGCCATTATAGCTCTTCAAAAAATGTTTATCTTTTTCTAAAGGGAAACTTCTAGGGATCATTGCACACCCCTTTTTTGTAGCCACACATGTATTATATTTGCAAACAAAGTGAACACTATATTTTTGAATTATTTCCTAAAGGAATTTATGCAAAATTGCCTAATTCCCACGCATCTTGTGCATGATTTGTGGAAACACAAAGTAGTTGCATGGGTCTAGCGCTGAACTGTATGGCGGTTGACCAAGCTCCTGGATGTGTTCATGGGCCAGAAAATCAACCACTTTACTGGACTTGGGGACAGTTGCATTGTCTTGATAAAGAAGGGCACCACTACCGCGACTTCAGCTCACTGTATCATTACAATCTGCTTACAGTACAGGGCTGCAATCAGAAATTGTAGAGCCTGGGACTATTTAACTAGGCAGCCCCATCCTAAGATGCATTATGGGACATTGCATAAAGGTAGGCTTACCATACTATCCCTTTAAACTAGGGCACTCAATTCCACAGGTGGTTTGGCTGGCTGGCTTAAAGCATGCATTTCACCTGGTTTAATTAACCAAAGTACCTGTCTAGTTCACAAGTGCCCTAGTTTAAACAAATAGTATGGTGAGCCTGCAGATAGGCATATCACCACAAAACTGCAGAAGCAATTCAGAGTATATGTACAGGGAATGCATGTTTTTGAAAAGTCCTCCATTTACATTACATACAATAGAGTAACATAGTAAATAAGGTTGAAAAAAAGATGTTAGTCCATCGAGTTTAACCTATTTGACTTGTAACTTCTGACTTGAGTAAGTCACATCTGTATGATTCCCTTAGTGGCCAAAATGTATCTAGTTTTTATTTAAATTTTTTAACAGTAGTTGCTGTAACCAGCCCAAACGTCAATGAGTTCCAGAATTTTACTTCTCTAATGGTGAAGAATTCTCTTCTTAATTCAGTGTCCGAAGTATAGACCTGTTAGTGAACAAATCATCTCCCAGTTCCATATGATTCCAAATTCTGTATTTGAACATGCTAATCATGTCTCCTGTCAACTTCCGTTTCTCCAGTGTAAACCTATTCATCCTGGTTATCCTACCTTTGTATTCTAGTGATTTGAGACCTTGTACTAGCTTAGTCACCCTTCTCTGTACCTGTTCGAATTCATTTATGTCCATTATAAGGTGTGGCGGCCAGAACTGAACACAGTATTCCAAGTGTGGTCTCACCAATGCCTTGTAAAGAGGCACGATCACATTGGCATTCCTTGAATCCATTCCCCTTTTAATGCATGTTAGTGTGCTGTTTGCTTTTGCTGCTGGACTTAAGCAGTGTGCCCAATTTTTCATCTATGATGACCCCCAAGTCTTTCTCTGCAGCAAAATTCCCTATAATAACATTCAGCCTTTAAGAAGCTTGTTCATTTCTGTTCTCATAATGAATTACTTTACATTTATCAACGTTAAACTGCATTTTCCACCTTTCTAGTTTTATTAAGTCACTTTGTAGTGTATCCACATCCTCTCCTGAGTTAATTTCCTCTTTCAATTGTGTGTTGTCTGCAAACAGTGCAATCTTATCACTAGGTCACTACCTATATCATTAATGAATATATTAAACAAGCACCTTACCCCAGATGGAATTTGTCATTTACCACCACTTTCTGTTCCCCATTGTGCAACCAGTTTTTAATCCAATTACAAATTTTATCTCCTAACCCTAAGTTACCTAGTTTTATTAATAACCTTTTATGAGGCACCGTGTCAAAAGCTTTAGTGAAATCAAGAATTACATCAACAGATTTACATCAACTGCTATTACATCAAATGCTATTGTGTAGCACACCAGATATCAGTACTAGGAGCCCCAAATGTACCCATCTCTCCACCCAGGCATGAGACTCCAGTCCGGGGAGAACCACCTGATGGCAGCCCTGGCTGGCTACACCGTGGTTTTCTTTTTTTTTTTTTTTTTTTTTACACATCCAGTAGAATGTTTCAGTGAACGGCATTCAGGAATGCCGGAATGACTTATGGTAATGTACATATGGTGCGATCTGGTGGTCACCGATCGATTCGATATTGGTGGCCGGAGGAATGGCAGGGGCCATGCTATATTAAGCAGCAATGGCCCTTCTTTCGATCTAGCAGAAAGACTTGCCTGTAAAGTGTTTTGCTTTTGAATCAGATGCCGCAGAGCCACGCATCAGGATCAAATGCGGCTTAATACTGTGCAATTCTGACTAACTTTCTATTCGATTTTGAATATATAGTCAAAATTGAATGTAGTCAGAAGTGCACCATGTGTACACAGCATTAGTGTGTATCCTGTTAAAGAGATTTGCAGAGATCATTTTTTTTATTGCCAGCCATGCTAACATCCACCCTTCACTTTACATAGAACGCATATTGGACTCCTTACACTTTTACTGTGATATGTGGAAGTACTTGTAAGTATTTCAAACATTAAAATTAAGGCACATAGCGAATCGGCAGACATTTGCTGTTTACTTGCAGAAAATTGTCTCCATTGAATGGGGAGAATCGTTTTTCGGACAAAAATTTGCCGTTAGCCCGGATAAATGCCAGATTCGCTGTAAACTACGGCGAATCTGAGGCATTGAATACTGGCCTAAGTCGGAATAGGATGTACATAAAGCTGAATACTATACTACTATGTTTTAATAGATCGTTTCCTATGCTTTGTATTAGCCATTTAAATTTATCAAAATACTGTACTGTAGGTGTGAAAACTGGCAAACAAACATTTTCATAATGACCTGCAATGTTTACCTTAAATAGGAAATGTTTTTTATTTTTTTTACGCAACATTTTTTATTTGATTTTATATAACAATGATGCTGGAATTTTTAGCGGCTATTATGCGCATCTCTGACAGAGGTTGGCACTCAAAGGGTTAATAATGCAATATATTTCACATGAACAGAGGCTTGGCAGGAGGCAATAAGCATTTATTGGCTTAGATTCTCCTCCCAAATACCACAATTGTTTGTTTGGCCTAGAAATTATTGGTAGCTGAACAAGTTTTCGTTTTTATATTTAAGTTAAGATCACTATTTGTTTAATTATATACTCTAGCCAATTTGTTTCTATGTATCTATACTAACTGTATAACTAGGATTTTTTCCCACTTTGTAAGACACAAGGGAAATGAAGTAATAGGATAACATATATTCTCAACTGTTTTTTCATGGATTTAGACGTGACCAGCAGCTGCTCACAGTCGCAGGCAGTAAACAGCATAGCAGTAGCTGTCAGATACTAACTTTTGATGATAAACATTGGTAACTAGACCATGACATTTGTAGAACAATCTAATAAACCATTGTTTTTCAACCTTTTTCAACTCTTGGCACACCAAACAAGCTTTTTAACTTGCCATGGCACATTATTAGACCCGCACTGGGAAAAACACATTTGCCCCCCACAGGAAAAAAAAAAGAGCATTGACCCCTATATGAAAAAAATAATCACTGGTCTCCACAGATACCAAAAATAAAATACATTTAACCCTCACATGAAAGATCTCATTGACTCACAGAGAAACGGTACCGTCCCAGCTCATCTGTTTGCAGAACACAAAAGACTGTATGCCCATGCCAATTGTTTTCAGCGTGTGGTGAACCAGGGAGGGGAGAGTGAAAAAGAAAAATTACCCACATGTGAACACCATATGAGTCACATCCTAGATGTCATGGTGTTACCCTAGGGGGCTAGTGTGTACCGTATAACAGAAAGACACCCATACAGCTCCTCGCCTGTGACTCATTGTCTCTATGGGCAGTATTCAATGAGAAAAATTCTCCGTGTTTTATGGAGAATTTTTGCTTTTTTCACCCTGGACGGAGCATTTTGCTCTCCAAAAGTGAACCACCCTATTCAATGTGAAATATTCGCCGTCTTTCTAAGTGATTTTCGCCGTCTCTCTCCGTGTAGAAATTCTCCATCTTTTGATGGAGAGCTGGAATGTGAACTTTTAATCTAAAAGTTTTTTTTTTTTTTTTTTTTTGGTGTCAAAAAATCAGGTTTTTTTTTCTGTGAAGGGGCATGTTATTTTTATTCACGTGCTTATAGCACATGAATATATATTTAATTAAAAAATATATATTTTTTTGAATTTTTTTTTTTTTTTTTTTACACAGTGTAGCCAGCAGGGGGCTGGAGCGCTCGAACCGCTTATTAGATATTCATATATTCACTGCACCCGATGCACGTTCGGGTGCAGTGAATACTGGGTCCCCCGCTGGCTATAGGGGGGGGCAGCCTGTGCTGCCTGGGTCCCGGGGGGGCCCCCTACCCTCCACATATGTTCTGGGGCATCCAGGGAGACTTTAATCTCCCTGGATGCCACCGTCCCACGGCTCCCTGTCAGCTCCCTGCCGCGGACGCTCGTCCGCTGCAGGGGTTAAGACTCGCCGCGAGTGGCGGCGAGTCTTAAATACGTTGAATAGTGGGAGCAGGAGGCTCCGGAACACGGCGAGTGCATGGCGAGAGAAAAAATCTCTCGCCATGCACAGAGAATTTTCTACATTGAATACTGCCCTTAATCTGATTTATAGCCTGTGCAGTATTGGGGCAACTTCTTAAGTGACAAGCCCTTAATTCAGGACTAGTACTGACATCAAAGTGAAAGAAGGAGCAATAATAGCCACTTCCATCAAATGGGTATTCATGTATGACAAAAGGCAGAGTGGTCAGCAGCCAGATCTGGACCCACTGACGTCAGAGTTGCGTGGTCTAATTCCTCGATACAGACACAGATGGTGGTAGCTATAAATTGGTTTGGACATCTCTAGTTCTGGTGGAACACTTGATAACCGCTCAAACCACACAAGTCTACCACGGAATTGTGGTTATAAAATGCTGTTTTAAACCTTTACATACAGATTTAGCCAAGCTCATCTATCCAACCTATGGCAGTTGGATCGCCAATTGCGGCAAAGTATTGAGCAATGTGACTATTGTGGCATATGGCGTTGCCGGTGAGTGTAATGTTTATGTTTATCCACCAGATGTCACTTTTGAAAATCATCATTGCGCATGTGTGAGGTCTCCAATGAAATACAGTACAATAATAAAATCCAATAACTACTTTACTGTGTGTTAAATGCAGTAATGTATGCTTTACAGATGTGCACTGGGCTACGAGATCACTGAATACAGATCAAGAACTGTAACTAGAAATGTAAACATACAGTACATAACCGCCTGCCATCTATTGTGACCTAACGTTTAAGGCCACAGCACTGTGCCTAGGGTTCAGATCCCACTCGGGAGCAATTCAGTAAGGGTGGGCTAAGCTTGGCATACATTTCCCCACCAAGTACTTGGGGCTACAGTATGTGGGAACCCACTCTTATGGATATAAGCTTGGCATACACAAGTAAAGTGGAAGCAAAGCATAAATATATACACATTTTAAGGTAGAAAATAATAATAATTAAAAAAAAAGTGGAATAAAAAAAAAAGATTCGCTCTGTAGTGGGATCCGAACCCTAGGCATAGCGCATAGCATGCTGTGGCCTTAAACACTAGTCCATTAAGGATACTGTACCTCCAGACTGTCACACTATACACACCTGATGCAGGAAGTCTCTTGTAATTAGATGGTCAGTAAATGTCGGTGGCGCTCAGCGTTTGTCACATAGTATGCAGTATTTTATTCACAAAAAATATAATAAATATTTAATGTAACTGCTTTTGTAAGTCTAGTAGTAGTCTTGGCCTGCCACAGTTTTGTTAATATCCTACGTAGTCACATACTGTATTCAGCATCAGGACACGATGGGATTTGTATGTTTAGCTTAGTCCGCCCTTTCAGCTCGTGTACGTTTTTCCATGAGTCCCTGAGGCTAAATGAGACTGCTGTACATAGCATAGTGTATTTACAAATTGGTCGTAGCCAAGACTATCAGCATGAGGGAGCCGACCCTTATGGAGCTTTGCTCGGCATACACCGGTAAAGTGGAAGAAAAGGCGGTGATGGCACTATACTGTAGTTTTCATTAGTATAGCAATCGCCACCCAGTTGCCGAGCAGTGTAAGTACATACTTTCACAATAGTACGCCTTTGTGCACCATAACAGGACATTTCTCATGGTGGGACAATGAAGCCAGGATGGCAGTCCAATAAGTTAGATGAGCGTGGCTACATCTGTATATTTGCTAGATTTTTATGTGAAAGTCTCTTAAGCAAAAGCGCGTAATTGCAAAGTTCAGAACAATGCAGCGGTTCTCATGTTGTGTGTCCCGACCATCTCATAATGGGGAGGTGACTCCAAATTGCTGACTGTCAGGCTGATGACTTCTATGATCTCTCGGTACTTATGTAGTATCTGGGCGTCCGATTTAGAAATCGGATCACATCGCATGCGACCAAATCGTATGCGATGGTCAAGATTTTTCCATAGGATTCAATGTTAAAATGGTTTGAGTCCATTTTAACATAGAATTCAATGGAAAAAAGGGGTCCTTTTCCTTTCCCCACTATCCAAGTGGGCATGGAGTTGGATATAAACCTGTGACGAGCGTAGCGAGCCACCGAGCCCGAAGCGTGGCGAGCGGACACAGAATACTTTTTAAGAAATATGCATCCCCTCGCGGGGCTCTCTTCGCTCGCCACGCTTCGGGCTCGGTGGCTCGCTGCGCTCGCCACGCTATATAAAATCAACTCTATGCCCACTTGGATAGTGGGGAAATGAACAGGACCTTCTTAACATTGAATCCTATGCAAAATCGCATCGCATCTGATTGTATGCCTTAAGGTAAGGCATACAATCACAAAATCGGACTCCCAGATACTACATAAGTACCGATCTCTCAGTGATACAAGTAGTCTGAAAGATCAGCTGAATTGTCTGTTACTTCAGACACCTCGCATCACTGGCTTAGACATCTGAGGAGTCATGAGGCTCAATCCTCTGCCTCCCCCTGTCATCCACTGCCTCCATGCTATCCCTGAAACCTTCACAGCAGGTATAAGCTTTACCATCTGGATCAATGTATTAAATAAACACTTGCAGGACAGGGACTTCACTTCTGTTTTTTGCCTCTGCAATGGCGTGGTGACCATTCCGCAGTAACTTGCTGGGATCTTGTAATAGTTTTTATTGTTTGGTGAGATCCCAGATCAAGAAAGGGTACTTGTTTCCTAGCACGGCCCCCCTCATGGTACATCGCATGCCTTACTCGATGGACCCGATGCGATGGACCCGATTTTCTGTGTTTAACTGGCTCAATTGCCGGTAAAACTGAAAATCGCTTTGATCGCGTCCATCACGGCCCCTAATAAGGGGCCGCGATGCGATCAACGCGATTTCCCCATAGGGAACAATGTTAAAGTGAAAATCAGATTGATCGCGTCCGTCGCGGGTCATTATAATGGCCCGCGATGTGATCAACCCGATTTCACATAGGTGACAATGTTAAATGGGCCAATATGGCCCATTTAACATTGAATATGTTAAAAAAGCATGGTTAATGGCCCCAAAAATTTTAAACGCCACCCCGCTATTGACGCCAAACCGAAGCATGGCGAGCGCAGCGGTACGCATCCTCCGACCTTTTCATACCCCTACTATCCACGTCGGCGTGGAGAATAAAGTGTGTTGTCAGCGCAGCGAGCCACCGAGCCCGAAGCGTGGCGAGCCCCGCAAGGGGACGCGGATACCTGTGAAGCCCGCAATGGGCCGCGATACCTGTGAAAGCTCGCTACACTTTCTATTCTCAACTCCACTCCGACGTGGATAGTAGGGGTATGAAAAGGTCGGAGGACGCGTACCGCCGCCCCTCGTGGGCGCGCTGCGCTCGCAACGCTTCGGGTTGGCGTCTATAGCGGGGTGGCGTTAAAATTGGGGGCCATTTAAAACATCAGGGGGGGGGGGGGGTTTCTATACAAATGGGGTGTTTTGGGGCATTTCACATTAAAATCAATGGAAAATCGCGTCCATCGCATGCGATTTGGTTGGCATGCGATGCGATCGACGCGATTTATTCCGACGCGATGCTCACAATCAAAATCGGTGGGGCCGTGCTAGGAGACAAGTACCCAAGAAAGTTTGAGAACCCCTGCGACAATGCATAATCTCAGTGTTACTGCTGTCAGACGCAGTCTTTTGATGCCTGGATGAATCTGACAATTATGGTGTGTGTATATAGTCAAAATCGCATACAGATCGCACAGGTTTTTTACCTTGCTATCCCGATGTGCGCTCCTGTGGCATCACAAATTGAAACCCAGATAGACAGGGCAGCAATGACTATATGGTGCAGATCTGCACTATATCATCCAAATCACATTCAGGTTGGGTGGCTTGCCGCGTGATTCGATCCCGATGCGAACTGATCGCATCGGCATCAAATAGCAAGCCTATCTACCGTGTGTACACACCATTAGACATTACACACTTGCAATCAGTAAATGTAATGTAATGATGCCTAAATATTTTTTTTATTATTATTCCAGACAAACTTTTGGTCACTCACACAAGATTTATTGCTAATTTACTGACCAGTTCATCTAGTCCAGTGGTCTCCAACCTTTTTTGGGGCGGGAGCTACTCGAGACAAAATAAACCGCCTGAAGAGCTACTAAAAATTTTTAAAAACAAGAAATCTGCATAATAATCAAAAAATGCCCTTTACACATTATGCCACACACTGTAATGGCCCTGACACATTATGACGCATACCACAATGCCCCAGACACAATATGCCACACACTGCAATGTCCAATGTGTCACAAACATACCTCCCAACACTGGAGAGGAAAAGGGTATACACATATACCCCACAGTGCCAGGAACAAGTATGCCCCCCTAGTGCCAGGAACATGTATGCCCCCACAGTGCCAGGAACATGTATGCCCCCACAGTGCCAGGAACATGTATGCCCCCACAGTGCCAGGAACAAGTATGCCTCCACAGTGCCAGGAACATGTATGCCCCCACAGTGCCAGGAACATGTATGCCCCCACAGTCCCAGGAACATGTATGCCCCCACAGTGCCATGAACATGTATGCCCACACAGTGCCAGGAACATGTATGCCCCCACAGTGCCAGGAACAAGTATGCCCCCACAGTGCCAGGAACAAGTATGCCCCCACTGTGCCAGGAACATGTATGCCCCCACAGTGCCAGGAACATGTATGCCCCCACAGTGCCAGGAACATGTATGCCCCAACAGTCCCAGGAACATGTATGCCCCCACAGTGCCAGGAACAAGTATGCCCCCACAGTGCCAGGAACATGTATGCCCCCACAGTCCCAGGAACATGTATGCCCCCACAGTGCCATGAACATGTATGTCCCCACAGTGCCAGGAACAAGTATGCCCACACAGTGCCAGGAACATGTATGCCCCCACAGTGCCATGAACAAGTATGCCCCCACAGTGCCATGAACAAGTATGCCCCCACAGTGCCATGAACAAGTATGCCCCCACAGTGCCATGAACAAGTATGCCCCCACAGTGCCATGAACAAGTATGCCCCCACAGTGCCAGGAACAAGTATGCCCCCACAGTGCCAGGAACAAGTATGCCCCCACAGTGCCAGGAACATGTATGCCCCCACAGTCCCAGGAACATGTATGCCCCCACAGTGCCAGGAACAAGTATGCCCCCACATTGCCAGGAACATGTATGCCCCCACAGTGCCAGGAACATGTATGCCCCCACAGTGCCATGAACATGTATGCCCCCACAGTGCCAGGAACAAGTATGCCCACACAGTGCCAGGAACATGTATGCCCCCACAGTGCCATGAACAAGTATGCCCCCACAGTGCCATGAACAAGTATGCCCCCACAGTGCCATGAACAAGTATGCCCCCACAGTGCCAGGAACAAGTATGCCCCCACAGTGCCAGGAACAAGTATGCCCCCACAGTGCCAGGAACATGTATGCCCCCACAGTGCCAGGAACAAGTATGCCCCCACATTGCCAGGAACATGTATGCCCCCACAGTGCCAGGAACATGTATGCCCCCACAGTGCCAGGAACATGTATGCCCCCACAGTGCCAGGAACATGTATGCCCCCACAGTGCCATGAACATGTATGCCCCCACAGTGCCATGAACATGTATGCCCCCACAGTGCCAGGAACATGTATGCCCCCACAGTGCCAGTTTCCCAGCACCAGCAGACTCACCAATGCTGCTGTCCCCCTGTGCCGCTGCTGTCTGTGTCCGCTGTCATCGCTGTCATCGTTGTTGTTGTTGTCGTCGTCGCCGCTGCTGCTGCTGATTCCTCTCTGAGGAGAGGAGAGCACCTAGCGTCTCTCCTTCCCCTCACTTTCTTGTGACTGGGCGTCCGTCAATCAAAACTCGCGGGCCGGCTCCTGATTGGCTGCTGGCCCGCGAGTTCTGATTCGCAGACGGCACAGTCAAAGGAATCCACAGTGAGGGGTAGGAGAGACGCGGCATGCGCTCTCCTCCCCTCAGAGCAGACAGGGAGAAGGGAGGCCGGGCTTCGGCGAGCGAGCGGGCGGGCGGGCGGCTGGGCGGGATAATGGAGTGTCGGGCGGATGGCAGGGGCAGAGTGGTCGAGCCACCCGAATCGCTGCCGCGAGCTACCGGTAGCTCGCGAGCGACGGGTTGGCGACCACTGATCTAGTCCATTATAAAATATTGTTGAGGGCCTATTTCTTCTCTGCTTGGCAAGTCAATTTTTCCTGCAGCTGCTTCTTGGAATCCTAAGTTTCAGTGACATGATCCAGTATCTGCACTTCAGGCAAAGGGTACTGCTCTGGTGACAAAGCAGTCTTAATAAATTATAGTCATTTACAATGTGTTTCAGTCACATTGCATTAAGATCACTGTCACATCAGTGTCGCATGCCATGAACGTTTCTGTATGAACATTAGAGTATCCTAATTACATCAGCTTTTGTGTCAGTGTAAAATCAGACACATGCCACGTCGCAATGGAACTGTTCTGATGAAAATCGGAAACCCGGAAAATATCATGTGAGGTAGATCAGCTTTCTCTTTTGTTAAAATGCTCTTATACAATGTAGTCCCATATGTCAGCTGAAAAGTGATACAACCAATAAGACCCTGTGTAACAATCGCCACTGGAATCCTATCCATGACCAAACATTGGCTAATGTTTAGTTGATGCTTTTAAGTTACCAATTTCTGCAACTTGTTTACTATTAGGTTATGTATACATCAGTCCCCTAATGTAAAAAGCAAATAATTTTCTTTTCTGCTTGCTCCAAAACATTTGATGTTGTGGTTTTACTGATGACTGTCAGTCCTGGCTTTTATTGGTAAAGTTTTGTACATTCCAATCACATAATAATATTGGGTGCCGGACAGTTTCCCGACAGTCGGGATCCCAACAGTCATTACTCCGACGTCGGGATCCCGACAGTCATAACCCCGACACTCGGGGTCCCGACGGCCACCGGCTATTCTCCCTCGTGGGGGTCCACGACCCCCATAGAGGGAGAATAGAATAGGTGGCGAGCGTAGCTGCCCGCAGTGTAGAGAGCGCAGTGAGCCCGCAAGGGGCTTTGTTGCATCCGGCCAGTCGGGATCCCGACTTCGGGCTAATGACTGTCGGGATCATATACCACACCCATAATATTGTGCTATGATATGAAGCTGCAGCACATTCAGACATTTGTCCTACAGCATTGTTTACATCTTTTGATTTTTTTTTTTTAGAGGAGGCTATGAATAGATGTATGCGCAATTCACCTTGTAGGGAGTACAGAACAAATTGTAAGTGTTATCTGCAGGTTCACAAATATTTTCGTAAATGGAATTATTTCACCTTAATCTTGTTTATTTTCTTTTGCTAAACCTGCCCCTACCTGAAGAGGTCACTATGCCATTGCTTCTGCACTTAGGTCCTTATTCTAGCGACTATGCCCAGCGTGTATGGACAGCGATGATCACTATAATCGCTGCAGGGAAAGCCGCTCAGTGCATACACACTGAGCGGCTGTCCCCCTGCCTGGCGCCGACGGAGGGGGGGGGGACTGCGTTGCATAGCGGAGCGCTATGCAATGCCGTCCTGAAAGCCACTCATCTGCTGGTATAACCAGCAGATAAACAGCTTTCCCGGCGATGTTGCGGGAGCGCGCAGCAGCACTCATCGCCGGGCCATACACACTGGGCGGCTTTGAGCTGAAAGCCACTCAAACCTCCTGTTTTGAGCGACTTTTAGCTCAGTCGCCCAGTGTGTATAGGCCTTTAGATGGACAAAACCATGTGCACTGCAGGGGGCAGATGTAAAAAGTGCAGAGAGAATTAGATTTGGGTGAGTTATTTTGTTTCTGTGCAGGGAAAATAATGTCTGCTTTATTTTTACACTGCAATATAGAGCTCACTTTGAAGTAAAACCCCACCGAAATCTAACTCTCTCTGCACAAGTTACATCTGCCCCACCTGCAGTGCACATGGTTTTGTCCATCTGAGAATGATTGAGTGAACTAGAATAAGGCCCTTAATGCAGATCCTACCTCTGTCAGTTTGTTTCCACCCAGTTTGTTTTTATCACTGTTGCTTTCAATTGTAAAGCGCAATGGAATATGCTGCGCTATATAAGAAACTGTAATAAATAAGTTATTGAACATTATGCACAACTACCCAATGTCAAGGCAACCACCTGTATTGTTGATACTGTACCTCAGACTGACCAGTTCTCTGTCATCTTACATGCACCCAGTACTAGAACTTTCAAACAAAAAGATTTGTGGAATGAAAATAGCGCAATTAAAAAGGTGCTGCCCACTATAACCTAAAAAGGAGGTACACCACCTCCTATAGAAATCCAAATTGTACACGATATGTTAAGTTTGACGCAACCTTCTTAAAATAATGTTCTAAACACCATGTAAATGACAAGGGCTTATTAGAAATCACTAAAAACAACACAAGAAAAAATTACAGTAGATTCTTATGGACACCAAAAGGATCGCATTTTTTCATTTCATCTTTATTTCATCTTTAGGGGATAACAATGGGTCATCTCACCATTATGGGGTGCTGCGGTGGGCTATGCTTCCACTGAAGTTCTGCTTGAAGTTCACGCCGGTCTCCTTTTTCAAGCCTGAAAAAGGAGACCGGCGTGTCTCCGAAACGCATTTCTGCTAAAAACTTATATGAAACATACTGTACACACTTCTGCCAGTGCACTTTCTCACTTGATGCACTTTATCTGGAGACTTGGACACTTTATTTTGGACGCACTCTACACTTTGCACTTTATTCTGGGGACGTACATCAAACAAGCCATCTGCGGTGGTGCCGCAGAACTTCAGTGGAAGTATAGCCCACCGCAGCACCCCATAATGGTGAGATGACCCATTGTTATCCCCTAAAGATGAAATTTAAAATTGTGAACCATTTGGTGTCCATAAGTATGAACTGTATTTTTTTTCTTGTATTTTTTTCTTGTGTTGTTTTTAGTGATAAATAAACCCTTCTCATTTGCATGGTGTTTAGAACAGTCTTTTAAGAAGGTTGTGCAAATCTTAACATATCGTGTACAATATGCACCCAGTACTACATATCGCTATAGTTAGTATATTGGGCTGCATGGTGTCATGGTATAAGAATTTAGTATAGTATAGTAGAGCTTGGCTTTGGTAAGAGGCCAGATCGGATGCTGCCTTTGGAGTCTTGTTTACTCTGACTTATTATCTATGGCTGGGGTAGCCAACCCTAGTCCTCGAGCGCTACCAACAGTGCATGTTTTGCGGGTCTCCTCACAGAATCACAAGTGAGCTAATTAGCTCCATCTGTGTATCTTTTAAAATGTGTCAGTGATTAATGAGTGCAGCTGTGCAGCAGCTAGGTTGTCTGGAAAATGTGAACTGTTGGTAGCTCTCGAGGGCTAGGGTTGGCTACCACTGATCTATGGCGTGATTAATCATCTTATCAAGTTCTGTTTTTCATGTGCATGACAACACAAATACATATATATATATTAGACACCAAGATATAGAGAGCGCTAAGTTGTGTTCCACCACCTGGTCTCTATATCTTGGTGTCTACATTTCTTTGTTTTGTCTCCCGCTAACAGGGGTGACATATAGAGTAGCTGCTCTCTGGTGGCGCACTTGGGGTCATTACCCACATATATATATTACTTTAGGGAAATGCTTATTTCTCTGCATGTGGTAGTATAGAGGATAGTGTTGTAATGCTCTGCTGGGTTATTCCACACATAAGGAACTGCTAGAGAGGACTGTCACTGAAAGTTGCCAATCTTTTGCTGGTTACATTAAATTATGTGAGTGTGGTTTCTCATTGGTCAATGGTAGCTTTTGCCTAAAGCTAATCTACAGTACCTGTAACTCCAGCCACTGTCTGATTTTATCCAGTTACAGTATGAGACTAGCCCAAAAGCCAATTGAAAAGCATTTGCAGCTTTAAGATGCTCAAATGAAACCCAACGATCAAAATGGTTTACATGTAATTGCTGCTGGACTTACCCAGTACGCAAGGTAAGGTTGGCCAGATTTCACTTAAGGAGCATATCTTGGTGCTTTTTGCTAGTACTACTGTATATGTACATATGCTTTTGGGCCTAGATGACATACTTTCTTTTGATGTGCCCAGGTCCGTGTGCTCCTATAAAACACTAGGGGGTGTGGAGTAAATATACAGGTCACAAAGTAGGCTAGTAATTATTAATTGGGAAAAAAATTACATATTGAAAAACATGATAAATTAGGTAAATTAAGAGAAGTTAGGTCATTATCGCAGTATTTAAAGATACACGGATCACTAAAGCATACTAAAGGGAATATTGAATAAAACACATGCAGTAAAAAGAGTATCTAATCACTAAAAGTAATAGTTAAGTAAAAGAAGAAGCACATATTGAAGGGGATGCAGTTACAATCCCGGCAGTTGGAATCCCGGCATTCAAAATCCAGATGCCGAAATCCTGACACTTCATCCCTTTGTGGGTGTCCATGACACCCATACAGGGAGAACAAATTAGTGTTTCGAGCATAGCGAGGCACCCGGCCTGCTGCGTGGCGAGTGCAGGGAGCCCGCAAGGGGGGGCGATCTACGTGTGTTTGACAATAAGATGTACTGTAATATTGTGAAATACCCTGTTTTTAATGTACAAAAAATAACAAAAATGTAATAAAGAAAGTGTTCATTTAAAAAAAAAAAAAAAGATGGTCAAGTGACACCCAACATTTAAAATGGTTTACATGTAATTTCTGTTGGAGTTACCCAAACCAGTTCTTAGGCACTTTTACACATCTTGGTAGTACGCAAGGTAAGGTTGGCCAGATTTCACTAAAGGTCCATACACACTGGGCGACTATGCCCAGTGTGTATGGACAGCGATGATCGCATTCATCGCTGGGGGGAAAGCCGCTCAGTGCATACACACTGAGCGGCTTTTCCCCAGCTATGCGCCGACGGTGCGGGGAGAACGGTGTTGCATAACGGACCGCTATGCAAAGCCGGCCTGAAAGCCGCTCATCTGCTGGTATAACCAGCAGATGAATTGCTTTCCCGGCGAAGTTACGGGAGCGCGCAGCAGCGCTCAACGCTTGGGCATACACACTGGGAGATTTTGAGCTGAAAGACTCTCAAACTTGCTGTTTTGAGCGACTTTCAGCTCAAAGTCGCCCAGTGTGTATGGGCCTTTAAGTAGCAAGTAATTGTGCTTTTGCTAGTACTACTGTATATAGCCATATGCTTTTGGGCTTAGATTACATACTTTTTCCTGAATTTTGTATTTTAATGTTAGAATAGTATAATAACAAATGATCCCATGAGTACTGTGCTTAGAACGCAGTCCTCAAGGCACCCCAATGGTCCAGATTTGAAGTATGAGTTAATTAGTACCTCAGTCAATTTGATTTAACCATGTGCTGAGCCATGGATATACTTAAGTCCTGGATTGTTAGGGTGCATTGAGGACCTCATTTGGGAACCAGGTTTATACAATTTATAATTGTATATTGTTTTCTCATGCCACTCTTAAATAAAGTACTTACGCCAAATGCTTCATTATATATATATATATATATATATATATATATATATATATATATATATATATATATATATATATATATATATATATGGGGAAAAAAAATAGATGGGGGGGGTGGGGGAGTTGTTATTCATTTGTTATAGAACACTTGGAGTACTGCCATTTAAATGGACCTCCATATTTAGCCTGCTTAGGACTGGTTATTTTCTTAAATGTACCATAGTACTTTGTATATCTGTACCTACAGTAATAACTTACTTTAACACATGTTTTTATATTTTATAGTGCATCTGTTATTTTAAGGTTTTAAATCTAGACTATGAAAGCTATGAATGACTTTTAATCAGTTTCTTTGAACTATAGAATAAATTCTCTATAATGCTAATACACCCAAACATTTAGGTTGAAATTATGCTTTCAAAGTCCCTGAAGGAGTATCAGTTCTGACCTTAATTCAGTTGAAAAAAAGGAAGCTCTTCTTGGGATTGATTGTCTTATTTCTATGCAGAAAATCACAAAGATGCCAAGACCTCTCTTGACACTGAATGTACCATTGTCAGATGCCGTTAGACACTAGATCTTTAATGAGAATAGACTGGCAGCTATCTGATTAAAATAATTCATTGGAAAGCACTTAATTGTGCCTGGAATGAATCACTCCAGTGTCACTACTGATATTTTGTTCATGTTCCAAGGAGAATGAGAGGAGCAGTTTGCAAACACTGTAATGCTATATTGAGAGTCCTACACAGGGAACAAGATATTTATAAAGTAGGTTATTGCTGATTTATGTTACAACTAACCATACAACTGCTGCGCATTTGTGGTATTTGTATCCAATAATACAGTGTTTTCCAACCTCAGAAGAAACCATTTTGTGGTTAGAGCCGCATGTCAGTCCATCAGCTTACTAGGGTAATATTTGAGCTATAAGATGCGTTAGACTTACGTGATTTCACAAGCTGCTGGTTTATAGGCTGCATTGGCATTCGTTTAATAGGTAACAGCGGGACCTTCACATTAATAGTAGTGATGTGTTAGTTGCTTTGTTGAGTAGCGTTCTTATGCCTTCGTTATTACGGATACATACTGTATGTAAACGCTCATGTCTGGGGTAGTACAGATGGTGTAATGGTTCGTATTACTGCCTCACAGGAGCACTGAGGGTCATGGGTTCGTTTACCACCATGGCCGCAACTGTGCGGAGTTTGTATATTCTCCCCGTACATGCGTGAGTTTCCTCCGGGTGCTCCGGTTTCCTCCCACAATCCAAAAATATACTGGTAGGTTATTTGGCTCCTAACAAAATTTACCATAGAATGTCTGTGTGTGCATGCACATGTGGTAGGGAATATAGATTGTAAGCTCCACTGGGGCAGGGACTGATGTGACTGTTGAAATGTTCTCTGTAAAGCGCTGCGGAATATGTATGCGCTATATAAGAAACTGTTAATAAATAAATAATAAAATGTACAGTTGTATTGAATAGCTATTTTTTTCTTTGTAAAGTAGTCGGCTTCTTAGAAAGTAAGATATGAGGGACAAGTTTTGAAATCTTTAATAGCCATTGATTTCTCGTGTTGCTCAGTTGGATCTTTTCTTCTGCTTCATTCAATAAACAATACTAATGCATTTCAAAGGTTTTATCATAATTCTTCCCTTGTGCTGTTTTAATTGATAAGGACTTTTCTTATTGTTGTGCAATAATGTTGCTACAACAACATAGTGTAGCCCCGGCTTGTAACGTTTCTTTATTACACATGTTATTTCCGTTTCTTAGACGTGCAAATCATAGTTATTTTGTACTAGCTGAAGTACCCAATGTTGCCCAGGTTAATGGGTTGTTTGTATCTGTTAACATAATAAATATAATCCCATAGTAGCTCTTATAACACACCCATGGGGTGGCTGCCCAATGAAAAACTGGAAAAACCTATGTCGTCATAACGCATTTGTCGACCTTAAACTAAGTCGACCTTCACCCATAATAACCTAGAACCCTGTCGACCCAACGGTGTCGACCTAATGACTGTCTACCTAGGTCGGGTCGACAATACTATCCACACCCTCTTCTAAATCCATCCAGTTGAAGGCCCAAAACCGACTCCCTGTCAAACTTCCCCTCCCATGAATTCTGCCATGCAGTCCTACTGGCCCCAACCCCCTAATATGTCTTCTGGGTCCAATAGTACAGCTATGTGGTGTGTTTTTTTTTTTTTTTTAAATCCATCCAGTGGAGTTAAAGTTCTGCTTGGTGCATGCTGCCTTAAGGTCCAATCAGATCTCCAACCCATAATTCCTGGCCAGGATTAAACTGGCTAACTTTGGTTTGGTTTCATACCAATTGGTGCAGTGGTATCCAAATGCATATCCAGACAAAGAAACATATCAATGAATTTTATATACAAGTTGTAGTTGTAAGTATTTGCTTACACATTTAAAAATCATTTTCTCTTCGAGTGTTCTGCAGTTTACATTAAATAAAGATTATGTCTGGATATACATTTTCAGACATAGCATCGGAATGCACTTGTAAGGCAAGAAATCCACTCTTAAATCAATTATCACAGTATGTACAATTAGTGTATGAATTACTGCTGTAAATATAATTTAGTTTATCTGTTTTGTGCCGTTTCAATAACCTGTCATGTGCATGGAGACTGATATACTACCATTTTTGTGATGCATTTTGTGATGCATTTTTGTTATGATTGCTTTTATCAATTTATTTATTTTTATTTTATTTTTTTGCTAGACCCACACAGTGGTAATGCTGAAAATTATATACTTTATAGATGTTTCATACAGTAGTTAGCATTTGTGTCTCAGCCCTAGGGTAATGGGTTCTATACCCTATGGTTTTTGTGTGGTAGGGATTACATTGTAAACTCTGCTAAGTATATGAGACTAGTAGTAATTTAATGTATATCGCATACTTTCTCCAAAGGCGCTTATCAGAAAGTGTGAACACAATGCAATACAGAGCCTATAAACATGGTAACGAGGTATGGCTTTTCATTAAATACAGAGGCCATGAAGATCATACAATGGGTGTCTGTCATTTGTAGTCATCAGTTGCAAGACTTGATCATCATACCCATGAAGGATCTATGTAAGGCGGCCATTTTAGGCACACAGTAGGAGACATAACAAATAATTTGCAAGTTCACCAGAATCATGCATTGATTCATTCTGCTCAGAGCACCAGGCAAGGCAACCGCGTTGGGCACACTACATTGGATACAATATGAGAGTAAGCAGTGCATGGAAGAGAAAACATGCAATGATGAAATAGCGCAATAAAATATTATAATAAACCCTGCATGATTGTTCATCCTGTCTCTGGTACAGGTGAGGGACAGTCTAGGTTACTGCAACCGTGGGAAGAAAGGGCATGTTTGATGCAGCAGTAAGGAGAGAAAGCTGGGGTTGTTGCCGCAAAGAACAGGTTAAAATAATGCAGAATCCAGCTCCATTGAAAGACAAAAAATGCAGGAATAGTATTTTAATAAAACTGGGCAAGAATACTAAAAATGAATAATACATTACAAGATCTGATAAAGCTCACAATCCCTCATGAATAAGATTAGCACTTGTTTTTAAAGTTTTATACTAAATAAAAAGCCTAAGCATCATAAAAACCAATGTTATTTGTAAGAATTAGCAGCAAGCATTTAAAATGCTTTTTTAAGGCCTATTAATTGCACTTTGATGCAAGTAGACAAATAAAAGACTACAACTGAATAGACATGCAGGCACGGTCTGATAAGCATGCGTTTTGCATCAGTTTTCACTAATTACGATAATATGACAATGTCCTTGATTAGTCTGTGTTCCTGGGTTGCAATCTGGGTCTGGAGCAGGAGTGGAAGCTACATGAAGAAAGCTGGATGGCTTGATTATGTTTCTGCTCCTAAGTGATAGCAATGCAGAGAAGGAAAGGCGATGTGACCTCCAGTAGACACAGAGGGCTACTTCTGTAGAAGATATGGGTAGCTAGAAGAGTGATCTCAGAACAGCAGTTCCGCTGGCTACAGTGCAGCAATCATGTGGACAAACAAAACTGCTGAGGGTTTGCGACTGAACACTAGGCTGGTACCAGTAACACTAGAAGTGTTTTAGTGGTGGGTCTTGCTTTGCTTGTGCAGAAGTTGTCCCCTTTATCCCATTTGCTGGCTGCTGATTGGGCTAGGAGCTGGGGCAGCGGTCACCTGACCTGCAGCAACATGGTGGTGCCCACGGATCTGAAACGGCAAGTACAGCTCCAATTGGGAAATTGGAGCACCCTAGATGGACTGACGGCAGGTGATTGCAGGGGTCGGTAAAGCCGGCAGCCATGGTAAAGCGAACCCAATGTGCTGCATCTTTGCAAGAAAATAGGCTTCAGCCTTCCATGAATTGGCACTGACAGGCAAGTGCTCGGGTTTGATTCTGGGGTCTTTCAGCAGACTTCTGAGATACTGAAGGAATTTATACACAAGGTATATCAGGCGCAGCAGAAATTTAGTTTTTTCCAAATAAAAAAATAATTAATAAAGATTAATTAGTAAAAAAACAATTAACCACAGCTACAAAAATTTTCTAGTGCTGCTCCTACAAGAATTTAAAAAATTCAGCAAAAAACAAAAAAGTAATTTAAGAGAGCGAACTGAATTGATACAACAATTATTTAATAAAATAATACATATAAAAACATACACATAAATACCAATAGTAATCCTCCACTCTGGGGGTGAGATGGCATAAGTGAGATGAGCTGTAATGCGGGGACGATCGATGTGAGTCCCCTACAACCGGCGCGGCTCTGTTGGAGTTAGAGCCTACGCCTGGAGCAGACAGCCTGTGGGGATGGTAGATGTAAGTCCGCTACAACCGGTGCGGCTCTGTTGGAATTAGAGCTTTTGCAGGAGGCAGACAGCCTCACCTGCACTTCTTGCCGTCCTCTCCAATAAGGGGGAGTAGGTGTCACACTCATCCGGCCAGCTCTTAGCACTTTTTGAGATCGCCTCAGGTCCCTCGTAAGTGCGGCCACAAGCAGTGTAGTTCCGTAGGTCAATTTTGTTGGGGGTCCAGAAGTGAAGGAGCAATTGAATAGAGTTCAAGGGTGATGCAGGGTGTACAATTCAGGGGGCTTGATGCGTTTCTCCGTCCAAATAGCCTGACTGTTTCCTCTGACTTACTGGAGCCCAAGGTTTGGTATGTGATCATCTTGCTTGCTAACAATCTTTCAATCTATAGGACAACAGGAATTGGTTACATAAGGCTGTACCCATATACTATATACAGTATTAGTCCCCAGTCTTCATGGATAAAAATAGGGCTAATGGGCAAGGTAATCCTGTGACATATTTGTTCTGTGGCTCATAAAATGTCTAGTTTTCCCCACTGCCCCATGCTGTTAATTATTGTGGCGCCTTACTGTACATATCAACAAAAATAATAAAATGGCTGCTTCTAACGTATTTCACGTTAGAAGTTATATTAATAACCAGATTGAAAATAATCCATCATGCTCTAACTAGCTGATCACATTAATCTCTTACACTTTGTGACCACATCACACTGAACAGAATTTCCCACACCGTGTTGTTTGGGAGAACTAGGATGTGCTTTTGCAGTATTTTGTATTTAGGCTCACACAAAGTACTCATCGATCATTTAAACACCTCTGAAGTAAAACACCATAACATAGTCTGCACAGCTGGCTATTTGGGGCAAGTATGTTTTGTTTGCAAATACTGCGTTTTATTTATATTACAATTACAGTACAAAACAGAGATGGGGAGAAAAATTGTGCTCATTATTTGAAACAAGGACAGCTTATGTGCTGTTTTTAAAGATGTGGAGCAGCTTGTGTATTAAAGTCATGCTTAGCAGCGGTTTTTAGGTTTTGGGAATAATGCCTCTGTAGAGGTTCATATCATTCAAACATATAAAGCAGTCATTTAGATAATGCTGGATCTGCCCGTCTCCTCTTCTGTAAAGTTTAATTCTCGGATAAGAGGAAGGATGAAAGGGCACTTAAGGACATCTGTTGTGCCAGACTCCCTCCATCTAGTAACAGCTTATTGGCAATCTGTTACGCTGCTGTTCGGAAGGAGGAATCCTAATGGGCAAAGACTGAACACTTTCCTGTTTCAGAGGTGCTAAGCGAAGTACAGTGCTAGGGTGAAAAGTGTAGTCAGAGGAATATTAGAATGTGAAGCCACACAATTACTGTTATACAGGGTGAGGGGAAAATATAAAAATTCCCAGAATTTAAAGGTTAACAAAAAAGACATGGTAAAATTGAAGTACATAATATGTACTTCATACATGTTTTGCTTATGATATTGTCCTGTTGGACATTAGTAATTCGCGGTTTGTAGTTGACTTCTGAAGTTTTGCAAAGTTTACCTGCGTCATTTCCAGCCTTATTGCTGCAATTTGTGCGGACGCTCACTTTCATTTGTGGCTGGGTTAACCAGTGTAATTTTACGCTACTAACCAGAAAACAATCTTCATGCGCTTCATTAAAGGGTTTAAACACAGCCAGTAGGGCCATCTAAAGGCAATGATCAACCAGAGCCATTAACAAACTGGAGGCTGCTTTCCACCAAGATATATCCTATTGAAAACCAATTTAAAATAAATTATATTCCATGCACTTTTATATAATGTACTACAATTCCGAGTTTTTATAAAGTTTTCTTACAAGTGTTTGAGCAATGTATCATGGTTTTTATTATACAGATTGTAAGGTTACTAAAATAACCTTTTGTACCACAATTTATCTAGTTTTAGTTTACAGTGGGGTTTATTCAGCACCTGTCTCAACTGTGCAAATGGGTTCTGCAATGTTGAAAGCAGGACAGGAGAAGATACTCTTTGATTGACAGTCTGCTGCCATTTGTGAGATGGGGAAGGGACAAATCCCTGCCCTTTAGGGTCAGGGAGTAGTCCAGGGAGCTCAGTTATTGTCCTCTGCAACAGGCAGCTTGCAAACCACCATGGGTATCACAAACCCACCTTTTGGTGAATAAGAAATCAGTTTCTGCATCCGAGGACGAAGGTGGAATATTACTCTGTACTAGGTTAGTTGGGCGCCCACTAAGCTATTTACTTAGTTTTCCGCATCCCCTCACTCCAATGTTTGCTTGTAGTAGATGTCCCCTCCTACATTAACAGTTAAGCCCTGTACACACACAGTGATTTTAGCCAGTACCGCTGGCTAAGTGGTTGCTGAGGGACCATAAGGCCTGTGTCTTTTGTGTGTTGTGGGCAATAAAAAAGCTAGGAGCGTTCTCACGCATTCGGCCTCTAACCCCTTGAGTGTTATGCCCGGGCATACCACAAATATGAAATAGGTGCGCGCCAGTGGTGTCCAGGTGTGCACCACTGGCGTAGCACCTCCAGAGCCCCCCCCCCAGTCATTCTCCCAACCTTCCCATCACCTGTGTTTCGGCGAATGCATGCCAGAGCTCTTCTAACCCCACTCCCCCAGCCTCCTGCCACCATACTGTTAGTAGCAATGACGTCGGTGGCAGGCTCGTGGATGTTTGGAGCGGCTCGGGGAGACTCACGAGCGCTCAGGCACCCGAGTCCTCCCGAGCCGCTGCAAACATCCCCCAGCCTGCCGCCGACGTCACTGCTGGATGTGACAGGCCGGCGGCTAAGGTAACTGGGACAGCGGTGGCAGGGAAGCTCCGGCGTACGAATGCCGGTGCAGAGGTGAGGGAGGGGGGTTTCCAAATGTGGTGGGTTTTGCTGGGCCAGGACAAACCTGCCCTGGTAGGTTTGTCCTGCCCCAGCAAAACCTACCACTCAAGGGGTTAATGGTAGCTGGTCACAGGAGCATGCTGCTTAGATTATGGTTAAAAATCAATGGTCACTGGTGCATAATACATTGCGCACCAGTATATATAGAAATGAGGTTAGAAAAAAAAAAGTAAACACAGAATTGCTTGCAATTTTCAGCCAAAATCACTGGTTGCTGATAAAAACTGTACACTGAGCAATATGGTTGCTGAGCAATATATTGCTGTGAGATATTGAGCCAAAATGGTTGAGCACCCAAATTGCACTGTGTGAACACACCATTTGAAATCAAGCCGTACCTCAATCGGACCCAATATTCTGTACACATGAACATGATTACTATTTTATTTATAAGAAACGTGATTACCAAGTTTGCATCAATCTTTGCAATAGATTGTGCATAGAAATAACATTCAACATTTCTTTCTTAAACGGACTAGCTAATCCCATCAAGCATATGTAGTTTGTACATAATAAAGATAGAAGCAAGTGGGCTTAAACATCCCATTTGGCCCTTAATTTGTATATACATTATCCTACACAAATTTAAACCTAGGACAAAGTTATCTTTTACTAGTCTTTTCTAATTCCCACCTCAAGCTGTAGTTTTTTCTACAGTACTTTCTTTTGGTAGTGATAAGGAATCCAAAACTGGATTTTATGCCAGCAAACAAAATGATAAAGTGAGTTTTGCTTATATTGACCCAAAATGCGATTCCCTGTGAAATCCTTGATATAAGGAGATAGTGTCTTATTCTCCGGAAGCACATCTAGTCATCATCTTGTCTGTTCTAAACATAAAAAGCTTATACTCTTAATGGGTCTGGACCAATAAATTAGCACTGCAGCAGATGTAGTAAAACAAAGATGAAATGACTCATTTTAGCAGCTATTTTCAGTATTCCTGCACCTCTGTCTTGTATGAAGCATCTGGACTATTTATGGAATTACCCTGCCAAAACTCAGTCACTTACTTTCTGTCACTGTATCGTAAATCCAGTGGGGTGCAAAGTGATGAGATTCAGAAGCAGCGGTATTTATTTAGGTGGTGTATAAATGAAATAAAAAAGAAAATAGGATTTAACTACTTTTCTCTAACATAGACTAACATCGTGTTCGGCTCATCAATAGGGTGTGGTCGCACTAGATGATAGTGAAATTGAATGGCAATAATACTTATCTGTAGACATAAGGACATTGCTTTAACGTTCCAAAGGTACCATCTTCATGTTCCCTTTCTGCTGATCCATGCCAGACTAGAATTGCATTTTGCAGAATTAAGTCTCTTATAACTTTATTACAGGATGGAAGGCACAGGGCTGGTCACACTGGCTAGTGACCTGGCAAATAATGCATCATTTACACTAGTATTTGTAATCTGTTAATGTACACATAGTATAAAGGATAGTTGTGTCAGTGATGGAAATGTGAATTGATTATGCAATGAGTGACTGCTCTGACAGTTGACAGACTGTTGCAATAGACAATGCAGGACTAAATAGGGGGACCTGCTATTTGTACAGAATAACATGTCCAGTTGCAATATAAAAGCTGCCATGTTTCTTCTCAGATCTCATCCCCTTCTGTATATACGCATGACAGAGCCTGGTTATCTGCAGCCTGTTGACTTGATATATTGTATATGTGTTTACGTGACATAACGTAAAATCATGGCAAATAGTCCTATTCAGCTCTCTGAGAAATGTGACTTCAGCTGGGTACACACACTAGATGAAACTTTGAACTATGCTCATTTCCAAGGGATTGGAACAACAAATTGTTCAACTAGTCAAATGTGTGCAAGCTAAATGTGCTCTCCTGTGCTGGTCAGTGATGTCTTCTGATTGTTGCTGCAGCAGGGCCTACAGAAGATCTTGCTATCAAGAGCCATGCTGCTGAATGCAGCATTCCCGCCCCCACAGCTCCCTGCTTCGTCAAGTGTGTATGCACTTTGACCTGTCTTAAATTAACTTAACATGTCTTAGGGGGGGGTATTCAATCTGAGGGTCACGGCAGTCAAGCTTGCTCGACCGCCGTGACCCAGTCCGGTTCTCGGTCAGCTCGACCGAGAACATGCAGGCGGGATTCAATGTCCCGCCTGCCGGGGAGCGAAAAGGGTGCATGGCCGCGAGTTGCGGCCGCGAAGAGGCGAGCTGCAGCTCGTCACTTCCCGGACGTTCTCGGCAGAACGAGCCCAACAGCTAATGATGTCGGGCTCGTTCTGCCGAGAAACCCTGCTCAATGCTGTCGGGGAAGACAGCATTGAATAGGGCCCGGCGAGCATCAATATCCCCCTAAGTTTAAGAAATCCCTGGGAAATCCAAGAACATATAGGAGAGAGGCAGTTTGGGAGCGTGTGAAAGGTTAGTGGAGGAATGGTAGATTTAAGAATCATCAGTATAGAGATGATATTGGAAGTCCAAAAGAGCTAATAAGTTCACCTAAATGAAAGGACCAAAAACCAGAGCCTTGAGGGAGGGGGCGGGTGCTACAGTAAGTGGAAGTAATGAGAGGAGACAGAGAAGGAATGGTCAGAGAGGTAGGGGACAGTCAGGAGAGAGCAGTGTTACTCAAGAGTAAGGGAGTGAAGCATGTGCAGATGAACAGGGTGGTCCACAGTTTCAAAAGCAGCAGAGAGTTAGAGACAAATAAGCAAACAGTAGTGGCCCTTAGATTTTGCAGACTGAAGGTTGTTGCAGACCTTTGTGAGGACAGTTTCAGTAGAGTGGGGAGTACGGAAGCCAGATTGGAATGGCACAAGTAGGGAGGTGGAAGAAAGAAAGGCAGCAAGGTGTTTGGAGAAAAAAGGGAGGAAAGAAATGGGTCGGTAGTAGTAGTAGTAGAGGGGGTTTGGACCAAGGTTGAGTTTTCCAAGAATAGGGCAGACAAAAGCATGTTTGAAGGCAGAGGAGGACAGTGCCTGATAAGAGGGAGAGATTAAGGAGGTGAGACAGATGAGGACAGGCAGAAAGAAAGGTAGCATTTATAAAGGTCAGGAAAAGGTTTCCTTGTGTGTGTGTGTGTGTGTGTTAGTGTGTGTGTAGAATATATATGGCTTTCTCTATGTTTAGCATATATTACAGTTTCCTGTGTGTGAATTCACATCCATTTTCGCTCCTACTGTATATTCCTGTATTTATATTGGTTCATATATTATAGTTTGACATGTCATAATAACACAGCCCACACTTTGCCAATATTCTGTGACCAAGTGATGCCACACCCATGTTGTAGCTCAATCCACAATATCCACCCTGAGGGATGCTAAATTTATATTTGCTAAAAAGAAATATCAGGCTTGCGTCGACCCTGTTTGTACCCTGTACCCCACTAGTGAGACTGCATGCTTTGGCGGTGCAAAAAAGACGTTTTGAAAAAGTCAAAAGAAAGCAAGCATGGTCCTGTATCCCACCACGCAGAGCGATGTGCAGATATACACTGCTGTGATTGTGGGAAGAGTGCAAACCCCAAGTCCCCAGTATACTACAACTGCAGATGTGATGGGAAAAGATACAAAACATGACTTTAGTTATATATAATGTGGCATGTCATCTATGGTTCACCATTCATCTCAAGCCATATAGCACAAAAGCGATCAGGTTAGTGAGGACATACTTGTATAAATATTTATTATTAATGTAATTATTACCCCTGTCCTGTAATGATAGAACTATAAATCTTACTTCCTGGGAGCTAGTCTGAGTATAGCTATATAACCTGCACACATGTAGTAGGAAATATAACTACCCCTCCCCCACCAAAATCCCATTGCATCAGCTACAACATCTTAGTGGGGAAATCAGTCTGTTTGGTCTTCCGAACGCTCATCGAAAGTGATGGGAGATCGCAAGGACGATATTCAATTGATGGTGGATAATGTGCTGGTCGCTCTCATGATGGTCGAATTTAGCCATATAAAGCAGCTATTTATAAGAAACGTGATTACCAAGTTTGCATCAATCTTTGCAATAGATTGTGCATAGAAATAACATTCAACATTTCTTTCTTAAACGGACTAGCTAATCCCATCAAGCATATGTAGTTTGTACATAATAAAGATAGAAGCAAGTGGGCTTAAACATCCCATTTGGCCCTTAATTTGTATATACATTATCCTACACAAATTTAAACCTAGGACAAAGTTATCTTTTACTAGTCTTTTCTAATTCCCACCTCAAGCTGTAGTTTTTTCTACAGTACTTTCTTTTGGTAGTGATAAGGAATCCAAAACTGGATTTTATGCCAGCAAACAAAATGATAAAGTGAGTTTTGCTTATATTGACCCAAAATGCGATTCCCTGTGAAATCCTTGATATAAGGAGATAGTGTCTTATTCTCCGGAAGCACATCTAGTCATCATCTTGTCTGTTCTAAACATAAAAAGCTTATACTCTTAATGGGTCTGGACCAATAAATTAGCACTGCAGCAGATGTAGTAAAACAAAGATGAAATGACTCATTTTAGCAGCTATTTTCAGTATTCCTGCACCTCTGTCTTGTATGAAGCATCTGGACTATTTATGGAATTACCCTGCCAAAACTCAGTCACTTACTTTCTGTCACTGTATCGTAAATCCAGTGGGGTGCAAAGTGATGAGATTCAGAAGCAGCGGTATTTATTTAGGTGGTGTATAAATGAAATAAAAAAGAAAATAGGATTTAACTACTTTTCTCTAACATAGACTAACATCGTGTTCGGCTCATCAATAGGGTGTGGTCGCACTAGATGATAGTGAAATTGAATGGCAATAATACTTATCTGTAGACATAAGGACATTGCTTTAACGTTCCAAAGGTACCATCTTCATGTTCCCTTTCTGCTGATCCATGCCAGACTAGAATTGCATTTTGCAGAATTAAGTCTCTTATAACTTTATTACAGGATGGAAGGCACAGGGCTGGTCACACTGGCTAGTGACCTGGCAAATAATGCATCATTTACACTAGTATTTGTAATCTGTTAATGTACACATAGTATAAAGGATAGTTGTGTCAGTGATGGAAATGTGAATTGATTATGCAATGAGTGACTGCTCTGACAGTTGACAGACTGTTGCAATAGACAATGCAGGACTAAATAGGGGGACCTGCTATTTGTACAGAATAACATGTCCAGTTGCAATATAAAAGCTGCCATGTTTCTTCTCAGATCTCATCCCCTTCTGTATATACGCATGACAGAGCCTGGTTATCTGCAGCCTGTTGACTTGATATATTGTATATGTGTTTACGTGACATAACGTAAAATCATGGCAAATAGTCCTATTCAGCTCTCTGAGAAATGTGACTTCAGCTGGGTACACACACTAGATGAAACTTTGAACTATGCTCATTTCCAAGGGATTGGAACAACAAATTGTTCAACTAGTCAAATGTGTGCAAGCTAAATGTGCTCTCCTGTGCTGGTCAGTGATGTCTTCTGATTGTTGCTGCAGCAGGGCCTACAGAAGATCTTGCTATCAAGAGCCATGCTGCTGAATGCAGCATTCCCGCCCCCACAGCTCCCTGCTTCGTCAAGTGTGTATGCACTTTGACCTGTCTTAAATTAACTTAACATGTCTTAGGGGGGGGTATTCAATCTGAGGGTCACGGCAGTCAAGCTTGCTCGACCGCCGTGACCCAGTCCGGTTCTCGGTCAGCTCGACCGAGAACATGCAGGCGGGATTCAATGTCCCGCCTGCCGGGGAGCGAAAAGGGTGCATGGCCGCGAGTTGCGGCCGCGAAGAGGCGAGCTGCAGCTCGTCACTTCCCGGACGTTCTCGGCAGAACGAGCCCAACAGCTAATGATGTCGGGCTCGTTCTGCCGAGAAACCCTGCTCAATGCTGTCGGGGAAGACAGCATTGAATAGGGCCCGGCGAGCATCAATATCCCCCTAAGTTTAAGAAATCCCTGGGAAATCCAAGAACATATAGGAGAGAGGCAGTTTGGGAGCGTGTGAAAGGTTAGTGGAGGAATGGTAGATTTAAGAATCATCAGTATAGAGATGATATTGGAAGTCCAAAAGAGCTAATAAGTTCACCTAAATGAAAGGACCAAAAACCAGAGCCTTGAGGGAGGGGGCGGGTGCTACAGTAAGTGGAAGTAATGAGAGGAGACAGAGAAGGAATGGTCAGAGAGGTAGGGGACAGTCAGGAGAGAGCAGTGTTACTCAAGAGTAAGGGAGTGAAGCATGTGCAGATGAACAGGGTGGTCCACAGTTTCAAAAGCAGCAGAGAGTTAGAGACAAATAAGCAAACAGTAGTGGCCCTTAGATTTTGCAGACTGAAGGTTGTTGCAGACCTTTGTGAGGACAGTTTCAGTAGAGTGGGGAGTACGGAAGCCAGATTGGAATGGCACAAGTAGGGAGGTGGAAGAAAGAAAGGCAGCAAGGTGTTTGGAGAAAAAAGGGAGGAAAGAAATGGGTCGGTAGTAGTAGTAGTAGAGGGGGTTTGGACCAAGGTTGAGTTTTCCAAGAATAGGGCAGACAAAAGCATGTTTGAAGGCAGAGGAGGACAGTGCCTGATAAGAGGGAGAGATTAAGGAGGTGAGACAGATGAGGACAGGCAGAAAGAAAGGTAGCATTTATAAAGGTCAGGAAAAGGTTTCCTTGTGTGTGTGTGTGTGTGTGTGTGTTAGTGTGTGTGTAGAATATATATGGCTTTCTCTATGTTTAGCATATATTACAGTTTCCTGTGTGTGAATTCACATCCATTTTCGCTCCTACTGTATATTCCTGTATTTATATTGGTTCATATATTATAGTTTGACATGTCATAATAACACAGCCCACACTTTGCCAATATTCTGTGACCAAGTGATGCCACACCCATGTTGTAGCTCAATCCACAATATCCACCCTGAGGGATGCTAAATTTATATTTGCTAAAAAGAAATATCAGGCTTGCGTCGACCCTGTTTGTACCCTGTACCCCACTAGTGAGACTGCATGCTTTGGCGGTGCAAAAAAGACGTTTTGAAAAAGTCAAAAGAAAGCAAGCATGGTCCTGTATCCCACCACGCAGAGCGATGTGCAGATATACACTGCTGTGATTGTGGGAAGAGTGCAAACCCCAAGTCCCCAGTATACTACAACTGCAGATGTGATGGGAAAAGATACAAAACATGACTTTAGTTATATATAATGTGGCATGTCATCTATGGTTCACCATTCATCTCAAGCCATATAGCACAAAAGCGATCAGGTTAGTGAGGACATACTTGTATAAATATTTATTATTAATGTAATTATTACCCCTGTCCTGTAATGATAGAACTATAAATCTTACTTCCTGGGAGCTAGTCTGAGTATAGCTATATAACCTGCACACATGTAGTAGGAAATATAACTACCCCTCCCCCACCAAAATCCCATTGCATCAGCTACAACATCTTAGTGGGGAAATCAGTCTGTTTGGTCTTCCGAACGCTCATCGAAAGTGATGGGAGATCGCAAGGACGATATTCAATTGATGGTGGATAATGTGCTGGTCGCTCTCATGATGGTCGAATTTAGCCATATAAAGCAGCTACATCTGACTAAATTAAAATGGCGCAACCCAAAGGGTCCCATTTTAGCACACATTTCGGTACTTATGTATTATCTGGGCTCCCATGTTAAATGCACCCCATTTTTTTATACCCCTACTATCCAACTACGCATGGAGTTGATTTTATATAGTGTGGCGAGCGCAGCGAGCCACCGTGCCCGAATCGTGGCGAGCGCAGCCTCATAAGAAAAACGGGAGCCCAGATATTACATAAGTACCCACATTTCTGCTCACCACCCCCAGGCGGGGGCGGGCATGCCAACTGAAATGCCTGCACGGACAGCCAATCGCACCCATACGGAGCCGCACTCGAATAGCTCTGCTGGGTGCCATCTGCTGACTGGTGGCACGCTAATAATTTGATTCACCCCATAAACAAGAAGGGGAAGTTAGGTTTAACAGATTAGACTGTTAACAGTAGCGATGGAGGGGAAACGGTCAAAATTGATACTGTAGATTAAAATGCAGATGCCATTAGAGAAGTTCTACACTCTTTATACACTCAGGCCTCAGTTGCTATTAGATAAGTTATTAAGGACCTTAATACCTCTTCACAGCCTCTGAAACTTTGAAAGCATTCAGTGTAGTCCACCCCTTGTTACCATGGGTACATATGTTGATTTAGAAAGGTCAGTTTTACATTTTTTCTAACTGTGCATTAACCCTCCTAAGTGTTCTTTTCTTTTAAAATGATTAGCAAAAAGGTAAAATGAGAAGAGACAGGTTGGGGGTGAGAGTAGCACTGTGGATGCTCATTTTCATGCACATGTCCTAATTAATGATTGTTTTTATTAGCCTTCTATATATTTATATTTTTTTCTGTTGTCTCAACATTGTGATATGGATTATAGGTAGTCATTTTTGGCAATGTTGTCATTGTACAGATTAATAATTTGTGTTGCTTGTATAATGAGAGCAATTCTTTCTTTCGTGGAGCATCATGAGCAGTTTCACGTAATAGTAACTAATTATTTAACTATGACTGGCAGCTCTGAACATTGTGTTCTTTTTGCCTCACTTACAATGTTTTCTGTGAATCTCATTACAAAGCAAGTAAGTGTTCCTTACAATCTGCTACAGGCACAAGCAGAGGAATGAAAGCCGAGGTTTCGTACTGCATAGAACACAAGATTTTGTTTTAATTGCCTTAACAATGGTGTTAAGTCTGAGATCTCAATAAAATAGACATAAATGTGCTTTGTTTTTGTTAGGTCTGATTATTTAGGAATAATTCTACACATAATTGCATAGTACTTTTTATGGAGCGCTAAATAATTTTGAAGGATAGACTACTGGGTTTAAATGTCCTTTGATTCATTGCTTTATTCACATGGATATTAATGCATGACATGGGCCACACATGGATCCCCTTAACTCCACTTTAGAAGGCTCACTGAAATAATGTGAACTCTGAGAGGCAAAATTTCAGACCAGGTAAAAAAAAAGTAGTACCTATATGCAGCCCCAGCTCTGAAATAAGTTGTAATTAGTGTGACTAAACTGAAATTAATTTACTTTGTTAGATCCGGTTTCAGAATCCGTTGAATAAATATTTAACCTGATCTTGGAAAATTGCTGCTCTGTGTGTATATTCCAGCAATACGTATATGTAATCTTTAAATTCTATGTGCTGTTTTATACATCTAAGTGGCACTGTCACTCATTACTATGCAAGTTATTGTATTATTCTGCTTACATTTTTCTCTGTGCTTCCATGACTTAGAGAGGCATGTCTCACCATTCTCCTACATCCAGCATACTAGTATGGCCTCTTTACTAGGATATTCTAGTGCATTTGTCTTTTAGGTTGTAGTTGATATAAATTTGGAATGTTCAGCTTGCGTTCACACACATGTCATTATTGTACTGTATATTAGATTCACATTCTGAGTGGCCCTTCATTGGACCTCAATTGATGGATCCAAACTTTCTAGCTTACATAAACTATTTTGAATTTCTCTATTTGTAGGCAACCTACTCTGCAGGGGGCCCTGTTCTAAGGCCTGAGGATGAACTGGAACGACTGACCAAGAAGATGTTGTACGACATGGAGAACCCTCCATCTGAAGAGTACTTTGGTAAGTTAAAACTTGAATCAGAAGAGTTTCTATAGGATGTGGTATATACGAGGTTTATGCATTGGGTGGCATGTTAAATCTACACAGAAAAGAACAATACATCTCCATAGTATTTACATTTAAAATAGAATGTGGCATTAGTGACTCTCCATGCATTATCAGAGTTCAGTAAGTGGTTGCAGTATATCATGTGGTACTGTAAACTGAGATACAGATATGTCATTTTATACTCAGGTCTCCATTGCTCCAAACGGTCCCGATCAGTGTGCCATGTTCAGTCTGACCAAACCGATTCAAGTATCTGTTTCACTGAAAATGTGCGTTTTATTGGATTATGCCGCACATACACGGAGCAATTAACTGCGTTTTGAACTAGATTGCATTGCACATTGCATCGCATCTAGTTCAGAACGTACGGTCCTTGAGCACATGCAATCTAGTTCAAAAAGTACATGCAGCATATACTCTTTGTGCTGTGCAGTGTGATGTGCATGGGAGCATACATCGCACCTGTTAATTGTACCATGTATGGGTGGCATTACATAAAAATACTGGAAGCAACAATACTACACAAAGTATATAGGTGGATGTTTGCTAACATTGTTTCACAACTGATGCAATAACTCAAAGTGTGAGGATGTCCACTCACTGTTTAAGACTCTTCTGAGATGTCCAATCCTCATATATAAGGTGAACATAAAACAAAGCACAACATGTGAAGGTGTCAATAACACTCATACTGTAGATGTATGTAAAGCAAGAAAGTCCACAAAATGTCTGAACCCAGAATGTTTTTTATGGGAACGAGCGGGATAATGGAAACAAAGAAATGGATCAAACCCAAAAGATTTCACTGCAAATGCATGGAATATAGCATATAAATGCTTACATGCACTTAAGTGGGTCATAAACACAAAAAGGTATCTTTGTACCTGATTTTCACCATGCGCTTCTGATGGTGCAGATCATCCAATATATAAAAACATAGTGTGACCTCGTAGCAAATAGCGTTGGATGCAGATAGAAACTGAAAATACACTGAATGAAACCCGGGTGTTCCTCCAGTGTAGCCAACGGATTCAGTATTGAATCCCGGCGGTCGGGATCCCGGCGTTCAGAATCCCGACGCCGGAATTCCGACAGCCGAAATGCCGACAAGGGGGGGACGTGGATCGCCCCCCCCCCTTGCGGGCTCGGTGCCTCGCTACGCTCGGCACACTAATTTATTCTCCCTCCAGGGGTGTCGTGGACACCCCAGGAGGGAGAAAGTGTCAGCATTTCGGCGGTCGGGATTCCGGCGTCGGGATTCTGAACGCCGGGATCCCGACCGCCGGGATCTTAACTGCATCCCGTAGCCAACGTAGAGGGTGTGCAGGTATGTGTCCCTCAAAAAGTCACTCCTCCGATAAGTTATGACACATAGAGCGTCTTTTTCAAGGTAGCTACCCTTTACAAAATTATTTTGCATCGTAGGCTTAAATTACTGATGAGTTGGTTTTCAACATGTAAATCTGCAAGTGCCTAGATTTTACTACAATAAGTGTAATAATATTTAGTTGCCACTAATGCAATAGATATGAAAAAACAAGGTTAGTTTCCCCCAAGCACCATCATGAACTTACATCCTTTCTGTCATTAAAGCAAATTGTTCTATCACTTGTAATGCTAATCATTTCCTCCAGCTTTATGTATCAAAACCTTTTATTTTCTTTTTAACACTGTCTGTGTCTTTGCCAATTTATAGTCTTCACATTCTTATCTCCCATTCATCCATTTCATTTAGTATTGAGCCGACAGCTTATCCACTATTATTATGGCCCATTGATCAAATAATTGGAAAAGGGCAAATCAGCAGCAACAGTGCTTGTGATTTGCATGAAATATTCCCAGCCCAGGGTGCATGTAGCATGGTAATTGCTGCATCCACATTGCTGTCAGCTAATAACTATATTAGTCAGAATATGGAAAGCTGGATCCCAGCATATTAAAAGATGTTTTGGAGCAAATAGGCTTTGAATAGAGGGATTTAATTAAACATGCTAGCAGGCTTCTAGGCTTTACGGGAAGTCGAGGAGAAATATTTACAGATAATTTAGTGCAAGTATCTTGGGTTAAGTGAGGTAATTGTCCTCAAGGCTTACCTTTTTAACCTATGTTTGAGCTTTAAAAAACAATGTTTAAATTCCTATCTTATAATATCTGATATATCTGTTTGTCACTGTACCCTGTGTTGTACTGTGTTCTGCATCCGCCTACAAAATGGAACGTGATGTCTCTTACTCCCATTGTTCCATAATGCACTCTTAATCTTCCTCAAATTATTACCTACCGTCTTACCAAAATCACTGATGAAACCATTTACTCTCTGCATATGATACCTAATTATTGCTTGGCTGTGAATGGCGTGATAATAACCTTACTCTAGTTCACTACTTGATCCTTAAGTGCAGGTTTGCCAAAGCAAGTTTGTTTTGTGAAACTGTGATATACAGTATCTCACAAATTCGCACACCTGAGAAATGCACAATCCAATTAGTCATTTGCAGTGAGGTTACCAGACCTTTCTACAAACTGTGACCTGTTTATAATTGCTTGAAAAAGTTGGGAAACCATACCGGATCCCGAAATGTGACAACTTTGATAGCAGGAGAATATAGAAGGCTGCTAGTGGCCATAAGGAAAGTACTGGAGGTTTCAAATGATATATGCACTTTTTTATTAAAGGTCAAAAATGATAGCAAGCAACCATTTTTTATCAAATTAAACCAAAAAAATGTCTGTCTCAGTACAATTCCACTGTACCTGTCATCATTCAACTTGTTATTGAGCTTTTTAGCAAAATTGACCTGAAACCACTTTGTTTGTCCAAATTATATACAGTAAAATATATAGCTTCACTACCTTTTCACATAAGGGGTGTGCACACAAAAAAAAAAATCACTAATTTTAATCTTAAAAATCAATTTGAAATTTAATTGTAAATGTTATTCAGAGTGTAATATAGACCATGAGAACAACTCGCATGGCCCAACTCACGCTCCTATGAGTAGCAGGCCCCTTTCATTTTCATTTAAGCTAAACAACTTCAGGGGTATTCAATCCTGGTCGTAAACTGACAAATTGTTCAGTTGACTTGGTTTAGTATTGCTCGCCTGTCAATTCTTAACTCCATAGTCAAGTTAATAATACAATAGAGATTTGGTACCTCTGTCAACCCACTCCGTATGCCTCCCTGGTATCCGTATGATGACTTTAAACACACGGCTCCCAGGCGCAAAAGAGAACCAAAAAATCGGGCGCACAACACACCTAGTTGATATATTTCAAATATGTATAGTTCAAAAAAGGTTGCTTGCTGCTCTCAATTGGGGACCTCTGTCAGCCCCAAAGAACAGACAACTTTACAGAATATCAACAAGATATTTAAGAGCGCGCACTAGCAACACTAATTAATGCTAAAATAACAGTTTTATTTACATATACTGCAAATTAATGATCACAATCAAAAACATTAAAAATACATAAAATAATATAATATGATACCATAGGGACAATACAATCTCAATTTATATTGAGTTTCTGGTGCCTAGGCAATGCAGAAGTTGCACCTCATATAATCAAATGTCCACTAATAGCACCAGGTAGTGGTATCCAGGTCTCAAATTTCTCTTTGTACCACACTGATGATAATTGGATAGTGTGTATTGAACACACCAATTGTAGCAATGGTTGTATCAGTAATTGGATACTTTATATTTCCAGTTCACCAGAGATGTTATAACTGCCTGGTACAACTCAGAGTCAGTTAAAATTTCCAGATAGCACAAACAAATGCTGTATATATATTTTAATCAAGTGTCGCACTGTAGTAGAAATAACCTTATGTCCAAGGGACTTTTGCAATTTTTAAGCAAAAAATGCAGGAGGCAGCAGCCCCGGAGCTTCCCGGGTCCCGATGTTAGTGCAGTGTTATTGGATAAGAATCTCCAGACTTCCAGCTGCGGGATTGGTCCCCTCCTGCTGTTTGTGCTGTTTAGCCCGTATTGCCGTATGTCACACTCGTAGTACAGGCAGAGTGTGGCTGGAGCAGCAGCCGGCTTTCAGAACAATGTGACCGTCCTCCGCAACGCGGTCATTGGATGGGACGGGGCAATGTCCGATATGCTGCCACAGGCAAATTCAGTATGAAGGGAAACAGTCCGAATTGCTGCCACCGGCAAGGTACCCTCAATGTCCCGCTCTAGTACTTTGGCGGGTGCCAGGGATGGAAGAAAGCACCCTGACTGCTGCTGGTAGATAGGTCAGATCACAGTACGATCACTGGAACAGCTGGGTTTGCGTTAGCAATATTGCCTGGATTGGCAGAGAGACTCATAATGCCTCCTGTTGAGTTTGGACCAATGTTATGTAAACTAGTCATCCCTAACTCTGGTTCCCACCTCAACAGTTTCTATATAAATCCCTGCTCGCTATGGTTTGGTGCCATTATGTCTAACTGCAGAGCTGTGGGGAGACCAGAACTGGTACTAAAAACAGTACCGGGACCAGGAGAGGTCAGAGTATACAAAATGTTGATATACAAAGACTGCTCCCGACAGAAAAAATAGTTCAAATTGTCGTAATCATGATTAAAAACTGTCTAAATCAACTCAACAACTTCAGATTGAATAGGTTAATGCCATTTTTCTAAACTTGAATATATGGTAAAAAGTTGAAACACACATTTCGAGCGTCGAGAGAAACTAAATAAAAAAAAAAACTGGCGAGATAGATTCGCCAGTCAGAAAACCAGAACAATGAATTTGGCGAAAGCAATACAACTACTTTCTGCCGGAAAAGAACAGGATCTCAACAAAACCAGCATTACGACCGGCATTGAATACCCACCTATGCATATGGAAAGTAACAAACATGATCTTGTTGTTACATTGTATATCTCCAGTGATTAGATGCCAACTCTATTATGCAATTACTTGGTAATGAAATAACAGGCACTTGATTGAGTAAGAACTGTTAGCAAGCCTTTAAAGATAAAGCTTAATTTGCTGCATGCAGTTCTGACATTATTGACGTAAGCAGGGGGAGAAATTGAATTTAAGTTTGTCTTATGTCTGCAGTTGGTGTAAGAGCAGACTTATTTTCTGACATGTTTTCCTCTGTCTCTGTTAAAGAATCTTGAATGCTATAAAAACACCACAATCTTAAACACCCAACACCTTTTTTTTGTATATTCTCGTTCCTTTTTAGATTTTTGAATGACATAAGTACATATGTTATAAGGCATCTTGTCTTTTAGGATTAGTGATCCTTATAGGTCAGTATAGCTTATTTAACTGGCAAATGCCATGTTTACATGGAGACGTGTGAGGATGCCCTTGGGCAATCTTTTCATAACTGCCATACTTTTAGTAAACTTGGATAACCAGGTAACTTAAATATCAGATGATAAATTTGGGGCGTCTTGTTGTGATATCAATATGATTTTATTATGTTAAAGTTCACTTCAGACCAAAGCTCTCTTACCTTCAGGTCGCTGTTCTCGCTGTGGTGAAAATGTCGTGGGGGAGGGTACTGGATGCACAGCCATGGACCAAGTGTTTCATGTGGAGTGTTTCACCTGTATGACCTGCAACAGCAAACTGCGTGGGCAGCCTTTCTATGCTGTAGAGAAGAAGGCTTTCTGTGAACCCTGCTACATAGTAAGTATTTATTTCTGACTTTCTGCTTTATTTAATAATTGGCAATTAGTAGCTCTACATATTCCCAACCAGAAAATGGTCGATTTGATGTCGGAAGGGCTCTCACAGGTATTTTCAGCTAGGAATTACATGGATTCTAAAGAACAAATATGTTTTTCCTGCCTTCCTAGGTTGCCAGCAGGGATTAAAGTGAGGGGGAACAGGTGGAACTGAGTTCCACCACCTCTAATGGTGAAGTGGAACAGTTTAACCTCCACTCCCTGCACAGTAATTCTCACAGAAAAGCATTCTAGTTTGCAGGGGGATGCCGAAAACCCTACCACTGGCCCTGTCTCTGCCTACTAGGGGAGGGGAGGGGGGTAATTAGGTGGCATAGCGAAATGAGTTCCCCCACCTCTGTATGACCAATTTAAGCCCTGTTTGCCAGTGGTTATTGCAGAGCTGCATTTCTCCATTTTCTGCTTGCTTTGGATGACCTTCAGAGCTCCTCCGCTGTGACAGCACCACATTATTTTAGGGTTCTTACTTAGTTATTTCATTAGTTCAAGTAAATTCCTGGCAACTCCACGCAATAGGCTTGTGCCGTGGGAACACCATAAAAGATTAAATTCTGCATTATTAATTCTGTGTAGCAACCAACGTCTAGATCATGTCAGCATTTCATTTAAATCCAAAGAAATATCCATTAGTAGACTATTTTCAAAGAATTGCCATCTACGCATACATCATACAGCTAAATAAATCTTAATTACCAAGCTACATTAAGCAGAACATCAACAAATTGTTTATATGTTCTATTATTATTTGGTTTAAATTGAAATATTTAATCTAAAAACAAGAGACAGCAGGTGTGTCCTCATACACTATTGCTGCAGTCTCGCCATCAAGTCTTCTCTGTGCTTCTGGACCTGTACAAGACTGTTTGCGCAAAGCCTCCTTTTTGTGCATCTTAATTATATTACAACAAAATTGCTTCACAAAACCGCACTGATTTAAAATGATATGCAACACTTGTATGTCTGTGTGGTACTAGATCACAATCTGCAATGTGCTACAATGCAGCATCCGTGGCTTTAATTGTGCCAAGTTCTGTTTGTGCTTCGTATACAGATTCTAACTGTCAATCGCAGATTTACAAGTGTTGCATATAAAATGAGTCAGTGCAGTCTTCTGAAGCATTGCAATTGAATGCACAGAAGATGCTACACTGAGTTCTGCCATTCCCTGATGCTACACTGAGGCTAGGTGAATGGAGGCACATCTGTATACCTGTTTTGCTGCATACACTGCTTCTGGCTGGGCTCACAATGGTCTAATGCTGGGGTACTCCAATTCGGTCCTCAGAACCCCACCCATTTAACATTTTCCAGGTCACCTGGCAGGTGCAAAATGCATTCATTACTCATTGACACATTGTATAAAACAATGGTGGAGTTAATAATTTCACTTGTAGGAACCCTGCAAAACATGCACTGTGTGGGGTCATGAGGACCGAGTATGAGAACCTGTGGTCTAATGGTTACTCCTCTTCCTAGACAATTTGATTAGTACATTGTATTGTACTCCCCTGAACTTCCCATCCAGATAATTAGAAGGCTCATGATGATTGGGCATCATCACCTGAAGTGAAGGCCACCACTATCCTCTTTTCTTAAAGTAAACTCTTAATAGTTTCAATCCCATCACATCTGACTCTTCTATCGATCGCTTTGTGTAGTACTTAATTGAAGCCTTGCTAAGGTTACACTGACACATCATATTAGCTAAGTTGCAATATCTATTTTATTTTCAGTGGGGATGGGAGTATGTAGAAGATAGCATGAGATATACGGTGACCGTGTTGCACCAGTAGGGTTTCCTACTGAAGCATTGTACATCTACAGGCACATACTTTTAGGGCTAACAACATTTTAGTCACATCATGAAATGGGTGAAAAAATTATAATTTGCTTAACATTTTATTTTGTAAAACCAATAGTAAGCTTCTTAGAGCACATCCTCAATAACATAGAACCTTATATTAGAGGGACTCCTAAAGGTTCCAGCAACATAAGGGTAGTACGGCTAGTGTAATAGTAAGCATTATTTCCTCACTGCACTTAGGTCATGGGTAACATTCCCACCATGACCCTAGCTGTGGAAAGTTTGTATATTCTCCCTGTGCTTGCATGGGTTTCTTCTGGGTACTTCATTTGCCTCCGACAATCCAAAATTCTATTGGTACGGTAGATTAAAAAATGAACTGTAGAGTGTGTGTGTGTACATGCATTTAGGGCAGACTGGAAGAGTCAAGTGGTACTTATCTGCCATTAAATATTGTGTTTCTATTTAAGTCACAGGCCTGCATTTTAACATGTTAATATGTTGGATATGTATTTTACCTCTAGCCTATGGTCACTGAATTGCAGTAACTGTCGCACAAAATCCATGATGATATATGTGGTATATATTATTATTAATAATAATCTTAGTATTGTGTATGAAATCTATGAAATCTGTAGGCCTCTTCATCCTATGTCCTATATGTGACGGAATGCAATTTTTCTCATTGAGTCGTAATGTATGCAGATAACTTATACTAATGTTTGTTGGTTTGAGCTTGAAGAAACTCAGGGAGCCCGAGATTTGCTCCCAACACCCGGTGCAGTGACCTAAATCATGCGTAGGGGGTGTATGTACGTATGGACCCTCTCCCGAAGGAGAAGGGCCCCATTACTCCCCTAATACTGCTCAGCCACATAAGGTCCAAGAGGGGAAAATAGGGATCGATGGCTCCTCCTCGCCGAAGCTTAGAGAGACCCTCTTCCCTCAACCCCCAGAGGGGTTAAGGCGGGTGGGTCCTCCGCACCGAAGTTTGTAGAGATCCTCGGTAGGCTTCCCCAAAAGGAATGAGCTTTGGTACGTGGGGGAGTGGGTAGCCCATATGGTTTGTACACACAGCCTATAAATGCCGTGGCAAACAAATAAACAGAAAAAGTGACGAATGTGAGAGAGGGAAAGATGTGATGCATTGTCTGACATCATCCTCAAGTAAGCACTCAAATCTGCTAAGCAAGTGGTGTCAAACCCATGGCCCTCCAGCTGTTGTGGAACTACACGTCCCAGCATGCCCTGCAACAGATTTTATATAATGGATTGCTAAAACTGTGACAGGGCATGCTGGGACATGTAGTTCCACAACAGCCAGAGGGCCATGAGTTTGACACCACTGTCAGCTAAGCAGTTCAGTTTGTATTGGGAGACTTAGAGATGCTCTGACTATCTTCATTTTAAATAATATGATTCTGACCACTGTGTCTCTGTGCTTTTATCAGAAAATGACTGGAAACTTCCGCTAAATGACTTTCATTTGGACTTTCTATTAGCTTTTTAGTTTTCAAGTACTGTACCTGGCACATAAAAATGAGAATTGCACAAGATAAAAATGCAGACACCAGCCAGTTGTCTTGTTTCCAAAGACAGCATTATGAGAAGATGAGTACAAGGTTAAAGTGATGCCCTGCTTGGCTGTGAAGGACCGGGCTTTTTTTATTATGTTGCAAAGCAGTGATACAGTAGTTCTTGTATCGGGCAAATAGCTGGTGCCACCGCAGATGAACTGTATTGTTTAACTTACCTGCACCTATTTTTGGGAACAATTCATTAGTATACTAATGTGCTCTGTGTTCTTCATATTAAGCACATTTGATGCAGTTATTTAGATTCAATTGGATTTTCAGTGCCATACCTTTATCCACACACAGGAAAGAGGCTCGTGACTGATCTCTAACATGTATTCCATGAAATAATTATAAAAGGGAGGTGCTTAACAACACAAATTAATTTGGTGAAAGTGGATGGATTAGAAAAAATGAAAAAAATATTTATTCTAATCCATCCTTTTGATTTACTTCCGAATTTACTTTCTAATTTATAATTAGACCATTTTGCATTTGTGCTTTTAACCATCTCTCTCATTATATTTTAACTACCGGTATGTTGAGGGTTGGAGCCAGAGGCATAAATAGATATATTTGGGACCATGTGGCAGAAACTGCATTGGTCTGTCCCCTTTCTCTATATTTTAAATAGGGACAAGGGCGTTTGTCTGATTCAAATAATCACACACTGTAGTCCCTTTATTCACATTATATAACACAGTAGTAATGAAACCCTCCTATATGTGGCACTCGCCCAATCACTTGCACTGTTAGTGCCTAACACAACGTGGACCTGCCTTGCTTGTGCAGCCAACAGACATACAGATGTGTCCACATATAGCTGGTGTCCTTTCACATTAAACAACCCTTGTGACTTTCTAGTTTAAACTTTGCAAAACAAAGTGAACAGGACACACAAGCAGCTTCTTCTGATTAAAATTATGTGAGCATGCCTATATTCTGTTTGCGACCGCAATTGTATCTGTATACCAAATGGTACAGTGTTTTCCTGGAAAGCATTGTAACTTTTGTTTCGTATACAGATAACATTGTTAACATATCTATATTGAGCAATGACAACATACTGCAGCGTCTGGAGGTTAGGGTTAGGCTACAACAGGGAAAGGATAAAGAGAGGCTGTGGCAGTGTAATGTTAGAGATAGGCTGTACCAACGGAAGGATTAGTCACTATGGTTAGAAATATACTAACAGATGGAAGTGGCGCATGATGTGCTACTAGGTAACACAAACTACCAGGGGGATTTTGTTGACACACTAATCTTGTTGACATACCATCAGTGTTCACATGATGAATGTTACCATGGTCATAAAAAAATGAGTTAGGAGCTGACTGGCTGCTGATTTATCATTTCTCCAGGCTAAATACATCTGCCCCAATTGTGTGTTACGATACTTACACTCATAGTGGTCAAAGAGAAAGTGAATGGGGCACTTTCTTTAACTACTGTACAGATTTTTTTTCTCTTTTTTTAATAGAATTTTATTTTTCCTAAACAGAGAGTAGTCGGACCCTGCTTAGTGTGCTGCTATAGTCTATTATTATTGTTATTATTATTATTAATATTATCATCATCATCCTCCTTTATTAATGAGACGCCACAAAGGATCTGCAGCGCCAGTTACATAAACTAATAACTAAAACTGTGACTTACATTTGAATACAATAGTGGACAAGAACAGTGTCCATGACCATAGCTGCATCAGCAGAGGACACTGGAATAAGTATCAGCATTGCAGAAAACTGTATCAAAGATGGTTTACAGAAGGAAAAGCACATTAGAGAAAAGGGCCCTGCTCCTTAGAGATTACATTTTAACCCTTTCAGGCTCAACTGCCCTATAGCTCGTAGCAGATCCAATACTGAGCTACTTTAAAATAAGAACAGCAACATTCAATGCAGAAAAATAAAATACAATTTCAATTAATTTAAACCAAACTGTTTTTGAATTGCAAAAAAAAAAAATTGACTGCAAAGGGTTAAAGGCGAGTGGCAAACAGACAGATTGCGTTGTTGAGTCAATCATCCTTCTGTTTAGTAAAATACATGATTTCACTGGCTAGTAATTACTAATGTAATGCTACTAACTTTTTACTTGTGAGTTTTTGTGTGCTTTAAAGGAGGCATGTCTTCCCTGGTGCGTGACATTATGACAACATGACTGCTCGTCACCCCCCTAACTATTAAGCACTAGTAACACCAGCATTGATAACCCCGTCATGCAGCAATGTAAGCAACTACAGTTTTGGAGAGTGTTAACGCTGTTTAACAAAGTCGTTTTTTTTTTTTGTTTGTTTTTTTCAGAAGAGAACATGCATTGCTGTGACAATCTGGGTTTGCGGGAGGGGGATGTCTTCATCAGAACCACTTTATTGGGTTTCTCCTGCTGCCATTTAGAGTTTCTTTTTCTGCAATATAATGATCAAGTTTGTGTTCAGAGGCTTACTAAACTGCTCTGGAGTAGGAATGGCCATCGTTGTCTTTGCCATCGAGGACAATAGTGCAACTGACCGTCGATGGTGTAATACTATTCAATGGATGACCATCTTTTTTTTACATATCGATGGTCATCCATTCTCTTTGATTGATTGACCTGGGGGCCTTTCAAAATACAGGGGTGAGGCTTCGCAGGTGTCGGGCGGAACTATGCTCTGTGTTCCAGCCCCTTGGGGGGGGGAAAGCAAAAATTTAACTATTCGTTTAATCTTGACATCGATGATGGGAAACCATCTGGTTCTACCCCATCAATGGCAAAACTATTTAACAGCAGCCAAAAACCATCGATGATTTCTAATCATGAATGGTCGATGGCCATCCCTACTCTGGAGGATTGCCTGGGAGATGGGAAATGAGTCACAGGCACTTATTGTGATCGCTAATATACTTTTCTACTGACTCCACCCAAAATAAAGTGCATTTCCACAGATCTGGCAGCTCCAATAACACATGAGATATTGTGCTTTAAGTACTTAATGTTTGGCATCCTCCAATGATCCTGGGGTGGCGATTGATGTGATAGACCTGGGGCTGCAGGTCCTGTGTTCCATTGACAGAGCTACTGTAGGATGTTCCTGCAAATATATCCGTAGTTTACAACAAAATTAGTATGCCTCAAAATGCTCATTGACAACTCAAAGAATGTACAGCTGAGGTGCCAGGAACCCAGAAATATTGTTGATGGATTTAGGCCTTTGTCTTAACATCTGGATTCCGGACCTTAATAGAACTTGAAACAATTATCTGCAGCCACAAATGCCACAGTTAGAGAACTGTCAAGTCATTAGTGACATGGGCAGTCTCCGCTGTAGATCTTGTGTGTTAAAACATTTCAATTTAATCTAAATAATAATAATTTTTACTGTGGACTAAATTATTTCCTGATGATGTCAGTTTTGTTTTCATTATGATCTTCTATTGTTTTTGCAGATGAGAAGATTATGAGTGTTCATTTATGCTAATAATGGTTTTGTTTTGACATCATCATCATCATAGTGACCTTTACTCACTGGGTCAGTGGTATAGTAGCATATAAAAAGCCATTCATCTAGTTCAATGACTGTTAAGGTCAAAGCAAACCCGGAAAGATGCTTAACTGAAGCGCTCTTTACTTTTCATTTCACAGTTTTTATGTCCTATTAATTACTTTAATAGCAACTTGCTAGTTCTTGCAGTCTTTTATTAATACTACTAAATCACTTTTTATTGTTTCTTGAACACTTACTGTTTCTGTCATGTGGTTATAGCTTTCTATTTTGTTTTCCTAAATGAAACAATCTAATCCTCTCTAACTTCCACTGCTATTTGTTACTCCTTGCCACTTCAATCTTTTGAAGTTGTCGTGTACATTGGAACAGCTAAACCATGTGAGCAAAGGGCTGTCAAGCATTGTCCATTAGTTCTCTGCTTCTTCAAGCAATGGCTAAGATTTTGCCCTTTGAACATAAATGTGTGTATAAGTGTAATAAATTATGCGTGGGACCACCTAGTTATTATATTAGTGAGCCTGTTTACAGTTACAGTGCCTGGCTTTAAAATCCATCTCAAAATAAGCATAGCACGGTTTCTCATGAGTACAGGTGGAAAATAACCCTTAGCTAGGTTTGCGCTTACCAATTTTAATTGAGGTAGAGAAACTTTCACCACTCAGGATTTGTTGCTATATTAACTGTTGATCAAACAAAACACTACTCAACCAATACATGTAACTGGATTCCTTAATATCAATTTAAATATGAGAATGTATCATATTGTATACTCCCAATATGTGAAAAATCCGCTTCCAAGCAACTAAACATGGTAAATTTCAATCCCATGAAATAAGGGGTGTGTCTCCCTAACTGCTTACAGAGGGAGTCACACACTTCATTGGATGGAATTGAGCTTTACCAGATCCATTAACTCCGCACTGGGTCTCACAGGGTTTTTCACATATTGGGAGCATATGAAATGTTCTTGGATATAAATTTATATTAAAGAATCCAGTTACATTAATTAGTTGAGAAACATCTGCCTAATTGTTCCAATAATACTGTTATAAGAACCACCTGATGCTGGAGAGCCTTTTTAGTAGCTCTGAGTAAGGGATAGAAAAGAAAAGTATGTTATCAATAGTGTATTCTGATTCATTAACTATATTATAAGGATTCTACTGTAAGAACCACCTGGCTCCTAAAAGCCATGTTTAGGAACTTCTCACTAAGGGACGAACAATAGCCTTAGACTACTGCCTAGTTCTTCATCACAGAGTGTAAATCCCTTTTTTGCATTTATTCCTGATGTGGATTAAACACTTTGGGCCGGTTTGAAAAACCTTCACCCCATGAGAGGTCCTCCTATGAGTTTACACCACCTGTTCACCTGGTTTGAGGAAACCTGTTTAAAAAAGGTTGAGACTAGATTCTATGTGTCTCTGTTTCTTTTTATAAGTCATCAGTAATATAGACAAATCTTTCCCATGAGGGTCTCTTCCGCCTTACTTCCCCAGGCGCACCTATAATTTCTGTTCCCCCCCTATAAACCTCTGCCTCTCCCCCTTGCCAACACCAAGAATGCTCCCTCTCCCTAAGAGTACCTCTCCCCTGCCACCCCATATGCACCTATCATCCCCACTTATGAGCCTTTGCCCCTTGCCTCGCCAAACATGCCTCTGCCCCCCCCCCTTCAAATGTGTGTCACACAGAAATACACAAGAAAGGCTTTAAGCCAGCCATCTGCGATGTCTGAGAAATGTGACAGAACATATAAATCTATCATTAAATCTATAAGCTGTTTGATTTAGATTTTTATTCTTTCTCCTTTTTGGGATGTGAGACATTATTCTAGTACAGGACTTGTATCCCCATCACACTACGATAATGGCTTCAATTTTCACATAGGAAGAAATTACCATTAGTCACAGTCCTGTGCCATTAACATTTTCATATAGATCAAGGTCAGAAACAAAGTGGCATGGCATCAAGAGGGATACTTTCATTTTTAGTAAGTTACATTTGAACTGCACGTTTTACTGCAAAATGTACTTTTTAACACCAGACTTAAACTTCACCTAGGAGCGTTTTTTGTTATGGCTGATGGGTGTATGTACAGATGGGTCCACGCTTATCTGGTGAGGCGGCACAAAAAGGCGACCCACTCTCCGGGACAGGGACACAGGATTGTCTCACACTTCTGTTTTCATATGCAGCTATCCGCAAAACAAAACTACTGTAGTTTGAGATATCTACTACTTGAGATATAGGTCTCACCAATGCTCAATACCTGCTCCCATTTGTGGTTGCAAGAATTGTTTCCATCTGCAACCACTCTGTGGAATGCCCTCCTTAGCACAAGAAGATACTCTTCTAGCCTCCAAGCGGTCATGCAGTCCCTAACTGAATTTTTTTCTGAAATAGTTGCAGCTGGGCTGCTTCACTTTCATGAAGTGATAAATCATACATTTGGTCCTTTTAATTGTAATCGCTTATTTTCTCATGAAACCGGTATGACGGCTTCTTAGGTGAAGCTCTGAACAAGAGCTTCACTTCTGGGCCCGGGATTGAGCGTGTATGATTTAAATGCCTCAGAAGCAGTGGGGCCAACTAATTCCTTTAATTATGGACTTCTATAAATTACACAAGTTATAGTGATGGTTGGGTTTTTTGTGTGTGTTCCCTGGATTTAATAACCCACATAACCTTTCGGTAAATGATGAATTGGTGAGTCTGCTAAAGATGTTCTCTTCATTGGTTCATAAAGTTTTAGGAAAATATTGGTTCGTTCTTTTGGATACCTGCTGGGTTAGTAACTTTTTTAGTACTTAACTGGCTAATATTTCCAAAAAAAACACTCAGGAATTGTTGGAGGGGTTTATGATTGAATTAGGTTTAGATATCGAACATGATTGCAAATGTATTTATAATACAAACTTTAATAAACGTCAAAGTAAATACCAGCTTGTAGATGATTGGGAACATATAGAACTTGCATTTTCCCAGCTGCAGGGCTGCATGCATTAGGGGAGGGAACCAGGAAATCGGCAGAGAGGACTCTATTGTACGCAGCAGCTGTTGGTAGATTCTCATCCAGTAGTCTGCACAGTGAGCTTCAGACTGGTCGCATCTGATGCAGCCATATCATGGGGAACCCAGCTTCAAATGTACGCCCCCCCCCCCCCCCCCCAATTTATTTCTAAATGTCATTTACAGTAACACGTAAAAGGAAGGTGCTAGAACTGAGTCAATGGCTATTCCTAGCCATCTATAGTATAAATGTGGCCTGTTCTTTTAACCTGCACCCAGGGGCATTTTTCAGCAGGCTCCAGCAGGATCTGAGGCCCTTATTCTAGTTCACTCTTTCTGACAAAATATTTCTTAGATGGACAAAACCATGTGCACTGCAGGTGAGGCAGGTGTAAAACCCCACCCAAATCTAATTATCGCTGCACAAGTAACACCTGCCTCACCTGCAGTGCACATGGTTTTGTCCATCTAAGAAATATTTTGTCAAAGAGTGAACTAGAATAAGGGACTCAGTTCCTGCTGGAGCCTACTGAAAAATAGCCCTGCCTGCACCCATAAGACAGCCTTCTTTCTGGGAATTGGTGGGATGTGTTAATTGTAGGTTATAGCCTGATAGTCGTTTTTTGTAAAGTAAACATTTCTCTATTCTAATGTGGTTGTAGAAATAGCTGCCTTGACACACATTTGAACCCTGTTGCCATGGATACAAAAAAATGATGCTGCTTTTTTTATTGGCACTGTTGCAAATGCTACAAGAATAGAATCTTGTTTGCACTATAGCCTAGTAATTTGATGGCTTTTTCCATTGATTGGTTCAGAGTTATATTGACCAACAATAACAAAAGGCTGCATAATGGTATTCATCATATTTTAACTTCTGATACTCTGTTTATCTATTATCCTAGAGCAGAAGCTCTGCACTGTCTAAATAAGCTTAATTAAAAACAGCTATAAATTATCATTCCTTATCTGGATTCTTCCAACAGTTCTAGCCAAAAACTTTCTGCAATCTGTGTTTTATACCAAGATGTTGCAATGAGGAAGAGGGATTTCTCTGTACTTAAAACTTTGACAAAAGCTGAACATGAGCTGAAACTATGCTTTGGAACTGATGATTTTCTTGTAGTCATTGCCCTCTGGTGTTCTTTTAAGTAATATCCAAAGTGCTAAACTTTTAATACTTAAATTGTGAATAACAGCTAATTATAATCCCACATTATGCAGACCAGACATTGTGTAAAGCATACCTTCTACAGAAAGACAGAGCAATGTTTAGCGACTCCGTTAACCAAGCCCATGTCACAGTAAGGTAATCCTGGCTATTTTTCCTGTGCATTTTACTTTAACCAATTTTTCTGGCCTGCACCATTAAAGTATTTGTTTCACATTCATTGCTGCCAAATTGGCACACATTGATGTAACTGCTGCTAAAGCTTCTACCACTTTAAATAAATAAATGGCTATCAATGCTAATTACTTGATAGAGAATTCAGTGTTGTCAAATCTAAGTAGCTGTTCTTTTCATGCTATTATGGGGCAGATTGAGTTATGCAGAAGGCCAAATGTTTGTGCTTGGTTCTAGATAATCAGGTACAGAAAACATTGCTTAGTTTTTAAGAAGTAATAATAAACCTGGTTTTGCACTAGCAGCATGCTGTAGAGACACCGCATGTGAGACTCAAATGGGCCCTACACACGGGCCGACCATTGTTCTGAGCGAAGCTACTTCGCTCGGTCTCTCTCCTCAACCAGCACAGCAGCACGCTGCATACTGAGCGAGGTGTCTGGGTCAGTGTTCTCCATTGCGAACAATGGCCCATCCAATTAATAGCCTGCGTGTTAATTGCCGCTGGATTCAGACCGGCGGGGTCACGCATTTAAATCACTGTGTGGTCTACATACACGAAGTGATTTACATGCGTTTTCAGGCACTTTGAGTAATTTAGTAAAATCTCTCAGAAAAGGCCTGAAAGTTGGCCCATAAATTGACCTGTCCTTACTTTTTTCAAGTTACAAGGTTCTGTGCATGATGGGGTTAATTTTGTTTTGGGTAATTAACTGAACACTTTATATTTGGAATGTGGGAGGAAATCCAATTACCCAGAGGAAACCCACACAAGTACATAGAGAATATGCAAACTCCACAAGTTTATGGCCATCCCATATACCCACTAGTCTCCTCAGTGGAAATATGGACAGTTTGTTTACAATTTAAGCTGTTAAGTAGTTATACTCTGGAGTTATGCTAGGTAGTTTAAATTGTTATTTATGAGTAATGGTATATTTCAGCTGTCTAGCATCTCTGTTCCTTAGCTACCATTGCTTCCATGGTTATCAGCCATTCAGGGCTCTCACTAATGACACAGGCACACTGTGCCTGATTAGAAGTTCAGGTCCTTATGTACTGGTCATCATCTGTAGATGAGGCATAATGACGTATCTTCTTGAAGTTAAAGGGTTTATGAAAAACGAAACCTGTGCTTCGTAATTGTGGCCAAGGAGTGCTGCAATTATGAGCTGCACAGGCGGCAGCTTCTCTGGAATAATGGAAAGTATTTTTGCTGGGAAAATACAGATATTTCAACATGTGACATTTTCACACAGTAACTTCTACCCCTCAGCACTCACATGGCTGCTATTAGTGATGTACTTTGCAGTGTAGTGATTCTAGGCTTGTTTCTTTTTATTTGTATAATGGCCAATTTAATCTAAATGTTTCTTTATAATTATGTTTCCGTACATTTCCACACAGCATTCATCTCTCGCTACAGTAATAAGAGGCAGTCACAGATGAGTACGGTGATTATTCCGCAGATGCATTATCTTGTCTGATCAGAAATAAATCACATGCTATGCCCGACAACAGCTTATTGTTTTATAACCATACAGAACAACCATCAGATACATGGCAGAGGGCAGCTGTTTTCCTTCTTTTCAACCTGTAACACATTTGATGCAAAAGGAGGGATGTGAGCTGGTAATCTATCCCCCGCCATCACAAGAACGCACTGTTCTGAAATGGGCACGAAATGAAATGGTGAAGAACTTTTCAGAGTAAATGGGTCAATTTTCTGTCATTCTGTTGATAATTGCTTATAGAACATCCTGCACCACAAACATCCGTGGATGTCATATCTTCCCCCCACACCCCACCCCCCTCTTTTATTCTTTACAAATGAGAAAACACACACTCTGATGTGGAAACGTCATAATCAGCTTTTGCTTCTGGCTGCTAACATCCAATTTTCTCCGGATTGTTATTACCTAAATGAAGCATCCCAAACACTTCATAAATAACCCAGCACTCCACAAATTGGCAATGCTTTAAACAAGATGCAGTTGGATTGAATAGAAAATGTACTTATTTTTTTTATTTTTTTTCTTGTTTTGCTTTTGTTCTTTCTCTTCTAATTTATGTTTACGCCTTAGGGATTGTGGAATGGGTTGTATATTGTGTATGGTCCTACAGTTTTCTCTCTCTTGCAATTTATGTTATTTAATCTTACCCAAGGTCAGAGGTTCTTAACTCATTCGGACTCTGACTATGGGGGTATCCAATTAGTCAATAAAAACATGCAGTCGGTGGATCACCCCTACTCACCCCCAAAAAAGCCAAAATTATTTAGGGTAACAGTATGTTAAGTGTATTAGTGATCATAATAAAAGTATTTGGGGTACTTCTGTCAAAAGGATGTTACAGTATATGAGAAAATCTAAGACCAGTACATGTATTTTTCAGCAAAATAAGTGCACAAATGAAATATGTGGTAAATAAAATATGTGTAAGTATATTTTTGGTAATTTTAAGCCACTTAGGCCACCAATGGCCTGGTTCTTGGAGTTATTCAATTCCGTCTGCGAGGGGGATTGTGCAGCGGGCATGGCTTGTTTTCATCGAGGATCGCCGAAAACAAGCTATCCTCTCTTTTAAACCCCCCTCGCCACCTGCTCGCTGTATTAAATGTTCTGGGGAACGAGGAGCGAGCCTGCTGCATTTGCTGTTTCCACCTCACTTAAAAGAACAATGAGGTGGAAATGGCGAGTGAATGGGGGGCAACTGAATACTGATGGCGAGCTATCGGCACTGCTCGCCGTCATAGCTCGACTTAAGAGCATTGAATATACCCCCTGGTGTTGCAAAAAAAAGTACACAACTGGCCAAAACCATGGTGCACTGCAGGTGGGGCAGATGTACAGGGACACTTAGATTTGGGTGAGGTGTGTTACGCCCCATACACACTAGAGGATGTTGCTAAATATATTTTTTAAAAGGGGCGTTCTGAGCAATATCTTTTTACAATATTCTCTAGTGTGTGTACTCAATATCGTTAACGATGTGCTCTACTGCATATCATTAATGATCCCCTTTCTCATCTGAACATGCACAGTCGAGGGCGGGGACATTTCCCTCATTCGCTAGCCGACGTGGGCACTCACTGAGTCCACACTGCCACCGATCACCGTGGGAATCGTCGGCTAGTGTGTATAGTTTTAAACATTTGCAGGCTTCGTGCAAAAGCAGCCAGTATTTACCCTGCAAAGAAAAAATTAAATCCACCCAATTCTAAGTGTACTGCTTTGCTTTGCTTGCAACTCTGAATCAGACCCCAATTCTCAACAGTTTTACATTTTTAGAATAGGAATTTTCTACAACTTTTTCACCTGCTCAGGAGGTGGTGAAAAAAAAAGCTTGTTAAACCTATTGACAATCACCAGTAATTTTTTACAGAAGCTTGACTAGAAGCTTTTCTCACAAAAACAGAATTTTGCAGTCAGTTGAATTCCCCCCTCATAGTATAGATACGAGCACAATGTATTGCATTGATTTAGTGTAATGTATGTCAGCATAAACCAGATAATGTAATGATCTGACATATATGCAGTTTGGACTACTGGATATATTGGACTGAATGCTTTTCTACAAAAAAAATGTTGAGTAGCACTTTTTGTCTTTTTAATTAGCCTTGATATGTATCATTTTGTTAATAAGATTATTTATTCAAAGTAATTTGGTTTATGTTAATCAGACTTGATGCTGAAGATTCACTGGTTATCTTTTTTGAAATATTTGCCTTTAGGAAAGGTTATGCAATACTGAATTAGCAAATTTGCACTGGCATACATATCATCTTCATTTTGATTTACATACAATGCGCTTGCTTATTGCAGAGTTGTGTGTTTGAACTAATTCATTATAATACACGCTTAGGGAGACTACATCTGCCCTGTATCCATCACAATTCGCAATAGTTAGAAATCCAGATAATATAGTACACAGAATCTAGGATCCGGTACTGCGAATGAAACAACTCTTTTAGCCATAATGGAGTAGTATCAGTCCAAACAATAATGTGAAAATGGTGGCAGCACTCAAAGGATTAGCATTGAATTAGATAAGGATCGGATCACCTTTGCATGGCGCTAATACCTGAGTGCGGTTCTTACTTTAGTGTGTGTGTGTGTGTGTGTGTGTGTGTGTATGGGGCCGGGAGTCTGTGTCTTATTCCAAAGTCCTAAACACATTTAAAACGGCACTACTGCTATGCTTTAATTACTTTAGACATAAAAAAATAGTTGTTTTTTCTTAAAAGAACATGAAAGGCCCTAGGCAGATGTACAGTAAAGAAACACCCTTTTTAATTTAATAACTAACTGAGAATGTGGACAAGTATTTAACCTCTTCTGTCTAACCCTGATATATCCGTGCATTACAAACTCGTATTTCTAGGTACAGAATGTCTTGGGTACACTAAGTCCAGTAATGGAAAATGGAAAAAGAGAAATGAGGTAGTTTGGAAGTTCCGAGTATTTTGGAGGACTTGGCCATTGATTGTAGCTCTGCTGTTTACATCGAAGCAAAAATAATTATTCCACCGTTAGTGGAGCTTAGAAGGATGCAATAAATGTTTAGCTTTTTATATGACCTCATGGTAAGCTGTCATTAAATGGGTTAATGCAAACCTTTCTGAGATGTAGCAGTACATAGCCTACACCTACTCTCTGGTACATTTAAGTGCTATCAGCAGGAAATGTACAAACCCATAAAAACACTGTACTGTATGCCTAATATTCATTCTGCAGTACTTATGTAAATAGAAATCATACAAACCATACACAGGAATACTTTTGAGCTGGAAAGTAGGGACAAAAGTTCTCTGATCTTTATTTAAGTACAGTTTGTTTAAATGTATTTGTTGTAGACACTTTGGAATGCTTAAAGGTGCCTATTGGGAGTACTGCCAGTGTTGGCATAGCTATCTTGTGAGAATGTTCATCATGACTAGAATAAAAACAAAGATATGAAATGAAAAACGAAAAAAAAACAATGTGTGCACATGTATAAATGTATGCAGATTTTGATCCTGACGTTTACACCTGCTTTTGTTTGAACATGTGGAACTGTACAAAGTACAGTAAAAGTATATACATGCATTTGCGATCACCTGCAGATTGGGAAAACACTTGTATGCTTGAGAGCAATATGATTTGCTAGTGGGCAGTGGCACATAGCACAGCATTAGTGAAACACTTGTGGTTGGCTGTTTAGTAATAAGTTGAAGCTGATTGTTGCTTTCTTTGTTGCTCAGGAACAGATTCATTTTTTGTGAGCATGTTTTGTGTGTTTTGAGTGTACTATGGTGCATTCTTTCTACTCAATTAGGGACCTTGCATGTGGACTAAACGCCAGCTGCCCCCTCACACCCGCGACCACCGAAGGATGTCTCCAGTGCTCGCAGATTAGAGACACCTCAGCGGGTAGCTGATATCCTCTAACGTTACACATTGTCACACTCGTAAAGCCCATACCACATTATGCTGCACACCGCAATGCCCACCCCACATTATGCCGCACACCGCAATGCCCATCCCACATTATGCCGCACACTGTAATGCCCATCCCACATTATGCCGCAACGTAATGCCCATCCCACATTATGCTGCACACCGTATTGCCCATTCCACATTATGCCGCACACCGTAATGCCCATCTCACATTATGCCGCACACTGTAATGCCCATCCCATATTATGCTGCACACCGTATTGCCCATTCCACATTATGCTGCACACCGTTATGCCCATCCCATATTATGCTGCACACCGTATTGCCCATTCCACATTATGCTGCACACCGTAATGCCCATCTCACATTATGCCGCACACCATAATGCCCATCTCACATTATGCCGCACACTGTAATGCCCATTACACATTGGCAAGTATTCAATGGGTAGAATCGCGGGAGGCAGCGAATTCTGTGTAGGATTCGCTGCACTTTCGCCGCAATTCTCCCGGCAGCCGCCCCTCCGCCCTATTCAACGCCTCAGGGGCTCTCTGCCCCATGCGGCGAATTTTAACACCCCCCCCCTCGGCGAATACCGCCGGGGAGCTGGGGGACGGCTGCAGGCAGGGAGATGGAAGTCCCGATCGTGCATATGTAATGATCGGGACCAGAGTGCAGTGAATAAATGAATATTAATGAGCTGCTCTCGGCTCCCGGCCCCATGCTGGCCAAAGTGTATAAAAAAATGTTTACATTTTTTTTTTAAATAAAATTAAATATATATTAATGTGCTTTAAGCACATGATTACAAATAGCATGCCCCTTCTTAGGGAAAAAAATCTGATTTTTTTACACCAAACTTCCCCCCCAAAACCCTTTATTTCAGATCACTTTCCTGTTCCCCTAAAAAAGATGTCGAATGCAAAACGGTGAATCATGGCAAAAATCATGGAGGAAACCGTTCTCCATCCTAGCATTGAATACACTCTCGGCGAATCCCAGTGAAAACCCCATTGAAATACTCCAGCGACTTGCAGCGAGCATGATACTGAGAACTGGCCGGCATTCACTGTTTGCTTTCGGCGAACAGTGAACATGGAATAGGGTGAATCACATTTTCAGTGAAACCGATTCACCGCAAGGAGTGAAAACAGCCAGATTCGCCGAAAAAAAATGGAGAATTGGGAGCATTGAATACTGGCCATTGACGCACTCCGTAATGCCCATCCCACATTATGTAACACACTGTAATGGCCATTATGTATTATGTAACACACTGTAATGCCTTGGTACTCCTGTATATGATGCCCCCAGTAGTGTCCCTCACACAATGCTCAAGATATTGAATTTACTTAAATTATTTTCACTGCTGTGGGGAGCTGCTGCTGATGTAGCCGGAAGACGGGAAGAGGTGGAGAGTGGAGCGGGTTTCTGATCCTGCTCCTCTCTCAGCTTTCATTCAAATATTGTGCGGGCTCCTGAGCCAATTGGAACTCGCATTTCAGCATCCAATCGCGAACAGGGATCCGTGAGCTCTGATTGGCTGGCGGCCAGAACCCAATTTGAAATGTCAGCTGAAAGGGGAGCAGGACAGGAGGCACCAGAGATCTGTCTGGCGGGTGCAGCATAGGGGTCACAGTAGCCAGCAGAGGGAAGCGTACCTCTGGCTTGGCGCCTCCCACTGTGGTTGCTGTGATTACCATGCTTATCGGTTCCTGGGGGCCCCGCTCACAACTGCTTTCTCACCTCCTTCCAGGACAGCTGAGGATGGGGGACACATCAGACGCAGAGCGGCCCGGGGACACGCATCAGACGCAGAGCGGCCCGGGGACACGCATCAGACGCAGAGCGGCCCGGGGACACGCATCAGACGCAGAGCGGCCCGGGGACACGCATCAGACGCAGAGCGGCCCGGGGACACGCATCAGACGCAGAGCGGCCCGGGGACACGCATCAGACGCAGAGCGGCCCGGGGACACGCATCAGACGCAGAGCGGCCCGGGGACACGCATCAGACGCAGAGCGGCCCGGGGACACGCATCCGGTGGCTGAGTACATCTTTGCGTCCACAGCCATGTTCTAGGGCCATTCACAGCCGTCCCCCTTGACACCCGTCCCCCGTCACCGGGCCTCCTTTCACCAGGTGCCGACATAAATTGTTGGGAAAGCTCTTGAGTGTACCACTTAGCCAGTCATTAATGTTTCATTGGAAAACCTGATGCCTATGCTCGGCTGGATTACAACTTTGAAGAGCAAATAAGACAGGGGTGCACATATGGCTAAAATTTAAATCGGTCATCTCACTTGTCCCTGTCTCCGTGTCTCTAATAGTTGTCACAACAACATACCTAGCGGGGATATTATTATTATTATTTTATTTATAAGGCGCCACAAGTGTTTCGCAGCGCCGTACAAAGGAACAATACAGGGAAACAAAACTTGGCATAACATTGAATAAATAACAAAAATACAGTACAAATAAAGAGCACCACAGATCAATACACATTACAGCTTGGGTACAAGTAGTGAGGACTCAATCAACATACAACTAGAGGCTTGAGGCCAATGATGGAGAGGAGTATGCAGACGAAGATGGTCACTGAGTGTTGGAGTAAAGGAGAGCTGTGAGTGAGATGTGAAGAGAAGTGGGCTTTGACAACAGGAGGGAAGAGGGCCCTGCTCAGAGGAGCTTACAATCTAGTAGGAAGGGGAGACAGACAGATTACAAGAGGTGCAAGCGAGGGTGTGGTGGTTAGATAGCAGGATGTAAACAGGAAACAGGCAAGGGGTCGGAGAACCAGCTGGTTTATGCAGTGGAAGGGTACGCTTTGATGAATAGCACCGCTTTTAAGTGAATACAGAGCTCAGGCAGGAGTATAAGGTGAGGAAGGAAAAGGGGGGAAAAAAAAAATATATATATATATATAATAGGTAGGAACGCGGCACTCGGGACCTCAATAAAGAATCAACATGTAGCGGACTTAACTCTGTTGACCTTTCAGTCTTTAATAAGACTTTTTTCAAAACCGCTTACAGCCCAGTCCTCTCCCTATTATCTCCCCCAGACATTTCTACAAAAATAAAAAACTGCAGACCCTGCTAATATCAAAGACCAATTTTGTTTTAATGAAAAATGAGTCTTATTGAGCAGGAGGCACTCACCCCAATGAGAGCTGCTGGTAATGTCCTTGCACTCATGGCACACATGCCAAGGGTCGCCAACCTCTGATAAAGAAGAATATATAGATAATTGGGTTTCAACTCTACCTCAAAATCACAACTTATATCGTCTTTGGGATCCCTTCCGAAGACTCTGCGATGGTACAGTGAGTTTTTTGCTCAAGTCCCCAAGCAAAGGAAGCTGCTGCCTGTGACTGGAGGGTAATATTTCAAGATTAAAAATGTTATTTCCTATTTCTTTTCCTTTGAGGGATGATTATATTAAGAGCTCTCTCCCCCAGACAGAAGCAAATTAAGGACAGTGGGATATTTATTACATTAAATAAAACAGATCAACATACGTTCATTTGTAACTGAGGAGTACAATTATTTAAAGATTGATTAATTCTTTAAAAGGAAGCAAGTTGACTGATACAATCATTTTATATTGGCTGATGAAGATTGACCCTTTGTGTTGCCATTTATTTAATCCTTAACCCGCCCACATTGTATAATAAAAGTAAAAGGATTGTGTGGGTTTATTTTTATTTCAGATTGCACAAATAAAGAAAAATAACTAGTAAAACTTGGTAATCATTGTCCACCATTGCCTCTTGCTTGCTTCCACATGTTATCTATATCTCTTCACCTGTTCCCTAATGGGCCCTACACACATAGCGATGTGTGTAGGGCGACCTAGCTATGCTAGGTCGGGCTGTGCTGCGCCGCTATCGCATAGCACACAGAGCTGACAGCCCACACACAGAGCGAGCTGTCAGCTCTGTGTGCTAAGCGAGCAGACCGCACCAGTGTTCTCCGGTGGGAGAACCCTGCCGATGCCGAGATTGATGGACACTGTCCATAAATCTCGGCCAGCGATAAAGACGCGCGGGGACGCGCATTGCTGCCGATATAGTCCCCACACACACACCGAGCTGAGGGCATTTTCTAAGCGACTTTGCCAAACTAAGCAAAATCACTTAGAAAATGCCTTAATATCGGCATGTGTATAGGCCGTATAATTTTGCAGCTGATCATTCCTCTCCTGCTGTACTCAAACATTGAACAACATCTGAGAACCAGGTTATTTCAACTTAAACACTGTCTGACCATGTCTAGGAATAACAGCCCTTTCAGGTCCAACATCTAGTCAGGCTCAGCAGCCCTAGCGCTAGTAGCAGATCCAATGGTTTGCCACTTTAAAATAAGAACATTAACATCATTCAATATGCACTGTAGACCATTTTTTCATTAAAAAATAATACAATTAATTTAAACATTTGGACTGCAAAAGGTTAATGCCAGGAGCTTATGCGATTAAAATTCTTGGTCAAATTGCAATAATGACCATTGAGAATCTATATACTGAATTGTGGCAGTTTTAAAATCATTGTACAATGAAAATCCACAGCGAAATGTTGCTAGCCAAACTAGGACAGTTGGCAATCATTTACAAGGCATGCTTGGACCCGATTACATTTTGCCATATGAATTTAATACACAACATTGAAGAAAAAACATGGACCATTCGGGTGACCACAGAAACAACAACCTCGTTTTCACTAGGATGATCTATAGACCACCAGAACAGGGAGAGGAATTGGACAGGTAACTATTACAGGTCATCACTAGAATGGATTTTAAAGGAGAGGTCATAACCATGTAAGAATTTAATTTACCGGGTAAACTGTAAGGTATGTATTGCAATTTCCACTAGAAGTGGCCATTATCTAAATTCCTTGCAGAGAGCATCCCTCAAGCAATTGATGAATGAACCCACTCACAAAATTTTTTATTTTAGACTTGGTACAAATTGTGGCAGTTGTAAATGTATATGAGAACCAACAGATGTAGCGTATATAGACTTAAAGGCTTTTGAGACTACTAAACGAACTAGAAAGCTTGGGAGTATACTCTGACTGTCGAATGAATAAGATTTTACTTGCAGGACATGAAACCTACTGTAGTTGTTGTAAATAGAGTATATTGACAGGAGGAGAATGTTACCAGTAACTCAGGGCCAGATTAAACCTTGGATGTGCGATACACTTTAGATAGGGGGGCTTTTTGTCCCTCCTGGTATGGGTCATGTGATTGTGCATGTCTCACATGTCCTCTGCCTCCTCCGCTCTCTTCCTCCGCCACTGCCAAGCTACTCCAGAGGCCGGTGGAGCTCCGTGGATGGGAGATCAGAGCTCCACATGTATGCGACCATCCCCGCCCTCCATCGGAAATCCCGGAACACCTCCTTCTGCACAGAAGACAATTGAACCACTGACTATTTGCATCAGATTTGCTAGCATACTTATCCCCTCAGGTGGAAGGGGATTGGTTGGGCAAATATGCTGGAAACAGGCTTGAGAGAATTGGCTGGAAATAGCCACGCCTAGGTCAGATTGTGGAGGGAAAGTATGTATGTTGTTTATATTATGGCTGCAGCGGAGTTCGCCATGGCTTTGGGGGCCACAGCGGACATAACACTTCGACTGGAAGAACAGGGGAGATATCCTGAGCGACCAGCATGTTAGCAGTGTTGCGTGAGTGGATACAGAAGGAGACGCTGTGCAGACCATCATAGAATACAGGCCCAGAATGCTGAAACATTCTGAGAAGGCATGTGAAAGGTAAAAATTAGTGTTTAGTTACCCAGATCATTACAGATATCCTTACATAGACCTAAAGAAAGAATAGGCTGATGTTTCCAAAAAGATAAATGGTAACACTAGATTAGCCAAGAGATTCTAATCTGTTGTTAGATGATTCTATGCAAGTATAGTAGTCTTTAGTCTCCTATTTTAGCTGCTTGCTGTGTAAATGCTACAAACAAGACTATAGCAATTCATGTACCAATCAGATGTTTCAATTCTGATCTCTGCATTGGATCCAGTAAAACAACCTCATTTAAATATATCTGATGTAATGCACATTTTACTTGGATGGCATCCGTATCATTCAGAACTCAGATGGTCTTTCCTGATTTAGAATAAAATTGTATAATATATCTACAAGCGGCGGCCTGATGTAATATTGGTGGTTGTTGTTTTGAGACTTGATCTGAGAGCCGCTCACAGAAAATCTGAGTTATTTTCAAACTGAGGGGAGTGAGAGAACACAAGTTTCTTTCTGCAGTGTCACACAGCTGTTTACTGGTACAGTGCTACTACTCGGGATCTGCCAGAACCCAAGGAAAATTCACACTTGGCAGATGGAAGCAACTTCCTCCGCTGTCAACAGGCACAGAGCAGCCCTGGATGTTATTTTATATGTGTATGGGAGTTTGTGCTGATATTTGAAGAAGTGATTGCGCAGAAATTCAAGCCAGGAAAAGAAGAGTAATGTAGCCGTTACTGTTGATGTAAGAAAAAATGCTTATATTATGTCAACATTAAATAATAAAGTATGTTACTTTAGGATCCAAAACCAGTAATGAGAGCTGAGTGGGTTAATACTGAAGGTCAATAACAAAATGTGATGTTTATGCTTTTAAATTAGGCCGCCAAAAAAATAAACCTGCTACATCTTCCAATGCATTCAAACAAATTGTGTCCTAATAGCGTATCAATCAATTATTATACCACACAAAATAAAGTAGCCTACTTTGCTTGACCGACATGTTTAGTCCCTATGACTGGTCAGCTTATTCGATCAACATATTGTAAACTCACTTAAAGTAAGTACCAAGCCGTTTGATTCTATAAGCAAATTTGAATCGAAAACCTGTCCAAATCTAAGCCTGTGTACACCCCTTTAGCAACATTTATGTCACGTTACATTATATGTGCTGAATGTGTCAATTCAACTTTGGTTGTCTAATTTTGTGTACTTATAAATGTGTACCCTGCAACAATTTAGATCTTTAAATAGAAATATCTTTTGTGTGTAGATTTTTATTTTATATGACTTAAGCTGTTTGAGGTAATAGAACAGTACTATGTACCCATTGTATTTGTACAAAGTACCCATAGGGGGTGCGTGTACAGTGTCAGAGGTTGTGAAATCCTGCTGTATTTACTTAAAACAGTGACGGTAAGACCAAATTCCAATGTATACTATTTAATTTCAAAATTGCTTTGACATCACTTGTCAGTTTCCGTGAATTCAATCTTTAGCCAGGAGAATGTAAGCCAGTCACTCATTCCGCTTCTCTCTTGCAATATCTTAGGATAGGTGGCATATTACATTGTAAGGTATACATGATTCCTTACATTTCAAATTGGCAAAAGCATCATGTGCATGAGGTATTTTCAAGCATTTAGCAACAAAATTACAGAAGACCCTACATACTATAAATGGCTAAAACACTAACTTAAGCATAAATACATCAAATACTATTAAATTCAATCCAAAAACCAAATGAAAATAATTTTAAATAATTGTTGAGTTTTCCACTCAACTCGGGGACACTATTTTCTTGACCCTCCCAGCCATTCCGGGAGGGTAGGTAAGTATGTACTGCTGTTTCTCGCCAAAATTAAACTTTAAATTCAGTTTTCGTGTCCATTGAAATAAAATGTATGAAATTTTAAAGTGGAGACTAGCTTTTTGCAATATGATGCTTGAATCCAGGTAATTCTTTTTCCCACTCACACAGCTGTAGGAACCCTGAGGGAGCTTTTGGTAAGGACCAATCCCACTAATTTGCTTCAACCACAGAAAATGCCTGATCACTGTATCTCCCATCTGGAGAAAATGAAAGGCTCCTGCCTTCAGATTTGGTTGTCAGCTTAACAGCAAATGGCACGCATTCCAATTGTGTCTAGCAGTCTTTGCATGCAACCCATTTTTTGGGGGAGTTCATACCATGCAAGTACGGTGCCAGCGCATGTTTCTGGGCACTGCGCTTGTGCCAAACGACCCACGATTGTTTGCATTCATGGGTAAGATAACCCAGGACTCATCTGTACCTGACAATGCTTGAATTTATTGTAGTAAAACACTGCAGAAAATAAGAGTACTGTCATTCAACCCAGCTACTGTACTTCCAGAAATGCTCACTACCTGTCACTCACTCTGTGAATAAATCCTCACTTGGTCTGTCATTGCTTATCAATTGCTGCACATGTGCAAGTTAGAGAGAGTTGCCTGCACAGTTCAAAACACATTACTTATAGCTGGAAAGATTAGTATTGAAACTAGACCTGTTTAACCGAGAGGCCTATATACAGTAGTGCCTATATAATTTTTTTACTTTGGTTTGTGGGCATTTTCCTCATCACTTTTCCTCTCCTACCTGTATTTGTCCATGTACTATGTTTGAAGCGTGTGTAAAGAGAACAGCCTGTAGCCATCAGATGACAGATGATGTGGTATTCCATATATGTGAAAGAGACATGGAGGTGAGCAGCAGGCTATAGACAGAGAAAGCAGGAGCAGAATCATGACAGAGGGTTCCTGTCAAAGTGATTATGGACAATGTGAAATATACCTCCAACATGAAAAAAAATGTGCAAATTAGTGACAAGTAGAAATACAAAAATCAATATTACTGTAATTTTTAGCTATAGCTATCTTCTACTTCAGTGTGATTTGGAAACCAGTCACTGACTAGTAATATTTATATGCGGTATTCAATCTTGGATTCTGACGGTTGGAATGTTCCATCAGTCGGAATCCTGGCCCATTTTCACTCTGCTCATGTTCCCCCTGTTGGGTGGCAAAGTGGGCGTGTCTGCAAAAACTTCTGTTGATTGTCAAGAAACGGCGATGAATTCGACAATCCGTGGGCATTTCCGACAAAACAGAGCCGACTTCTTTTAAAATCGGATCTGTTTTGCCAAAATCCGCCTTCAATGCTGTCGATAATGGCAGCATTGAATAAGTGGCGGCAATTTCCTGTGTTGGTCAAGGTTTCTGCACATAGGGGGTTAAACTACTTAATAACACAAAGTATACTCTAATCCTAATTGCTGAATATAAATATCTCTCTTAATCTAAGTTAAGCACATAACTGCTTTTGTTAAACATCCTTGTATACACTTAAGCAGCTAACCCATGGGGTGCGCGCTTTGTGTCCCTATGCCTACGTCCGTGAATGAAGAAATATGCAGACTTTGTAAGCACCGTCAGAAAGCATTTTAAGTCATGTGCAGAATTTGGCACCTTCTTTCAAGCAGTTTAGTTATTTTATGTTTAAGATGTATTTTGGCTGTGACTTGCAGGAAAATTAATCACTACCCAACGGCAAGTAGAATAAAGTTTGGTATTTTACACTCTATTAACCATGAAGAAAACAGGTGATCAGAAACTTTTTTCTTTCTTGCCTCCCTTCCAGCAAGCGTATGGAGATTTCAGTAATTCCAGGAACGTTTCATCTTCAGCTAGAGGGGGGGGGGGGGAGGGGGGGGCGGCCTTTAATAGGATTCTGCCTCTGTCTGGCAGTACTGCACTGCTAAAGTCTATAAATAAAAATCTAACCCTGTACAGAATAAATTGATATAACTTCTCAGAATAGCCATAAATCTGAGTACTTTTGGTACTTTCATTACTTTCCACAGATGTTTTGTAATTTGATTATGGATGAGATCCAGGATAAAGTATTTATATTCACTCTATTTTTAGATTCTCTTGTCGCAACGGCTGGAATGTATATTTTGGCTGGAAAGCTAGTCCAAATGTCACAGGAAACAAAAATGTGGTAGATCTAGCTCACACAATAATACTCTTCCTGTGATATATCAATCAACGAGTAATTATGGTGAATCCCCCTAAGCATTACTGAAATGTTTTATTTATTAGAAAACTTGTGTAGTTTCACGCGCCCGATATATCGAATGCGATATCGGCCGATATATCGATGCGATCCAAAGCAATTTTTGACCTGTTCATAACCCCACTATCCACTACGCATGGAGTTGATTTTATATAGCGTGTCCCCTCGCAGGGCTCGCTGCGCTCGCCACACTATATAAAATCAACTCCATATTTTAATGGCTATTGTTACTTAAATTCCACCAGTGGCAGAAGTGCCACCGCTGCATGGTACAGATGTGACTGGTGAAGCCTCCACTGCCTGTTCTCACTGTGATGAATAGAGCAAGTGCTGTCGAGCTAAAAATATTTTCTTTTCATTTTTTTTTTCCCATCTCTGTTTACATAGCAAATGTTCTTTTAGGCAAAGACTTGTGGCATCATACTGCTGAACAAGGACTGTTTTAATGCTCACTTGTGGAACCCATGCTAAATCTGCATTGGGATCTGGAACATTTTAATGTGTTTTCCAACTGACTTTGTCGTTTCATTTCTGTGCCATGCTGGAATGGTTTCTGGTCAGCAACTTGTCTTGTTCGCCTTTGCAAAGTTTCTATTCTGGGTTCCACACCATTCCTTCCTACTCTTCACAGTGTAATCTGACAAGAGAGTGTTAATCTCCACATTTTGTATGTATGCCAAAGCAGACATATGCAGTGTTTACTAATTGACAAGATAAGTGACACAGGTCGCTTTGCTTATACCACAAATTCATAATATGTTATTAAATTATAGTGTGCTGTGGTATATATAGAATAAGCAAAGTGTACTCTTTACTGTATAATATAAGGATATTACACCATGAAAACACTAAGGGGCTCTTATCGCCAAATATGCATTTCTCTCTTGATTGGGGATGTGGCATGTGATTGGGATAAGTCCGCTACGGCGTCACTATGCAGGTTGACAAAAATTAGGTCGACAACTAAAGGTAGACTAGGCTTAGGTCGACACATGAAATAGATCAACATGGCTAAGGTCGACAATGGGATGGTCAACATGACTTTTTTAGGTTTTTCCCCCAAAATCAGACAGTATTTCGTACCCTACCATCCACTAGCGGTGGAGAGAGAATATAATAGTGTGCCTGAAGCATGCCGAGCACTGATGCAGTGTTCATGTCATCGTACGTTGAAATTCGTGTTAAAAAAACATGAAAAACTCATGTCAACCTTTTTTCTGTTTAACAAATGCTAGTATCGAAATTCCAAACCTGTTGACCTTAGCCGTCAACCTATTTTATGTGTTGACCCAAGCCCTGTCAACCTTTAGTGGTCAACCTAAGGTAAATTAACCTTCATAATGTCGACCCTATAACCCATACCCATGTCATGTGTATGGCCCCACGATAGTAATGTGTAAGATTTTAGGGTACCCTTTCAGATGAACTGCTTTAAAGCTGTTGACTGAGGATTTTAAATATTGATGACGTAGAAAGCAGCGAGTCTTCTAATAGAAATCTTAATACATACAGCATCTCTAATACAATTACGCTTGTAAGCCAGACAGCTATGTAAAGCATATCACTGCGGAATCAACGGGGAAAGAATCATCTGACACAGGTCCACCGTGCTGCATACTATGGTACTGTAGAAAATGCATCTACATGGATGAGGTGTCTGAAGGAAACCATACCACAAATGTAGTCTTCTGAAGTATGCAAACAATACTTTGATTAGCTTGAAACTTTGAAAGATAGGGCATTGTGCTGTATTGTCTGCAACCACTATCCTTGTCAATTTGGCTTGTGTCTTTAATGAAAGAATATATGATGCTTTAGAATTGTGTAGCAGATAATGGTAGAGGAAATATTGTTTGGTCATATGGAATAATTTATTAAGCTATGTGCAGTATAAACATATTCTAGTAGCTAATAAACATATTCTAGTAAATAATAGCAGTCAGCGAATATTACAGCTGAAATTGGCATAAGTACTGTATACCCCAAGTTCAAGCATGGAGAACTCAAATAACTTGATTCAGGTATTGAAATGTATTTCAGTTAACCCAGGCTATGTTTGAGGTCTACACATTGAATTTCAATATTATTATAAAGTGAATATACTTTTGAGAGTGGGAAAATCATACAAAAACTCTATGGGGCATATTTATTAAAGCTACACTAAGTAGACAAAAGTGATTGGACGCTGGCAGCAAATAGCGAAGCAAGACTTTATTTACATCAGCACTCTTTAGGTTCATCATGTGCAGTGATTACCGCAGACACACTTCTTGGCAATCTGTCCACAAGCTTCTGGACAGCAGCAGGTGGTATGTTTTGTCATTCCAAGTAATGACCAACTGTGACACTGAAGAAGGTTGAGTTGGCCTAGAACACACCCATCACTGCAATTCGTCCCAGAAGATCATGACTCTGAGCTAGCCATTTCATCTGGGTTAACCAAATTTTCGGCAAACCAGCTGAAACAGCCTTCAGCATAACTCCTCTACCTCCATGCTTTACTGCAGCTTCTGTATCTCCTTGCAATACCCAAACCAAAACATGTCAATCTGATCTGAAAAGTTTTATACCTTCATGAACACATTTCTGCTGTAGGAGCTTGCTCGGGGGTGACCAGTCACTTTTGTCTAAATAGGACAGTATTCAAATAGCGGCCGTCACCTATTCAATGCTGCCATTTCTGACAGCATTGAAGGCAGCTTACAACAAAACAGATCAGACTTAAACACAAGATCGGTTTTGTAGGAAACGCCCACAGATTGTCAAATTTGCGGCCGTTTTTCGACAATCTGAAGCCATTTTCACTGACCTGCCCATTTTCTGACACTCGACAGCCCAAACATTGCTTTCTGGCTGTTGAATTAGTCGAGCTGAGTGAAAAAGGACAGATTCCAACTGTTGGGACGTTCCGACAGTCGGAATCTTGGATTGAATACCCCTCATAGTGTATTAAAAACTATTTCTATGGCTATCAGCAATTATCACTGATAAGGCATGCAATGCGATACGATGTGTACTTTAAAAGTACAGAATGGACGCCCAGAACGGAGCGTGTACGGCAGGCATGTACAAACTGTGGCCCTCCAGCTGTTGTGAAACTACACATCCCATCATGCCTTGCCATAGTTTTAGTATTCCCTATAGCAAAACTGTGCCGAGGCATGATGGGACTTGTAGTTTCACAATAGCCGGAGGGCCATAGTTTAGACATGCCTGGTGTATGGGCTCCTTTAGTAGTATTGCTGGAAAGGTACCCACAATTTTGCTTTCATTATGCTGTTTGCTTTACAGCTCTTTAAATACTCCCTTGAAGCATACTTTGACCAGGGGTGCAACTGTGGGTGTGTATGTGTGAATAAAAAGTTTCCTAGTGCAAAGAAATGGGTTTCCAAAATAAACAGGCAGAACATGTCACTTTAGTCCAAATCAAATGCAACATAAAGTAACGTTATCTGAGGTGATGTTTTGGTCCTTCACAATGTTTACATTGTAGTCCCTTACACCAGTCATAGTATATTATGGTAGAACACAATGTTAAGTCATATTTTACATATACCTACAGCATAATGGTCTTAAATCAATAGCATAAAAAAATGTTCTGTACTACTATGTCCTCACTAGCTGTCAGTATGCCATATGGCACAAGATGCTTAGTGGGGAGTAGCATGCGGTATGTTTCTTTACATTTTGCATCTTAGTCACTTGGCTTGTATCAAAGACAGTAAGCTGTGACTAATGGCATGGAAAATGGTTTTACACTTGTGCAAAGTAGCTCTTCTTTTATACGGGTTAAGACACTGTTGTACACATTGATCAGTGTAATGTAGTTACGTATCGGAGTTTTATATTTGCAATGTAAATAATTCATATATTCTAAAGTCGCTATCATGCACGCACACAATGGATTGTTTGTCAGTTGCCAATTAACCTACTGTTGTGTTTGGACTGTAGGAGGATACAGGCAGACTTTTATAAAGACTATGCAGATATGGGTATGACATACAAGCTGAATTCTTGGGGCCAAATGTAATAGTGTGCGAGTTATGAAAATGTGCACGTTTAATGCTAAATAGCATCCGAGAACATGCAAACTTTCACATTCAAATATTTTCCCATTCGGGGGATCACCAGTGACAGTCTGATGATTGATCTGGAGGGAACTGAGCAATGATATCTATGGGCCTTCCCGCAGTATTCTTTTGCTCACTAGGTCAGCATGGATGGGGTAATGGTTAGCATTACTGCCTCACAGCACTGAGGTCATGGGTTCCATTCCCACCATGTCTCGAACTGTGTGGAGCTTGTATATTCTTCCCGTACTTGCATGGGTTTCCTCCGGGTACTCCAGTTACCTCCCATAATCCAAACATATACTGGTAGGCTAATTGGTTCCCTACAAATTAACCCTAGAATGTCTGAGTGCATGTACATGTGATAGGAAATATAGATTGTAAGCTCCACTGGGGCAGGGACTGATGAGAATGCTCAAATATTCCCTGTAAAGCGCTGCGGAATATGTATGCGCTATAAGAAACTGTTAATAAATAAATATATAGGTGCCTCTGCAGGGCCACAAGAGCCTGCAATCCATTGATGGTGCCTCTACAATGGGAAAACTGTCCTGTGGGGTGGGCGTCTGTGGCACTGGTTGGCAAAGGAGAAAAGTTCCACAGGAAAGATGGTGGTATCCTCCTTCTCTATCCTCCTTTCTGGCAACTCACCTGGAAGTCATTCCCCTCTCAATTTTTCAAATTAGCACTCACCGTAAAAAAGCTCTCTCCTCTTTTCAAACAACACCTACTGCCTTTCAAAGGAGAAAGTGGAGGATTCAGGGTTTATACAGGGTATTTGATGCTTAAATCAGGGGACTTTTGGTGGTCAACGGGTGACTTTCTTTTACACTGTGCAACTCCCAACGAAACTTGCATTCAGGTTGGTCTAAAAACTCTGTTGCTTTCTGCAAAAATGCTCCAGTGGGTTTTGTTTGGGACTGAAAACTCGGTCTATTACATTGGCGGGGTTGCGGGATAAACTTGAGCTTTTTAATGTCCTAGTTAGTGAGAGTTTATCTCACACTTAAACTCTGACCCAATTCCTTTTGAACGCCAAAGGTTCCAGCAATCTGGTTTCGTCAGTGGAATTACAGGTTGTGTATCCCTTATCCAAAACGCTCGGGACCAGAAGCATTTTGGATAACGGATTCTTCCTTAATAGGAATATCTTTACATTTCTATGCGGTATCTTGCATTTATGTTGTATAAACACATGAAATACACACAAATAAATTTTCCTGGTGCATAAAACAAGGTTTCATAACATGAAACAAAGTTTGTGTACTATCTCAGGCACTGAATTTGAATGCCAAGCAATTATTTTCTTGCACATATTTAGTGCTAGTCATGTATAATGTCCCCAGTAGTGCCAGTTACAGATGTCCCTAGTAGTGTAGTTACATATCATTCCTCAGTAGTGCCATTTACAGTACTCCTTTTTGAAAAAAAAAAAGACCATTCCGGAACGTTTTGTTTATATTATAGTTTGTCACATTTGGATAGAAAAAAATAATTTTGTTCTACTTATAAAAGACCCTAGAAGTAAATGATGCAGACAGAAAAATAAATAAGTTTTATATTACATTTACATAAAAATACTTAAAAAAATATATATATATATATTTTTATAAATATTTTGAAATATGTATTTATCACTGCATCAATACATGCAGTATGTAGCTCAATAAAGATAAATACAGATGGAGCGGGAGACATCTTTGGCCGGCGCTCGCCAGACCCCTTGCACTGGCGAGCGCCGGTGATAGAGACTGGGACGCGCGTGCGTCTCAGTTTCCCGTCGGCGGGGGGGGGACAGGAACCCTGTCCGTCTCCACTTCAGGGAGACGGACAGGGTTGGGGGGGTGCGTCAAGGCGGAGAGGACCCGGGGCGACCATCGGTGAAGCTGCGGGGACCCGGGGGGAGCCCTGTTGTAAGGGGACGCGCGCATCTCGTGCGCGCATGTCCCCTTACAGTGGCTGGCGAAGGATGGCGACTCTTCCGCCATCCCCTGCAAAGATGTCTCCCACTCCATCTGTAGTAGTAATTCCTTGTTCTACTCTCGTGTGTGATCAGTCTTCATGGCCTTATTCTTACGACACTTCAGTCCCAATTGGTGTTCATCTATTATTAACAAAACCGTTCATTTTAGACTGGGATTGATTGGATCAGTGCTAGGCACTGTACTTTTGTCCTGATTTTTCATGTCTAAAGGTTGGGTGGTATACATTGTTGACTTTTTACCCTGAGGGACAGTAAGTGTTACATCAGTGGAGCAGGACTGATTACACCTTAAACTGACTACACATGGGAATTAGCTGTTATCCCTTTTCTGAAAATATACATCTATTTATTAAGATATTTAAAGGTTTTCTGAGAAAAACGTCATGTTATGCTAAAGTATTTAGTATATTTCTCGTGACCAAAGGAACGTTGTAACTTTGGCTTCAAGCAGGGACATCTGTATTTAGTGTGGCCTAATGCATGCTTGGTGATCATTTTTTCAAGAATACTTTTGAAGATAACTGTGAACATTTTGTTTTTAAGTACACTCTGTGCTGGAATGAAACCAAAGGGTGTTTAGTGTTTCCACACAAGGCAGAGATGTCCTCAGTGCATAAAAAGGAGAGCTACTGGGGTTTTCTGTCAGTCTGATAGCTGCCTACCTGCATGATCCTCACAGCTGGGAGGCAGCTCACATTCTGCTTGGTATGCTCCCATTCTAGAGAGAATGTTCTATCACTAGAATTTCATGAGTTACTACAAGGGACTAGTATCATAATATTACTTAAAGAACTATACCTTTGCAGAAAAGTTAATATTACGCTGCCATTATTCTGGCCTGTATGACTCCAGGAACACACACTGAAATAGAAATACAGGACTACTTGGATAAAATCCTTATGCCATTCTTATCAGAAGAGGATGCACAAATATTAGAAGCACCATGTACAAGGGAGGAAGTGGGGATGGCCATCTCCTCTCTTCCAGCCTCTAAGGCGCTTGGGAGGATGGAATCCCCTCTGAAGTCTATAAAAGATTTGGTGACTTCTTTATCCCATATTTGACAGATCTGTTGAATTCACTGCTAGAATGGGTTCTCTCCCTCTTACTATGTTGGATGCTTTGATCATTCTGAAATTAAAAATAGGCAAGGTTCTTGTCTCCCCAGACTCATACAGGCCTATTTCTCTGTTAAATACAGACGTAAGAATACTAGCCAGGATGATGGCCACAAGGTTAAATAATGTAATAGTGACCATAATTCGACCAGGCCAGGCCAGGTTCATGCCAGGCAGATCTACAACCCAAAACTTGCGACAATTATATTGCCATTTACAGAGGGGTCAGAGCCTAAAGACAGAAGCCATGGTAATGTCTTTCAACATGGCCAAGGCCTTTGATACAGTCGAGTTATCTCTAGGCAGTGCTACGGAAACTCGCGTTTGGTCCCCATTTTATTAAATGGCTTAAGATGCTATATACCGCTCCAGTGGCAAGAGTATCAATAAACAGATACTTATCAACTCCATTTAAACTGAAAAGGGGTATTCGGCAATGGTGTCCTCTGTTGTCCCCGGCCCTATTTTCAAAGGCAATAGAGCCGTTAATATGTCCAATACATACAGATTCTGAGGCAAGGAGAGAGATTGTGGATGTTCTAGCACTATATGCAGATGATAGGCTGCTCTTCCTGCAAGACGCAAGGAAACCCCTCCAGCTATGTTGGACATAGTTAACCGTTTTGGCACTTTTTCAGGTTTACACATAAACTAGGATAAATTAAGTAAACTCCCTAATCTCAGGTTACATGCCCGAGGAACAGCAAGTTACATTTCCTTTAAAATGGACTCCTGAGTTCAAATATTTAGGCGTATGGATAACTCCCTCTGCTCAGAGGTATGTGGAACTGAATGTAGATCCAGTTACAGCAGAATTCAAAGAGCGTATGCATGTATGGAAAAAATGACCAATGACAGTTACTGGGCGTAGTATGTTCAAAATGATAATAAAACTGAAATATTTATATATCTGGCAAAATTCACCCATATACATTCCTAAAAGAGTGTTTACAGCCATAGAGAATATCCTGATTTATATTGTAAGATAAATCATACACTAATAGCAATTAAAATGCTATATAATACCAAAGAACAGGGGGGACTGGCTCTTCCAAGTCTTAGGAATTACTATATTGTATCCAACATTTAGTAGGCTGGGTCACTAGTACAATTGACCCAATGTTACAAGCATACTTTAAAGAACAGGTAGGCTTCTGGGACTCCCAACTGTTATTTCTTTTATCTGGAATTTCTGCATAGAATTTACCTCCCATCTTTCTCCAGGCATTATTAATATGGAGATATCTACATGTTATATGGAAATGGTCAGAGGTAAAAATTAAATCTCCCCTATGGCACAATAAAAAATATCCTGAATTAGAGAAGTTATCTACGGACAATATTTGGTATCAAAAATATATTATTAGTATAGGGCTATTATATTATCATTTAGGCAGCTGCCACTTTCATTTAGTATACAAACAAGCATTTGTTCAGATATTTACAATAAGTCATGCTTATTCAAAGTTAATTTGGCTGCCTTATTATAGAGCAGGGGGAGTCTTGTTGGACTGCTCACCAGGGTACAGTTTTTATGTAATGGATGGGTTCTTAACTGTTTTGCTCTGGGACCCCGTCAGACAATAAAAATTATTACAGGACCCCAGTAAGTTACTTCTGAATGGCCGCAACATGAGTTGTAAATGGTGACCGCACCAACGGCCCGATCCCTCAGTCAGTCTCCTACCGGCGGGACACTCCATCATACCCGCAACATCCAGGACCGTTGTTTCACGGCAGCACAGGTGAGAGACGTGCTCTCCGTGTACATACCCATCAACCATCCATTACATAAAAACTGTACCCTGGTGAGCAATCCAACTCATAAAATACTCCCCGTTGTGAATGCCGTGGTCCGGCATCACTATGGGTGTGCTCGGCAATATAATTGACCCCACGAAATCACTTATATATGACAAGTCCTTATGTTTACAACACATCTTTTGAAATAGTGTGGGTTTTTTAGCTGGAATACGGACAAAGTGCAATACAATTTTTACAAAAAGCTCTATTGATATATTTTAATATACAGTATGTGTGCACTCTATTGGATACAGATTTAATACAGTATCTGTACAAACACATACTTATAGAGAACTGCTGCTTGTGGTCAGTATATATATTTACATAAAAAACCATATCAATAAATGTATATGTGGTACATTAACGCCCAGTCGGCCACTAGTTTCTAGTGGCTCAATATAAGGAGGAATAAATGAAATGGTATATGACACACCCACTAACCGGTACTCATACACAACGGTGTTATTTATGAACGGAAGGCTATCCGAAAAGAACTGTGTATAATATGTACAACATTGAACACTGAAATTAAGATTAGGCATAAGTACTGTTGATGACCTGTTTACTGTATATTTTTTCCTTTCTTTCAGTGTCCTGTTTTTGCTTTATTGTATGTATTGTGATGTAGGTCTTTGTATTTTGTATGGAAATACAAATAAAGAATATTGAATTAAAAAAATTATATTATTATGCTGCCAGCTCCTTTTTGCCGTTCCACTTTTATTTTACTACTAGTGCCCTTTTTTCTAAGTTAAGATTTTGTTGCACATAAATACTTCTATATAATAATTGATACTAAATCCAATGACATTATCCCGAACTTCCATACCAAAGCTCAATACACATTAGTCAATCGCTACCGATATTGGTCGCGGCGGGACTCTGGCATCACAATCGCATACACATTTGCTGATGGGGTGTGGGGGGGGGGGGGGGCTTATCCATTCCCAATTAGTCAATGTGGATGGTAAAGGCATCGGGCCAGAAGCATGGTGAGTTAAATGGTAAACTTATTGGGGGTCCACGTGATCAGGTGTCAACATTGACCATGAAAAACTCATGTCAGCCTTTTCATGTGTTGACCTTTACCATCTCGACCTTTTGGTTTTGTCTACCGCATGTGTATGCCAAACTAATATACCACACCTTTGCAGTCGTGAGCATGTTACTGACCATGTAACAAATATAACTCAATAGGATGGGATATTGCGAATCTGTATAAACAAATGTATCCATTGATGATCCACTGTAGTATATTTAAGCGGTCAAACCACTGTAATTTTTTTCCTTTTTTTTCAAACAAATGAACACGGTCAACCTGTGTTTTTCTTGCTGATACCTGTATGAGATCAGGTGAGGTTGCTGGAGTATGCTGTACCGGCACCATACTTTTAGTATAAATTAAAACTCTTGTATTTCATCCAGAAACACGAAGAAATTAGTAAAACAGAACTTTAAAAAAAAAAATAATAAACTGAACACCAGTAGTATAGGGCAAATATATAGTAATGTACAGTTTAAGTCATTTAGGCAGCTGCAGATTTCATTAAACATACGAACAAGCATTTTTTCTGATATTTACAATAAGACATGTAGCTTTTTGATGTTCAGGATTCTGTTGCCCCTTCATATCGAGGCCCAATATGTTTCATGCCCTGCGTAGCATTTACTATATCACAGTACTTCTGCTTTGGTACCTGAAAAGTACCTTTATAATTATGCTAATTGCTGGGACACTTGCTTACAGCACAATGATATGGGTGCAGTGCTATATTAATGTGTGTGCATATCAGCCAGTTTTGTTAAGTTTTGTGTTCTTTGTTTTGCAGCACACTCTGGAACAGTGCAATGTCTGTTCCAAGCCAATCATGGAGCGGATACTGAGAGCTACTGGGAAAGCATATCACCCTCAGTGCTTCATCTGCGTAGTGTGCTTCCGCAGCCTGGATGGAATCCCCTTCACCGTGGATGCTTCCGGCCACATTCATTGCATTGAGGATTTCCACAAGTATGCTTTATCTTTTCATCACAGTATATCTGTCTTTTTTTTAGAATTATACTAATTAGTGTTCATTAATCTATCATGGTGGAAGTCCTACTCAATGAGATCCAGCACATTGATCTTAGTCTTATTTGTATGGGAAAAAAAAAAAGTCAAATAGTTACTATGGAGTCCTTAAGAGAACTGGACTTATAAAATATATATAAAATTTGGTTTACATAGTTTACACATGACTCCACACGTAACCCTGCCGAGTGGGGAAGCACCTCAATATTCCTTGTTTATGCTCATGTACTTTGCAATAGGCCCGAATAGAAGTAATTACTACATGTATAGGGTCAAGGTGCCCACACACGCACCGATCCCGGCGTGCGTTGTGGGCTTAACTAGCACACCTAGCATCGCATCGTATGCCTTGTGCATACGATGTGCATACGATGCGATGCTATGCTAGAAAAAGCTAGTACAAAAAGTATGTGCAGCACATACTTTTTGTACTGTGCGATGGGGTGCCGCGGGAGCGCGCACCCCATCGTATAGCATTGCACCGCCGGGATCGGTGCGTGTGTGGGCACCTTTACTGTTGTACTCTGTTGTTTTTCTTGTGCATACAAGATTTAAGTGATACTAAGACCTAGTAAGTGTAGCACAGAGTTTCTGTGGCTGTTATTGCACATTACACCCCTCAGTTACTACAGGAGATCAATACTGACATCTGTACGTTTATATCTCGTTGGCCTGTCTTCATATTCAAGGGAATATTTAATTAGCGGGCTCTGACAGAAATGGCTTAAGACTGCTCCCGAAAACTATCTTCACAAACTGACATTATATAGTTGAACAAAGCTCTCTTACACAAACCAGACATCTTTCTCATATTTATAATGCAATGACAAGGATGAATCCTAATGAGCAAGACTGCACAGTATGGCTGCTTCATGGAACGCCTGTAAGGCGCTGAGCCAAAATAGTACATGTTCCTGGCACATCATTCTGGAAGAACTACTGCTGCAGCTTGTCAGGCTGTGTAACATTTGCAGACTCTGTAGTCACACACTTTTTTGTGCTATACAGTATAAATGTTGAAATGAAGCATTGGAAATATCTGTGAGTCGCTTGTAGCCAGTGATGCAATACATGTTTGTCATCGGAGACTTTTACAAACAATAATTTAGAAGAACAGTAGGTCCCTTACCTCCCTCAACCATAATGACATTTATAAATGTCATTGCTTGTGCTTCCGCAAGCATCAACTTTACTTGGTTGTCCACTGATGGTACAGGCAAGTTTGATTTTGAAAAAAAATACTCCTGTAATCTCTCAACCCTCAACACCCAGCCAAGAATGGATGCTTCATATCACATACAGACTGTGTTCATGCTGAGCAGATCTGCAGGCCTGTCACTTGTCTATCTGTGAAGTTCTAGGCAACATGGCAGCCTCCAGGACTATGAGAGCGTGAACAACTTAATTAGCACATTATGAGCAAATTGCTTTTTCACCTCTGTATTAAACAACCTCTGATAACCTTTTTAATTACTCTAATTTTTAATTTTCTAGAGTATATAATGTGTACTATATCTTGGCTATAATTAGGTCTACATCTTACAAAAATTATCCAACCAATATCTAAAACGAATGTACTTCAGTGCAAGAGAGTTTGACATATTGGAAAAATAGAACGTTTTATTTCTTTTTTTTCTTCCTGACCGTTGGTACAGTGTAGTGCAAATCTTATACGTATGTTAAATATCTATGCAGGTCAACTCTGCAGTTCTGTGGGAGCAGGAATGTATTTATTGTCAATATATTACAGGGGGGGCAGCTATTTCTTATGCCACGCAATGTTTATATTATTGAAGGTTTCTTATATACCCCCTAGGGTTTATGGTAAACAGTATTTGCTCAATACTTCTCTATGAGCAGCGGGATTGTACCAATCACCATGTATTTCACTTGTGACGATTGGCGTGGCAACATCTGTAGTATGTTGGTACACTCAATTGACCTTAATGGCTTAATTTTGACTTAAGGGCCATACACACTGGGCGGCCATGCCCAGCGTGTATGGACAGCGATGATGGCATTCATCACTGGGGGGAAAGTCGCTCAGTACATACACACTGAGAGTCTTTCCCCCTGCCCGGCGCCGACGGATGGGGGAGGACGGCTTTGCATAGCACAGTTCTATGCAAAGCCGTCCTCAAAGCCACTCATCTGCTGGTTATACCTGGTATAACCAGCAGATGAGCGCCTTTCCCGGCGATGATGCGGGAGCGCGCAGTAGCGCTCATCGCTGGGGCATACACACTGGGTGGCTTTGAGCTGAAAGCCGCTCAAACCTGCTGTTTTGAGCGACTTTCAGCTCAGTCGCCCAGTGTGTATGGGCCTTTACATGTACTACTATTTTTTTTTCTTCTGCTATTCTCCCTTCCCCAAGGGAAGTACATAATCCTATATGAAAGCAGAACAAAAAGGGGCCGCAGATAGTGCAGTATCGTTCTTTAAATATATTGCTTATTTCAGTGTCACAGAGGCATATATGACAAGCTCTCTCAAATCTTGCCTCTTGATTTGTGTGTTTGTGTGGCTTTTTTCAATAAAATGCTTAATTTTTGCAAAACAATGCAAAGAGGATGCACAAGTTAAATGATATGCAGCATGCCTATGGTCTGCATGGGACCGCTGCTGTATCTGCCTATAAAATGCTACACTACAGTGTTTTTCTAGAGAACACTTTGACGTTCTGTTTTGTATGCAGATACAGGCATGATCACAGAATATAGTCATGTTGCATATCATTTTAATCAGTAGAAGCTGCTTATGTGTAAGTCACTTAATGAATGACCTCTCCCACTGTGTGCCTTGTTGATGTAAAATGTATGAGGACACATCTGTAAACACAGACACTACTGCTGTAATAGCAGTGGGAGACTCCCAGCCACTTGAGCCTCTCTCTGCTACTGCAGATGGCCCACGGGATCTGACAATCTATGCCACAAGATAACATATACATATAATATATGGCTAAAAGTGAAACGCATTTGGAAAAGCTGCTAGGAGAGAGCGTGATGAGGACATCGCAACACTGTTAGAGGGCACAGGGAACGTGTCTAGTGGAGAAAGCCAGGTAGAGCCAGATGTGTGTTTAGAGACTCCCACGGATGCTGTAACTAGACACGAGAGCGCTTGTGTCCCATGTGGCTATTTGTCAAGGGGATGTTTGATTAGACTTATACCATACTATCCCTTTAATCAGGGACACTCATGAATTATACTTCTACACTGCACTTTTCCTGGGTGGAGCCATTTCAACTGACAAATTCTGGGTTGATGTGTGTTCATTTAAAAAAAACAGTATTTTGGCATTAGTGGAAAAGGGGTATTATTTACTGGACTTCAGTAACCTTATTAAAGTTGGTACTGGTACAGTTGATGAGCCAAGAGATTGATTAAATCAAGTTGCATTTTAGGTTTCTCGTCCTTTTTAAAAGCTTGACCTGCTTTATAAAGACAACTTCCTGTTCCTATATATATGCAAGTTAATGTGATAAAGCCTACACCTTTGTATTGAACAATTTAGGATTCCAGCTTTGTTTGTTTTTTTGCGAGCAAGTTGTATTTCTTACTTAGATAAGTGAACAACATCTTTATTTTGTGGACAGGGAAATGAAAACTCTCTCCCTAATCCCCCTAATCCCTGAATGGTGTGTTTAAATCCTGGTTTAGCACGATAAGAATTTCCTAAAACTGACTTTCTCTCTTGATCCCTCTCTTTATTTAAATGTCCTCAAATCCTGAGGTCTCAAAGGATGTGTCTACTATGTTATTTTGTATACTGTTGCCAATACATCTATTTTCTTACGGTTCAGTAAGTCACAATTTGTATAAAGAGTAAGTGGTTCGATGCAAACAGATATACAGTAAATGCTATTTGTATACAGTATATATACGATATATAGACACCATTAGAAAAAAGAAATACGAGTTGTCCTATATTCACTGCAGATTGTTGTGCCCTTGGAAAATATATGGTCGTATTTTGACCTATATGGTTATTATGTGCTCAAATTTTGAGATTTTAAAGAAGTGAGATTGGTTATTCTGAAACTAATATATGCATATAGCAGGGTTACAGCAATGCATAGGAGTATTTTGGAAGAACAGGCTATTCTACTGCAGGATGTGTAAGAACAGTAACATTAAAAATTATTTGAATAAATGTAGTAATTCAGAGGTTCCCAAACTCCACCATTATGATCCAAGTTTTATAGCTGTCCAGTATGTTCAAATTGACTTGGTTACAGTCACCTGTGCTCAAGCATGGATTTCTTTAAAACCTGGACTGTAATGGCGTTTGGGAAACTGATGGTCTGTATTTATTACAAATCACACTTCAAATTCTAAAGCAGTTTCTGATATATAAAAACATTTACAAGTTTATAATAGACTATAGTGATTTTCTGGCTCATGGCACATCAAACAAGATTTTGAAATTGCCAAGGTAGACTATCAAACCTCCATGTGCAGAAACACACACACACATTTGCCCAGACTTGAAAAAAATTTTTTTTACAATGCCAAAAATACTGTAGAACACAAAAATAAAACATTGGCCCCCAGTTGAACACAGTAAAGTACAGTACAGAGTCATCTGCTTGCAGAACACAGGAGAGACCTTATCCCTACTTTCCAAGTCCACTACAGCGGGACTTCACAGCTGCAACAAAAAAGGGACAGGGCCGCAGATGAGGGGGCATCAGATATAGGGAGCAGGGTTGAGTGCCATGACCTCAATTTGCATAATTTTAGGGGTCGCTGCCCACTCCCCGTACTGACTTAGCGATCACCGGCGGTGTTCGCAGGAGAAAAGAACAGGTCTCCTGGAGCTTCAGCCAAATATATTGTGTGCCCCAGGCCTATCATCAGGTGATAATAAATGTATGTGTTGTACGATGTATAAGCTCATTTTAATACAATAAAATGACGAGGGCATGTCGATATTGAAGTTCTATCTGGATAGCGCTGTACATGTGTTTACAATATATAACTTATTTCTTCCTGTTATTTTAGGAAGTTTGCCCCAAGATGCTCAGTATGTAAGGAACCGATAATGCCTGCCCCTGGCCAGGAGGAGACTGTTCGGATTGTAGCTTTGGACCGTGATTTCCATGTGCAGTGTTACCGCTGTGAGGTATGCTTTCAGAGGATGAAATCTGCTGAGTTCTCTCTACATTTTCACACATCTGGAACAGAATTAGCAATAATATGTAACTTTGCTTTACAGGACTGTGGAAGCCTTCTTTCGGAAGGGGAGAATCAAGGCTGCTACCCGCTGGACGGACACATCCTGTGCAAGTCCTGTAACTCTGCTCGTATCCAGGCTCTCACTGCCAAGTCCAGCACCGACCTGTGAATGAATAGCACCTTCTCATGAATGTTAGGATCGTCCTTACTGCTTTTTCATTGCTCCTTTCAACCCAATCAGCACCTGACTAATGGTCAGATGGATTTAGGAACCAGGCCTACTGTATGTAAGGACTCCCCTTTCAGCGGCACTTTGACTGGGGGCTTCACATTTCTAGTTATTTCACTAGCTCTTCCTTTACAGCACGAAACATTGTATTTTTCTTCAATTTCAGAGGAATTTGTAATCCTACTTTTTTCATATATCCTTGATCCGATAGGGTTAAATGTAAGCGCATTATGACCATGAAAGCAGCAGCTTATAAAATATATTTTTTAAAGTTAATAAATGAACAATGAATTTTCATTTTTGGCAAATAAAGGCCTTGTTTACTGACACGGTGAGTAAGTAAGCCCATCTCACTGTGATAGCTAGTATAGGGGCCGTATGGAAATATCTGCAGAGCACATATATGTATGAACATATATATATTTGATCCCCACTTATTTTGCCTATATTTAGAACCAGTTTTGTTTACGTTGAGAGAAGTGGTTCTGTTTGTCGTTCACTCATATTTTTATTCTACGCCTTTGCTTTATCTTCTTAGCACACACTTTGGTGGCTGCGGGTGATGCCATTTTCTGTTTCTAAGCGGATATATTGCGCTTTATCGGTGGTACGTAGTTATGAATATGCAGACGCTCCTCTCTTCCCAGGTAATATCATGCGTCACCCAGTTTGAACTTGACAATAGAAAACTATTTGTGTTCCGACTGTACTTTCCAGATATATGCAAGCTTGCAAGGTGCCTTATAACTAAATAGTGTTCAGGTCAGAATACTTAAACCAGGATCCAAGTAGGTACTGTAAACATCATTCTGGGAAGACATTAATAGATTGCAGCTTTTGGATATAGAATAGGGTCAAAATGCAGTGCATTAATGAGCCCAATCCTGCAGCTGATCTTTAGTATTTAATTTTAGGTTAAATTTCTTAAATGGATATAAAGGGATTTTCCCAAATCCCCTCCCCCCACCCCAAAGAATAAAGTTGTGATTGCCATTGGAGCTGTAGGTTACGTGCACATATTCAGTCATTCCTTTGCTTTCTTTCCAGCTGGGTTTAATGCTATAAAATTTAAAATGCTTTTAAAAGCAGACCATAAATAAACAAGTGTCTGCAGCCACTTTGCCTTATCCAAATGTGTTTCCTAGACTTGGGAGATTTATAGTTTATTGTAAGCGCCATGTAAGCTCCTGTAACAATGAGCTATGGATAGGAGAGATGCATGTTTGTTTCCTTATAAAGAGAAGTATAATATATACATATATTTTTCTATAAGAGCTTACTTGAAAAGTGAGTTATTCTATATTATACTGTGTCTTTGTCCAGTGGTTATATCAAATTTCCATATATATTTACAAAAGTGTGAACTGAAAATACTCTTTTGCAGCTGTGTAGTGAATTTAAAAAGGACTTATCTGGTTTGTCAAAAAAGGATGTTTTCCCATAATGCCTTTTGTGCTAAGTATGCAGAATTACTGTCCAAGTAATACATGCTTTATATGCAAGCCATGCTTTGCAAGCCCATCTTCAGTGTATTCCTGCTCACTCCCAGACAGATCTTCCTTTAGCCTCTGTCCACTCACAAGTGGAGCCAGTACATATTTACATATAGAATCTGCTATTACCCTATAGTATTCTATGCAGGGTAAGTTTGGAGGGAGGGCATTCTACAATCAAAATCTGTCCAGTTCTCTTTACAAAACACATTCCTAGGAGCAGGCTTGTGTGTTTGATCATGTTGTCAGTGTTTGAATGACTTCTTAATGAATGTAAGCTACAGTCTCACATCTTACTTTTATGGACATTGCACTGAAGGTCGACACAAGCATTAGGTCATTCAAAAGGTCGACATGAATTTCATTTATTTATTTTTTGGGCAGACGTGCTGACAGGCGGTATTTTATGCCCTACCATCCACTAGGATGCATGGCGAGCTCACCGAGCCATGCAAGGTGACGCGGTACACTTAGATGATGACCATATCAACATTCGGGACAAAAAAAGTGAAAACCCCATGTTGACCTTTTGACTGCCGACCTAATGCTTGTGTAAACCTTCCAAATATGTTGACCTTAGGCATGTCCTATTTCATGTGTCGATCTTCAGTGGTCGGCACGATGACCCATACCCGCTTGTTCTGTGGAAGTGCTTACACTGCTTCTACAGTCCCCATTGCCAACAAGGTATAGCATAAAGGCCACAGTGTCCCAAAAGGAGCTCTACCATATGCATGTGGTATTTTAGGTTCTCTTTACAACTGATTAGGGAAACATAAAACCATAAGTACAACACACCAGATTGCTGTATTTACAACCAAGACCAATCAATCTAGATAAGTTTGTTTTTAATTTTGTACAATTACTGTATGTAGAGATGTGATCTGAAAGTATGTCTCCAGCTGGTGCAAAATTTTATGCAATCACCTGAAAATATTCTTCTCATTATTACCCAAAACATCAGAAAATGGAAAAAAGGTTACACCAGGAGATTCATATACAGTGGAAGATTAAATAAATACTACTTTGCAACCGTAATTGCTTTGCAGTATAAACACGTTATTTGTGCAAGTAAAAACTCTGTCTATTCTGTTAACCAATCCGATAAAAAAAAAAAAAAAAACTGTCTGAAAATTTCCTTTCGGTTTATGTAGTTTGTAGTGAGTGGATTGGTTACATTTCAAAGATCAGCTCGAACCATGAAAATGGATACTCCCTAATGCTTATAGACAACTTAACAATCTTCTGTGTGTTCTTCTGTCACCCATAATGCATAGTTGCCAAATGTACAAATTGGTTGACTTGATATCACAAAATAGAATGTCAACCTTTTTAACGGTTCACAAAATAAGGCAACCCTAAGGTATATTATAATGAATAGAAGAAATGTAAATGAAAAACCGCTGAAATCCCTGATACTTAATTACATATTCAGAGAATGACCCAAATCAATAATAAAATAAAAAAAATAAAACCATGTTCTAGCTGCAGAATAAGGTACTGTACTGTATTCTCTTCCCAGTTTTCTCCAAAAATCTGTATACTGTACATTATGTATGAATGTGCCGATAAACTTGGGATAACCTATAAACATTGGATAATAACTATGTGCCTGTTTATTAAACTTGAATTAACTTCATTGTAGTACTTTTAAGTAAGTAAAAACTATTTTAGAACGAGTCCATGCAAGCTCTTGGCTACTTGATCCTGTGAATGTGCCACTACATTGTAAACATAGGTTTCATTGTTTCTAAGCATATCTGTTTCAAAAATGTTGCATTACCTTTCTTTGGTTTATTATTAATGTTAGGTTGTGGAGAACCCCAGTATAATTTTGAGTAACTTTCCACACCAGAACCACAATAGTGCTGAGCAATCATTACAACAGTACAATAATGCAACATTTATAAAACCTTGTTTATAATGTTCTGCCATTTTGTAAGTGTCACTAAACAGAAACCTGCCTTTAAATAACTTCCTGGTTGGGGATCTGAGTTGTTTCATTCGCTGATCAAGTGATTGGTGTGTGGCATAGTACAGGCCTGTTGCTGTTAATTTTACAGCAATGGCACTTGTGCTCTTAATTATCCTTAAAAAAAATGCACTTAAACTCAGTATATTTGTTAGGAGCAATGCATTTGTATCATTGGAGGTACATTTTATATTTGTGAAAATTACATTTTGTGATGCTCTCTGTTCATTTGTAGCACATACTGTAACCTCATACCTGCTGGGATCTATCAGACATTTTTGGGCAGTTAGTTTTTTCTCTCAATTAACCTGCATCTGCCAAACTGATCTGGATTCACATTGTCCTCTAGCATTTCCAGCAGCCAACAGGTGTGCCATTCATACGTTTCAGCTGCTAAGATTGATATTTGTTCAGTACTTATACTGTACCATCATGTTTTAATTTTGTAGTATTGCTTAAGATAATTCTAATTCCACTACTGTGTGTTTATAATAACTAGAATCACTGTCAAGACACTTTTTATTGTCTGTGTCTGATAAACCACTTTTGACTGTTTACAGTGTATTCCATTGTCAGGTGTCTCATTTCACATGAAATGTAAATGCCCACTCTCTAAACACAGACGTGGGCAACCATTGGCTTGCTAGTTGTTGTAAGAGCTAGCCAGCATGCTTCGACCTCTAGTTCCACGACAAGTGTCAAGCACACGTTCCTGACCTCTGCTCTGCCACAGCACTGAAGGTACAAAAGCAAGGATTATTTGCACACCAGAAACCTCATTGTAGGGTAATTAACCCAAAGAAAACTAACACCAAAGATAGAGGAAAACATTTTTCTTCTACGATCCCATGGCAGCCTTAACATTGGGATTCCATCCCTCCTCCTCGTAATTAGACAGGTTACTTTTTTCCCAGGGACCTCCCCTTCCTGTATAAATCCCTGCTCCTCCCAGACCCTGGTGTCTTTTTTTCCTGTCTCCTTGTGTAGTTAGAGGCAGGAGTGGTTACTTTATTTTGGGCTCACTTCATAGATACAGGGGGTCACTATGGGGAAGAGCAACATGGAAGCGTGGCTCTAAGAGTACTGTCCATGTAAAAAGGTCAGGAGCGGATGGGTAAGTCTCCTTAAAAAGCATATATGTATATCACCTTAAACCGCTGCGGAAATCCAGCATGGTACTGCTACTGAGAGCGGCGGCGTCCAGGCAGCGTGTGCGACTACAAGCACCAGGATTCAGAGCGCCGGAGGCGACTTCCGCCGACGCCAGGCTTTCAGAGTGGCGGTGACGCGCTTCCGCCGGGGCAGGACTACAGCGTCCACAATGCATTGCGGGACGCCATTTCCGGCAACAGCACGCACGACGCGCTCTGCACAGTTAAAAGCCGCTGGACGGGCGGCACTATGGCAGCTTGTATGAAAGCAGAGGGATCTCTGAGCAAGCGGTGGACAGCGTTTTCTGAGAGGCCAGTGGCAGTGACTTGTTTTAGCCGGTTTAAGGTAGGACACTTCCTTACTACTCAGATACCTCATATGCTTAGAGGATATCTCTCATGGGTATATGTTCATTCAGGTCCTTTGACAGTATGGAACAGCAGAATCTGCCTTCCCCCACTAGAGAAGAGAGTGCCCCTGTGAGGTGAGCCTTGTTATTTTTTTATGCTAATAGGAATAAGGTTTTTTTTTTGTTATAGCATAGTGACAGGCTTTCTTTCTCCATAGTGTGCCGGATATTGAGGTACAGACTGGAGCTAGGAAGAAAACAATTAAGAAAAAGCATAGAGAAACATGCTGCATGAACTGTGACAGAAAGTTTGAATTTGTACAAGGCAAAACACTATGTGGACAGTGTGAAGTACGACCTAAACAGGACTCAGGAGCAAGTAGTGATAGTCATACTAAGATGCTTAAGGATTTGATGGACTGGATGAGAGACTCTTTCGTTTCTAAAACAGAGTATAGGGAGGATCAGGGCTCTAAAAGGTCCAGAGATCAAGCAGGTCTGCCATATGAGGATCCCAATACTTCTGATGAGCAGGACGGGGCACAGGTTGCCGATGATGAGCCTGGTGAAATCAAGGAGGACACTAGAATATTCAATTTTGAGACAGTTGAGATTATTCTGAAAAATATATATAAAACCATGAATTATGAGGATCCGGTAACTCCCGTGGAGGGGGCGGATGTATTATTTGAGGATAGGTCGAAAAAGACAAGATCCTTTCCGGTACACCGTGTAATCAAAGAGGTCATTAATAAAGAAGGGACGAATGTGGAGAAAAAACAGGGCAAGTTGTTCCGAGTCGACCGGATGTATCCCATTAAGGATGATGATTTTGTTAAATGGTGCGGATTACCAAGAATTGATGCAGCTGTGGCGGAGGTTACATCTCGCACTACCTTACCGTTGGAGGACGGAGCCTCCTTCAAGGATCCAATGGATCGAAGAATGGAGAACTCATTAAGAAAGCTACACTTCTCCACGGCTGTATCTTTGAAGGCGGGTGTATCCATGGCATCAGTAGCCAGGGCCCTTAGGGTATGGTGTACCACTCTTCATAATGACATTGAGGAGAAAATCTCCAGACAATATTTATTAAAGAATTTAGAGGTGATCCAAAAATCGGTGGAGTTCTTATGCGAAGCCTCATTGGATGTGACAACATTTGCAGCCAGGGCTATGTCAGCTGGAGTAGCCACAAGAAGAGCTCTATGGCTAAGGCCCTGGGCTGCTGACTCCAATTCAAAGAACCGTCTAGTATCGTTACCTTTTGAAGGAGCATTCCTATTTGGGACCAAACTGGATGCACTAATTCATAGGCTTACGGGAGGTAAATCCTTGAAATTACCTCAGGATAGGAAGACTCGTTTCCAATATCCTTCAGGCTCCAGACAAGCGTTCAGAGAAGCCAAGTCTTATAGGCCAGGTAGGCCATACAGTCAGAGAGGGGCTTTCGCCTCTTCTCGCCAGTCCTTTCGTCAAAACTTCCGAAGAGGTGGCAGGCAATGACAGTCAGCAGTTTACCCCGGTAGGAGCCCGGCTGTTACTATTTACCAACATTTGGGGGAATTCAGTTCAGGACATTTGGGTTCAGAACATAGTGTCCGAAGGTTATCAGCTGGAGTTTGCTCAGATACCAATCAAGAATTATTTTATGGAATCAAGAAATCCGAGATCAAAGTTGGAAGAGACAGAATTGAAGAAGATCATAGTCAATCTGCTACTAATAAGAGCAATAGAGCCGGTTCCATCAGAACAGAGGATGGAGGGGTTTTACTCCAATCTTTTCCTAGTCAGGAAGAATACAGGAGGTTTCAGAACGATAATAGACCTAAGGCGTCTGAATCAATACCTGGAAGTAAGAAAATTCCAGATGGAGACTATGAAGACGATCACAGCAGGAGTAAGAAGAGGAGACTTCATGGTGTCTCTAGACTTAAAGGACGCCTACTATCATGTTCCGATCCACAACAGTCACAGAAAATTTCTCAGGTTTTCAATCAAGGGAAAACACTATCAGTTCACGTGCCTCCCCTTCGGGTTAGCCTCATCCCCGAGGGTATTCACCAAGGTGCTAATAACAGTGATAGCGAATCTCAGGAAGAAGGGGATTCTGTTATGGCCTTATTTGGACGATATTTTGATAGCTGCTCCCTCCAAGCAAATTCTAATGAAACAGCTCAAGATAGTAAAGGAGCACTTGCAGTCGCACGGATGGCTAGTGAACGAAGGAAAGAGCCAGCTGGAGCCAACACAAAGAAAAAAGTTTCTGGGAGTGATGATAGATTCCGTGAAGTTCACCATTTCCCTGTCAGAGGAAAGATGTTTGAAGATAAGAGAACTAGCGGTCGCCTTGGCAGGAAGAAGAGTTGTAGTTCTCAGAGATTGGGTAAGGCTTTTGGGAATGATGTCATCCACGATCGGGATAGTTCCATGGGCTCAATGGAACATGAGAGAATTACAGTGGGCAGTGTTGCCATACCTAAAGAGAAGATGGACAAAGGCAGAGAAGGTGTCAATTCCGGACAAAGCAAAGAAATCTCTGTCATGGTGGAGCAAGCCAACCCTGAGGGACAAGGTGACATCGTTGAAGATGCCCAAATTTATAGTCATTACAACCGACGCGAGCCAGTTAGGCTGGGGAGCCCATTCCGAAGGAGAGACGGTACAAGGGCTATGGACAAAAGGAGAAAGTCGGAATTCATCCAATTGGCGAGAGGCCGAGGCGGTATGGAGAGCAATCGAGTTCTTTTCTCCAAGAATCAGGAAGTCAGATTTAAGAATCTTCTCCGACAATACCTCAGTAGTGGCCTACATAAATCATCAGGGGGGCACGAGGAGCAAGTCCCTAATGAATGTAGTTGCGAAGATAGTGTCATGGGCAGAGGAGAATCTGAATTCACTATCAGCCTTATTCATGCCCGGGAAACAGAATGTGCTAGCAGACTTTCTCAGTCGAAAACAGATCCTCCCAGGCGAGTGGGAGTTGAATGGGGAGACCTTCAGGGAACTAACCAGCCGGTTTGGAGTTCCAGAAGTGGACCTCATGGCGACACATTTGAACAAAAAGGTAGAGAAATTCTTCTCCAGATTTTGGATACCCCAAACATCAGCAGCGGATGCCTTGTCAGTCCAGTGGACGTTCCGACTAGGGTATGTGTTCCCACCATTTCCATTGATTCACAAGGTGTTAAAGAAAATAATGGAAGATCAGGTAGAGGTGATAATAATCCTTCCTTTCTGGCCTCGGAGATCCTGGTTCTCAACAGTACAGAGATTGGCGATTCTGGGTCCATGGACCCTCCCACTGAGACCAGATTTGTTAAGACAGGATCAAGTGCTTCACCCAGATCCAGCTACTCTAGCTTTGACGGCTTGGAGATTGAAAGGAACTCCTTGAAGCAGAAAGGTCTGTCAGACCAAGTGGTGGCGATCCTGCTACAAGCAAGGAAGAAAGTTTCTTCGAATATCTACTATAGGGTATGGCGTACCTTTATCAACTGGAGAGGGGTAACATTACCAGTACAAGAGACATCCACAGCAGAGATTCTACAGTTCCTGTGTAGAGGGTTCTCCGAGGGTCTGGCCAACTCTACATTAAAGGTGCAGATCTCAGCCTTGAGCGTCCTGGTGGAGAGAAGGCTGGCAGAAGAACAATTGATTATAAGATTCTGTAACGCAATTAAGAGGATGAGACCTCCAATTAGAGCGCTAGTAGCATCATGGGATCTGAATTTGGTGTTGACGACCTTAATGAGACCTCCATTTGAACCCTTGTCCGAGACTTCGTTGAGACATTTAACATGGAAAACAGTATTCTTAGTTGCCATAACATCGGCAAGAAGAGTCAGTGAACTACAAGCCCTTTGGGCTGAAGAACCATATTTAAAGATACTTCCAGGAAGAATTGTTTTAAAGACAAATCCACATTTCGTTCCAAAAGTGGTTTCTGAATTTCACCTCAATCAGGAGATCTCGCTACCTTCATTCTATCCTGACCCACAGAGTGAAGAAGAAGAATTGTTACACAGACTAGATGTGGTAAGATGTATTACCATTTACCTACAAAGAATGGAAGACGTTAGGCAATCAAGAAGCCTGTTCATCATCCCGGAAGGAGCCAGAAAGGGGCTCACACCTACCAAGCAGACCATCGCTAGATGGTTGAGAGAAGTTATCTCATTTGCATATAAATTGGAAGGAAGAGAAGTTCCGGCGATCATTTCGGCACACTCCACGAGGGCTACGGCGACTTCCTGGGCTCTGAAGGCGAATGCATCAGTCAAGGATCTGTGCGACGCCGCTACTTGGTCCTCAGTCCATACCTTTTCAAGGCATTATGAGCTAGATGTTTCAAGAACTCAATTTGGGAGTCAAGTTTTGCAGAGTGTGTTTAAAAAGTAAAATATTATAGAACATGCTTTCGTGTCCCTCCCTTTCTTATTTGCTTTGGTATTTCCCAATGTTAAGGCTGCCATGGGATCGTAGAAGAAAACATCGGATTATACTCACCGATAATTCCTTTTCTTCTTAGAGACCATGGCAGCCATGGTTTGCCCTCCCTTTTGTGTTCTTTTTTCCCAGGAATGGAAGGAGACACTCGAAAAGACACCAGGGTCTGGGAGGAGCAGGGATTTATACAGGAAGGGGAGGTCCCTGGGAAAAAAGTAACCTGTCTAATTACGAGGAGGAGGGATGGAATCCCAATGTTAAGGCTGCCATGGTCTCTAAGAAGAAAAGGAATTATCGGTGAGTATAATCCGATGTTTTCTCTCAGTAACATTCTTGCCATTCATATTCTTCTTAGTTTTTAAAGCACATTTTGTGGCAAATTAGGGATTTGGGCATCCATATAGGAAACAGGATGGATATATTTTTGTTCTTTTTGTAATGAACACAATATGGCACCCTTACAAGATGGCTGGACAGTAAGAAAGCACGTAATTAATTTTGATATAAGAATGGTATATTAATCAATGAAAACTGTGATTATTATCTTATTGTACCTTGTTCTAATCTGATTTTATAAGATTAAATTTTTTTACTTAGTAAAGTTTCTGATAATATCCACGCTTCACATTAAAGTTTCTATATGCATTAAAATTGTAATATGTGTCTTTAATTGTGGGAAAAGGGAGGGGAGTACACACATCTGGACCACTAATATCCTATTTAATGTCTTTAGATGTATTTATGATCGCTTTGCTATATATATGTTCAGATTCACGCAATGAGAGTGTAAAACATGGAAGTATTGGGTGTCTGAATCACCTATACAATATTTGTCAATTGTTGCTTGATAAACTTGTGCTTAATACTGATGCCAACCTCTACACCAGGGGCTCTCACCAACAGTCCTCAATGCACACTAACCGTCCCAATTTTAGGAATAGACCGGTTTCTTAATTAATTCCTCAGGATTGAGCCACCTATGCTCATATTTACTGTATCACTATAACCTTTACTGTAAGTGTGCCTTGAGGACAATGGTAGGGAATCTGCTCTACAATGCTACTGTTACTCCAAGCCTAGGAAATGAGGCTGAAAATAGCTACTTTTCATTTATATATTGCCACCTCTGCTCAGGTGAGATTACAATGGTATGAGCAAACAAAACAATCTACAATGGATCAAACAATACAAAAGGATAACAATCCAGTAGTGTGAAAATGATTATAGTGAGTGATACTAACCATAGTCCTCAATAATCATGAACTCTGAGATTGGAAGAACACTGGAGTTCAGAAAAGTGCAGGGTGAGAAGAAAGAGGGAAGAATATCCTTCATGTGAGTGTTAAGTCTAAGTAGGTAATGAGTATAACTTGGAGTTGATGATAGTGTGACTATGAGGAAGGCTGGTGAGCTGTAATAGAGTTGTTGGCGGGCAGGTTGTTAGACAGCTTGAGAGGGGGGTGGCAAAAACAAAATATACAACTTTAACAGCAAATGTTGGTGAAAAACTTGCCAAGTAAGTTGCTGTTAGGAATCAGTGTCTGGGAAGTCAGTTGCGGATGCCCAGCAGTCCCTTTAGCCTCTTGCAAACTAAGGCTTTACCTTTTAACAGCCACGTTTGTGAGGGCGAATTAGGTCCTCCCCTGCTCCAGGGCCGCCAGGTGTTACAAGGGACAAGGCTGCTGCAGGAGGCTAAGCACCAGAGGGTCTGGAAAGGACTGGCCACACACACCCCCTATGGAGAGTACAGCCACACTAATGCAACAATGTATAGTGGTTGTACAACCTGTAACCAAATAAAGCAATACTCTTACAGGCAGAGACCACTGAACCAGGGATAATTCTAACATTACCAGGTCCTCACTGAAGAATGCAACATGCACAGAGATGTAACACTAAACAGTATGAACCATGGATGCAGGAGATCTTGGACTTATCTGAGATAGCTGGAGGGAGAGAACCAGCCAAGTACAGCAGGGAACATGCTGAGCCAGTGTTACAGGCAGGTAGACAAAGCGCTGGGAACAGGCTGACAAGCTGGAGCAGAACTGGCACACAGAACACTAACTGGCGCCTACGAGAAAGGCAAGCCTGGTTTTATTCAAAATGCTCACCTTCTCCTGGCATGCAAAATTTCAGCTTTGTTCCCCGCTGCCGCATGGAAGGCGGTAGTTTGGGGCATCGCCTAGCAATTTCCCCAATGCTTCCACCCTGCTTCCCTGGCGAACCCGGAAGAAAATGGCCACCACCAGGCCCCATCCCTGAATGACAATCTGCAATGGATCTCAGGGACATAGCCGGTAATTGGGGACAGCCTGACCTAACAGTTGCTTTCATGTGACTCTAAATGGGGTGACTTTACATGATGGTAATGCAACTCCTCATTTTTAAAAATCGTTCCATATGTGACTAAATAGGGGAAGCCTGATAAATACACACAAAATTGTGTGTATAGTAAAGTACTACCTGTCCTTTAATAGCTTCATTATTACTCCATGGCTGGATATTAGGCCTACAGATGTGTCCACATATATCTAGCCTCCTTGCATGTTAAACGGCCTTTATAGTCATGCCATTCTGTGGCGTGACTTAGTAGCACCAAACGTTCTTTTGTGCAAAGTGTTGTCTTCATAAAATAATAGAAGTTAAGCGCTTGGAACATAGTGCTCAATAGTTAATTACCCTAGTCACCTGCGGCTGCAATATTTTGGGATGTTCAGTCCGAAGAAGTGCAAAAAGAAATGTAAAAATTTATATATAGCTGCGCTGGGGTTAATGGTTATACTTTAATAATAAATGATTATAAAAGTATTCTATAAGCAGGTAAATGCACACATATGGAAACCATAAACACTTAATAAAATAATACATAACATATATAAATTTAAAAATACAAAGTCTATATAAAGTGGAGTAGGCCAACTCATTCTGTTAGTGATAGTAGTATTTTTGGATTTTGTTAATATTAGAACAATGTTCAGTTAGTACAGCATGAAAGCAGTGTGATTCCGGTTAGCTCTGTATTATCTGTCAACTATCTGTGGAATAAATCAATTGCATTGGGACTGCAGTACAACTAATCCAGACAGGTAGTGTTAATAAAAGCTCATGAGAGTAGCCAGATAATTTGCAAGTACCTGCTTGAAAATCACACCTTTTTGGTGATGTCCGCTGTCCATGTCCTCCCAGCTGCTGGTGCCTGTGACCATTTGTGTAGCAGCTATCTCTAGTGTCCACGGGTCCTGAAAACAGTATTGCTGAATAGTTTGTCTGGTGTATGTAGAAAGGATTCACCACCTGGGTGCTGGCATAATCCCTTCTAATAACGGGTTTCCCCACCTTCAGTCAGAGGCTTCTTCAGAGACAGAAATGCACATGTGCATATCTGTCTCTGAAGAAGCCCCTGACTTTGATTGATTATACCAGGCAGCACCCAGGAGGTGAATCATTTCTATATACACCAGACCAGCTATTCAGCAATACTGTTATCTGGACCCATGGTCACTAGAGATAGCTGGTACACAAATGGTCACAGGCACCAGCAACTGGGAGAACACGTCTTCTTAAATTATGTGAATGGGACACACAAGCAGCACATCCTGATTAAAATTTTATGTGGTACAGTATGCATCTATTCTATGCGACCGTGGCTGTTTTTCCAAGAAAACACTGTGATGTTCTGTTTCTTATGCAGATGCAGTCGCACACAGAAAATAAGCATGCCACATATTTTAATAGGTAGAGTCTGATTGTGCATCATATTCACATTTGCACATGGACCGGCGGCAGCAGCTCCATTGTAAAGGGATGCACGCGCGTCTCCTTCCGAAGGCTGGCACGTGGCGAATCCACCACCAGCCCTGCAAAGACTACAGGCACTCCATCTGTATGTTTCAGTCTGTCATTTTCTAGGATGCAATAGAGAAATGATGGACAGAATCTGATTGGTTACTATAGGCAACATCACCTCTTTATTTTTTAAAGCTAGTAAATTTACCCTTTCTAGTCTATGACTAGAAAGGCAAATAATAAATGCATGTCTGCATCTTTTTCCATTGTAATATATTAGTTAATAGTTTGATCCTGTAGCCACTATGACATTTGCTATGGTCTCTCATAGGGCCTTATAGGCCCATACAGACACTACGATGATTCCTTAATGATGATGAACGACCCCATTATAAATCACCTCCTGAACAACTCAGAACGACTTCGTTCAGGGTCGTTCAGGAGGTGAATCTTTCAACATCGTCTAGTGTTTATACTGTGAATGATGGACGACTACAAACGATGCGCGTACCCGTGGGTCGTTAAAGACCATAGCCATCGTCCATGCATGCAGGTCAATTTGGCTATGGTCGTTAACAATGTTTGTTTTTTCAATAGAAAAAGGACCTGCATCGTTTGTGGTCGTTTCGCATCTGTCGTGCACCAGCGATCACTGCAATGCTGAGGTCTTTCATTTTCACTTCAAGGGTGAAAATGAACGATGGTAGTTAAGATGTGACACATCGTAGTGTCTGTATGGGCCTATAGTCTGCCTCTTCCAGCTGTTCAGCAAACATAGTACTTTCCCTTGGCCACCCCAAGTATAATCGCTTGCTGCTCCTATAATATTAATGCTGTGAGATTGCTAATAGTGCAGGGACAATACAGACATCCTCTCTCATTTACCAACTCTCCCCAAGGCAGAGTGCCTTAAAATATATGTTTATGCAGAAGGCTTGAAGTAACTATGGAACAGGGGCATACGGGTAGGATTTTTTTCCCCTAATTCATCACAACCAGGTAAACTATCATACATTGCATAACACACAATATAAGTTCTCACTTTGCAGACTTGGTATGGTGTGGTACTCCATTCTTCCAGAGATTCCAAAATGTATAGTATTGCAAGAATCTACACCTGTCTCCACTGTGGTTTGCATCAGGCTTTATTAATAAACACACCAGATGTTCTAGGTTATGCTAAATTTCTGTGTAAGGAACATGTCTAGGGTTAGGGTGACTGGCAACTGGATTGGTAGAAATTTTCAAAACTGGTCTTGACTTAACCCTTTGCATGCCAAGTGAATTTGTCAAATAGTTGTGAAAATTGCCAAGCAATTATCTTAATTCATCATAATGACCTGTATAGTTTGCCTTATATAGGAAATATACTATTTTTTACACAACATTTTTTTGTTTGAATTTATATAACAAATGTGAGCAACGCTGGCATTTTTAGCAGATGTTGGCACTCAAATGGTTAATGGCTTAAACCTCTGCCAATAGTGCATCAACATGTCACAGCTGTATTCCTTAGGATAGGCATATAGTAACATAGAATGAATGTAAAAAAAAATGACACACCTATATACCTAAACCCCACCCATATGTGAAGTAGTTGACTGCACATATACAACCTTGATCATGCAGGTGCTTTGCCTCACTTGTGATGTCAATGATTTTTGACTTCATCTCTGTTACTGCAAATTAGCTGTACATACATATTCGGTTTCATTTGAACCTGTCAGCTTTTGAGGAGAGATTTAAACAAACTAAATGAGGGGGCAGATAAATGGAAAATGAGGTTCAATGATGATAAATGAAAGGTTATGCATCTTAGGAGGCATAACCAGGGTGTGACTTATAAACTAAACTGGATAGATTTGGGCACATCAGCATTGGAAAAGGACCAAGGAGTCCAAGTCAACAAAAAAAAAAACTGGGGTGCAGTGCTAAGTGTCATAGTGCAGTCACTAAGGCTACTTAGGTTAACAAAACACTTTCATCCGTTCAGGTTTTTTATACAAGCTAGTATCCTATGACGAAAGATTAACCAAACTAGGAATGTTTACACCAGAAAAGAAGCATTTAAGTCATGGGTCTTCAACCTATGGCCCTCCAGATGTTGTGAAACTACATGTTCCAGCATGCATTGCCACATTTTTTCCTATAAGAGCATGCCAAAACGGTCAGGGAAATGTAGTTCCACAACATCTGGAGGGCCACAGGTTGAAGACCTGTGATTTAAGAGGAGACCTGCTTAACATGTACAAACAAGGGGCAAAACAACAAATGATCAGGTACCCTCAGTGGTTTGAGAGCAGAGACTAGGATATGTGGGCATGCGCTTAGACTGGAGGGAAATAGATTCTGTACCATTAGGAGGAAAGGCTACTTTACGATTAGGGCAGTAAGGTTGTGGAACCACCTTCCGGAGGAGGTAGTATGGGCAGACATATTAAATACATTTAAAATAAGGTTGGACTAACATTTACTGGAAAAAAACATAAAGGGTTACAACCTATAATCGGTATTTAGCCCAAAGCTACGATAGGTAGATTATAGTACAGGGGGTATCATAGCTAGCTTGAACTTGATGGACATACTTCTTTTTTCAACCTCAACTATGCTCCCTATCCAATTAAAACCTGGAATATCTAACTTCTGTAAATCCATACTTGTCCCAGGGTTATGCTGAATAATTGATGCTTTTAAATTCTTAAAATTATTTTTATTATCTGAATTGAACACTTTCAGAACTCTGGTACAGTTATTTGTAGATACAATGTTGCTGTCTCAATTTACTGTAGCAATGGCTGTCATGTCTAGAAATATATACACAGCTTTTGTATGTACAGTTTAAGCCGCCCTCATCTAGCGGGCCTCGACACGCCATTTGCAGAGGCCTGACAGCGAATGTGGCATGCGTGCATCTGAGACACTCGTGCGCACGATTCGCACAATGGGCACGTGAGCGTGTGAGACGTGCAGCAGCTGCCAGAGATGTTTTGCTGGTGCACCAGATGAGGATAGTGCCATCTGTATGCATGTATTATGGCAGGGACAGCATATTTTCACATGCGAGTCATGTGGAAGATCCAGTCCAGGTTTTAGAGCAGCAGCAAGAAAATAGAAAAAAATTATGTGATCAAAGATGGGCTGATTATTCAGCACCTGTGGCTTCCTAATAAAATTGTTTCCAGGGCAGTGGATCATAGCTCTTGATGCTGGAATAGCTGCCCAAGTGATAGGCCGGGGTGTGGACTATGATAGCGACCACTGGAGCTTTCTGAGGAGTTTGTACTATGCTGCGAGACCTGTATGCTGCACTGATGTAACCATACTTGCTTATGCTGATTACCTGGTATGCTGTTTTGCCTGCTACAAAATAAAGACCAAGAATTCACCTTTATTTAGTACCTGATATTCTCATCATGCGTATCATTGCTGCAATGCCACAGGAATATCACAACTGTTTTCTGTTTTCACTAATGGTTAAGCAATAAATCTTTTAGATACTGGCTATTATAATAGCTTATTCTTTCCTGGAGAGATTAGCACTTCTAGGTGAAATTTAATGACACATAGGGCCTGATTCAGCTTGGTTAATGACATATAGGGCCTTATTCAGCTTGGTTAATGACCTATAGGGCCTGATTCAGCTTGGTTCGCTAAGCAGCAGTCTTTTGGTGCTTAGTCAGCGTGCTAACGCTGCCCACCGGGTGATCGAACGCCGGCGAATTCTCTCGGAAGCAAAAACTGATTTGATGGTCCCTGACCATTGAATGATTTTTCCTTAGTTGACAAATAAGTCAGCCTATACTGACTTATTTGGCTCGGAAATATCCGAAAACAGGACAGGCACTAACGTCATCTGATGTCAGCCCCCAGCCCTGTGCAGGCATCACCACGCCTGCGTTCCTATGGGGACACCCAATGGGTTTCTGGGGCACCCACCTTTTTGCTGGGCGTTTTATACAAATTGTATACTTCTGAGGTTTGAGATACCAATGTTTTACAACACTCTGGAGTGGAGGCACTTGTTCTGCATCGCAGTTGTCAAGTTTTATTTGTCATAGAGACTACAAAGTGCTTTTTTTAAGTTCTGGTTTCTTTCCAGGTTATGCCTCATGGATATGATTCTTGCTGGGATCTGCTCCTTATTTTTGGGAAGATAACCACTAGTTGAGTTCAATGGAAGCGTTGCTACCCAAATAACTGATTTGTCCATAAAGAATTCTGTATCCATAATTCTTAGGAATTTTGTGTCTTCCATGGAAAGGATTAGGTGGCAAATGTTTTTCAGTGTAGAAACTTTTTGTTAATTATGTTCACATGAATACAAAGCATTAGCCTGCTGAGACTTGGATATGCTTCAAAAAAGGGGGCACAGACATTTTTAAGACACTTATTATTGAAGTCACTGATATTTTCCAGTCTGCACATGCTATTAATCACCTACTATTACTCATCACGCTTTCCAGCTTAGAATGCATTAACCCCTTCACGACATTTGACGTATATATACGTCATGGTCGGGAAGTACTTCCCGACACATGACGTATATATACGTCATGACTTCTAACTGTCACTGCGTCTAGAGACGCAGTGACAGGTGATGTCTGCTGTCCCTGACAGCAGACATCCCCCCTCGCCGCCCAGGGGGGGCAGGGGTGCCCCCCCCGGTCGGCGATCGCTGTGATTGGCTGTTCAAATCTGAACAGCCATTCACAGCGTTTCCTGTGTTACCGGCGGCTAAGCCGCTCGGTAACACAGGGATCGGTGGTGATCGGTGCTGTCAGGTACAGCACCGATCACCACCGATGTGCAGCCCACCCCTCGCACCCGCCGGGCACTCACCCGGCAGCAGCAGCGGCTCCAACGGCTCCCCCGGAGCAACTGGAGCGCACGCAGCGCTGCCCTCCTCCCCCCTCCCCCCCGCAGCAGCAGCAGCAGCATCAAGCTGCTGAAAAAGGTGCACAATAAAATATATGCACTGAAAATATATGTATATATATATATATATATACATACACACACACATATATATATATATATATATATATATATGTGTGTGTGTATATATATGTATATATATAAATATATATATATATATACATATATACACACATATATATATATATATATATATGTGTGTGTGTGTGTGTGTGTGTGTATATACCCCACCGATCGCCAGCGCCCCCCCCCCCCCCTCCCACCCGGCAGCCCCCCTCCCTCCCACCCACCCGGCTGCCGCAGCGCCAGCACCCCTCCCACCCCCCCGCCAGCCGCAGCGCCAGCCCCCCTCCCAAAGCTGGTGACTAAAATGGGGTCACTTGTGGGGGGGTTCCACTGTATTGGTGCTTCGGGGGTCTTGCTAATGCGACATAGCACCCACCATTCATTCCGCCACCAAAAATCACTCCTTCCCTTCTGAGTCCTGCCATGCACCCAACTGGTATTTTTTGGTCACACGTGAGGCATTGCCGTACTCGGGAGAAATTGGGGCACAGATTTTGGGGTGCTTTGTCTCCTTCATTCCTTGTGAAAATAAAAAATTTTGAGCCAGAACTGCATTTTTCTGTAAAAAATTACATTTTTTTACACAAAAATGCAGATCTGGCTCAAAATTTTTCATTTTCACAAGGAATGAAGGAGACAAAGCACCCCAAAATCTGTGCCCCAATTTCTCCCGAGTACGGCAATGCCTCATGTGTGACCAAAAAATACCAGTTGGGTGCATGGCAGGACTCAGAAGGGAAGGAGTGATTTTTGGATTTTGCAGCACAGATTCTGGTTGAATGACCCCCGAAACACCCATACAGTGGAACCCCCCCACAAGTGACCCCATTTTGCAAACTACACCCTTCAGGGAATTCATCAAGGGGTATAGTGTACATTTCAAACCCCCCGGGGTTTCACCAATTTTGATACAACTGAGCTGTGAAAATGAAAAATATTTTTTTTTTCATTTTCACTGCCCAGTTGTACCACAATTGGTGAAACCCCTGGGGGTTTGAAATGTACACTATACCCCTAGATGAATTCCCTGAAGGGTGTAGTTTGCAAAATGGGGTCACTTGTGGGGGGGTACCTAACTTTTAGCATCTTATGGTGCCTAGAAACCTACATTGTGCCTAAAAAATAATCTCATAAAAAGGAGGCTCCAAAATCAAGTAGGTGCTCCTTCTATTATGAAGCCTGTGGTTTGGTCACCGTGCACACTAGGGCCACATATAGGATATTTATGAAAACCAAAGAATTGGGGGAATCAATTTTTAGTCACATTTCTCTAGTAAAATCTACTGTGTTCCTTAGAAAAATGTATTAAAATTGCAAATCTGCAAAAAAAATGAAATTTTGAAATTTCACCTACACTTTCTTTTAATTTCTGTGAAACACCTAAAGGGTTAACAAACTTCCAAAATGCTGTTTTGAATACTGTGAGGGGTGCAGTTTTTGAAATGGCATCATTTATGGGGGTGTCTCACATACAAGTCACTCAAAGTCACATCATAACTGACCTGGTCCCTAAAAAAATCAGAGTTTGAAATTTTCTTGAAAATTTGAGAATTTGCTATTCATATTTTAAGCCTCCTAGTGTCCAAAAAAATGAAAATGAGGTTGAAATAATCATGGCAACATAAAGTAGACATATGGTCTATGTTAGTTATTCACTATTTTGAGTGGTAAGATTATTTGTCTCACAAGCAGAAAATTTAACATTTTGCAAATCGCAAAATTTTCCATTTTTTTACGACATTTTGGTATTTTTCACAAAAAAACACAGACTGTATCGACGAAAATTTACCACTAACTTGAAGTACAATGTGTCACGAGAAAACAATCTCAAAATCACTGGGATAAGTAAAAGCAAAAAAAAGTTATCCCCACTTAAGTGATACATGCCAGATTTGAAAAAAAGGGCTCTGTCAGGAAGGCAAAAACTGGCTCTGTCATGAAGGGGTTAAAGAGGATGTTTTCTTGTTGGCAAAAAAGTGTGCTATATCGTCTAATGGTGAGTTACGATCAGCAACAGTTTCCAAGTGAGGGTCTTGAGGCACCCTTGTTAGTTTTAGGGGGTCTTACTCCTATTAAATGGCAAATCCCTCAAGACTGTATGCTCCTTGGGGCAGGGTCCTCATCCCTCCTGGTTTTATAGCCCTTTTCTTCCATTTCATCTACAGCACTTACTGTATTTGCTGGGGTATAAGACTACTTTTTTCCCCTGAAAAACATGCCTCCAAGTGGGAGGGTCGTCTTATACGCCGGGTGCACTTTATAACAAACTCTATATTTTGAGTGGAAATGTTGGGGGGTCGTCTTATACGCCGGCAAATACGGTACCTACCATCAATACCTGCATCTCTTCTCACTTGTGTTCATTCTTCTCTAGGAATAACTTGGGTACTTATGTAATATCTGGGCTCACGTTTTTCTTATGAGACCGCCTCCCCTCGCGGGGCTCGCCACGCTTCGGGCACGGTGGCTCGCTGCGCTCGCCACACTATATAAAATCAACTCCATGCATAGTTGTATAGTAGGGGTATGACAAAATGGGGTGCATTTAACATGGGAGCCCAGATAATACATAAGTACCATAACTTCCCCCCCGGTAGTACACGGGCAACTCCTTTTGCTTCCTAAATTGTATTGTGTATGAGAATTGTGCTATAGAAGTTTAATTCCTACCTGAAACTGAGGTAGGAATTAAAGATTTGACTGGCTTTGCTGCAAGCCTCTAATGCAGGCATGTCCAAACTGTGGCCCTCCAGTTGTTGTGAAACTACACATCCCAGCATGCCTTGCCATAGTTTTAGCATTCCCTAATAGCAAAACTGTGGCAATGCATGATGGGACTTGCAGTTTCACATAGTTTGGAGATGCCTGCTCTGATTCTTGAACACACACCATACAGTATTATAACGCTGCTGTTCTCTCCTCTTTATGGAGGTTATTTAGACCTGATTGCACAGCTGCAAATTTTCAGCATAATTATTGAACAACTGCACATGCGTACGAGTCGTAGCATGCATGCTCATACCATTGTGCGCTAATATTCCAGCTGCTTTTTGTAATCACTGGCCATTCACAATATGAATGACAGGAAGCTGGCGTTTGTGGGTGTCATCTGCCATTTTTCAGGGAGTGTGAGGTAAAACGCAGGTGTGCCCAGGTGTTTAAAGGGAGAGTGTGTGTGATGTCAGCTTTGGCATCAATCCTTATGTTTCTATCTTGCTGGATGGATAGGTTCTAGGCTATGCACAGAATGCACACAGTGAGAAAATCATTAGATGGTGAGCTGCGAATGGATTTTCAGCTGATCGGAGGCCTGCGATATTTTTGCAGGCTTGCATGGGCAGGATTTCTCTGACTGGGCAGGGACTATCTAATCACAGGGTGCTGCTAAATTGTGCCGATCAGGTACCATATTAACAGAAACTGATGACTATGTCATAAAGAAGTTAATATATATATAATTTTAAGTAATTTTGTGCATTTCTATATGTAATATATATATATTTTATATTGTACCGGCCGGTGATTTGTTATATAGAGTTTATTATACCAAGTAAAAATAATTTTAATTTAATTATCTCTGGATTGGCGCTGTTCTTTTCTTGCTGTAAGTTCTTGTATGTAAGTAAAAGTATTTTATATTGAATGCGGTAATATACAGGCAACCAATGGAGGGACTGACAGAGTGGATCAGCAGATGAAGGGCATCTAGCAAGGAAGATCAGCCTCACAGCTGCATTCAAAATTAATTGTAGTGGTGGGTCTTTTCTTAGAAAGAACGGTAAGGAGGCTATTGCAATAGTCAATTTATGATATAATGAGTGCATGATATAATGATAGTTTTTGCAGTGTCTTGTGTAAGGTATGGACGAATTTTGGATATGTTGGTACTGCTTTCCTAGCATGGCGCCCATCTCATTGATTGTATGCCTTAAGTTTAAGGTACTTAAGGCATACAATCAACGCAATGGACCCGATTTTTTTAATCTCATGGATCTTATGCATCCATAAAATGCATGAGCTAAAAATCGTGAGCCCCCAATAACCATTGTTAACGCCACCAGCACTATCAATGCCAACCAGAAGCGTGGCGAGCGCTGCGGTACGCATCCTCCGACCTTTTCATACCCCCACTATCCACGTCGACCCCATCTCCATCATTGGCCTCAAGCCTCTAGTTGTATGTTGATTGAGTCCTCACTACTTATAGTTAAGCTGTAATGTGTATTGAACTGTGGCGCTCTTTATTTGTACTCTACTTTTGTTATTTATTCAATGTTATGCCAAGTTTTGTCTCCCTGTATTGTTCCTTTGTACGGCGCTGCAAAACACTTGTGGCGCCTTATAAATTATAATAATAATAACCGTGGTTACGCAGGGGTTAGTAGTAAATCACTAGTACACAAAGTTGTGGGGGGGGGGGGGGGGGGACAGCAAAAAACAAAGTTCTGTTGAAGTTCCCCTGATTTATGAGACAATTTAAGATTTAACTTTAATTTTATACTTATTAAAATATTTGACTAGGCAGCCATTTTTTTCAGACAGGGACACACATAAACAAATATGACAAGAAAGCAATATACGTTTGTATCTCCGTGCACTCTGGTGCAAATCTGAGCCTGTGCTCTTGTTCATATACACATTTTACAATCCTGGAAACCAGGCTTGAGTGGATACTGTATCTATTAGGTTTACAATTCAAGACTTTGTTGCTAATTTCCTGTAACGTTTTAATCCCCAGCAAGGAATAAAGAATAAGCAAACCTTGTATGTATTGAAAAATTCAGTATGCACAGACAATTTTTATTTTCGCCACGGAGGACGTATACACCATCCTGATACAGATATCACTCACAGTGTGGAGTTTTTATCTGTAGGTTAGGAAATGCGTATAAACTGTACTTTAACACCTTATCAAATACAAGCTAATAATACTCAGTGTTTTTATAGCAGGGTTTCTTTACGCAATTCTAACATAATTTTTTACACAGTTTTGAGCAGGTCAGTTATTTATTTGAAGCAGTTCAAGACCTCTAGAGTGTCGGTATAAGGTAACCAGTGATGCCTCTCTAGCTCCCATACACAGCAGGGAATTCTGAAACTGTATGGAAAGGAGAGGTGGAGGGGAGAGAAATAGTGTAGTACTCAGAGCCTGTATGGTGTTCCCAGACCGACTTTATATACCGGTAACAGAGAGGTAGTGGAGTCTGGTTAAACAGGAGAGTCCGCCTTCCCGTTTCACAGAGACCTCTGATCCCCTTGTCAGCTGCCACCGATAATTTGGTGGGCTTTACAGGTATTGTGGGGGAACACCTTCCCCCCAGGGGGTGTCAGGGAAAGTATGGGGGCCCTTAGGTGACAGGCGGCTGCTGCCCAGCTTTATATACCGTCTAATCAGGGTGGAATTAGTACATAGGTTTTGGAAGAGATCACCCTTCCCCCAAAAATGTTTTCAACACCTCTGACCGGCTACCATCAGGTTATTTTTGATGGGCCTTGTGGGTATTGCGGGTGAGCGGGCCTGTGTGCACAAGCCAAGGGGATTCCTATATTTAGGAGCCAATAAGTGAGGGTACTACTGCCCAGTTGAGTCCCTTTGTCCCCCTGGTTAGATAGCCTCCAGTGCAGGGTGGTACTTAGGGGAAAAGTCTGGGTGAGTGGCCCCCAAGTGGTAGGTAAACCAGGAGAGAGATAATGCTGGACAGTATGCTGCTGTCCTCCACATGTAACACAGTACAGAGGTGGGGGATGAGCGGTACTTAAAGGGTTAATCCAGCTAGGATAGTTATAGCTCTGAGAAAAACTAGTGTGTCCAAGTTTCTTGCCAGAAATTGGAAGGGTTAATGTGAATACAGAAGCTGTAGATAAGTTTGTGTCCTGACTTGAACATAGGCAGGGTTAAGCATACAGAGACAGGGTTGCACATACAGAGGGGCCATGTACGAGAGATCGTCGAGAGGGTACCTGTATGTGTGCTTGATGCGCTCGCGGCACCTGGCAAGGTCTGTCCGTCTGCTAACTGCTGCTGTGGGAGGCGCACTGTAGTGGCGTCACTCCACTTCACTTCTCTGTGAAACGGGAAGGGGGACTCTCCTGTTTAACCAGACTCCACTACCTCTCTGGCCAGTATTCAATGCCTCTGATTCTCCATATTTTCTGGGGAATCAGTCAATTCCCCGGGTTTACAGGGAATTTTCTCACTGGAAAAACAATTCGCCCTATTCAATGGACACAATTCTCTGCAAATGAAGAGCGAATGTCTGGCGATTCTCTGTTTGTGATTCTCCGCGATTCGCCAGTGGTTTTCAATTGGGTTTTTAGTGGAATTCGCTGAGAGTGTATTCAATGCTGAAGTGGAGAACTGCTTTCTCCAGTGATTTTCCCCGGATTCTCCATTTTACATTCGTCATCTTTTTCTGGAGAACTGGAATGTGATCTTTGAAAATAAAGCATTTTGTTGTTTTTTTTTTTTGGTGTCAAAAAATCAGATTTTTTTTCTGTGAAGTGGCATGCTATTTTTATTCATGTGCTTGCAGCACATGAATATATTTAAAAAAATAATTTCTTTTACACATTCACCAGCACGGGGCCGAGCCGGGAGCCGCTCATTAATATTCATATATTCACTGCACACTTGTCCCGATCATTACACATGCACGATCGGGACCAGTGTGTAGCGGCTCCCTAACACAGCCCCCTGCCAGCTCTGGGGGCTCTCCCTCTGTCCCCCACAGCCCTCCTTCACCCCTGCAGTGTCTGGCACAGGCAGGGAGGCTTCCATCTCCCTGCCTGCAGCCGCCCCCCAGCTCCCCGGCGGCATTCGCCGGGGGGTTAAAATTTGCCACCAGGGGCAGAGAGCCCCTGAGGCGTTGAATAGGGAGAATGGGCGGCTGCCCGGCGAATCTCCCTACAGGGAGAATTGGGGAGAAAGTGCAGCGAATCCTACACAGGATTCACTGCAGCTCCCCAGAGCAAGCATTGAATACCTGCCTCTGTTACCGGTATATAAAGTCGGTCTGGGAACACCATACAGTACCCTATCGGGAATCTCAGGCTCTGAGTACTACACTATTTCTCTCCCCTCCACCTCTCCATACAGTTTCAGAATTCTCTGCTGTGTATGGGAGCTAGAGAGGCATCACTGGTTACCTTATACCGACACTCTAGAGGTCTAGAACTGCTTCAAATAAATAACTGACCTGCTCAAAACTGTGTAAAAAATTGTAAGAATTGCATAAAGAAACCCTGCTATAAAAACACTGACTATTATTAGCTTGTATTTGATAAGGTGTTAAAGTACAGTTTATACGCATTTCCTAACCTACAGATAAAAACTCCACACTGTGACAGTGATATCTGTATCAGGATGGTGTATACGTCCTCCGTGGCGAAAATAAAAATTGTCTGTGCATACTGAATTTTTCAATACATACAAGGTTTGCTTATCCTTTATTCCTTGCTGGGGATTAAATCGTTACAGGAAATTAGCAACAAAGTATCCACTCAAGCCTGGTTTCCAGGATTGTAAAACGTGTATATGAACAAGAGCACAGGCTCAGATTTGCACCAGAGTGCACGGAGATACAAACGTATATTGCTTTCTTGTCATATTTGTTTATGTGTATGTGTGTCCCTGTCTGAAAAAAATGTCTGTCTAGTCAAATATTTAAAAAGTATAAAATTAAAAGTTAAATCTTAAATGTCTCATAAATCAGGGGAACTTCAACAGAACTTTGTTTTTTGCTCTGTCCCCCCCCCCCCCCCACAACTTTGTGTACTAGTGATTTACTACAAACCCCTGCGTAACCACGGTTATGGTTACCCTTCAATACAGTAGCTACCTGTAATTCTCACATGAGAAGCCTCAATTTGTGAATATGCCAAAAAAGTGGCAAGTTTGATGGTGGGTACCTCACCACAGATTTCTACAACATTTGAAATACAAATTAATTGAAACCTATAGATTACCACGAATAATCATAGCAAAAGAGTGCCCCAAAAAAAGAGAGAGTCTTTCTTCCTTTTTCTTTGTACCTATATTTACTCTCCTGGGTGCACCTCCACTTTTGAGATGTACGGAGGGAGTATACCCTCTTTCCAAAAATAACTTAGCTATTGTGGATCAACATATCTTATTGTTTATATTTCCCTGACACTGACCTGTGCACTGGTCGCCAGCCCCTTCCCCTGTCCCCTCAACGTCGTCTGAAGCTAAGTGTGCCGTATCAGTCCAGTGTTTGTGCCGCCCACTTGTGTCGATGTGCATAGTCCTCTATCTACCTCGGTGTTTAGGATAGACTGGAAATGATTGTAAATTAATGTTTTTCAGGTCAACAATATTCTGTGATTTCAGCACTGGTACTTGTGTCGTTTCATGGCGGCACCTTAAGCTACACTGCCAGCGTGTCCCCGCGGCAGCCCTGCATAGTCAGCATACTGTCCCTGTCCGGCAGCGTAGTTACCGTATTATACCCGTGAGCTGCAGCTCTGTCCTCGGAGCAAGCCAAGTGAACGCCTCTCACACAGCGCTGGTAACTGCCAGATCCCCTGAGCTGGTGGACGCCGGCAGAGAGGTGATCATGCGGGCGCCGGCAGAGAGGCACTCCATATGCCTGAGATACACAAGCGTCTCATACGTTTGTGCATCCAAGTAATTCGTGCAGCAACCCTGCCCGTATCCACTTCAGGGAGATGGACAGGGTTAGGGGTTCTGTCGCGCGTGCGTCTCGTTCACAAAAGGGGGTGCAGTGTGCAAGTGCCTCTCATGCACAATAAAGGACGCATTTGCCAGTGCTCCATGTTCCATACTGGCAAATGCTTGCATTTCAAACCCCCACTATCCACACCAGCCCGAAGTGTGGCGAGTGCATGCGATATGCTTCCTCCCGGCCTGTTCATACCCCCAATATCCACATCGGTGTGTAGTTGATGCTATAAAGTGTAGCGAGCACAGCGAGCCACTGAGCCTAAAGTGTGCCGAGCGCACGCGTATAATAAGCACGAAGCATGGTGACCGCACGCATATTACTTGACCTGTATTCCACTGCGCTCGCCATGCTTCAGGCTCATTTAACGCATCCTCTTGCGGGGCTCGCTGCGCTCACAACACTTGAAAAAAAATCAACTTCAGATGCAGCCGTCGAAGCAGCTGCGTCATCCTCAGTGTTGGCTGCTTTGTTTGCAGTTGGGACAAGAGTCAGTGCATGTAATATGCGCAGGAAAGCGTCCTCCGACCCTAGGGTTTTGCGCCATATGAATTCCTGCAAGTTATCAGTCCAGGTACCCCCTGCTCCAATTATTGTGTTTTGTACGCACGCCAACAGTCTGATGGCTGTTGTGTGTTTGGATGGCAGACATTAGGGTCCTGGCATCACGGCTGGCCACTGTTGTGATGAAGCATTCACCGGTCTCACGTGATATCCCACCGAAGAGCCACTGCTGTGGTAGGACGTGTCCACCATGGCTCTTACACTATACAAACAGGCTTTCGTCCACCTCAATGGTTTTGCCAGGTCCTCCAATCCGGCGTTGGGGCTGGGACATCACATCAAGGGTGCATGCCTCCCACATAAGATTGTTATACAGATTGAGCAGGCTCCATCTTTGCAGGGGCTGGTGATTCTATTGCCAGCCTCTGCCAATGGCCGGCTCTCGCCAGGGGCGCGTGCACACGAGACGCTCGCACGTGGCTACGGAGCTGGCTCCGCTGCTTCCCCCGGTGCTCCTCGCCGCGCCACCGTCCCCCTATCCCTGCCCATCTCCCAATGACAGTCACAGGCCAATGACCTGTTTATGCGGTCATTGGCCAATGTGACCGTTTCTTCAGGTGATTGTTTTACTCATTGTTTTTATACATCTTTTATCTTGTGGTTTATTAAACTTTTTGGACTATGAATGAGACCATTGTTTTTTCCTTCCTCCCTCAATGTACACCACTGTTTGTGGGAATTGAGATGAGGTGCTGAAAGGATCAGAGGTCTCTCCTAACAAAGATACCCTTATATGCTTCAACACTTTGCCTTAGTGAGTGCGGTACGCATCGAAGCAAGTGTCACCTTTGATCTGGTACTGAGAGCTATATTACACTAAGTGGTGACCCCTAAAAGAAACCGTTACGTGTTTGACCCAACCTCCTATGAGAGTGAGTACGGTACGCACCCCTCATTAAATATATTGTTTACTGTTGGGTCCCATCCAGCACGTGGTGATTCTATTGATCGACCAGCGAAAGATACCTTTATAGGTGTACTATTCTTTACCTTCCTGTGAGTTGGGTACGGACCCCTATTCTAAAAGTCACTGGGATACATTTGTACTATCTCTATAGTGAAGTACTTCCTCTGATTTATTGTATTTTATTGAGACAACTATCAATTAAACTGTGACAACAAATCCAGCGCCGACAAGTTTGTTCTTCTTCTGCTACGTCCGACCAGTAGGGACGTCGATTGTGGTCCCTCTTTCAACTTGTGGCTGCAAGGATTGGCTGCGCCTTGGGACTATTTCACTCTTGTCCTTTTTTGAAGATTGTTAATGCTTCGGCAGCCATAATTGACACAATCTAATAAGTGGGGACACAATGTTGACTGACTATGCTAACTGCATAATGCTGACTGACTACGCTAACTACATAAGCTCCGGCTAGCCGCGAACATACCGACTAGTCTGACTACGCCGCTGCGGGAACACAAAGCTGATACTGACAGGGACGCTAACTACGCTGGCCGCGGGAACACTACGCTGATTGTGACAGAGACACTACACTGACTACGGAACTGCCGCCATGAAACTACACAAGTACCCAGCGTGTTTTTTTTTTTTATACTTGTGTTTAAAAAAAAATCCAGATACAAAACACAAAACATGGAAGGGTGGTGTTTTGGAACAGATCCAGATCCAAAACACTCGGTTAAGGGGGGTTGTAAATAAAATTATGAGACTACTGTACATAGAACCAATTTAAAAGGATTCTAAATAAAATGTATTAAATATATAAACCTGACAAGTGGTATCCTAAGCTTTGTTTTCATTAGAAATTGTAGTTATTTATCTGCCCACAGCTGCTCCAAACTTGCAGCATAAACCATACTGTATGTCTCCTCTAAAACCAGAAGAGAAACATAGTTCAGTAAAAATAACCTGTGAAGGACAGCTAGGGTGACGTATAGTTTTATTCCAAATGTCATGCCTCTGCCTTTCCCTGTCGCTTCATGCCAACCATGCCACATCATATGAAGCCGCACATATATGTCAGGCACCAGCGACTTCTTAATTATTGGTGTCTGATTACACTGCTGATTTACAATAATTGTGTGTGCATTTCTCCACAGCTGCTACAATTGTTACTCTTTGGCCTTGTCCGTCAAATGCACCTAGTGATCTCTGCCTTCAATGTCTTGTCATCATATGGAATTTGTGTGTCTTACGATCCTCCTAATTGTTGCATAAAATGTCTGCACTTCATGTGTAGAAGATAATAGTAGCACCTTTATGCATGTCAGAACTGCATTAACATCCAATAGAACTGAGCTTTCTGCTGAGCCAGCAATCCAGGGATGAGTGTACAGCTAACAGAGAATGCAACTGTGCACCCGGGTAACAACATGCTGCACTGCAAGGGTGTGTCCAAATTCATCTACAAAACTGTTCAGCATTTGTGGGCTACATCCAAAAGCAGCCAATATTTACTCGGCATGCAAAAAAAAAAAAAAAAAAAACTTTGCATGTCCATGTGCACCGATACTTGCTACTGTATATTCTGCCTTACTCCCAACTCAGAATCAGGGCTAATGTGACAGATACAGATGTGGCCATTTTCATCAGACCCATGATTACTGTATTAGCAGTTGCGTATTGTTTGCCATGACCCAAGTGTGTCTGTTTCCATGCATGGGCACTACATCCGCTTCCTACAAAGAATGTAAGAATTCAAAATGTGTCCTTACCTTACACAAGACACTGCCAAAACTCTAATCCATGCTCTCATCATCTCACGCATTGATTACTGCAATAGTCTCTTTATTGGCCTTTATTGGCCTTACCACTACAGTCTATCAAGACTAATCTTCCTAGCCAGACGTTCATCGTCTGCAAAGCTACTCTGTCAGTCACTTCATTGGTTACCTGTATTATATCGTATTCATTTCAAAATTATTTTACTTACACACAAAGTCATAAACCAATTACACCAACATACATAACTTCTCTTATCTCAAAATATCTTCCAACCCAACCTCTACCCTCCTCACAAGATCTACGTCTCATCCACACTCATTACTCCTTTCCATTCCTGATTGCAGGACTTTCTTCAGGCTGCACCCACTCTGTGGAAGGCCCTCCCAAGCACAATAAGACTCTCCGTCAGTCTCCAAACCTATAAGCGTACTCTGAAAACTCACCTCTTCAGGCAAGCTTATCAAATTTCAGAACCAGCCACTTAACCTTCATATATATATATATATATATATATATATATATATATATATATATATATATATATACACACTCTCTTTTTTTTTCACACCGTATCCTATACTGTAGTACACCAGGAACCTTTGCATTCTGGTAGAATTAATGCAATAAATAATATCTATCCTTGTATATCAAAGCCTATTTCCCTATAGTCATGCCTTTGACTGTCTGTAAATACCCAGTTTGACGTATCACTGTCTCCTATTGTAAAGTGCAACGGACTATGCTGCGCTATATAACAAACAGTTTTTTAAAAAGAATGTAATGTTCTTATGCATACACCAATGCGTGCATACGTGGGAATGCATCACAACAGGTATGAGCGTAGACTCATCTGTGTGTGATTGCGATTTGTTTTGGGCTCTGGTCAGCTGATGTCCTCTTGCAAGTGTTAACTGGCCACGAAGTATGTTGTGTGTTATGACATTGGCTAAAAGGTTTTAGGTGATTTGTGCACATAAATACCAGTAAATGTAGCCTTAAATATGCTAGTAGATGGTAAAAACCTGAATGTTTTCTTTTTGCCAGTAAATGAGATCTCTTATATCCTCCTCAAGTCTCATTTGATTATTAATGGAGTAGGAAAAAATATGAGTAGTGTATGTAAATAGTTGTGATGTCGTGTAAACCGTAGGAATCTGCCCTGTGGGAAGGGATGGTGAGGTGTTGGACAACTGATAAGATCACATGCTCTGATAACGCTGCTACAAACCAATCAGAAAGGAATCTGCAATATTTTTGGATACAAGTATAATGTGTTGTGTTCTATTGCAAACGCTTGTCAATCAAAATTTAAATGTAGTAAATGAAACATTGAGGCTTCAACCAATGATAGATTTGGTCCTTATTACTTTTTTGTTGGTTAGTTGCAGCACCAAGTGAGTCAATGGAGAGTCTTTGCTTTGGTTATGGGGCTTGTAGTTTGTGGATGTTTTTGTTGGGTATGGGGCTGTCATCTGTGGGTTACAGTGATTTATATAATATGCTGGACAATTATCTCTTTTTGCGGTAGTGTAAATTTTTTTGTAATCTGAGCTCTTAATCCAGTCAATGGAATACAATTAAATCATTAGTTCAAACCTCTTAGTTTATGCGAGATGTGGGGCAAAATTTGCTAAGATTGGCAATTATGGCCGATCCGCGTTACAACCAGGATCGGCCAAAAATACGTTGGAGAATATAGCAAATCTACTAAACTGCCGTATTCTCCGGATTTGTATTTTCCAATGGGGAAGTCAATCGTATTTCGCTGCAATAATTACTGGCAGCCCAATAGATACAATGCATTATCATCGCATGGATCAATCAGAAAAATAGAAGAAATAAATAATTGAAAAATTGGCATGCGGTCCCCACGTGCGGCAATAACCAGCCCCAGGAAAAAACAGCTGGGGTCCCCCTGTATTTTTTAAAGCAGCACCGGGCTCTTGGCCTGGCCGTGGTTCCCAAAGAACAGGGGACAAAATTACTAGGGGCCCCCCTGTATTTTGTAAACCAGCAGTGGGCTCAAACAGCCAGCGGTGTCATGTCACAGCCTGGGGAGACTTTTGATACAAGCTTCCACGTCCAAAATATGACAGCCATGGCTGGTCAGCCAGGGCCGAATCCCTGGGGGAGTTGGGATTCCCCTCTCCAGGGCACTCCCAGCAATGCTGTCCCAAGTGCCAGTAAAAGTATAGAAAATAGAACATTGGGTTTTGTTGTCGAACCACAAGTCCTAGCATACGGGGTATTAATGGGCCCACTGGGTCTTGTAGTTCTACAACAAAACCAATGTCCCAATAAAACACAAACCCTGATTTAAATAAAAATTGAATACACACAACATTCACACAGACTTGCCATGTAGGTTTGGTCCACTTCCCCAGTGAAATTCAAGGTGATACCTGTGAAAGGAAATCATACTCCCCAGCTCCATCGGCATAGATCGGTCCACTTAATTCCAAACTGAACACACGGCTCCAAACAGATTGAGGATCTGCAGCAACCCCCCCCCCCCCCCTCCGAGACTGACGGATTACCCGGTGATGTCATTCACAGGGTCCTAATTCAGCCAATCAGGAGTGGGCTACGTGGTAGCTCCGCGACTGATTGGCTGTGCATGGCTCCATAGACGCTGATTTCAACATAGCAGATCTTGCCTCTCTGTAGAGAGGATCCCCTGCTCTGAGTCTAAAGTACATAGGGCGATCAGTGCCTTCATGCTGGGGTGTAGCAGGAGCTGCAAATGCTGTTCCATCTACACCACACACCATCTCTGAAGACAATGATCTCTCAATGTGCATCAGGCTTAGCAGGTGTTCCACCAGGTATCTGGTCCCCGGTTGGTGATGTCTAGGTCGACAGACAATAGGTCATCCACTATTTGTCTTCAATAACTAGGTTGACACCTAAGAATGGTCTAAATATGTCATGTCAATGAATGAAAAAGTCAACACAAGCTTAAGGTGGACATGGTCGACACTCAAAAGGTCTAGTTTTTTTCGTTCAGACCTACTTGGTTCATACTTTTCCATCCAAGAGGTCATAGAGTGAGAAAATAAGTGTGTTGAGCACAGCGAGGCCCTGTGCCCGAAGCATGGCAAATGCAGCAGTACACTTACACAGTGCCAATGTCGACATAGACACCATAAATGTGAAAAACTATTGTCAACCATGCCCATGTCGACCTTAAGCTTGTCCCGACCTTCTGTCAATGCCGAACTGTGGTATGTTGACCATTCTTAGGTGTCGACCTAGTTACTTTTGACAGTGACTGTTGACCTAGACATTGTCAACCCCCTATACCATAACTGGATGAATCAGAAACCAGGATTAGAGTACAGTATGTGCTGACCATTTTAAATCAGGTACTGTACTTCAGAGGTGGGGCTCTCCTCAGGGGCATCTCCAGTCCTACATCTAACAAGAGGCCCATCATCATGACAGCATGATGATCACCAGATAGAGGACAGCTGGCTATATCTGTTAGTATTAAAATTGCATTTCTATTTTACACATTTATGCAATATTCGTAATTTTATATACTGTATTTAGGGAGATACTGAGCCTTCTAGTGTATGGGTGCAACATGCCTACATGGAGTTGGCCTCACCTCCCCAACTTCTCATAATAGGCCCTTGAATATTTTTAGCTCCAGGCCTATTAGGCCCTAATACAAGTCCTGACTTTACTTCCCACTTGAATCGCCCGTACAAAATGCATGGATTGTCCTTTCGATTTATAATCCTGGTGCACTGTACAACAAAATATAGGTAGTAGAGAATACTGTAGATACGAAAACAGATTTTTTAATCTGCAATTTGAAGTAAAAAATCAACTTTGTTCAGTATAAGAATCAAAGCAAATGACTTATTTCTGTAAATCTTCTCTATATGGTTAAGGTCTGTGGCACAGCTGTTAGTGTTAGATTTAGAAAGAAATAAAAACATTACTGTCCACAGGGAAAATAAATATTCCAGTAAAGTCAAATCATGCTGAAGTGATTAAGCAATGATCACACCGCTAACCAGGAGTACAGAGCTGGAAGTCTCCATGTGTCCGCAAGAATGTATTTTAATGTGTGTGGCCTGCATTTCATCTTGTGCTGAGATCCAGGGCTTAGTTTTATCCACACACTTTCTAGGGATTAAAAAGAAAAAGTTATTTTTTTGCACCAAAATATGTTTGGGAAATCTATCATTGCTGCAATGTGAACATTGTTGAAAAGAAATGTATTTCACAAACTCCCCAGTACATTAAACATCTATACTGTAGGTCTACTTTCATCTGAAGTTTACGTTAGCTCTATACTACTAGAATTTAACATCTATATAATAAGTTGAAGAGTCTGTGTGCGTGTGTGTGTGTGTGTGTGTGCGTGTCCGTAGCATTGCGGACACACCGTGGCACTCAGAGACACCAAATTCAGAAAAAATATACCTCTGGACCCGGTGGTGTGCACCTCGAAGCCCTTTTTGGGAAATTTCACTTAGAATTTTAAAAAACACCAAGTTTTAATTTTCCTTCATTGATGTTCTGGGGAAAAGAGCGATGATTTGGGAAACCGTTTGCGAAGGAACAACTCCACACCTGATTTCATTGCTGTCATTTAGTATGAATGACATTCTAACATTATGGTGAAGGCTTTAAACAATTAGGAAATAATTGAGGATATACATAGACCACACATACCACACACACATTGTACACGCACACACAGTACACCACATACGCACACATAGCACACAACACACACATTTATACGTAGAGCACCTCACACACTTACACATTGGACAGATACACACACACAACACACCACATGCAGTACAATACAAATCCATGCACACTACAACACACACCCAAAAACAGTACAACAAACACACACTTAAACATTGCCAGGATACGCAAAGCACACTACACACACATATATACGTAGCACACCTCACAAACTTACACATTCGGCAGATACACACAACACAACACTCACAGTACAACACACACCCACATTCACTACAACACACACCCACAAACAGTACAATACACAGAACACACACACTTAAACATTGCACAGATACACACAGCACGCTACACACACACAGATTTATACATAGCACACCTTAGGCACTTACACATAGGGCAGATACACACAACACACACACACATAACATACCTCTAACAGCACAACACACACCCACATTCACCACACACACCCAAAAACCAGTACAACACACACAAAACACACACTTAAACAATGCACATATACACAAAGACACAACACACACATACTGTATATACATAGCACACCTCACACACTTACGCATTGGACAGATACTGACAACACACACAACCACATACACTACAACACACACACAAAAACAGTACAACACACACAAACACACAGAACACATAAAAATAATTTGCCGTTTATTTAACAGTCTGTACTGGCAAATAAAAACTGTACCTAATGTACCGTTTCTACTTTGTTCCCCATATCCGTCTCTCCAGTCCTCCAGCCTGATACTGTGCTTCCTGGCCAGTTGCACTGAGAAATATTTGTCCTGGCCAATGCACCCATTGATCAATACAACGTGGGTACACTGCACTCACCCTGTTAGTCAGTTGGATATCAGGCACAGCTCTGCCTTAAGGGTTTTTCAGACTCTTTTGGTTCATAGATAATGTTTGGTCGATGGGCATGAGCGCTACATGCATTTGTTTGAATGTTATGAGTGTAAGAAGTTGAAGAATAAGACTGAGATGAAGATTTGTTATGTTATAGTGTACAATTTACTCAATAAATCGTGAAAAAAATATGTGTACATAGAAGTACAATCAAGAAATGAATGTAGGGTTAAAAAATAAATTCTGATTCAAACTGATAATTGTTTGGATGGCGATGGGTTGCGAAACAAATCTATAGGTTGAGGGGGTATGGATATTGTGGGCATAATTGGTGTTTGGTACACCTACAGGGGGTCCCCAGTTGATGAGAAATTTTCACTACAGTGTCACCGTAGGGGGATTTCCAATTGGGGTTCAGGTGGTCTTTTAGGGACCCCTTTACAATCCCGTTGGTCTCTTCTCTTCTGACTATCATTAAGGGAGACCGTAAGCTCAAGGAGAAGAGACGTACAAGATTGTAAAGGGTCCCTAAAAGACACCTGGACCCCAATTGGGAATCCCCCGATGGTGACACTGGGACCGTGACACTGTAGTGAAAATCCCATTAATTGAGGGCCCCCTGTAGGTGTAACAAACACCAATTATGCCCACAATATCCATACCCCCACCTATAGATTTGTTCCACCCCATCCAAACAATTATCTGTTTGAATCAGAACTTATTTTTTAATCCTACTTTCCTTTCTTGATTGTACTTCTACTGTATGTACACTTACATTTTTTTTTCACGATTTATTGAGTAAATTGTACACTTTATAACATGGAAATTCTTTTTCTCAGTCTTATTCTTCAACTTCTTACACTCCAAACCTTATCAATGCATCCATTGATGATTGTGATGGCTGGATCAGTGGATTGGCCCGGCGGGTGAAGGGAAGAATTTGGCCCATTGCACCCATTCCCAGTGGTGCATTACATTACATTTTTAATTAATTATGGCGCGGTAAGTAACGCCCACCCCAGTCCCCACGAACTCAGCGCCTGTAATTACACACCCTACAAACTGTACCATTAAAAGTATAGAAATGGAGGTGTGGCCACGTCCCTTTCTGATTTTGTACCGATTTCTGACCCTACGATGTTGGAGGATATGTCATACAGTAGGTGCTAAATCTCAGGAGTGGATGTGGAATTCATCAACACATACAAGTTATCAACTCAGGAGCGTTGTGTTTCAAACAACACCACCACACCTCATTGCCGTCATTGAGTATCAATGCAAACACATTCTAACATTATGGTAAAATCGATAACAAATTATAATCTTAGGTCTTTTGCACAGCATACTGTAAAAGGACATTTTTCAGCAATTTTGGAAATAAAGAAACCCCAAGGTTTTCCCGGGCAACGCCGGGCGGGTCAGCTAGTTTTTAATATGTGCATCTACAGGATATCAAACAGAATGGTTCTTTCTATTCCCTGAAATGCCACCCGGTGCCATGTTTGACTATGCCATGATATGTTTTATTCTGTATAACGGAGATCTACTATTGAAAGGTTCTGTACACAAATGTCGTCGTCAAGGTTTAGTGTACTCATTTTATATTTTGTAATAACTGTGAGAGAGTATTTTTATGACTATAATATTTTTAAGAATGTAAATATTACTGGACATTTTTAAATGGTATGCTTGTATACTTAACAGACATGCTTTGCTTCTCATGCTTCAGGCTAGGTGCCTAGCTCCTCTACTACTGTGCTTGGCACACTTTGCTGTTCATTCAGAGTCTATGGTTATGGTAAGGTATGTAAAAGTAAGGTATGAAAATGTATAAGTCTGGAGACTGTGCTAACTATTCCATGATATAAAGCCTATCATCATCATCTTTTCCTCAGTCATTTCTCAAATAGCCTGGAGGTATGATGTAAGACTAGGCGTATTATCTTGCTGCGTGCCGAATGAACCTTTCACCAACGAGGTGTAGACCAGAGTGTTTAAATCACGGTGTTGGGTGTGGGGTAGTGCTTTTCCAATGCTTCTAGAACCTTTAGTTTATTTTACTAAAAAAAAAAGGATAACAAAAAGGAAAACAAATGTGGTGTATGCTGTGTGAGTCCAAAAACATGAAATCTGTATAATAAATGCTCACCGATCCTTAAATGTAATAGACTATTTGAACTATTACCTAATAGTGAATGCAGATTGTGTTGTGGCTTTGAAACTTTCTGGTAGGTATTTATTTTAGAATATTCAGAAGGGGTTACAGAAAACAATGTATGGCATCTTGAATGGTGAATCAGACTTTTATTTATCATCCTGATGTCCATCAGTTTAATAGTAGTCTAATTAACTTTTGTTATCTCATTACAGAGCAATACAAGGACGTATATAGTCTAGGACAGTGGTAATCAACCCTAGCCCTCGAGAGCTACCAACAGTTCACATTTTCCAGACAACCTAGCTGCTGCACAGCTGCACTCATTAATCACTGACACATTTTAAAAGATACACAGATGGAGCTAATTAGCTCACTTGTGATTCTGTGAGGAGACCTGCAAAACATGCACTGTTGGTAGCTCTCGAGGACTAGGGTTGGCTACCCCAGGTCTAGGATGTTAGGGGGTTCATGTCTAATTAGGAATTGTCCTCCCAATTTAAAAAGATACTAGGGTTACCACCAGAAATTTTGTGGCCTGGAACTGACCATATACACAGGTATCCCTGGTATGACTAGAATGTCACATCACATTGTTTATAACCTGGTGAAGCAATCAAATCTGCTAGCGCAACTTTAGGTTTTAGGGAGTAAGAAACCATTTGTGATCATTACATAATGTGGTGCTGTGAATAAATCCTGTATTGTTACCTAACATACTCTCTAAGTTTCACAACAACCAAGAAATTCTATTTCCAATTCTGTGTTCAGAACCAGTAAACAAGAAGGAAATAAAAAAGCATTTGTGGGGTCTGTTAGCAATTTCTGTTTATCTTTCATAAACCGAGGATGTCAGTAAAACATATGTCTTTGTATTTCCTGAAGGTCCACATTAGTGTCAAGCTCCTTCTAAAGATTAGTTTGCAAGACGGATCACAGAAGTCATTAGAATTGAACGGAAGAGAGGTGCCAGAGATATTGGAAGCATGTTTCACAATAGCATGGCAACCTCCTGCTCACATGATACTGGTGTCATTGGAGGATCTTTGCAAAAGTAGCATCATGGCTTTCAATTCACTTTTCCAAACATTTTAGTTCTGGATCCATGCATAGTAATGTGTTTTCACATGTATTCATGCATGGTTCTTGACTTTTTTTTTTTTGTGGAGTTATGTGGTGAAGGCTCCAGTTGCTTGTCACAGCAGCCCTCAGTATTGATTCTGGTGCATTGGAAAACTAAACATTATTTCACATTTAAGTTCTGGATGTTCATTGGTGCTTGAAAGTTTGTGAACAATTCCAAGTTTTTTTTAAATGTCTGCAGAAAATTGGCCTAAAACTACCTCAGGAAATTTTTACACAAGAATCAGGATCTGTTTATTGCCAGGTGTATCAATACAAAAAGCATAATACACAGGAATTTGTTTCCGATAACTACCACCCATTGAGACATTGCGAAACATGCAGTTCCTTACATTGGACACAACATGCTTTACGCAACATAGGTACGAGACAATTATAGATAGATGACTATATGATCGGGACAGGGTGCGGGTTACAGTAATGAGGAATTGATGAGGATAGCTGCAGGGGGGAAAAGCTGTTCCTGTGTCTAGTAGTTCTTGTAGGCCTTAAGCTGTACCTTCTGCCAGATGGTAGCCTCCTGATCAGGAAATGTGCAGGGTGGGACTCATTCTTAATGATCTTGCCTGCTTGTTTCAGCACCCTGGCATGATAGATATCCTCACCTGCATGGAGGTTTGTGCCTATGATTTTCTCTGCTGTTTTCACGATGCATTGTAGTCTGTATCTGTCGTGAACTGAGGCCGAGACAAACCATACAATGATTGAAGAACAGAGTACTGATTGGATGATCGCTGTGTACAAGATTACGAGAAGCTCCTGCAGCATTTTAAGCTTCCTTAATTGCCGGAAAAAGTATAGCCTTTGTTGGGCCTTTCCTTTTATGTTCTCTAAGTAGACAAAGAGAAATACATCAAATAAAAAAAAATAGACATTGAGGAAAATAATCCAGTATTACATCATACATGTCAAAAGTATGCAAACCTTTGCTTTCAGTATCTGTAAGGCCTTCAGTGAGAAAGGCCTTCAGTTGCTTAGAGGGTACCTTGGGTTGCTTTGTCACTTTGCAACTATTAGACGCATTGCTCTTGGAGTGATCTTTGTTAGTCAACCATTCATGGAGAGGGTAATAATCATGTTCTGGAATTTCCTCTCAAACTCCTAAGAAATGGTTTTGTAGCCTTGTCCAGATTGATGAGCATCAGTAACTCTTCTTCTGTGGTCCTCAGAAATCATCTTTGTTCATAGCATGATTCACTTCAACTAACATGAGTTGTGAACATCAGTTTTTGAAAGATCACCTTTTTTTTTTAAAGACCACCTGATATTGGATAATGTTTCTCATTTGTTTGATTTGGTTCTATTAATCTACTTTTAGGACATGTTAAGATCTGGGGTAGTTTAAAGTCAAATTTACACAGAAATATAGAAACATTTTAAGGGTTTACAAACTTTCAAGTACCACTGTAAGTACTTTGGAGGACCCTCAGTCTGGAAAGAATGCTGATGACAATTTTTATTTGTGTACACAAATTGATGTGTGATTGACTATTTTATTTATATATTATTTTTGACAACTCAGCTTCACACACATTTAACTAATTGGGTCTATTCTATGAGATATCAGGGCTTGCCTGGTGCCTAAGATTGATTGTGTTTATTTCATTGAAAAACTCATTGTCGGCTAAAAAATTAGGACTTTTTCAGGCATGATACATAATAGCTATATCTGTGCTGGGCATCGAAAGATGTGATGCCATGTTTGTGTTGTCCTACTTTTATTGCAGGTAATTACTTTTCACCCTTGAATGGCTGGATATGCTCCTACATAGCTGCACTATTATTAGTCTGTACTAAGATGGACTAATGTAACTTCCAAAGTGTTGGAGAAACCGAGAGTTGTAGTAAATGGAGTGCAGTCTCAGGAAGCCGTTCCTCATCAGTAGTTTTCATTATAGTGCCGAGAAAACAATATTTACCCCGTGGGTTTTTGAGACCCAAGTGCATGATTTGAGCATTAAATTATCGTTACCACAATCTTGACCATTCTTCTAGTTAGACTAGAAGAATGGTCAAGATTGTGGTAACGACAATTTATTTGTGGTATGACGTAACTTTTTACATCTAAATGCAGAGAGAGTTAATGTGCATTATTGACTGGGGATGTATCGGAATGTGCAGCCATCTCATCACTTCAGACAATTGAATTAAACTTCTAGCAGGCAAATATACAACAAATGACCAGACTATTTCAAGTCTACATCTACACTATCTTTCTTTCATATGTGCCCCTTATTAAACAGATGAGTTTACAACCCAGTAAGCCATCATTTCCTTTAAATAGCTATAAATTGAGTCATACCATACCTCACACCTTGACCCATTTCAGGTGGGACAAAATACTCTGTTGCTGGACTTCCCTCCTAATGTATGTTTGCCATCACCGGCGTTGAACATGTTAATTGATAAGAACATTGTTTCAACACAGGTGATTGCAATCATACATTAAGTGGGAAGTCCAGCAACAGAGCATTGTCCCTCCTGGAGAGAATCATGTTGGGAGGTATGTCCTTATACTAAATGCTCACTGCTACAATCTGTTAATGACGCCAGTATGTAGCAGAGACTATTTAAACCGACCCCAAATCTACTGTTGATATGCAGAATTCAAAGCGAGGGGGATAATAAAGCTGGATTTGGTGGAGCAGAAGGGAATATGAAAACATTAAATTGCTCCAAGTGAAGATCATTTCAAGTAAATATACGTTACAGCAGCAATTATCAACATGTATCTCTGTTTACATCCCTGGGATGTCGTCCTGTAAATGAAGACCCTGCCTTTGCTGTAGGGCAGACTACACACAAGCTGAAGCTGCAAAATATCAACAAGTCACACAAAAAAAATCACATGTAGCCAGTTATGAAAAACCTTTTTCTCAACGTACATTCCTCACCAGGCATGCTTCTACTTGATGCAAGGTGAATCCACACAACTTGTACTAACGGCGGTAGAGGACATTTTTCACATTGGAAAACATTCTGTCCGCACAGAACATATTTTGTGTGTTCAACTAGGGGGCATATTTTTTTTATTTTTCTGCACTGCAATGCAGTTTGCACAGGATTGTACTGCCGGAAATCCCATTGCTGTAAATGACATGTATGCAGGAATGCATGTAGTGCTGGTGGCAGGACCGCAGTTGTGTAAAAGTCCTGTCTCTGACTAGTATGAACTAGATGCAGTCAGTCTGGCCTGGTATGCTTTCTGAAATGTCAACTACTTTGAATTCCTTAGTACCTAATTCGCATGTCTATTAAATATCTGGTATATAACTAAGAATCTGTTGGATAACTAAGAATTCCCCCTCGATTAACATTCATACATTTAGCTCATGTAAAAAGAATAGTGTAGTTCAGTAGTATAAACCAAAACACACATAGATAAGCAGTGCTGAAACAAGAGTAAAACTAATAGGTGGCTGGATTAGCTTTACAATGTAATTTAGTAAAAGAAAATGACCATCAAAAGTGCACACTGTATCATAACAATAAAAACACAGGGGAGTAGTGGCACTTTGTACCAATCCCTACAGTCCGGGCCTCCAGCGGCACACCTCCGAACCCCCCGGGCACGCCCACCCCCGTCTGCCAGCACCCTGCCTCCCACTTCTCCATCCCCATTACTTACCATCATGTCGCAGCTGCGTCCTCCGGCTCCTTCAATCTCCACGGTCCGAGCGCACAGTGCAGCCTGCAGAGTGCCGAGCCCCTCTGTGTCCTAGGCTCGACGCTCTGTAGGCTGCACTGTGTATTGTGCATGCCTGGCCACCGGGTGAGGGAAGCTGGGTGCGAGGGGGAGGTAAGGCTGGCTGCCGGGTGAGGAACACTGGGTGCTGGAGTAGGTGGGCTGTGGTCAGCTGCCTGGGCCCCTCCAGAGGCCGGGGTCCGGGACAGCTGTACCCCCAGGGCACCCCTCTGTCGGCGGCCCTGCCTATGGGTGTAAATCCAGTCCGTTCCTACAAAGGCCCTCCGACACTCAGATAAAAGTTATTTTAGATCAAAAAAATACAGGAGAAGAATAACCATTAACAGGTAGAGGAAAAGGTAACCAGTTGAGCGAGTTCTCAGGCGACTTTCCTGGTGAATGTGATGTGAGACCAGGGACAACTGGTAGATTATATAGCTTCACCAGTGGATATTTTAAAATGTGTCTGAATAATGAAGAGTGAAGAAAATGATGACATGCCCTTAGTCCGCACAATGGACATTTGGTACGCACGGTTATGTACGTAGAGTACAAGGAGTATGTACAAGGAGTCACCAGCCCTACTGTCAGCTGGTACAATTTTTCTACTGTATAAATTAAATTATATATAAATGAAGAAAAGGTGTTAAATATAAATATATTTAAAATACAAACAATGTGGGGGGATCTAAAATAAATAAAGTAACATGTCCTATAGATGAGCTGCATCTTTGATCAGGGCAGCAGCTGACTGGAGGGGAGGTTGGACAGAGGAGCATCATGGGAGGAATCGGAGAAGATGGGGGCTAGCTGTGTAGTCCTGCCTCCAGAAGAAAAAAAAATCACAATTTAGATTTGGTAAGTTCAAAATGATTGTAATTCCCATTACATGTGCCTCTTGCAAAAACACAGATACTTATATTAACTGATCATGCCGGGTTTTGTTACATTTTTATTAAGATATTGAATAATAAATGTGTCGATAGAAAACTTCAAAAGATCAACATCTGTCACATCGCATATGCAACAGTGTTATCACTATATACCCTATAACAGCAGTAGTTAATCTGCATTTATTCAGGTGTTGTGCTACTACAAGTCCTTAGTCCCTGCCAGAGTAGACAGAGCTGAGAAATGAAGATCCACAAGATCTGGGAGCCACGATTTCCCACAGTGTTTCCTGACACATAGATTGGACAGTGATCCTGCCACGAGCAGCTCTTCTTTATTATGTGGCAGAGTGTACTCCTGGAAGCCTCTCTCTAATAATGGTTTCCCATTACTTCTGTTTTCAGATATTGTGCTGATGTGTGACTCCTAAAGCTTATATCCTGACAGCACGGACTCTGTTATGAGCTGCACACTTTGTACAATGTCATTTTGGCTAAGTGAGAAATGGAAAAACACAAACCTGCCCCATGGCTCCCATGCAGACCGTTCTGTGTTGTTTTCCATGCTTTCAAATGAATAATTTCTACATCTGACCCAATTAGTTTAGCTGCCAAAGGAAAGTTTCCACATTTCTCCTGACACATTGTTCCTGGGTTTACTTGAATTTACTGAGAATTTGAAGCCAAAGAAAATCAACAAGGCGGCTTCCAACGTGAGCAGCAGATGCCTGACGTTTTTGTGATTTGTCTGTCCTGAAAAGAAGTAAAAGCAACAGTAACTAAAGAAACTTTGAACACTCCAATTCCTACTAGACTACACTCACACAGACAGACACACATTGGGACACAGTGACCGTATACATACTGTAGGAGATGGCGTGTAGCATTATCTGAGGAGTTACTCTGTGTACCTCATGGGACACAGTGACCGTATACATAATGTAGGAGATGGGGTGTAGCATTATCTGAGGAGTTACTCTGTGTACCTCATGGGACACAGTGACCGTATACATAATGTAGGAGATGGGGTGTAGCATTATCTGAGGAGTTACTCTGTGTACCTCATGGGACACAGTGACCGTATACATAATGTAGGAGATGGGGTGTAGCATTATCTGAGGAGTTACTCTGTGTACCTCATGGGACGCAGTGACCATATACATACTGTAGGAGATGGAGTGTAGCGTTATCTGAGGAGTTACTCTGCGTACCTCATGGGACGCAGTGACCGTATACATACTGTAGGAGATCGGGTGTAGCATTATCTGAGGAGTTACTCTGTGTACCTCATGGGACGCAGTGACCATATACATACTGTAGGAGATGGAGTGTAGCGTTATCTGAGGAGTTACTCTGCGTACCTCATGGGACGCAGTGACCATATACATACTGTAGAAGATGGAGTGTAGCGTTATCTGAGGAGTTACTCTGTGTACCCTCATGGGACGCAGTGACCATATACATACTGTAGGAGATGGGGTGTAGCATTATCTGAGGAGTTACTCTGTGTACCTCATGGGACGCAGTGACCATATACATACTGTAGGAGATGGAGTGTAGCGTTATCTGAGGAGTTACTCTGTGTACCCTCATGGGACGCAGTGACCATATACATACTGTAGGAGATGGAGTGTAGCGTTATCTGAGGAGTTACTCTGTGTACCTCATGGGACGCAGTGACCATATACATACTGTAGGAGATGGAATGTAGCATTATCTGAGGAGTTACTCTGTGTACCTCATGGGACGCAGTGACCATATACATACTGTAGGAGATGGAGTGTAGCGTTATCTGAGGAGTTACTCTGTGTACCTCTTGGGACGCAGTGACCATATACATACTGTAGGAGATGGAGTGTAGCATTATCTGAGGAGTTACTCTGTGTACCTCATGGGACGCAGTGACCATATACATAATGTAGGAGATGGGGTGTAGCATTATCTGAGGAGTTACTCTGTGTACCTCATGGGACGCAGTGACCATATACATAATGTAGGAGATGGAATGTAGCATTATCTGAGGAGTTACTCTGTGTACCTCATGGGACGCAGTGACCATATACATACTGTAGGAGATGGAGTGTAGCATTATATGAGGAGTTACTCTGTGTACCTCTTGGGACACAGTGACCGTATACATAATGTAGGAGATGGAGTGTAGCATTATATGAGGAGTTACTCTGTGTACCTCATAGGATGCAGTGACCGTATACATAATGTAGGAGATGGGGTGTAGCATTATCTGAGGAGTTACTCTGTGTACCTCATGGGACGCAGTGACCGTATACATACTGTAGGAGATGGAGAGTAGCATTATCTGAGGAGTTACTCTGTGTACCTCATGCGTTGCCGTGACTGTAGGAGATGGAGTGTAGCATTATCTGAGGAGTTACTCTGTACCACATGGGTCGCAGTGTGACAGTATACATAATGCAGGAGATGGAGTGTAGCATGATCTGTGGCCTTACTCTGTGTACAGCTCTGATCACTCCAGGCATTAATAAGTATTACTTGGTGACTTAGAATATGTAATTTAATACATGAGTCTTATGTGACCTACTGTATTGTTCCCATGTTTACGCCTTTCTGTTGATTAATTGCTAAAGAAAAGAATGTAGCACAGACTCGGCTGCCAATACAGCCAATTGTACAAATTATACACAACTACATATGGCAACATCAATACAGCATACATATTCTCACCAGCTGCTTCTCTGTTGGGTGGAGGTATTAAAAAACAATATACACTGCTCAGTGTCCAATTTTGGCCTATTTCCTGTTTGCAATGCGGTTTACACAACTGAGCAATTATAAGCAAACCGCACATGTGCCTCAATCCCATTGTGCATGTGCTAAGGTGCCTTTGCTACAGTATGCTGCGCTTTAAGATTTTTTTCTGAGATTGACTGACACCTAGAGAAACATGTAGCCAGTGCTGCTATTGCCACTAGCAGTCTGTATCACCATAGACTTTTTGAGTTGATTTTCCTTCTTATTGCACCTCTGTGCTGTGTAATGTATGTTTATTCAGTTGCTGAGGACTTTGTGATGGCTCAGATGGGCATCTTTATTCTGTCCTCGGTGACCGCTACATGTTTATCAAGGCTGTAACCTGGAAGATCGCTGCTGCGTAGGCATGTGCGTACAAACATGAATTGGTAAGCACGCTTCTTCATTAATGCTAATATCTGGGCATGGATCATTGGATAGACATTAGGTCTAGAAGCAGAGGCGTAACTAGAAGTCTGTGGGCCCCATAGCAAAAATGTTGGAAGCCCTGTGAGAGGCAGGGGGAGAGAGATGGAAGGTTTGCAAGGAGAGGGTTAGTTAGGGGAAATACTAGAGAGCAGGTGTTTAAAAGGGATTACTTTTTCCCTCATAACCGCCCTCCCCCCAGTATGTGGCATGTGTACACCTGGCACTGTTATTGCTGGGTCTAACACTCACCAGCAGCGGCCAGGGTGTCTTGGGCAGCTTCAGCGCTGGGTCTCTTGGGCAGCTGCGGCGCTGGGTCTCCCGCTCACCAGCAGTGTCCTGGGTCTCCCTCTCTCCAGCAGTGGCCCGGGTCTCCCTCTCACAGGCAGTGGCCTGGGTCCCCCTCTCAACAGCGTAAGCATGGGTCTCCCAAGGACAGCAGCGCTGTGTCAGCGCGGGTCTCCCTCTGGGCAGCTGCGCTGTGTCAGCATGGGTCTCCCTCTGGACATCCACTGCACAGCGCAGGCAGTGGTGTCTTGTGCGGCGCCTGGTGCCCTGCTCCCACTGAAGGGGGACTGAAGATACGGACACAGCCGGTGCCTGCTGCAACCTGCGCAAAAAAGCAAAAGCTGTAAGACCAAATTAAGAGGGTGCAGGGGATAGCCTGCTGGTCCCCCGGGCCGCCCAAGCCCCTGGGCCCCATAGCAGTTGCATCCCCTGCGCCCTCTGTAGTTACGCCACTGTTTACAAGCATTAGGTTGACCACTGGATGTCGACAGGGTCCTTAGGTTGACATGGGGAAGGTCAACAGTCAAAATGTCAATATGGTGGTTTTTCACTTTTTTTTGTCGCGAATGTCAACATGGACACCAAAAAAGTGTACCGCATCCCCTCACCTATCTTTGGGCATGGTACCTCGCTGCACGCGGCACACTATTTTATTCTCCCACCATGCCCTAGTGAGTGGTAGGGCATGAAATACCAGCGGTCGGCACATATTGGCTCAAAAAGTGAAAAACCGCATGTCAACCTTTTGCTAGTCGACCTTCAGTCATGTTGACCTTCAGGCATATCGACCTTCAGTCATGTCAACCTAATGCTTGTCAACCTAGTGACCATATCCCCTAATATCTAATGAGTCAATCATGCAACTCATTGCACAAAAGCATGCAGACATGTTCAAGTCATTCAATTGTTGTTCAGATTGAATTTGAAGGAAATTTGATCTACTGTAAATTCAACATTATACTGGTAATTTGCAACATGTGCAGTTACAATGTTTTGGAGCATATTTAAACTGTAAGCATTAAGACTTTGATCACTCCACTAAGGGCCTATTCTGGTTCACTCAAGGAAGCAAATTCTCTCTCTAATGGACAAAACTATGTGCACTGCAGATGGGGCAGATGATACATGTGCAGAGAGAGTTAGATTTGGGTGGGATAAACTGAGATCTATATTGCAGTCTAAAAATAAAGCAGCCAGTATTTACCCTGCACAGAAGCACAATAACACTCAAATCTAACTCTTTCCGTGCATGTTACATCTGTCCCCATTCCCACCTGCAGTGCACATGGTTTTGACCATTAGAGAGAGAGTGAACCAGAATCAGGCGCTGTGTACAGACAGCTTTTATTTAGGGATGTGCATCGGGCACTATTCGTGTTTCGTGAAACCCGATTTGGGTCTGTATCTCGGGCAGTGTTTTGGATCTGGATCTGTTCCAAAACACCATTTTCGTGTTTTGGGTTCTGATTTCGCTGCAAAAGGTTGCACCGCGGTAGCTGGATAACTATGCTAAGCCACACAACTGTGTGGCACAAACACATGGCTCATCTATGAGTGGCACTGCAGACAGGGTGTCTGTTTGAAAAACTAGGCCCCCAAAAAGCACATCATTGCAAAAAAAGAGGTGCAAGATGGAATTGTCCCTAGGCCCACCCACAATAAAAGAAGCAATGATCAAAATAGCGCATCATATAATAACGAAAAGCGATCCATATGATAAACTGGTTGCTCTGCTCTGTGATTATTAGTACTCATCTCGCAATACATTGCTGAAGCAAGAAGTGGAGCGCAAACAGTTGTATGCAATTAAAGATGAGTCCACTTATCTTACACATCAATGACACTCAGCAGTGGGATTAATGAATGGTGATGGAATTGTCCTTGGGTCCTCCCACCAACCCTTATGTTGCGGAAATAGTACATACACATGTTAGCTGATTTTACATTATTGGTTGATGGATATTTAAATGCATATAGCCAAGGAGCAGCAGATGATTTGGGCAGCACTGAGATCTGCTCAGAGCTTCCAAAAGAAATTCAGCAACTTTCTGTTTTCCAGCAAGTTAGGCGAGACTTACAAGCTGACTTACAAGTAAAGTTTAATAAACGATAACCCCACACACTTGCTGAAAGAATTGGCTCTGGAAGTCCTACACTGCTTGGCTCTGTGCCTCGCAATGTTGGATGCCAGGTTAGCTGATTTTACATTATTGGGTGATGGGTATTTAAATACGTATAGCCAGGGAGCAGTGGATGATTTGGGCAGCACTGAAATTTGCTCCGAGCGTCCAAATGAAAATTAGCACTTTTCTGTTTTCCAGTAAGTTAGGTGAGAGGAAGCAATACACAAATACATTGTCAATGGCCAAGGGTTTCTTGCCTGGGTGGAAAAGACAAGCCAATGAATGCACGGAGGAAGCTGGCTAACTATGCTAAGCCACACAAGTGTGCGGCACAAACACGTGGCTCATCTAGGAGTGGCACTGCAGCGGCAGACAGGATGGCAGTTTTAAAAACTAGGCCCCACCAAGCACATAAGGGTCAAAAAAAGAGGTGCAAGATGAAATTACCCACCCTTATGTTGCATAAATAGGACATGCACACTTTAACAAACCAATCATTTCAGTGACAGGGTCTGCCACACAACTGTGACTGAAAGGGATGCGGTCATTCGTCAGACTGCATTTAGGTCTACAGTCATTAGGTCGACCCCACTAGGTCGACTGGCAGGAAGGTCGACCTGACTTAAGGTCGACATGGGCCAAGGTCGACATGACTTAAGGTCGAATTTGCATAAAGGTCGACATGAGGAAGGTCGACTGGTCATAAGGTCGACATGGGTTTTTCACTGTTTTTTGAGCCGACATGTGCCGACAGGCGGTATTTCATGCCCTACCATCCACTAGGGCGTGGTGGGAGAATAAAATAGTGTGCCGAGCGCAGCGAGGCACCGTGCCCGAAGCATAGCGAGCGAAGCGAGCGATGCGAGGGTCCGATTCTCATTGCCAACTGTGTCCATGTCGACTGTGTCGACATTCGGATCAAAAAACAGTGAAAAACCCATGTCGACCTTATGACCAGTCGACCTTCCTCATGTCGACCTTTATGCAAATTCGACCTTAAGTCATGTCGACCTTGGCCCATGTCGACCTTAAGTCAGGTCGACCTTCCTGCCAGTCGACCTAGTGGGGTCGACCTAATGACTGTAGACCTAGAATCATTCTGACGAATGATCCCAACCCGACTGAAATGATTGGTTTGTTTGGGCCCCCACAAAGAAATTAGCAAGTCACCTCTCCCTGCACAAACTGGCTTTATAGAGACAAGATGTCCTCCTCATCCTCCTCTGATTCCTCACCCCCTTCATTGTGTACTTCGTCATCCTCACAGATGATCAATACATCCCCACTGGACTCCACAATCACAGGTCCCTGTTGTCTCTGGAGGCATTTGCTGGTCTTCAATAATGAATTGATAATTCATTTTGATAAACATCATCTTCTCCAAATTTTGTGGAAGCAACCTCCTACGCCGATCACTGACCAGGTTCCCTACTGCACTAAAAACTCTTTCAGAGTACACACCGGAGGTGGGACAACTCAGGTAAAATTGAGCCAATTTGTACTGGGGCCTCCAAACTGCCTTTTTTTGTGTCAGAGCAGGTGTGGACTGTCTGACATCCTAACCTACTGTTTATGCTCACCTCTTTCCCTTCTGTGTCACCCCTGTCTGTCTAACCCTCCCTTTTTAGAATGTAAGCTCTCACGAGCAGGGCCCTCTCTCCTCATGTGCCTTTCTTAGAATATATAAACCTCTGCCACCCTGATGCTTGCTTCAGTGTACTGTCCACTGATGCAACTATCCGTATTAACCATGTACTTGTCCTAAACTGTCTTGTGCTGTAATTCGTTATGTGTTTTTGCTCATAACTATGCTCTGTTAAGCGCTGTGGAATATGTATGCGCTATATAAGAAACTGTTAATAAATAAATAAAATAATTAATGTCTACTTGGATGCTGTCACCAAACTATTCCTCCACCATTTTTTCAATGGTGACAGCATCCAATGCAGCCACACTAGACACGTCCGCAATCGTTGGCAGGTCCTTTAGTCCGGACCAGATGTCCAAACTCCCTTCTGCCTGCCCTGCATCCCTGCCAGCAGGTTGTGTGGGAAATTTCAGCTGTTTCCTCGCAGCCACAGGTGTGGGAGAAAATAAGGGAGGAGCTGTTGCAGTGTCATGGTCTGCTTCAGATGACAATCTCCTGACCTGCATCTTTGTAGACATGTCTGTCAGAAACAGAGACAAAAACTGAGAATTGAGCACGGTGGCCAGAATGCATTCCTCTGACTTTAACACACTGACCACCCTTGTATCCTGGCAAAACGTATGTAGGGCTTTATCCACAAGAGCTACATGCTTTGCGGAATTGCAACGCTTTAGCTCCTCCACTTTCTCCAGCTGCTTCTGCAACAGCCTGATCAGGGGAATCACCTGACTCAAGCTAGCAGTATTGGAGCTGACTTCACATGTGGCAAGTTCAAATGGATGGAGAACCTTGCACAACACGGAAATCAGCCTCCACTGCACTTGAGTCAGGTGCATCCCCGCTCCTCTGCCTATGTCATAGGTGACAGAGTAGGCTTGGATGGCCTTTTGCTGCTCCTCCATCCTCTGCAGCATATAGAGGATGGAGTTCCAGCGTGTCACCACCTCTTGTTTGAGGTGATGGCAGGGCAGGTTGAGGAGTTTTTACTGCCACTCCAGCCTTTGGCAGGCAGTGGCAGAATGCGGAAAGTGTCCAGCAATTTTGCCATCCACCACAAGCATCTCATGTATGCTCCTGTCACTTTTTAGGAAATGCTGCACCACCAAATTTACAGTGTGGGCAAAACAGGGCACGTGCTGGAAATTGTCCATATGTAATGCCCGCACAATGTTACTGCCGTTGTCCAACACCACAAACCCCGGGAGAGTCTAAATGGAGTAAGCCACTGCGAGATGATTTCCATCAGTTTCTCTGAGGTTGTCGGCGCTGTGCCTTTTAGTGAAACTGGTGATACACTGCGTAGCCTGCCCTAGAAGGAGCTGCCGTGCAGGAGATGCTGCTGCTGTGGCTGCAAAAGGAGATACATCTAACCAGTGGGCTGTCAGTCATATTGTCCTTACTTTGCCCTGAACCACTTGTCCACATGTCTGTGGTTAAGTGGACAGTGGGTACAACCGCATTTTTTGAGGGCACCGAGGTTTTTCAGATGTCTCTGTACATCCTCAGTATCGCCTGCCTAGTGAAGTGGACTCTTGATGGAATTTGATACCAGGGACACAATACCTCCATCAACCGTCTAAATCCCACTCCATTGATCGAGAACACCGGACGGACATCTAACACCAACATAGCTGTCAAGGCTGCAGTTATCTGCTTTGCCATCGGATGACTGCTGTCGCACTTCGTCCTTATGGCAAATGACTGTTGGATGGTCAATTGCTTAGTGAAAGATGTAGCGGTCCTACAACTTCCCCTCTGGGATGATGATTGACTCCCATCAACAGCAGCGGCAGCAGTAGTAGGAGTTCCACTGCAGTATCCTCCGGAGGAGTCATGCCGGTGACATGGCCTGCAGGACTACCTCTGATCCTGATGGAGGAGGAAATTGACGAGGAGTGACTTGCTGGTGTGGTTAGGTGCTTGGATACAACAGGATCAAGGGATTTAGGTGTCCCTAGACTACAGCTCTAGCCACAGTTTGTGAACTAAACAGTGACTTATGAACTAACTTCAGGTGATGCATAAGCGAAGATGTCCCTAGTTGATCAACGTCCCTACCCATGCTTATTCCAGCTTTACATAAGCTACATATGGTGAGACAGTTGTTGTCTCGTTGTTGTCCTTATTAAGGAATTTAAGTCACTAACCCTTATTGTAAAAAAAAATTATATTGATTATTTTGCATCACTGGCGTGCACACAGGTGAGGTGAGACTTGTTTAGTACCCTGTCCCAGCTTACAGTCACACAGCAGCAGACACAGTAAAATTGAAACTGATTATTATTAAGGAATTTAAGTCAGTAACCCTTATTGGAAAAAAAAATTACATTAATTATTTTGCAGCACCGATTGTTTTGCAGCACCGGCGTGCAAACAGGTGAGGTGAGACTTGTGTACTACCCTGTCCCACCTTACAGTTACACAGCAGGAGACACAGAGAAATTGAAATGGATTATTATTAAGGATTCAGAAAATGAAGTCAGTAACCCTTATTGTCAAAAAAAATTACATTGATTATCTTTTTGCAGCATCGGTGTGCACACAGGTGAGACGTGTGTAGTACCCGAAAACTTCTACACCACGCAGGTTGCAGCAGGGCGGGAGAGTGAGCACGCGGGCGCCAGGGAAGACAGCCAGACATGCACACTGTTCAATCTCCTAGACTGGAGTGAACATGGCATCCTTATATAATGATAGTGTCCAGATCTCGCAGGATCCGACAGTGGAATCTCGCGAGCTCTGGAAAGGCGCGCTCTGAGTAAACCCAAAAACGCGCTCATCTCTACTTTTACTGTGCATAGAATTGGATATTTCATTTAATGATTTCATTAATTTTAAACAGCAGTCTATACACATTAGGTGAAATGTAATAGGGTGAGAGAATCAGAAAGTGAAAGATTTGGTAAGAAATCTCCAGTTTTTTAAAGCAGCAATCATTTACACTGCAAAACCAGTTTGATTTTGAAGTGTAAATGATTGCCGCCTTAAAAAATAACTGGAGATTTCTTACCAAATCCCTCACTTTCTGATTCTCTAACCCTATTACCTTTTACCACTTATTTTAGATATTAATATTTGTGCGATGTGCGAACCCTTTTTATGATATTCTCTGTCATTTACGTGTCTTGATTAAATCATTCGGCCTTACCAACCCCACACTATAAGAACAGCATCACTCTTGTGCTAGTCTTTTGATCACTTTTCTTCATCATGGTGCTGCAATTTTTTTATGATCTTTTTTTTTTAATTAATGATATTTTGACATCATGTAGTCATTCATTAGCACCAGGACTCATAGGGTTTTGACTAACTTCAAAAAGACCAGACGCAGGTACTCAAATGGAACTTGTTGAGAACTTATCTTAAAGAGAAGAGGGGAGGTATTAAAATACCGGCAGTCCCAATCCCAATGCTCAGAATGCTGTTATATTGTTTAACCCTAACCCTTCGGGCGGATGGTGGGGGCTGGCGGTTGGTGATTCTATTGCCAGCTGCCAGCTGAATGAGACGTGCTCCATCTGTACCAACGGTCCATGTTTTCCAAATCACCTAACTGGTGCACTACTTACTGCCACATTTGCAAACATGTTGCATTCATTCCTACTATAGATCCACAGGTTACCTGAAAAACATGATCTATTGGTAGATCTTGAGGACAAGTTTTGCTCTAGATCTTCCCTCAGCAAAGCCAGTTGGTCTCTATGGCAATACATAGCAGGCCTTGCAGACTTGGCTCATATATCCACAGAATTTCCTAATTTGATAATAGCTTTTAGATATGTAAATACAATATTTCTATAATGCCTGCAGGAATCTGTATTCAATGTTCGAAGCCTGAGCCAAGATTACACAGATTTTGGTACTTAATAATGAGGAGGTCCTGAACACATTCTCCCAGATGGACGAGCGTGTCAAGTTTCTGGGCTTCCTCCAAACAGGAAACATTGATGGTACATTCATCTATTTTTTTTCTAAATCCTCTGACACTCAACAACACCGTAGCCTTTGTGGCAGTAGATTATCACAGACACTTGGCTGCACAGTATAAATTTATCAGGACGAAACCTTCCAATGAAATAAATTCCTGATCTGTTTTTTTCTTCGTAAAGGAATTGCAACTACTGTATCAGCAAGATGTTCTACAGGATCTGCAATTTCTTCTGTGCCAAGGAAAATACAGTAGTTTATGGTTTTAACCAGTCATTCATCTACAGTATGAATGGACAGTAGCTTTGCATGTGATATATACGGGTGACCAGCGGTCAGCATACAGATGCTTGCATGCCGAAGCAGGGAATCCCGACAAGGTAGGTAAGGTTATTAACCCTCCCCCCCCCCCCCACCATCCCTTCTGGCCTGACCCTAACCCTCCTTTTATGTGCTTAAACCTAACCCCCTAGACCACAACATAACCCTAACCTTCCCTTATCCGCTGATTAAATCCAAGTCCCCCCACTGGTGTCTACACCTAACACCCTTTTCCCACCATGACCCTAACCTGGCCCACATACTCTCTGATTGGGATGCTAGCTGTTGGTATTCCTGTGTCGGCATCCTGAATCTTTTGAAGTTCTAGTGCCGGTCTTCTGTAGGCAGTCCGGATGCCACCGTTGATAAAATGACTACCTGCATCCTGACCGCCGGTATGCTGACTGCATCCCATTTTCCCGGAATCAGGGCACTCATTGGTAAATATAATTATGGATTTGCAGGGGTGCTACAATTGAGTGAGTTTGACAAATATAATTGATTTTCTCTGTTTGCAATAGCCTTCATGTGCCCAGCTGGCTATTTTTCACATAAAAGACCACTGTGGGGTGATTCCAAGTTATCTTGGGAGGTTGCACTGAGACCTCACCATTAAATCAGTCGTATCCTTATAGTTCTTCTGCAGTGTTAATCTCTCAGCTATTGCTGGCACTCAGGGAGATTATTTACTAAAATGGGAGTTCTATTGAAGATGGGATATTGCTATGGGCAACCAATCAGATTCTATCTAATGCAGTAGTTTCCAGAAAGTGCTAAATAAATAAGTAGGTTCTGATTGGTTGCCCATAGCAACATCCCATCTATAATAAAATGACCATCTTAGTAAATAAAACACTCAGAGTTTGCAATGTCCTCTTGACTATTAGGGTGGGGATTGTCACGACTATAGGGGCATCCAGTATTAATAAAAATCAATTCAGGGTTCACACAATGACGACTTCAAAGGTCACGAAAAAGGGCATAGTACTTGCTGCCTGCTGGTTCTTGGGTCAGACTTCTGTTAAACATTAGTGGAGACCATCTAATTCACAAATGATTCAGTTTCTCAGAGAAACTACCAAACAGGTATGTAGTAGTCAAAACATCAGCTGATAATATCTAGAGAAATGCTAATGGTATTATTGTATTTTCTGCAGTCTCCACCTGTTACAGCAGGACACCAGTGGCAGCCTCAGATGCTATACCTATACACAATTAAGCTCCATATTAAAGTGCAGCTTGATCAACTAGGGTGGAATGTCTTAAATCAGCTGCCACTATTCCACAGTGTTCTATTTATCAGAATTTCAGTTTTGTCGTTTCCGGATATAGTGAATTCTTGTCTTTCACACCTGTCATTATTAAGACCCCCATCCACTAGTGCGATTTTAGCCCCTTTAATCTGATTACGAGGCATTGGGCCAAGGAATCGGATGAAAACTGCCCAAATTGCATGTGTTTAACCTCTTATTCTGATCCGATGCGCGGTCCTGTGTGCATCGGATTGGAGCTGGTGAATGTCACTGCTGCACCAAGGATCCATCGGATCCTGTAGCGGAGAATAGGATCACATTGCATGCGATCCTACTGGAGCAGTCACAAAAATGGATGGATGGCTTTAGTATTTTTCAATTTGACAGTTGTAACACAATAGGGGTGATTCATTTGTTTGCCATGGTGGCTGTCACTTGTTGCTCGGTTTAGGACACAGTTCCTCTCACAGCCTCCTGAGGTTGGAGATATGAAATATGCGAATAGTACGGGGTTTAAGTGTTCTAATGGCCATTTGGCCTCCCTAATCACACATTTGTTTAGTAGCTAGACCCAGTTTAAAACCATCTATTTGGGGTTGCTAAGCTCAATATTGAATGGGTTCACGGAACAATTAAATTGCAATGCTCTGTTAGGCACTCATTGATTATAGCAACCCCCAAAATATTTGAATTCCCCCCTATGTATCTTCATAGTCAATATCCAGAAGTAGTTCCATGACACTTTGTAACATTTATGTTTCTTCTTTTGAAATTAGGGTTTTCTTTATTTGAAAGATAGTTTCTGGCAAACTTGTAATTAATTAGCCAAGTAATTTCTCATTCCCGGTATATCGGTGTCAGTTACTTTATTTGCCCTTTAAGAAATTGCATATTTGGAAGCTTCTTATATTATAAGTGCACTATGTCTTATTACCAACTAAATGGTCTTTGCAAGCTGAGTTATGATCATAGCAGTGTATGTATATTGGTTAGAAACAGAGAATGACACACATACATGTGTCATATTCAATTCAGTAACTAGAATAATGTATTTATGTAATACTCTTCTACTTTTATCAAGTATTTACATTTATTTATAACCCATTTTTGTACTGTATGTTCCTGCACTCCTCTTTTAAGTTATTTTACTATAAAATGTACTAATCACCGAGTTTACAATGCCAGCAGCTTTGACCAATGTTTTCAAAGAGCAATAGTAATTGATTTAAAGTTAGCCTTTGAAATTCCTTAGCAAATCTACCCCATAGAGAGTTATATGAACATGTTATTCCCAATTTGTAGGCTTACATGGTGAGTCACAGTATGGATTAGTGTTATTAATGGACAATCTTAGCATTAGAACGGTACTCAATTGGCCATGTGGACAAGCCTTATAATGGCTGTGTAAAACATAAAATTACTTTAGATACTTTTATAACTAAAATGCTAAAAGTCTCAGACAAATTATAACCCAGTAATATATACCTTGCTGGCACATGCCAGCAAGGTATATATTACTGGCACCCAGTGCCGGCGCCACCACTAGGCAAATCTAGGCATTTGCCTAGGGCGCCAGCCACTGGAGGGCGGTATTTCACCCCCCCTTGCCGCCCGGGTACCTGTCCTGCGGCGCTGTGCGTATATAAAGCTGGCAGCGGGGGTCCCTGCAGTCAATAAGAAATAACAAGCGCTATCCGCCGGGCTATGCGGAAGCGCTTCTGTTTTGGAAACACTGGCCGCACGCTGATTGGCTGAGATTCCGCCAATCAGCGTGCGCCGTGCGGCCAGTGTTTCCAAAACAGAAGCGCTTCCGTATAGCCCGGCGGATAGCGCTCGTTATGTCTTATTGACTGCAGGGACCCCCCGCTGCCGCCGCCAGCTTTACAGCGCCGCAGGACAGGTACCCGGGCGGCAGACACCGGGGCGCCCCCACCCCGACTTGCCTGGGGCGCTCCGGTGCCTTGCACCGGCCCTGCTGGCACCACTGCCCACCAATGCATATTTATAAGCCAGTAATATATACAATATATATTACTGGCACCACTGCCCACCAATGTATATTTTTTATGGCAGCAATGTCTACATTGCCACGCAGGCTGACAATGTACAGTATACGTTACTGCCGCCACTGTAACATATACACTTAACTCCCCCTTGGCAACGAGCGTGAAGGCTCTGGCATCGAGCATGAAGATGCTGGCATTGAGCAAGAAGCCCCTAGCAATTAACATGTAGGTAGCGGTACTAATGTGCTTTATCAGAAGCATCATGCTTTTGATGAAGGGCTACTTAAGCCTGAAAGCGCGCTAAAGCCTATCACTGCTGCCGACCAGATTCCTCAGGACTGGATGGATAAAAATATCCATGCTGCTGCCCATTGCTCCCTAAGAGATTTTATACCCATTGTGGGTTACATGCGATTTTACTTAAAAAAATTGTGAGTTTGTCCAATAAATGTCAATTTATATTTTTTACCTACAATGTTGCACTAGATGTCGTTTTTAAAGTTTTCCTAGGGCACCTGTGGACCGCTTTGATTGAAAGACCCTCTATATGCCAATCAAATTGCATTTCCATGTGAGTGCATATATTTACCATTAAATTGGCCATTTTTTATTATAATATTTGCTCGATGGTCTGTTTTTATCTTCCAAGTTACAGAGTTACTTGACATTGAAAGTGATCCATTTACAGAATTGTGTAAGTGTATTGTTTATATATATATATATATTTTCACCAGGGTTGCACAATAATATTTTCTTGTATCCAAGCGGTACTAATGTGGCATAATATGTATTAGCCATTGCGGTGTGTGATATAATATGTAATGGGCATCACGTGTGTTGCATAATATTTAATGGGCATCACAGTGTATAGCATAATGTGTAATGGCCATCGCAGTGTGTGGCATAACATGTAATGGGCATTATGATGTGTGGCATAATGTGTAAGTGACATTACGGTGTGCAAAATCAAGAATAGAATATTAGCAAATATAAAAAAAAACATGATTAGGTGGGTCAAGAGGCGGGCTGCGGGTGGGCCACTGTAAGGAATCTCTCAAAACAAATGTGGTAACCCTAATTTTATTATGGCATTCGAGTATACACTGTTGGCGCAGGTGAACGGAATTCTCCCTACGTGCACGGTTGCAAATACATATAGGTGTGCACATAGGTGGGATTTTACAATAGCTGTGCACATAGGTGGGATTTTTCTGGGTGGGGCGGCATGTACCTGATCTCTGGGCTCTAAATATATGCAGCCCAGCAATCAGTTTTCAATCAGGCACCAAGAACAGAAATGCTCTGAATAAAATGGCCGCTGCTCCCACCCTTGGAATTCAAACACAGCCCAATATGTAAATAGCCTTTTATATGAAAGATTTTCAGCAAAGTCTTTCACCTCTTGAAAATCTCTTGCTCTTTGGGGAAAATAGCTCAGTGTGTACGCACTATTAGAGATCATAGAGTCTGTAGCGGAGCAATGGTGAAATACCGTTGTAGTTAAACATCCACTGCCACAGTGGGTGGTGTGTGAGGGGATAAGATAATAAAGTGTGTGAAAAATATACTTTTACTTGCATACTACATTATCCGCTAGTTTTGATATGCATTTTTGGAAAAAGAATGTCCTATGTAGGTAAACCACAGTAGAATCATAGAAGTATAAGTATATATATATAAACCAATAGGTATTGATGGATGGTTCTGTTTAGAAGGTCAAGCTGATCTTTAGTCAATGCTGTTGTGTTGCTTTTAGAAGGAGCTGACAATCAGTAACAGAACCCATCTGCTTGTAAATCCCTGATGTTTAATTTACAAAGAATATGACTAGATGCAATTCGTATTCTAGCTACACCTGTCTATGACTGTCATCGGGTGTGTATCTGTAATACGTATGTGTATTTTAAATTTTTTTTTACAAAGCTGTCGTATTTTTACAATTTGTATGCTCAGATGGCGTATGGTGTCATATGGATTTCTGTTACCATACGTATTTGAGCCTGTTTTACGGGTATTTTGTTCCTACTTTTACGTACGTATTTCCAATTAATATACATACATATTTTTTTCTCAAACCCACTAAGTGATTGGCTGCAAGTTACAAACTTGAGAGTGTTCTCCCATCCATATATAAAGCCCCAAGAGAAAAAAGTTTGGTACCGTGTTAGCCAGTTGATAAGAAAAGTTTTATTGTTCCTCAGTGAGAAAAACAAAATAGCAATCTAGCAAATATGATACCTTTTAATGGCTAACAAAAATAAATGTTGTTAAAATGCAAGCTTTCGAGACTTCTTAGGTCTCGTAAGGAAGGAAGAGACCTAAGAAGTCTCGAAAGCTTGCATTTTAACAACATTTATTTTTGTTAGCCATTAAAAGGTATCATATTTGCTAGATTGCTATTTTGTTTTTCTCACTGAGGAACAATAAAACTTTTCTTATATAAAGCCCCTACATGCCCAAGCTCCTTGTGGACTTAGCTAGGTGTGGAGAGAGTGTGGTGAGTAGGTGGAGTTTGTTTGGCATTTTTCTGGTTGTAGTTTGGATTTTCTGAGTGGATTTTTGTTGTACAAGTTGTTCTGTGAATCTTCCTTGTAGAGCAGCTTTATAAGTGTGTCTTATTTTGAGTCTTTGTAATTTTTATTCACAGGTTTCAGTTATTGTTTTTGAGTGTGTGTGTGTGCTTGTTGGCCTTTTATAAGGCACACACTTGTGCGTGTGAGTAGCTGAGGGCTAATATGTGAATATTTCTACATGTGATATAATCCTCAAATTTGAGTATTTTTTTGTTGTATTTTTTTACGATTTGTGTTTGTTTATGCATCCTATACGCATGTATTTCCCAATATGAATTTTTTTTTTTAAATTCATTAATCTTTATTTTCATATCCATTTCATACAAAAGACAATACTTTACACAAACATAATACATTTAAAATTACAACACAGTTACAGGTCACCATTTTATATATTATACACTCTTATACTTCATCTCATTTCTAATTCGTCTAGATAGTAGAATATCCCTTTCAGAACAGTGCAGTCGGCCGAAATCTGTTCCACCACTTATATAATGATATACATTTATAATTGTTAAATTCTTACTATAATGATATTATTTATATCTAAATTACATCCATTTGTGCCTATCTATATCACAATTCAATCCTCAATTATTATATGTGTTTTTAGTGGTATCAAAAACTCTCGTGAAAAAGTATAACAATAATATAACATCCCCCCCCTCCCTTCTACCCTCCCTCCTCCCCTCCCTTCTATAGTTGAATCCAGTTATTAAAGTGTCTTATTAATATTACATAATATATTTATATATCTTAACACGTTGTATTAATTTTTATTACATTTTGTTCATCCTTTGTGACTTTTTTTTTTTTTTTTCAGTTATAATATCGACTAATTGTGTTTATATATATTAGTGCTCTATATTTCTCACAAAACCCCTTTTTATTACTTAAGATCTATCGTATATCGTTTTTTACTATTTTCATATATCCACCCGGCTGCACTGATCTGGACCTGGACCCTCCTCTATTTCATTTGTTTTATACATGCTGGAATCGCACCATCTATCCCATTTACTGTGGAATTTAGCCATTGTGTTTCTTGTATAAAACATGTGCTTCTCATGTTTAATCACATCTTTTACTAAAGCTCTCCATTTTGCTATTTCTGGTTGTGCTGTCGAGAACCAGGTGCGTGCTATCATCACTTTTGCTAAAGTGATCAGGCTTATAATATATGGATATAACTGTGATGAGCTACCTCCCTCCATTCCTAACCCAAATAGACATATCCTGGGGCCCAGCCGGGCAATATTGGGCACTGTGGCCCTAACGTCGCTCCACACCTCTTCCCAGAATAACTGAATCTTAAAACATCCCCATATTAGGTGCCAAAAGTCCGCCCCTTCTTCTGCACACTTAGGGCATCTTGTATTGTCCCTTAAACCTGCTCTATGTAGCATCATCGGAGTACGATATACTCTATGCAGAGTGAAAAAGTGCACTTGTTGGTATCTAACACATGATGTAGCATTTCTTAGTAACCCCATTACTCTTTTCCAATTTTCTGCTGACAATGGTCCTATATCGTTTTCCCATTTGGTTTTAAGTTGGTCTAATAATTGAGGATTTTGGTTTGCATTAATGTTCGCATATAATTGTGCAACCTGTCCTTTCTTGTTCATTTTACGCAGCAGCATTTTGACAGGTGATGCGGAAATTTCCAGAGTTTGCCCTCCAAATTGTCTCTCTATGGCATGCCTCAATTGCAAATATCTATAAAAATTGCTATTTGATATTTCAAATTCATTCTGCAAGTGGTTAAATGATTTAAATTGGCCATTATTATATAGTTGTCCTATCTCTAGTACGCCTTTTTTTTGCCAAATATTATTCATGGATAGCTTATCTAGTTCTGGGTATTTTTTATTATACCATATGGGGGACTCTGCCTCTAGTCCTGTCCATTCAAACAGTATATGCACATATCTCCATATCAATGCCAATTGGCGAAATGTTGGAGCAATTCCCCTTAAAGAGTGACCCGACAAAAAAAAATGTATTGGAGCTTTCCACGTTCCCAGCTGTTCACTTACGAGAGCTTTTGTTGTTGGTTCCAATTCGTTAGTCACCCAGGCTTTCATAACCGCCATTTGTGACGCTACATAATAATTCCTCAAGTTCGGAAGAGCTAGCCCTCCCTTTTCCTTTGGTTGATATAATGTTTTTATTTTCACTCGTGCCTGCTTATTCTTCCAAATAAATGACGATAGTATTCTTTCTATAGCTGTAAATATTGACTTAGGGATATATACCGGAGAATTCTGCCATACATATAAGTATTTTGGTTGCATAATCATTTTAAACATGTTTATGCGTCCAGTTACAGTTATTGGCAGTTTCCTCCATGTGTGTATCCTTTCCTTAAATCCTGCTGTAATTGGGTCGACATTCAATTCCACATATTCCCGGACATCTGGAGTTATCCAGATTCCCAGGTACTTGAACTTGAGTGTCCACCTCAGTGGGTATAGGTCTCGATGTTCTTCTGGTATTCTACCTGATACTGGAAGTATGCTTGACTTTTCCCAGTTAATCCGCAGTCCTGAGACTGTGCCAAAACTGTTCACCAGGTCAAGCATAGCCTGTATATTATTTTCTGGCTCTTGCAGAAATACCAACATGTCGTCAGCATATAGTGCTATGACATCTACAATTTCTCCAATCCTTATTCCCCTTATTTGTGGGTCTAGCCGAATTTTACAGGCTAAAGGCTCTATTGCCATAGCAAATAATGCCGGCGACAGAGGACATCCCTGTCGGGTTCCTCTTTTTAATTCAAAAGTATCCGACACATATCCATTTATAGATATCATAGCAGACGGAGAGGTGTATAGCATTTGAACCCACTTAATAAACCGTGATCCAAACCCCAGCTTTTGGAGCACCGCCCACAAGTAGTTCCAGCTGACAGTGTCAAAGGCCTTGGCGGCATCCAAAGATACCACCAGGGCCCTCGACTCCTCATTCCAATCTCTCTGTAAATGACAGAACAGGCGTCTTAGGTTCTGTGTTGTGGTTCTTCCTGGTATAAACCCGGACTGATCTAAATGAATTATAGACTCCATCACCCTATTTAACCTTGTGGCAACGACCTTTGCTAAGATTTTAACGTCTGTATTTAAGAGTGAAATGGGTCTGTATGACTCTGGGGAGAGTGGATCCTTTTCCTTTTTTAATATTAGAATTATTACTGCCTCCAACATTGTGGGTGGAAGGGAGCCCCATTCAAGCAGCGTATTAAATAACTCCTTTAAATAGGGGATGAAGAAATCTCCGTACTTCTTATATACCTCTGTGGGTATCCCGTCCCTCCCCGGTGCCTTATTGGCTAGTAGGGAAGAGATAGCCTCTGCTATTTCTTCTTTTGTATATGGGGCTTCCAGCATATCTGCTTCTTCAGCCGTTAAAGATGGCATGGGAATTTGCTGCAGATATTCGTGCAGTTCTTTTTCGGTGCATCTCTCTCCAGACCCATACAGCTCCGCATAATACCCTCGAAAGACCTCTGCTATATCTTTCCCAGAGTAGCACATTTCACCTGCTGAATTTTTTATATTTGCTATTATATTACTACTATTTTCATCCTTGGCTATAAAAGCCAGCTGGCTACCTCCTATCTCTGCCTGAAAGTATTGGCGATGTCTACTGAACTGGGTTCTCCGTTTAGATTTATTATAAAGGTACTCTACCCATTCCTCCTTTGCATCTATCATATTTATTTTATTACTTAATGAGCCGGAGTTAATATATTCCTCTTCTAGCTGACAAAATTTATTTTCCAGTTCATTTTCCTTACTTCTACTTTCTTTTTTTGCTTCTGCTATCTTTTTTATGAAGGATCCTCTTATTACAGCTTTCATAGCATCATGTCTTATTGCCGGGTTTTCATATGCGCTGTTGTCTATTACATAGTTTTCCCAATTTACTTTCATTTTTGCGTTTGTATCCACTACCTCCAGCCAAAATGGGTTTAATTTCCATCCTGTTTTCCCCCTGTCCTGGTTTAGGTCAATTTTTAAATATATTGGTGAGTGATCTGAGATCCCTTTAGACAGGTATTCTATTTTAATTACTGCAGGGGCCAGTATAGGGGATATTAAGAAAAGGTCTATCCTAGATAGCGTATTATGTGTTGGTGAATAACAGGAACATTTTAGGACCCCCGGATTCCTACTCCTCCATATATCCATCCATCCCATTTCTGAGACTAATTTTGCAAATGATGTTAGTTTAATTTCACCATCCGTCGTTATCTGGCTCTTATTACCTCTCCATCTATCATATTTGCTACACATTATGTTATTATAATCCCCCATGCATATAACCGGAATTTCTGGAGAATCAGATATAAATGTCAATGCCTGTTGCATAACATCATTACTGTACGGGGGAGGAATATACATTGCCAGTATATACATGGGTTTATAATTCACCACAGATTTCAAAAAAACATATCTGCCATATGGGTCGATAAGACTTGTTTCTACTTGGAATTTCAATGATTTTTTTATCAGTATTGTAACGCCCCTTGAATTGTTTGTGAATGTTGAATGAAAGGCCAGGCCTATCCACGGCTTTTTCATGGCTTTTGTTCTTTCGCCGCATAGATGCGTTTCTACTAGGCAAATAATATCTGCATCATATTTTCTAAGTTGGGACATAACTAGTGATCTCTTTATTTTATTATTAAGTCCCCTAACGTTCCAGCTCAGCAAGCCTATCCCTTTTATGCGATCATTCATGATTTATTTAGCCCAAGCATATATATCATACAGTTCATTTCCATATAAAGCATATTTGTATATCCTATTAATTTCTGGTGACCTGACACACACATAACAAAAAATACAATTCTTATACATATATACAACATTTAACAACCCCTCCCTCCTCCCTAACCCACCCTGTATGACCTCTACCCTTAAGGTATACCTAAATCCCCGTACCATATAAACTCCCATACGCTTTCTTTTCCGTGGGTATCAGAGCCCACAGGCTCCCATGATCTTAATGGAGCATGGGGCTCCCACACACCTTTTTTATTTACAATTTCTTTTCCCGATCTCATATTTTAATTGTAGAGAGGAAACAACAAAAACAAAACAAAAAAAAAAAAAAAAGAAGGGAAAAGGGGGGGAAGGGGGAGGGGGGGAAATCCAAAAAAACTCTTGCCTGTCTATACAGCACATGTCCAAGTTTTTATACACAGTAATTTATCACATTTTATGTGCTATATGTCCTAAATAGATTTTCTATGGATCATGGGAACATGGGGGAGATATGGTCTCAATGGACTACAGGGAGAAAAAGAAAAGAAAAGAATAAAAAAAGAAAAAAGAGAGGGAATTCTCCCTCTCTACTGCCAAATAAGGCCCTGATCGACAAAAGAAGTCCAATTTAAGGTAGTCTCTCCCATGTCCCAAACATCGTGCACATTTATTACTGTTTAAATTCATGTATATAAATAAAAAAAAAAAAAAAAAAAAAAAGGGGGGGGGGGAAGGGAGGGATCCAAAGACATCTTGTCTGTCTCTACATTACATGCCCAGGTTTTTATACACAATAGTTTATCACATTTTATGTGCTATATATCCTGAATAGATTTTCTATGGGGGAGATGTGGTCTCAATGGGCTATACAAAAGGAAAAAAAAAAAAGAGGGGGTTCTCCCTCTCTATTGCCGAATGAGGCCCTGATCAACAAAAAGGAGTCCAGTATAAAATAGTCTCTCCCATGTCCCAAGCATCGTGCACAGAAGGAGAGGAAAAAAAAAAAAAAAAAAAAAATTTTTAAGTTTCCCTCTTTCCACATACATTCCCTCTAGCAGTTATTACTTATAAATTTTAATGTTTTTTCCTTTTTTCCAGCCAGTCCTCGGCTTCTTTTGGATTTGAGAAAAAACTTGTGTTGTTCTCATATATTACTCGTAATTTTGCGGGGAAGATCATGGAGTATTGAATATTTAAGTCTCGTAAAGCCTTTTTAACATGCGTGAATCCTGCACGGTTTTTTTGCACTTCTATAGCGAAATCTGGATAGAGCGATACTCTGTGGCCTTCATATAGAATCTGTCCTTTTTCACGGGCTGCTCTTAAGGCTGCATCTCTATCCTTATAATGCAACAGATGAGCTATCAGTGTTCTTGCAGATGCACCAGGTAGTGGCGGTCTCGAAGGTACCCTGTGTGCTCGCTCTACAGCAAACTGCTGAGTGAATATTTCAATTGAGAAGGTCTGCTTGAGCCATTGTTCAACAAATTTTTCTGTAGCAATTCCCTCCACTCGCTCTGGGAGCCCGACTATGCGGATGTTATTTCGCTGGAGCCTCCCATTCATATCTTATACTTTAGTTTGCACACTTGACATTTGAGCGGAGAGAATTTCCACTTTTTTTATCAATGGAGTGGTTATATCCTCCAGTTGTGAGATACGAGTCTCCGTTTACTGCACTCTTTCTCTGATATTTTGAAGGTCTTGCCTTAGTAGAGAAACATCCGATTGCACCTGGCCAATCTTCTCTGTTACCCTCTGTTCTGAGGCATTTATTGCCTGCAAGATTTGTTGTGTCGATTGTGTCGGCTCTACAATTGAGGTTTCCAATTCTACCCGGGAAGAGGGAGAACTTGGTACACTTTGTGAGGCGGCCTTAGAGGTTTGTGTATTACGTGCGAATTTCTCTAATTTAGCCGCAGCAGATGCTGCTGCTACTGCACCTTTCACCATCTTTTCCACCTTTTTATCTGTATCTGTTTTAAAAAGCAGGGCTCAGTATTTCACCTTGTATTTATGTTTTTATCAAGGGAGACCGCAGCAGAAACGGATATATTATAGTGTTGAACAGTTCGACTCAATCACAGTCCCAATGTTCCAGAAACGCACAAAGCACAATGTCCCGAAAAAAAAGAAAGAAAAAAAAAAGTGGCAGATTACCTGCTTTGGGCTCTTGGCTCAGCGTGTGTCCGTGATGCGGTATATTGTATTGCCTGCCGCAGATATAGTCACCTCCGCTTCGCCGTCTCCTCCACCCACTGGTGTAGCTTGATATTGTTAACCCCAGCAGTCTCTCGCTTTCCAAGCCCTCTGGCTGGGCCTACTGCAGCACACAGGGCAGTGTCTGAGGCTCAGCGTCTTGTAGATAGCCAATGTAGGAGTTACGCTTGATGAGCCGTAGTTCAGGATGCGTGGAAATATACAATGTATACTGGGCTGGACCCTGTACCAGACCTTCAGCCTTGGATTGTTTTATTGCTGGCAAGCACTTGTCTGGTCCCTCCAGCACTCCTCTAGCCACAGCTTCCCCAATATCAAGCTCAGCGCCTGTATCCCGCAGCCAGCCTCCAGTTTGTTGAATAGTCTTTACATATGGCACTATTGCGGGCGGGTGCTATAATGTCCAGGCAGAATCAAGACAGCAGTGTCGCCCGCTCTCCCCCGCGTTTAGCCGGCCAGGGTCAGGACACCGGTATCTTATCTGAAAATACTGGCTCTCTCCCGTCTGTGCGCTCAGTCGGCCGGGGTCGGGCACCAGCGTTTCGCCCAATATTACCGGCTCTCTCCCGCTTGTGTGCGCGTCGGCCGGGGTCAGGATACCGTCACACTTTCTCCCTCGAGGTCGGGATACCGGCGTCACTCTCTCCTCCTTCTATGCGCCCAGCCGGAAGCACTGTGCCGCGTCACCGGGGTGTCGGGTCCCGGCACTTTTCTCATCCCCTCTCAACCCCGCAGCGTGTTCCCCGCTCCAAGTCCTCCACGCAAAGAGAATCAGCCTCTTCCAGCCTATACACAGTGAGTAGCCGCGGGCGTCCAGACTACCCGGATAATGCCTATTGCTAGAGGGATGATTTTTCCGATGAGACCGGGGTTATATTACGGATGGTGTACGGATGGTGTGCAGGAGCTACAGCGTGCTGCTGCTACTCCATGCTCCTCCAGACCACACCCCCCCCCTCCCAATATGAATTATTAGTACATTTCAAAATAGCATTGGAGTAATGTAAAATACAAGGCGTATTCTTTAGATGGCGTATTTATTTGTATATCTACAGGAATACGAATACGAATGGTATTTTCAGCCATAAAAAGGCAAAGTATTAATGTAGTTTCACATTGGTAAATTTCAAAAACATGAATATGTGCCTGGCCTGTATTTCAATACGACTGAATACGAATATATATAAATTTTCCGGTACTTATGTAATATCTGGACTCCCGTTTTTCTTATGAGACTGCGTCCCCTCGCGGGGCTCGCTGCGCTCACCACGCTTCGGGCACGGTGGCTCGCTGCGCTCGCCACACTATATAAAATCAACTCCATGCGTAGTTGGATAGTAGGGGTATGAAAAAATGGGGTACATTTAACATGGGAGTCCAGATAATACATAAGTACCAAATTTCCCCCTTATTCTCAAATGATTAGTTGCGATCAGGTAATACTGTCACAATCCTGACTTATTTCTCTCACGTTCTAAGTAATCGGCTTGTGACTTAAGGGCCCCATACATCAGCAATTAATTGTGACAATTTTCAGATATGGGGATGATTGCTACAATAAATTTTAGATGTGTGGGCTCCCCCTTTTGGCAATCCCAATCAAAATCGCCAATCGATTGCTTAAAAAGGTTTTTAAACATGTTTAATAATCTGGTATTATCTGCAGATCTTTTTTTATATGTGTAGGCATTCCCAATTCGTCTTCTTCATCTCATTATGAACAGCAATCGATTGGGCAATTTCCAGATATGAAGATGCAATCTTTAGATGGAAAAATCTGCCGATCACTGAAATAAATCTGTAATATGTGGGCAAAGTCAGATAGATTGTAAAATCCATTTATCTGGCCAAAAAATCCCTGTATCTGGAAATCCATAAATTGTGATTGCTGATGTATGGGGCCCATTACCACTACCATCCATCCTACATTCAGGATTCCTGCTTATTCCTGTTTCAGAATCTTATGCATAGATATAACCATCTTGGTGCATGTCAGCTGACTGCATCTCTCTAGTTAGATTGCTTCTCTTCCCAGCTGACATCAGCAACCAATCAGTACAATTCCTCTACAAGGACTTTCCAGTCAGCCCATGCCAGGGCAACAAGTTTTCTCGCTAAAGGTGCCCACACACTAGAACGTTTTTCTTTTCAGATTAAATTGTGTTTACCGTTAATCGGACGAAAATCGTCCGATATCTGTTAGACGCGCGCTCCTGTGGATCTTTTGCTAAATCTTCTGATCTTGCATGCTGCATGAAAGTTCAGAAGATTTAACAAAAGATCCATAGCAACGCACATGGGATCTTAAGAAAAATCTTTGTTAAAGATGTGCGTTTGCCTGAAATCTTTTGCCCAGGACAGACAAAAGATTTGAAGGCTAATTTATGCGCACATCTTAAGATCGAATATCGTTCTAGTATGTGGGCACCTTAAGTCATCACCCAGACAGAAAGAGAAGACCCTCGTTAAATTGCAAACAAATTGCTAAAGGATGGCTAATCGGTATTCATTCGCAAATCCATTTGCAATTCCCAAACCATTTAAGAGGTTTTGCCATTTGTGCAATTGTGAGGAATGCTGGGTGCACACTAGAAGATACACCTGCAGATCAGTTGATCTGCAGATATATCTACAGATGGGTTGTGCAGTGTGTTCTCCATACACGCTGCCCGATCCATCTGGACTGATATCACAAATGTGCTTGCCTATAGAGCTGTCAATCACCAGCGGCTCTATGGGCATCGTGCTGTAAACACAGCATTATTCACCAATATATATTTAGATTATATTGGGCATCAGCTGTGTTGCGCACTGTGAATGACACTGTTCACATATACCGATGGAGCTGGTCTCATGCCCCGCCAGCTGCCAGAATCTGACAGAAGGGGGCATGTGCGCACGAGATGCTTGCACGCCCAGTTCCGATGGAGCTCCCCGTCGGTCACCTCCGCCCCCCCCCCCGCACCGCCCCCTAACCCTGGGTCCCCGCCGCCCAGCCACCGAGTGACTGGGACGCGTGTGCGTGTGAGACTAATGGAGTCCTTCTCAGACAGTGCTAGCCAGCGGGGACATTCTGGTGAGCGCCAGCATTGAATGAGAGGGGCTCCATCTGTATATTGCTAGTACACACTGGCCGATAATCTAGCTCGATATCAGTCATTCGATCGAATGGCCAATATATCAGTCAGTGTGTACACGCCTTAAGTCTGAGGCTTCCACTAATCTGTGACTGAGACAGGATAGAAGTGGTCATCGCTAGTGTCACAGACCCTCCTCAAATACACCTGGGCATGCAGATGGCAAGTTACCCACTAAACGCTGGCTTACTGTCAGTCAAACTGTGAGGGGATTGCGTTGACGATCCAAACACGCTTTGTGTCACTAATCCCCCACGCACATGCACAATGCGTATGGTAGGCATGCACAGTGGTCTGATAATCACTCCATTTAGAAGCTATCTATTTAGCAATCCCTGCTGACTTAGCTCCAGAGTTCACTAAAGTTCCAAGTCCAAAGTATCCTCAGTCCGACCCTGGGCGGGATGTAACAAGCAGGTGCGGTGCATCCCGCCACACATCGCTATCATACTAATCGCATATGTACTAACATATGTGATTAGTATCGCAAAGGGCAGCTCTTACGATAAGAGCTGCTCTTTGCAAAGCAGCTGGCGAGGGGGTGAGCGGTTCTCTGTGGCTCTACCCTCTCCTGCTGTGCCCGGTAGCCCCTGCTCAGACGTACGCAGAGACTGCTGGGTTCCGCCACCTCCACCTCCCTGCACCCAGAAGAGGTGCAGGGAGGAGGAGGTCACTGGTCCAGGCAGCACAGCTGGAGGCTGCCCAAACAGAGGGGCTGGGGGGGGGGGGGGTAGTGGACGCAAAAGGAAGCCTGTAGGCTTCTATGGGGTTACGCCAGTGTAAATACCCCCCCCCCCCCCCACACACACACACAGCGTTGGGGCTTTACTGCGTATGAAAATACGTTAAAAACCCTGAAAACTTGGTTTTTACCACCTTTTTTGTTTAGTACATCTCGCCCCCTATGTCTGTCCTGCTCAATCTCACTTCAAACTAATTATGTTCCAGTGAGTTCATGTGTTTTTTCAGCCTGAAGGATCCTGACTGCAGTGTAATCACAGACCTTAGTAGAAAAATCTTGAACCCTGGCATTCTGCTACCTCCTGAATTTCCAGCAGTATATTCAATACAGCAGGTACTTTATATTTGCAGCCATTGTTTCAGCACCAGAGTAACATAGTTTTCCTGCCATGCCCCTAGGCTCCAGGCTCGCATAACCTGTTCCTTTGTCTTTGTTCCTGTGAAATAATGGCTTCTGCTATCAGTGATCTATTGCACATAGACACTAGCCAAGACCCATGCACTGTAATCTGCTGTTCACTCCACAATGAGCTTATAGCCCAGCTATGCACTCCTTTACACTGGTCCCAGGCAGCTGCAAGCTATAAGCCAGTGCTGTCAAGTGGCTGCACCAGAGTTGCTGCCAGAATTCGACGGTCCTGTATTCAAGAAGCACTAAGCGGTTCCAGCCCAGTCCTGTATTCAAGAAACCTAACTAGTTACAGCCTTTTACTGTAGTCAATTAGCACTAACCAGCTCCAGACCGGTCCTGTATCCTCACCTACAGTAGCTGGTATATGAAGCCTAATCTGGTTCCATCCTGGTCTAGTTCCTTATCAATACCAGTCCAAGGCAAGAAGCACCAGTGGCCCCAGTCCGGTTCCATTCTGAAGCCTGTTTCATCTTAGTTCAGTCTAAAAACTCCACTCCTGTGCTCCTGTAAACATGACTTCATTCCAGTGATCAAAGTTCCGTTACAAATACAAGATTATAAATATGTTCAGTATTTCTTGCAAAGTGATTCTATGGGGGAAATTTACTAAGATGTGTATTCTACTTCACATGTGATGTTGCTATGCACAACCAATCAGAATCTACTTCTTATTTAGCACCCTCTAGAAGATGATAGACAGGATCTGATAGCAATAGCCCATAGCAACATCACATTTGAAGTAGAATACACATCTTAGTAAATTTCCCCCTATGATTATTGCAAGATATTGGTATTGAATAATAAATGTGGAATGAGTATTAAGAATATCGAGAATAGAATCAGCAAAATATATATATAACATTTTAACAGCTTACATAATATTTCCCACAAATGTTCCAGGCATCCTTCTCCGCACCAAACATGTAATAAATACATTGTAATCCTGTGTGTCTATTAAACACTCCCAGACAATTAATGAAACTGTTAACAATCCAGATGCCAAGAACCAGGATCTGTGGGAGCAGGTGACATGCTCACAGGGAGGCTGGGAGTTTATTTGGTCTTGCACGTCATTCACAATTTGCTAAATTCTCACTTGTTTTTTTTTACAGACAAAATCCAGGAAACTATTTTTGTTAATGAGAAACAGTAGCATGGAGCCAAATCCAATACACACCAGCTAATCACAAGACGTAAGGCTCCAGGATTATGGAAGTTCTCCTTTGTAATAATGTTACAATTATTAGTCATTTTTTGTCATCTTTCATTTTGGAGATCTTGTTTATCAGTTATAAGGACATGATGGGAGAAATTTACTAAGGAGAAATGGCTACGATTATGCCTATTCGTAGCCATTTCTGTCCCTATACGGCTGTAAATTAGTATTTTTCTAATTAACCATGTCCGGTATAGGACCATTCGTATTCTTTTGGCAGTCGTATTCGTATTCCTATTCAGCAATACGTATGCATATGCCATCGAAAGAATATGACTAGGACTCACCATTCAGTCGAATGGTGACTCCTAATATACTAACCAGCCATACTGTATGTAATATATGGGCAGTAATTGAGCCGAAAATATGGATGGAAAATGCTCCTCATTCTCCAGGCGTATTTGGCTTTAGTCAAGGGAGGGGTAGGTGGCCTGCTGTTGGGAGAGGCCGCAGGGGGGAGCTTCGTCAGCTCTTCTACTTTCCACCCCTTCTGGCCTCTCCGGATCCGGACGCCATCTTTCTTCTGCCGCTGGCCTGTCCTGGCCAGCAGCGGTTCCGCTTATCCTCTTCCTGCAGAAGGTAGCTCAAGAACACTGTCCGATATTCTATCATTCAGCCATGTTTCTGTAAAGATGGTAAGGTTACAGTCAAAGAATCTCTTGCTGTGCCTGATGTTCAGTTGCAGCTCGTCCATTTTATTTGCCAGGGATCTCACATTAGCCAGGTAGATAGTGGGGAGTGAGAGCCGAGAAGGTGACCGTCTCAGCCTCTCACGCAAGCCCCCCCCCCCGATTCCCCCTTCTTGGCTTCCTATCCCGCAGCCTCTTCCATGCACTGCCCGGCCAAGCAGGATTTGTGACCTCCGGCTCCATGGCAACTGCCTGGTCACGCCGGGTAACATCCACCGCCGCCTCCATAGTGCTGCTCAGGCTGCCGACCGCACTCTGCAGCCCAATGCAGATCAACTCGCCCGGCAGATACACGATGCGGGCGGCATCCACCCCCCCCCCCCAAAAACAGCCCCTGGACCCCCAGGTAAATCAAGAGTATGCCTTGTATTCGGAGAAAATTGGAAGGGGAAAGGGGCAGTTTGTCACGGTAGTGGTGCACCGCAGTAAATAAGAACGACTTAAAAATTAACTTTTAATATTTATTCACATAAAACAAAGGATGCTGCGAAATATGACAGACTACATATAACACATAACACGGACAAGTGAACAGATAGTGCTAATTAAAAACTAGGGCTCATGCGGCGTCCCTTGCACACAAAATCCTATTAATTATAAATTCGTCTCTACCCTGTGTGTCGACTGAATCGTCTCTTGACACCAGGGGGACGTGTTGAATTAGTGGATATAGTCCTGTCTGTATATACGTCTATTATGTCACAATGTTGTCATGTGCAGATGTTGTGATTGGTGCCACAGTATTAATGACTCGCTATGGAGGTACAGCGTGAGTCACAGGTATAACCAGCTAATAATGAGAAAAAATAGAGACTGGAATGGTACGTTCCAAATGAATTTAAACAGCGGGCAGAAGTTGCCTAATATGTGCTGCTGCTCTGTTATAAATAAACCAACTGAGCTGGTATACTGTGTATCGAGTTATAATATTTAATAACAAAATCCTGAAATGACCAAACGCCAAATATAAGGTAAGTATCGAAATGGTGCCGTATGGAACTCCACAATAATCACTCTACATTAGAGTTGTGGTAAGTTCTCTAGTAGGCTGGTCATAATATAATACAGTAAAAGAAACCGTGCATGCCGCTATCCCCTTTGAATAGCTGTGGCCGACCTTGCGGGTAAAACCCTGTGGATTTAGGTACGGTCCACCTGAGGATCACTGGCGGCGTTATGCCATTTAATACTGAAGGTGGTACGCCCTGTATAGCGGCTGGTTTTGTGCAGCGGGCAAAAATTGCCTAGTGTGTGCCGCTCAAAACCATGTAGGTCTGGCCGTTAAACTGGCTATGCAGACATAGCTGCAGTTTGTTAAACAAACAGAAAGTACCCTTTATTGGCGATGGTCAGGCGTATAGAAAATTTCAAATAGCAGCCGTATGGGGAGCCACACCGTGCGCTCTGCATCAGAGATGTGGGCAGTTAAACATACGGCTGCTCAAAATCACTCGTATCACACTTGCATAAATCACCGTTTTTATATGGTAATGAGTAGTGAGTATGAGTGTGCTGTAATGACCTCCTTTATGCTGTAACCGACCATGAGGGTTAAACCCTGTAGCTAAGGTACGGTTCTCACAGGGTCAGCAGACTACACTCCAATACTCGTACTGCACCAACACGTGAACATAAAGACATAAATCAATTTAAGCTAAACATTAGAGTCCTTAAAAGGACTAATATATCAGACAGGAATAAGGCAAAGGGAGCGTCCGCACGGCTATGGTGGCCGGCGTACGCTTCGCAGTTCTTCTTCGGAGAAGCAGGGCCTCACCATCTTGTTGTGTTACTTGAAATTATGCCTTCATCACAGTTGCGCAACTGCCTGCAAACTGCTGGTTGTGTATTTTATAGTCTACTAATTGGGGTATTTTAAGTGAGATTTCTGAATTTGCATGACATATTTGTATTTACACAAGATAGTCATTAACACATATGCCATAACAACATGCATGTGTCAGCCGTTCTAACGATGTACACAATAGTATAAGATTAACATGTAAATAATGAAATAACAGACTGTAACACAAAGCAGTAAGCTAAGGTCACAAGATACAACATATTAATCAAGTTATTTTATCTGGTGAAATGACAGAGACAGAAATAAGCAGTGCATTGGCGTAACAGAGTGTAATGTCTGCATTCATTCCTAGAGATCAAAAACTCTATTCAGTCATGGATGTCTGGCAGAAGCGTAGAGATCAGAGTCAACTATCAGAAAAACACAATGGAGCCAGTTTATTTTTAGACGTGATAATTAGAATTTCTTCTCACCTCTTATCGCAGCAATAACAGATTAAGTATCGCCGGCATGTATTAAATGTAAAGCGATCACTAATGCAAGGCCAGTCACACTACTGTGTTTGTGAGGTCAGCTGACCGCACCGGTGAAAGTGAATTGTGTTGAGGACAGAGCCTAAGTAACTACTGTGGAGTGCAGACGGTATGTAAAGGCCCATACACACTAATATTGGTCCCAAATAAATTAGATAGGGCTTTCTAAACGATATTGTGAATAATATTGTCCAGTGTATACACTGCGCATCATTAGCGATGCACGCTCTTGCGTGATGTTAATGACCCCTTCCTCATCTAAGCATGTTCAGATGAGTGAGGACATCGTCAATGATGGCCATGTTGCAGCTGCAGCATGACCATTGTTCCCCTTGCCTCCATCGTTTGCAGCATCGGCAAGTGTGTATGCATTTGCCAATGCCGCCCCCCCCCCCTTCCCGCTGAGTCCCGCATCACCAATATCGGCGTCAGCAAGATCGTCATAATGTGTATGGGGCTTAAGCTACAATAAAGATGATCATACCTACTAGAGCCAGGGGTGGTAAATTGTTACATTTGGCATTGCATCAGCTTGCATAGAAGGTTATGATATAAATGGTGGATATTGTCTAGGTCAACAGGTCGACATCAAATGTTAATGTTCAACACAGGTTATCATGAGTTTTTCATGGGGGGTTTATGTCAATTTGTAGATTTCATCATATAGACCCCAAATTAGTGTACGGCATCCTCCCACATGGTTAGCTTGCCACGCTTCAGAGTCCATGGTAATGGTAAAGTATAAAAAGTAAAAAAAAAAAAAGTAATAAAGTTTAAAAAAAAAATCATGTCGACAATTGCAATATTGTGTTGACCCTTTATCAGTGTTGACCATATGGTATTGAACTACTGAGTATTAACCTATGGGTCGGATGACACAGATTTATATATATGGGCTTTGCAATTGAAACCTGGTAACTACAGCAGGTCTCTGATAGCTACTGTGGTCCCCAGTACGTACATTCTGGGGATGCTTAATGTTTGTGGGGGGTTTCTGGGGATTTCTGGGAAATATTCTGTGGAAAAAGTAGACGTCTGCAATAAATATATAAATTAAGGCAGCTATTTTTGTTATTCTGGAAAGTTCACAGCGGCTGATACAGAATGTGAGCTCAAAATGAAGAAAACCCAAATGCATGTTTATGTGACGGCTCTGCCGAAGTTTCTTTCCAAGTGACAGGCTGAGGGTTCTTCATCTGAATGGAGTCAGCATATTGAACTTTTAATCATTTACTACTGTCCTCTTTCATACACATCAATGTCACATAAGGAATGGGCACAATATCGACATGATATTTGCAGGTCTCATTCTGTGCAGCATAACGTAGTTACCAAAAAATGAAAATGTCACATCAGTTTGCTTCTACCAGTTAAACCAATGTTTCAAATGTCATCAAGATTTGTCCCTGCAGAATGTGTACTGGACATGTAGGCGAAAGGTCCAGCTGCTGTATAGCAGAATAAGCCTTGCTCTGTCTGTCCATCTATTTATTAGCACATAAATAACGCAGTGACAGATTGTAATAAGTAAATCTAAATGGTACAGCATACCATGGGCCAGGTGCACTAACCTTTAAATGTGATAAAATGTAGAGTGATAAAGAACCAACCAATCAGCTCCTGCCTGACATTTTTCAAACACAGCCTGTGACATGGCAGGTAGGAGCTGATTGGCTGTCTATCAGTCTCCATTTTATCACTTTTGAAGCTTAGTGCATGTGGCCCAAGGGACTGAATAGGATGCAAAGTGCCAGCACATACTGTACATTGCGTCGACCACTGAAGATTGACAGGGCTTAGGGCGACACCTGAAATAGGTTGACGCGACTAAGGTCAACACAAGCATTAGGTCGACAATGAGAAGGTTGACAGTCAAAAGAACATGACTGTCAGACTGAAAGGGTAGTATGTAACAGCATACACTGTTCAGGTTTTGCGAGAAAGGGAGAATTTTTAAAGCTGCGATAATTTAAAAGGCAAAACTGGCCTTGGTTTTCAAATCAAGTTTTTTTTTAAATTGGTGAAATGACTGGCAGGCAGTTGCCCTAAGAAAAGTTTATATACTGGAAGTTTCTTTGATACTTTTATTTTAGAAATACATAACAACATAACAAGAATGGCCCAGCATGCACAGTAGTTTAATAAAATGTTGTATACAAAAACACAACAATAATAATATCCATTGGGAACTGATGGCTGTCACTCAGCAACTCATACATTAATAGTGAGCAATTTAAGGTATTTTGAAAAGTTGAGAACAACTGATATAAACATTTTGTGATTTAAATAAGACACAGTATATAAATAACAATAAAACAGAACACCATCTACTATGTTCCAGAACAGCTTAAATAAATAATAATCCAATTCAGTGAGCAAATGCTTCCCTGTTCTGAGGGGATTTTTTATTATAATAGGATAAGCACTGAGTGCTCAGTGACACGGCCAGTTAGAACAGCTGGGTACACAGTCCTGTCCGAAAAAAGCTGAACTGATGCTGGGGCTAAAACAGGATTTCTCCCCTCAGACTCCATCTCTTGTGCTTATTAAAATGTAAAAATTGTTATTCCCATTACACCGTGCACTTTTCACAGCCATACTGTATGTATATTTCTTTGCAGCATTACGGTTGATTTACTCCTGCTATTTATCCCAATTATCCATCCAATTTATTGGAACAACTGGGGACAAAATAAATTAAAAAAATATTTAAAAATAAGAAATACTTATTAACAAGTGCTTTATTTAAACAGTAAAGGTTTTTTTAATGTAATTTATTTTAGCATTTATTTAAGCGAAGGAAGCCAAATGTAAATAAATATGATACATATTGTTAATATGTTAAAGTTAATATGATCTTGAGGACCAATGATAATCTCACAAATTTCTTGTTACCGTCTCCTCTGGCTGACACTGCTGTGACTGTGTGCTGTCTGCAGGGCCGGCTCTACCATTAGGCAGCTGTCTAGGGCACCGGCATCTGGAGGGGGGCCACTTAGTCTGCCTATCAAAAACTCAAGGATGTCTAAAAGAATCCTTGTTGTACTTAATGCAGGTGGTGGCTGTGGAACTTCTAAGACCTCAACTCCATACTATCCCTTTAGACATACTTCCCTACCGTAATGCCCCCTCTTCCGCTCTTTCATCTATTCTTTTGTGGGTGGTAAAGGGGAGGGTGCTGGGGCCTCCAGGGAAAGCAAGGGACTTGTGCACCTTCCCAGGGGGCTGGTAGGACCACCCGACTTTTGTGAGCCTTCAATGCAATCTGGAATTTTAGGCAATTATACCTTAATGGGCTGGAAGCTGTGCTTAGGGTGTTGATAAGCCTTATACCGGCCATGGCTGTCTGCTCATCAACAGAAGAGTGTCCAACTGACAGGGCAATATGTAATAGCCTGCAATGTGCAGGTTATGTGAGGCAGGGTCCATGGCACCGGATTAGGAGATCTAGAACTTAGATTTCAGTTGAATCCTGTATAGCATCCCTAATAGGACAACCCCAGCTATGTGCCACATAGTCCTGGCCAGCAAGGTCTAGAAGAAATACAATATACTGTATTTAATGAATATACTTACTTTGCAATGTGTTAAAGTGTAGATTGTTTTTTTCAGTACATTATAATAAATATTTCTTTTCTTTGTGACCTTTATCACCATAAAAACAGACATTTAAGGTCTGTTTATGGATTACAATAATCACATTTCATTAGTACTGTATCTATAATCTCTATGGGTCTCTTAGGTATTTGTATTTCAGTGTTGCCTAATGAAGAAGTTGAAATGATCATTCATTAGGAAAGAGAAAGTATAGACATTGATCTTTCTAGCAAATTGATCCCATCTTGCATGTCTGCCTACAACTTCTATCTGTCATGGATAATCGGATAATTCTGTGTCCTGAATTAACTTTAATGAGGTCGAGAAAACATAGAAGTTGGAATCAAGAAAGTACCTGTGCTGTCTACAGAAATCAATTAAAAAATTGTTTAGCCCCTCTGATGTAAGATCATAAGGTGCGCAAGTGCCCCGTGCATTTTTGGACTAGATCACATCGCATCTAATTCAAAACGCATGAGATATGTTAAAGCAGCATGCATTTGATGCAATGCAATCTAGTCCAAAAATGACATGCAGCACATACTACTCTTTGTGCTATGTGATGTGATGTGTGATGTGTGATGCATTGCATCTCAAGCCCCACCGTGTGTGGGCACCAATAGAACCAATCTTCCGTCCTGTTCATTTCTGCATAACCAGAAACGACTTGTCACTTGTTACATTGCTGTCTATTGAAGCCTTGTTACTTTATTTTCTTTTTTCAACATTTTAAGTAGAGATGTGTGCCAACACACTTTTGTTGGTTTGGGTTTTAATTCATTCTGGCTTTGGTTTTCTGTATTTTTTGTTTTTCACAAATTGATAAAAACAGCCAAAGTCATGTAATTTGTGCATTTTTGTTCCTACAGCATTATTAACCTCAATAACATTCATTTTAAGATATTCCAAGTCAATTTTTACCACCTTACAGCCCACAGTATTGTGTTCACCCATTTCAGGCTAAATGGTTGCACCGAGCTAGCTGGCTGACTTAGCTAAGCAACAGCAGTGGGTGGCTCACACATCTGGCTGTTCAATTTCAAACATGGCACATCTGGGGAACATAGTGGCACTGCAGTAGCAGAGAGAATGGTCGTTAAACTATACGACTGTCATATTGATACAAAATTATTTTGTCCCTTAAAATTTATGGGACAGTTAGGGCTAAGTGCTTATATTACAAACTGATCTTAAAGGTGTTTTTCACAGAGAAGTGTGTTTCCCAAGAAATGGCAAGATCACACACTAGTTAAATGACCAGACAGACAAGTGTTTTAGTTCCAGATAGATCAATATTGACAACCTTGTCGCTTAATCCATGCACTCATTGTAAGGATACTATTCTTATACTCATAATTGATGCAACAGTGTCCCTACTGACTTTTGTCTTTTTTTTTTAATTCTTACTTATTTTTTCCCAAAGAGCAGGGTATATAACCTGCTGTTTACAACTGTAACATTAGCCTCTGTGTTTGGACAAAGCCTGCAGCATGAGTTGAACATCCTGATTCCCGATACCGATGCAAGTGTGAGGCTCTCCAGGATAAATAGAATGAATATTACACTGTCATGCTGTCACTGTCACGCTGAAAACGGCACCCTAATTAACCCTAACTTGCACCATTCGCAGGGCCGAATTCATTGAATTTTGCTCGCACCCCTATGTAGGTGCAAGTCTTTTTCAGCGAATTCGGCCCGCCGCAAAGGGTGCCGGTTGTCGTGATGATTCGCAGTTGGCGCACCGTTCGGGGTTAATAGGATCGACCCCAAGAGTAACTGCTCAGCACCAGTGTGACATTTAGGGTTACACTGCAGCACCAGTGTGATGCACATAGACAATAGATGGAACTTCCAAGTATAAAACATAATGAACAAAGAATTGGACTACACAAATTGGACTGTAGTGGACACTCAGTTTATCTCTGCAACATTGGAGTGGAAGGGTAGATAGTTCAGCTCAGCCTTGAGTTGACAGGTCTTAGCACTGGCGTGGAGTGAGCATAATCGTTAGAGGCACACAGATCTCTCAGGCTCATCCTGCGAAGTGGCGTCTGAGCCACCACAGCAGGCACTTATATCAAATCCAAAACATGTGAGATATGACACCAGGATGATGACATTTTGCCTAATTTTGGAATCTGGGCCTGGTGGGAAAACCAGATGCTTTTCCTCAAATTCAGGTGGGCCCGGTTTTCAGATAACTGAGCCCACTCATCTTTAATCTATAAGTAATATGTACACACACTCGATTGTATTACTTCTGCAGTTCCTGCATAGACCAGCATGCATTCATGATATGAGGCCTTATTCATGTTCATTGTATTCAATCTTTAACTTGTGTTAGGAAAGTTGCTATTAGATGTTATTTCCAATCTAATGCAGCCTGTGTTGGCAACTTTGTACACACTTTGTGCTGTAAAAGCTTTGTTACAGAAGGATGCATGCATATGCCCTAGAATTATTTTCTCAGCTATCTTCCGCTACTCCTGATGGAATGAAGCTGTTCATGCACTTTAGATTATAGATATTTGGCCTGTACCCATATATTTATATCAAGCGGTTATCATTTATGTCATACTAAAACAAAGAAAAAAAAAAAAAAGACATTTAAAACTTGGACATGAAAATTCCCATACAAGTAAAAACAGTACAGGAAAGTAAATTAACAACTTTTTAAAAACCTCATGCGATGACCAGATGACACAGTCAGGGCCCTTCTCCAGCGTAGTGGATGTACATGCTCTGATGCCTCCTGGCCACACACGTTAAAAACATGTATTACCAGTTACAGTATTTATATAGCGCGCACATATTCCGCAGCAATTTTCAGAGAATATTTGACCACTGTCATCAGCCCTTGCCGCAGTGGATCTTACAATCTATACTCCCTACCACATGTACAGATGTGTCCTTCCCCATCTCAACAACTGCAGCATGCCACGACTAGTCCCAGAATGCGTTTTTTATGCAAGTGGTGCACACGCACCTACTGCAAATCGCCATGGGAACGCTTTTCGTGGAAAATGTTACATTTGCCATATATAGCATGTACCGTAAGATGACCCTGCACATATCTGTGTACACACAGTGGCGTAGCAATATCCTCTGCAGGGGCTTGGGAGCGCTGGGTAGCTGTGTCATAATTTATTGCTATGCTACACATGTACACACACCCTGGTTACACACTCAAAGGTGGGGTTGGGCATGTCAGAGGATGCCGGTGGATGAAGAGTGTCGGATGCAGAGCAGCATAGATGGAGTACTCAGGTGGTGGGCAGAGGGTCAGCAAGGTTGGATGGCTGATATAAAACAAGCAGAGGTGTAGAATAATGGACACCACCCATCTGGGGACAACTAGCTGTGTCATAATTTATTGCTATGCTACACATGTACACACACCCTGGTTACACACTCAAAGGTGGGGTTGGGCATGTCAGAGGATGCGGGTGGATGAAGAGTGTCGGAGGCAGAGCAGCATAGATGGAGTACTCAGGTGGTGGGCAGAGGGTCAGCAAGGTTGGATGGCTGATATAAAACAAGCAGAGGTGTAGAATAATGGACACCACCCATCTGGGGACAACTATACGGCTTTATTGTTTTATCTGTTGGTATTATACTATATTTTGGTATCCCTTTCAATGTCACATGAGCGATCATCAGTGATACATATGACGGAGTGACAATGAGGTTTGAGGATTCAAAAAACGCCAACCTTGGGAGGAGGTAATGAAGCATTCATTTCAAACTGGAATACAATTCTTAATGACTGTTCGGCCAAACTGATCTCATTGATAATCTCCGAAAGAAAAAGGGAAATTAGCAAAATAGAGGAAGAATTGAACAAATTGGAAAAATCTTTGGAAAAATTCGAGACAAGTGAAGAGTTCAAAAGGGATATAATGGACTTACAACATAAAATTGAAGGTATAGAAAATGAGGTATAGAAAATGAAGTCATCTCAAATAAACAAAAATTTTTTATAAGGGACCGAAACGATTATGTCAGTGGCCATGTACACACTTGGAACATCCAAGAGAGACGATCAGATTTCAATGTACATCAACAAAAGGACCGCCGTCTTCCATACATAAAACACAGAGATTTTGATTCAAATAGACGCAATCAGAACGAACATATCTGGCCTAGAGGTGAACAAAGGCCAAATAGGTACTACTCCCCTCACTCTAGATATGATAAGAGTGATACGCGTCAAAGGCTCAATTCTACCGACTACCATCATAGAGTCCCCTCCCGACAAGGGAGATATAGGGAAAGATACCCTTCTTATAGGAATAGATACGAAAGATCACCATCACCAGTGAACCCTAGGATGCATTTTTTAGGAGACAAAAGGGATGTTCCCAGTTGTTCTTACCAGAGAAAAGAAGAACTTCACAACCGCCTAGATTCCCCACAAGGGAAAAAACGGAACTATATGGGAGAAGAAGAGGCACGAGAGGGGGTCGAGCTAAGCCCAAAGCGAAGCCGACGAGTAGTACAGTTACAGGAGGCACCAAAACAGGGGTTGTTAACCTCGCTAAGAGGGAACTACCACCAGCACAAATTGAATTACTAGAGAAAGGCCTTAAATTCGCCCCTGATGGACATGTCAACAAGTTTGACCTGTTCATTGATCTTAATAAGTACACACGTAATTTAACCCTGCAGAGACACTTCCTCAAAAACCCGAAAAAGGATGATCCTCCAACAGATACAACCCAAGAACAAACCACCCCTACGGTCTCTCTTAAATCAAAGTTCTATCCCGTAGAATCGAGAGGGAGTTACATCAATGTGTTCTATGAATCAGTCAGTGAAGATTTCAGAGCAATAAAAGACACTAATATGAAATATTCCAGTAATCTAAAATCTAAAGAATTACGCGCCATGAAAGAATTGAAAAAAGATGACGATCTCATTATCAAGAGTGCCGATAAAGGTGGAGCGGTGGTACTGCAATCCAAAGAAGCGTATATTAAAGAAGCCAATAAAATTCTGCACGATGGATTCACCTATGAAATACTGGCGGAAAATCCTACAAACAAATTTCAAGATGATCTATACCTACTGTTATCTAAAGCTAAAAATAACAAGATAATCAGTCAAAAAGAGTTCGACTACCTGTATGTGAAATTTCCGATGACGCCCTCTTTCTACCACCTGCCTAAAATACATAAGTGTAGAGAATCTCCACCAGGGCGGCCAATTGTTGCAGGTATTCAATCAATATCTTCAAATTTATCTCATTATATTGACTTGAAACTACAACCCCTTGTAGTAAGAAATCCGTCCCATCTGAAAGATTCCACTTGTGTCCTGAAGAAAATGAAAGATGTAATTTGGTCTGAGGAAATGATGTGGATTACAATAGACGTACAAGCGTTGTACTCATCCATACCCCATAAAGAGGGTATCGAAGCAATCAGAAACATCTTATCCAGAGACCCCAACTTTTCTAAAGGTATGATGGAATTTATATTGGAGAGTATCCACTACATTCTGACTCTGACAATTATTTTGAGTTCAATGGTAAATTTTATTTACAAACCCACGGCACAGCGATGGGTACAAAATTTGCACCCTCGTATGCTAATTTGGTGATGGCCATATGGGAGGAGTCCTATCTGTACAATTCCATCTTTTTTTCTGCGATGCATTTCTATCAGAGATACATTGACGATCTCCTAATAATATGGAAAGGAAGTCCATCTGATATTGAAAAACTAATGGTCCACCTACACGATAATTCATTTGGACTCAAATTCACATATAAAATGGATCATAAACAAATAGATTACTTGGATCTTGAGCTCACTGGATCGTTGGGACAAAAGGTCTCTACAAAATCACACTTTAAACAAGTGGATGCAAATAGTTTTATACCCCAATCCAGCTGCCATCTCCCAAGATGGAAAAATGGGGTGCCTTATGCACAATTCCTAAGACTGAGACGAAACTGTAGCAACAACGACGACTTCTGGGCTCAATCAGCCTCCTTGGGAGACCAATTCATCGAGAGGGGTTATGACCCCAAGAAAATTAGAGATGCTCAGTTTGAGGCCTTCCAAAAAGATAGAGAGTCATTATTAGGCAAAAATACATTTAGAAGCAACCACCTGAGAAACAACAGTCGTCCTTTTGTAACACAGTTTAACAGAGAAAATACGAAAGTAAGAAAAATCCTGGAGAAACATTGGCCCATCTTGTTGAAGGACCCAATCTTAGGACCAAGTTTACCAGAAAAACCCACGGTAACCTTCCGAAGGGCTACGAATCTGAAGAGCATTATTGCCCCAAGCAGGTTAAAAGTTTCAAACCCTGATCCCTTACCTAAGAAAACATTCTTGAACTCCTCTAACAGATGTGTACCTTGTAATCGGTGCATTTGTTGTAAATTTCTGGAAAAAAACCCATTCCAGCACAAGCTGGACCCAAAGAAAACCTTAAGACTAAATTCAAATTGTACATGTAATACCACCTTTGTAATCTACAGAATTAAGTGCAACTGCGGCCACTCCTACATACGAAAAACGAAACGACAGCTGAAAATACGAATCCAGGAGCACATGCGTAACATAAAGAACAAATTTATGTTGCACAGCTTGTCAAGACACTATTCCGAAAAACATAGTTCAAAAATAGATAAGGAAAATTTTTCGGTCACAGTTTTAGAATGTATTAAGCTGGATCCCAGAGGGGGTGACAGAGAATTGACCCTGGCAAAACGAGAAAGCTTTTGGATCTTTACCCTGAACACACTGATTCCAAATGGTCTGAACGAGAATATCGATATAGTCTCATTCTTATAAAAATGTAGTGATAAAAGAAAGTACCTCTTATAATGTCCCCAATAATGAAATTATGTAATTACAGCAAATCTACTTATCTCTATTATCATCACTTACTGTGGTCTGCTTAAATGTATTCCTTTATCCATAGTATGGCATACCCTCGCATCCCTTTATCCACAGTATGGCATACCCTGTAAATCTAAATCTAGCTTCCAAAAAATTTTTTTTTTATTTATTTATTTTATTATTATTATTTTTTTTTTTTTTTTTTTTTTTTAGTCAGACAGTGGAACTATCTGTGAAAATGTGATATCGTTTTTCTTTATACATATGTGAATAATTCCACTCTTTTGAGGCAATAATGATATATAGGATTTAATGTTATGTAGCGTATATTTTGTGAATATAAGGACTGGTATACATTGCAATTACTCTGTACACTCTGTATAAGCATAGAAAGCCTTATTGATAACAGATTGTTGGCAATAGATTGGTATAAGAGCAACATCTATGATCTCCATTGTTTGAAGAGATCAGCACTAACCGGTTCTGGAAATAAATACAGACCATTTTTTCGTTAATATCCAGATGGATTTGATACAATGTAAATGTGGGACTAATACACAGTGTAATTGTCTGCATGGTCTGACATACTTTGTAAATGCACAGGTTGCCTTATTGGCATTATATCACCCCAAAGAATACTACCACTCCCCTAATCTATAATTCAGCACAATTCATTGATTTAAATATATATATATATATATATATATATATATATATATATATCACTATTTTACACAAATATATAAAATTTATATTCATATAGTGAGCAATAATTTAGGCACCTATAGCAATGTTTGTATATCGTACTGAATTAATTTAAATAATCAGCACTTTTAGGTGTATATTAATACACATAGTAATGTTTGTATATCGTACTGAATGGATTAATTTAAATAATCAGCACTTTTAGGTGTATATTAATACACATGAGCACTTATTAGATACAACTATAAGTACACTACCAATCATCACACTTTATTACTAATTCTTTTACACCATTTCATAAATCACATTCATCTGTAACTTCTTCCATTATTTATCAATAATTAAAAATAATATAGTATATGAGACCACCTTAATAGTAGTATTGTAAGCCAGTGAGTTGTAAGTATTAGATAATCATTCTATCATTCAGTTAATGCATTTACACCTATTCTCCATGAGGAAAAGTAGTTAATTAATTTCACACTAGCAGGAAGTGATCAGAGCCTGTATCACTATAAATACACAGTCAGCATGCCCCTCATTATACACCAGTAGGGATGCCAATCCCGGGGCATTTTTTTTCAATCCCGGGATTCGGGATTGAAAAATGCTCAATCCCGGGATTCCCGGGATCCCGGGATCGGCTTCCCTAAAAATAAAAAAACACCCTGGCCGCCCAAGCGCTGGGCGGGTGGGTGGCAGGGACCGCTGGGTGGCAGGGACCGCTGGGTGGGCGGGAGGGTGGGTGGCAGGGACCGCTGGGTGGGAGGGAGGGTGGGTGGCACGGTGCGCTTGGTGGGAGGGCTGGTGTGTGGCAGGGACTGCTAGGTGGGTGGCAGGTACCGCTGGGTGGGCAGGTGGGTGGCAGGTACCGCTGGGTGGGCGGGTGGGTGACAGGGACCGCTGCCGCTGGGTCCCCGTGAGCGCTGGGTGGGTGAGCGGGCGGGTGGCCGGCCGTGAGTGCTGCCGGCCGTCAGCGCTGGGTGGGTGGGTGGGCGGGCAGGTGGCCGGGAGCGCTGGGCGGGCGGGCAGCCGTGGACGTGCGGCTGTGCCCTGCGCAGCGTGACCTCGCAGCGTGACCTCGTCACGCTGCGCACTCGGGGATTCGGAGAAGCCGGGCAGCGTCTGAGTGCTCAGACGCTGCCCGGCATTAAACTGCGCATGCGCAGTTTAATCCCGAAATCCCGGGATTGGAAATTCCAATCCCGGGATTGAAATCCCGGCGTTTTGGGGGCCAAATCCCGGGATCCCGCCGATCCCGATCCCGGGATTGGCCACCCTATACACCAGAGTGAGCAAGGAGGAGGCATTCATTTGGTAGTCCCTGGTAAGCCAACTAGTGCATACTGTTATACTTTGTATTTAACAAAGAAATGATACTTTGTATATGTGTCAGCTATTATTTGCCCTACTTAGCTACTTATGTATCGTTACACTGTGCATTCAAGCTTTATATGTGTGTTAATTATCATTTATCCAACCCAGCCATTTATATATTGTTACACTATGTATCCATGTTGGAATATTCACTTTATATATATGTATGTCAGAAGTTATTTAGACTTTCCTTGTAAATTATATTGGGGCTGATCAGAGAATACCACACAGATGGGGAAATTTGCAACATTTATGGATACATTGAAATATTCTGCCTATGTATTAGAGCTGATTAACCTCATTCAAAGTCTGTTAAGAATATATTATATTGTGCTGATCCAGCGCATTTTGGTGCGGTATCAGTTTGATAAACATAATCCAATTCTGCCTTTGAATGAGAGCTGATTAACTTCATTCAAAGTCTGTTAAGAATATATTATATTGTGCTGATCCAGCGCATTCTGGTGCGGTTTCAGTTAGATAAACATAATCCAATTGAATGTATTTCATCACATAGAGCCACCCACTATTTTATGTAAATGAGGGGAACCTTCCTAATATTTATTTCATTTATATACAATGTACAGATTAATTGCTAATGGTAATCATTATCCTAAAACAGATCCAAGCTGGTGACCGATTGATCACCCACCAACAATTGAATATCCAACTTTCTGTAAAAGGTTGGCTATACCCACAATACCATATTGGTAAGTGAAAGAAAACTCATTCATTCTACGATTGAATGTAATTAATAATATAGAGCCACCCACTATTTTATGCAAATGAGGGAAACCTTCTTAATATATATTTGTCATTTTTTTCATTTACATATAATGTACAGATAAATTGCTAATGGTAATCATTATCCTAAAACAGATCCAAGCTGGTGACTGATTGATCACCCACCAACATTGAATATCCAACTTTTTGTAAAAGGTTGGCTATACCCACAATACCATATTGGTAAGTGAAAGAAACCTCATTCACTCTATGACCAGCTAGCTCTCTCCCCCCTTTTTTAGTAATTTATTTTATTTTAATTATACGTATATCTTTTAACCATTCCAGATATATTAAAATCGACTTTAATCGGCAATACTTACTGTATGGATCATCATTCATATGATCATACATCGGGTATGTAATATAATGATCATTTTATTTGTTAAATTTTAACCAAAAATCGTATCTTATGTACTTAAAAGTACCCCTCTTTCTTTCTGTACCATTCCCAGTTGTACCCCTGATGAAGTCATAAAGACGAAACGCGTCGGGTTGTTTTGAAATAAAAAGATTTTTCAAAAATGAAAATTGCATGATTATTGCGAACATATTCAATATTGGACATACAGAAATCATCTTCAGAAAGGACTTCTGAGTACATTGATTGATTGGATGAACTGGGTGGTACATGATATACATGTGACCATAAGGACATTAGGTTGCGCACTCCAATCACCCCCCTTTGTCTGTATTTCTTGCTATTCCTCACTAACAGGAGGAATTTTGGAGGTGCTGCATCAGTATTTAGCGCAATACAGAGTCCAAACCCTCAATTGTGTATATATATATATATATATATATATATATATATATAAAAGGAGCTCTTGAAAAACTGTCGGTATTTCTTCTCTGTTCTATGTGTGGTGTGTATGGTGACACACTTACTGTCCAGGTCAAGCTGCCCCTAGCGCACTAATTTGTCCCAAACCCATTTTGTGTCCAGATGCTTAACAACTGATCACAGAATACATCAATATTGACATGTGAACCAATTTCCAAGTGATTTATCCAATTGATTCCAATTGATTTAGTACAAAGGTTTGAGATGAGGACATTGTGATCATGGCAGTCTCTTTGGATCAGTTATTTGGCAGAGAGCTGATTTCCAACTCATATTTTTGCCATTCTTTCAATTATTCAAATTCAATTTATGAAGTCAATTTTCTGACTCAGTGTTTTAATCAGCTACACCGCTGCAGCAGGACTGGTCATAGGTGCAGTATATGATTGGGTGCAGGTTTTCACTTCTACCCTGCAGATCAGAAATTACTTATGCTTTGTTCAATGAAGTAAAGTAAATACCCATTTAGGTGATTATAATAAAAAATGACAGGAGAGGAAGACATGGAAACATTACTCATAGTCAAATCATATTTATGTAGCATTGGTTAGAGGGTACTCATATAGACCCCTGGGTGCAGGCTTCACATGCACATTTTCATCAAAAGTGAAGAAGGGTTAGCACATACAGTACATTGGCTGCAGACTATAGGTGCACATTATTCTTGCAAGTGAAACATGCACACAAATCACCCCACCATATGATTAGCAGGGGATGTAGCTGGGATTCCTGTAAGCAATTCCTACAGTGGAATCTGGATGGCACGATACCATCAGATCCTGAAAGTGAGTACAGTGCAGGGCCAAGGTAAAGGTTGAACTAGTTTTACCTCACCCGCAATATTTGAAAACCCATGCAGTTAAATCCCTGCCTGGGGTGTCGCTGTCTGCTGTGGTGCTGAAGTGTGGTCTGTAAATCAGCACTGATATGCAAACCAGACTTGTGCTAGAAAATCCACAGCAGACCGTGACACCCCAGGCAGGGAAGAGAAACTGCATGGGTTTTCAAATATGGGGGGTGCTAGAATGAACACTACATATAGATATCTCACCATTCCAAAAAAGTGAAATCAGCAGACCTCAGATCAATGTGGGAGACTACAGTACATTGACAATTACTATACTCACCTGCTGTGATTGGGCAGAGTCCTCTGCTGATCCTCTTTATGCACAGCTTGCAGGCTAGTGTTGTAGTGGTATGGATAGTGCCAGCGACCAGTGTAAGCAGCTAGCAGTGCCAGCATTATGAATTTGGCAGTGGCTCCTGATTGGCTACCATATGCATGCCCCAGCTCCTGATTGGCTAGTGCAGCTGCTGCATCCGTAATGGCGTTGTTGCTGTCCACATCTCTACTTACATCATGAATACTAAATAGGGGCGTTGAGCACTAGAAAAGTAAGGTAGAGCAGAAACAAATAGAAGAAAGTATAAAATCTGAAATAAAATATACAAAAATAAATTAATACAAAATTAAATAAAAGTAAGGATAAAATAATCAATAAATGGCAGTGGCACCTGTCAAAAAATGAATAAGGTTATAGCTCTTTTCTGTTATAGTAAAGGTGCTTGGGGTGTACTAGGCTGGATGTCCCTACAGTACCTCTTGGTGATGTGACAGGCAGTTCGGGGAGAGGCTGGTAGTTGGTGCAATGCTGGTTGCCTTTCTGCTTCTTGCTGCTGTGTCCTTCCTTCTGCAGCTCTGGCTGCCATTGGTGTAGTGCTGGCAGTTCGGAATGGCCAGTAATTGGTGTGCAGCGGGCGGGAGTAGTGTTCCCTGCTGCTGTGCCCTGCCGTGTATGGCTTGGGCTGCAGAGTGACATCAGGCAGCTCTTTCTGACTTCTCCAGCTGCTGGGGGGGGGGGGGGGGGGGGGATGCAGTATGTGATAAAAGGAGCTGCAAGGGACCTTACAATAGTGGCAACGCCGCGTATCCTGCACTATGCACAGTCAGATACACTGCCACTTGGGCCCCATTTCTATCTGAGCCCAGGACTCAAGTACCCCTAGACCTCCCCTGATGGTGGCCCTGAGTGGGCTAAAGTTCACTCTATGCAGCCAAACACAGAGCCCGAGTCAGACCCATTCATTTGGGCTGAATTTGGCCCAGTCTCATGTGCAAACCCCCTGTGCGAACACCTTCGATGAGTATCTCGCTTGCCGAGGTGTGCGCACTGTTAGGGGAGGTAAGCGGGCGGATAAGGGGCTAGTGCCGGGGCGTTCCCATAAAAACGCTGGGAAATAGAATGGACCTTGGAAAGCTATTCCATCTATCCATAGAAAGCAGTACAAAGAGGGATTTAGGTGCCCAATGATATACACAGCGCACAGTCTCAACTTTTTCTTAAAGCTGCCCATATGCCCCATACTGTATTACAGTAACTATTGTAGTTACAGTACGTTATCACAAAGCCTAATGAAAACTATGTAGTTCACATAGGGGCATATGTATGTATCAATTATTGGCTGTCAGAAATCATAACTGTCGCTTCTTATTGTAGCATCATAGATAATTCTCTGGGAGGTAGCACCAGCACCTGCAGGGCCATTGGATCTAAAAGTAACTTGTCCCTGCTATGTGTAAGAAGTGTGGTATTCTCTGTATCAGGACCCTGCTGGGGAGGATTCCCTAGGAACCCTCTCCTGGTAAGTTTTGCAAGATGTATCCCATAGGCTATAGCAGCTAATATCGCCATTTTCAGATGGTTAGCTGCCATTGCCAAACTACAGAATGCTTTACATTCCAGAGCTTTGTAAACCTAGCAGCATTGTATGCCCTATAGAAGCCTATTAGAGCAGCAGCTGCTGTCTCAAATGAAATAATATTGCATTACTGCAGCGGTTCTCAAACTGTGGGTCCTGACCCCAAAGTGGGTCCCGATCTTCTCAGCATGGGGTCGCGACTCCATGTTTCTGACCATCAGGCTGATAACTATTCTAATCTCAGTCAGTGATTCAAGGAGTCTGAAAAATCTGTTGCATTGTCCCATTAATTTGTGCCTCCACAATGCTGCCATGTCTGCTGATTACACATGTGATGTTATGACCTTCTGCAGTAACTTGCTGGGTCCTGTCTTTATTTTTATTGTCTGATGGAGTCCCAGAGCAAAGTAGTTTTAGGACCTCTGCACTACTGCATACATTACGGTCACACTTCTTATTGGTGGGTATCCCCCAAAACTGAGTGTTGAAAAATAGGATCCATAAAGAGACAGAGGTTGTTATCTCGGACAGCATTCAGTTTGCTAAAGTCACATATTCTTGCTGTGTTTTCCCATTTGAGATTGAGCTTATACTAAATAAATTATATTGGAAAATAATAGTATTTTTGTGTAAAAACTGATGCACCATCTTTAGTTCTTGTATAGGCTGTAGTACATATAGTTCTACCCACCAGTAACAGGAACAATGAATTTGCACAGCTCTCAGAGACAGGAATGTAACATTGATGTATGTTGTACGAGAGCATTCTTATGTCAACAAGTTAATTTTATCTCAATTCAGAAAGTGAATATGAAAACACATCACAGGTATCGTTCATCTGTGGCCCGCCTGCCTCACAAAACACTTCCTCTACTGTTTCTAAGAATAATAAAAAGTCCAATGTATTTTATAGTGTTTAGATTCCTGTGTTCCCCACAGGGAACTGTTTAACTCCCTGTGTACTGGAGTTGTGTGCAGGCACTCTTGGCAACCTAGAGGTTAGATCTGTGCTTGTTTCCTTTTCTGTCTCTGGCTGGTCCCTAGCCCTCCTCCCCTTTTTGTCGCATTATACAGTAATAGGAGAGGGTTTGGATGAGCTCCAGGGAACAGGATGTACTTGGCAGGCAGACACGGCCTTGATGTCTGCAAAATGTCGGGAAATTCAGCCAAGAGCTGCTAACTGGGTCATTAACCTCTAGAAGAAGAGCAAGTGCTCAAGTCCTGTCTCTCTTCATTTCACCAATAAAAATGCCTCGAAGTGGGGAGGGGAGGAATCAACCTGGGTTTCTAGGATCTGAATGATGACCAAAAACTCCTGTTAGCCCCCTCCTCTTTATACCAGAAATAAGCTTACAAGTGATCCTATTAACAGCTACTGAGTCCCAGAGGCCATAATACTGTTTCTTTCAGGGGAGTTTCCAGGAAATAAATATACAGAAACTCATACAATAAGCAACTGCATAGCATAACCATTGATCTTCAGTGACACTGAAAGCGATTTATTCTTTGTATGTTTGTCTCCCTGCTTCCTTCAGTTATCTGCTTATATTGTGGGCTATACAGTTTGAAACTATTAATATATAAGGTCTGCCCAAATGAAAAAGGAATATTTTGCTGTAGCGGCATTGCAACCAGTGGTTGCCAATAGATGGTGTGGGCTTTTTTCCAGTTGCGCAGGTTTAGCTTTTTCTCAGTTTCTTCATTCCTGGAAAAGTAGTGGCATATCTATAGTGCTGCAGACCCCATGGTAGCAGAGAGGCACTCAGAAAGTGTGGGTGCCTGGGATCTTCAGGGCTATTGTTACGTCCCTGCCACGTCTCTGGCCACGACATGCAGATGTACTTGTCTGCAGTCTCGGCTCTCCTCCTGGCTCCTGCTGCTATTAAAAACTGACCTTCAAAAAATGTCTGCCCCCATACAGCAGACAGTTTTTTAGGATGCTAGAGGAGGTGGCGGCCTCCTCTAGCATCCTTAAAAACGGTCTGCTATTAGGGGCAGCCATTTTGTGAAGGTCAGTTTTCAATAGCAGCAGGAGCCAGGAGGAGAAGTATTCGAGAAGCGGTCCGCAGACAAGACCAGCGGGGGACACCACATACGGAGCGGTAAGGCGGGGGGTTTAACTTTACTTAGGGTGGGCGCTGCCGACCTTTAAAGCGGGGGGGGGATAAATTAGTAGTTACGCCACTGTGGTCATGCATGCATGATGGATTCTTCCAGATCAGCAGAAGGAGCTGTTATCCATTTTCTTTGCGCAGACGGCGAGCATGTTTGCTTGACCCATCTGTTTCTGTATGCAGAGCAAGGAACGGATTTAATTGCCATTTCAGAGCAGCAGTGTTTTCACGTGTGGTGATCCAACGATTCTGACGAATGAGATCCTCCACATCCGAAATCGTGCGGAGATGCTGCTCTCTGTACACCGCATTCATCCTGCATTACATTTTTGAAGCATGCTCGCCTTCTTCGCAAAGAAATTGGATAATAGCTCTTTGCGCACAAATCAACTTCCCAGGAATGAAGAGACTGAGGCGAAGCCGTTCACTACAAGTACGCAACTGAGAAAACCGCCACGCCATCTATTGGCAAACACATTAATCCACTGTGATTAGATACAACGCCACTACAGCAAAAGTCTCCTTTTCATTTGGGCACACTTTATATAGTAGAACGCCCTATAAACATAGAACTCCAAGGAGAAGACTTCATATCTGCTGTAAAAATAGTTTTCCTGCATTCTCTGACATGCACATGGATCATAAGGCTTCATAAACATTCTTTCATAAAGCACGGGTTACCTGCACAGGTACACAAACAACAGTGAGCCAAAATCTGTAATAGTATGCAGAATAAACTGGACTGTCCGGTTTGTCAGCATTCTCCAGTCAAAAAAAGAGGACAAACAAAACTATTTGCTGCTGCTGTTTTCATCCTGAAGTTGGAATCAGAATTTCCTGTTCCAACATTTGGAAAGCAGGTTGCCATGGCAAACAAAAACTTCAGCTGCTGTGTCCAGTTTAGAAAACACAATTTTACAGTGTCTTAAACAGCTGAAGGCTGCTAACCAAGAGAGTGAAAAAAATAAAGAGGACTACAGTATGGGGTATATTTCAGGGTTGCCTACTTTTAAACGCTGTCAGCAAAAATTTGGGGGTGGGGCCTGATGTAGTCGTCATCAAGCCCTGCCCCCCAGTATGACAAATCCTGCAATTCATGGGCTTTCAGGTAGAAGAACGGGGCTCAATGACACGATTTGCATCCTTAGCCCTACCCCCGAAAAGCCATGGATCGCGTGAAAGGGATTGGTCGCCGGTATCCGGGAGAGTTGCCCATCATTCAGGGTGGCCAGGAGGGGGACCTGATTTTCAAAAGCTATAAAAGCAATAGTGAGCAAAAGACCAACTTCTTAAACTGGCAATTAAGTGCGTTTATAAAGAAAATAAGAACGTTGCCTATTAAAGGGGCTACAGCACTAGAATCAGTAACAACGTGTTTTTTTATACATTCATTGTGCATGAATTAATTTTTAATTTTTATCGCTGATGTAATGTGTCATTTTTGTGTGTTTATGTTTCAATAAATTGTTTATACTGTGTACACCTTTGAGCGCCCCATGTTTTTTGTTTTTCTTATCCAAAAGAAGGCCAGGTAGGAGATGCAGATTTTCAGTTTTAGGTACTTTGCCACCTTTCTCAGGGAACATGATGACCACTGGATTTTCAGGAGCCTCCTGGCCATTCCAGGAGGGTAGATAAATATATTTTGAAGGAAATATCTTCATCATGAAGCTGTGAAGTGACTCAGATTCAGCATGAAGGTTAATATATAAATCAACACATGTGTGTCTGGTGGTTGTGTCTAATTACAAATCCCATGATTGTGACATTTGCATAATTTCACACAACTGTTGAATACAGGATCACAGTTGCAATAACATTTTTGATTTCTGAATCGGGTCATAAGCCATGCAACAACACATTTCTACATAGCAGAGAGTAGATGCAATACTGTAGTACAGGTTATGTTACAGTGCCGAATCCCTCCACCACCCTCTCCCATCACAAGCAAGCTCAAGTGTCAAATTTGAATAAATCTGCATATGCATGCTGTCTTCTTCCTAGGTGTGCACAGAACCAATTTGTTTGTTTTATGAAAACTGACATCAATCCAACTAAGCATCAGCCCCTCTGGGATCAGATGCTAAACTAAATTACATCTGACCATAAATGACTATTTGTTTGGTTCAATGTACAGTAAGAAAAGGTTTTAGCAGCGTTACGGAAAGCCAACAAGATAATTCTTCATAGAATTTCTGACTCCAGTTCACACAAATGATATTAAACATGATGTAACTTGTTTATGTTGAGTCTGTGGTGAGTTAAGCATATGGTGGGCATGTAGGAGACCATCTGTGTTGCAAAATGAAGTACAAAATGAGACATGAGAGACACTGTGAGGTAATTTTCATGTAAATACTGAAATTTTTAATTAGATTTATTTTTCTTAAACTTTATATGTATGGAATATTTGAGAAAATATCAACATCTATTTTGAGGAAATTATACGTTAATTAAGTACATTTGCATTTGAAATTAGCTAGCAACACTGGCATATTTATAATGGGTGCAGTGTGTGCTGTGCACACGGGGCCCTGAGTCTAAGGGGAACCACACCCATGGGCGGATTCAGGGGGGAGGGGCACCCGGGTACGTGCCCCCCTTGTCATTCCTGACATAGCTCAAGAGCCGAGGACCGGGGCTTTCCACCGAGCCTGGTCCCGCATCGCTAGCCCCCCGGGAACAAGCGATACCTCTGGGCAAAACTGGAACGTTTTCCCCACATGGGACCCACTAATTCATCACAGAAGCTCATGGTTGATCTCATTCAAACCCAAATCGCTGGGCCTTCAATCTTATATCAGGCTGGTCCATATGGGTCAATTGGTTCCGGAGACATTGCGGATAAACTGATTTTTTTATTTCTGAAATGTACCCACTTTCTCTACTAAAATGCTTCTACCGAGCAAGCATAACTGGAAATAGAATATGAATTATACAATGCACATGGGCAGAGAGTGAGTTGAATGATAGATAGTCTCTGTACTCTCATGTGTAATATGTACATTGGGACTCGGTAGGGTCACCATCATGGGTATAAGCAAGCTTCCAGATGAACCAAATTTGACAGGGAAAGTGACATTTTTGTATCATTCCCAACCCCTACCAACAGCAGAGCTATGTATGTGCACATGCATGCTATTCGGTCATGTACTGTACAGTCTCTCGGTCAGCTGCTTTGCTGAGCAGATTTCTCTTCAGCACAAGAGATAGATGACGCTGGGTCAGGTGCTGTGACTGACTCGTTCAGCCTCTGTCCTATTAAGTTGACAATAGACCCTAAAAGTCTACTAAAAAGTGCAATTATCTTCTTCTTAGGGTACATTTATAAAAGCTTGGTGAGAGATAAAACGCCAGCCAATCAGCTCCTAACTGTCATATTACAGACTTTGGGGCTGATTCAGGCCCATTCCTACAGGTCCGAATTCAGCCTCCGATGTTTGGGCCCTGGGCGTGCACAAATATGCGCAAACCCTGGAAGTGAATGGCTTCGGCAAGTGAGATATCTGCTCAAGAAGGGGAGGGCTGGGGGTGAGCAGGTAGTGGGCAGAAATTATTTGCCTGGCGTGGTGGTGGTGGGGAGGGGGGGGACTGGAGTTCGGTCAGCTGGCGGGGGGGGGGGGGGGGGGCGTTTACCTGTCCGCTAGGCTGCGAACATATGCAGCGTAGCAAACAGGTCTAAATCAGGCCCTTTGTTTGAAAAATAACAGAAGCTGGTTGGTGCTTTATCTCTCTCCAATATATCTTTATTTAACATTTTTATTAACGATATTGGGATGGGGTTACTCAGCAATGTATCCATCTTTGCGGACGACACAAAACTGAGCAGAGTTATTAAATCATCAGAAGATGTCATCACGCTTCAAAATTATCTTGACAATCTACACAAGTGGGCAAAAAAGTGGAAGATGAGGCTCAATGTGGACAAATGCAAGGTCATGCACCTTGGGAGACATAACCAGTGTGCTAGTTATAACCTAAGCGGGGATAAATTGGGTAATTCAGTACTCAAAAAGGATCTAGGAGTCCAAATAGACAACAAACTGGGTTATAGTGGTCAATGTAATATAGCAACAAAAAAGGGCAACAAAACTCTAGCATGTATTAAAAGGGGCATGGAAACTAGGGACTCAAAAGTAACTATGCCTCTGTACAAATCATTGGTTAGACCGCACCTCGAATACAGAGTACAATTCTGGGCCCCACACTACAAAAGGACATCATAGAATTAGAAAAAATCCAAAGAAGAGCAACAAAGCTTATTAGGGGGATGGAGAATTTAAACTACGAGGAGAGATTAAGCAATCTGGGACTATTTACACTAGAGAAGAGACGTTTAAGGGGGGACATGCTCAATGTGTATAAATACATTAGGGGCCAATATAAGGAACTGTCAAACACCCTTTTTTCTGCTAGACAGGAATCTAGGACGAGAGGGCACGAGTCTAGATTAAAAGAAAAAAGATTTTGTTCATCTAGAAGAAAAAAAATCATTACAGTCAGAACAGTTAAACTTTGGAACTCTCTTCCTGAAGAAGTGGTGTCTTATTTTAAAAACGTTTAAAATAAGGTTGGATAAACATTTATCGGTTAAAAACATCCACGGGTACGACTAATTAACATAATCTGTCTTTAAAATATCAGAACATACTATACAACAAGGGATAAACTATTATAAACATAGGTTGAACTACATGGACGCAAGTCTTTATTCAGCCTCACCTACTATGTAACTATGTAACTTTATCTCTCTTAAAGTTTTGATAAAGCTTTGATTATTAAAAGGAAAAAAATCATCTGAAATGTCCGTGTCTCAAAGTTAGATTTTTTTTACCTCAGATTATGAGCCGAACTTTGACTTCTGTAGGGAGGTTAAGTTTTGAAAAAAAAAAATTCTGGGGGAAATAAATCCAAAAGTGAAATATCCCTTTACAGTCATTCTGTGCCTCACAGTTCAGGCAGTCCATCAGATATCCCTGAGAGCACCAAAACAAGTCTTCATTTGTCAGTCTCGTTTTCCCCACCGTACCAGATTGTGATAGCGGAGCATACGATGGACTCCACGATTGCAGTGTAAAAGACATGCAGTAGCTCCCTTCATTGCCTCAGGAATAACAGCCTCTGCTAGGTCTTTTTGACAATAATGATGTTGGGCCCCCATTTAAGGTCTTGGGAAATTTTTGTATCTAGGAATTTGAAGGTCTTGACCCATGATACCACTCTTTTGGTAATTACATTTAGATGCAATCATTTTTATTGAATTTTAAATGAACAATACAAACCTAAAACACAACCAAAAAATAAAGCTGAAAATAAAATAAAGAAATAAACATCTAAATATTAAGAACAATATCAATCAGTGGTATACATCTTGTTATTACAATGAGCAATCTGCAATGCAATCACGACTTATTACATGAGGAGAAAAATAAACACATACAATTTATTATATTGGTGGACAAAAGTAAATACACAGCAATAGGGGGATTCTGGTGATGGTGGCCGACCGTGAGATTCAAACCTTGTTCTGATTGCTAGATCAGTTACAGTATATACCTGATAAAGCGTAAAGAGAATCTAACCATCTGGACCAAATTGCAAGTCTCCTGGCCAGGTATATGAATTTTTCATGGGACGTTGTGTCAGTGAATAGAGCTATCCAGGTGTGTCGGGAATGTAGTCAGCAAAGTTTTAGCCATCCAAGCCCGGGCGATACACACCTTGGCCAGAGTGCAGAGATTAACCACATAACGTCTAGTTGGTGCATCCAGAACGTCATTATCTATGGCACCTAGAAGACAAAGCATGGGTGATAAAACCTCCCTTGGGATACCAGTAATGTCTACAATATCTATAACACCTGACCAAAAAGTCTCTATATGGGGACACAACCATATTAGGTGCTAGAAAGAACCCTCATGGGGTCCACGTTTAGGGCATTGCAGAGTAGTAATGCTCCCATTGCGAAACAGTTTATCTGGAATTTAGTATATTCTGTGGACAATTTGGAAGTGCAAAGCAGATGGGTCAGGGTCATTAATCCAGGACCATACAAATGTCAACTGAGCAGCGTAGTAATAAGTCTGGAAAGCAGGAAGGCCTAACCCACCTCTGTCTTTTGGTCGCATCAGGGCAGCTATTTTTAAATGGGCACATATACGTGCCCAAACCAGTGAAGAAATAAGTCCATTAAGAACCTGGAAAAACTTTTGGGATATACAGCAAACTGGAGGTTGTTGTAAGATGTAAAGCAATTTTGGCTGGAAGAACATTTTAATCAGGTTGGTGGTGCGGGGGACTGGCATCCCGTCCCCTTCACAGTGCACCTCTAACCTGTTGGTGATGTGTTGATCCTCCTCTGCGCCAGTGTTGCAAGTAAGGGGGTACGGCGTAGTACGGAGTACCTGTAAGAAATATGTTGCAGGTACGCAGTACCACTTACCCCTAACCCACTGTCAGTTCTATTTTTATTTTAAGTCTAAATATAATGCATCCGCAGGCCACCCACCCAGTGTTATGATTGGTGCTGTATGCAGCTACCGGCTACTGCTGATTTAGCCTGTCACATTGACAGACATCAGTGGCGCCAACAGCATGAAGAGCAGGCTCCACTATTGTAAGCACAAGCTGCCTGGCTCTCCCCCAAGCAAGAGCCAACCCACCCCCAGTCATTCCCTGTTTCTCATTCCCTGTCTCCTGATGCCACGCCACTATTGTCATTTAGTCTCTCCTCTAGCTTTGTGTGACCACGCCCCCTCATGACACATGACCACGCCCATTTTTGGTAGAGGCTATCAGTACCACCAAGAAAAAAATTCTACTTGCACCACTGCTCTGCGCCCTCTTTGTCCCTCAATGCACTTCTTCTGCCAGCCTTGCTCCACAGGGCCTGCAGGTTCGTGACTTCCAGGTCGCGGTATTGCGAGATCTTGGCCCCCGGCATCATGCTCACTGCTGGCTCTGTGCGCTCCACTGCCAGATGGTATGCGTTGACGGCTCCAATGCGTATAGACCCTATGCGGCTCTTCTTCAGGAGGAGTACTAGATATAAATATGCCCAAGTATTTATAGGAATCGGACCATTTTAAGGGCAGCAGTATTGTCAGGGATTTCCATGTCATTGGCATAAGGCAGGACTTATCTCAATTAATCAATAGACCAGATAATATACCATATTCATTGATAACAGCAAGTACTAAGGGCATAGAACGGACATAATTGTGTATCAATAATAGGACATCATCAGCATATAATTCAATTCTGTCCTCTCTAGTACCCACTTTTAGAGTGGCAAGAGGCTCAATAGCAATTGCAAACAAAGTGGGAGAGAGGGGACATCCCTGCCTTGTTCCAAGATAAAGAGGGAAAGGGGGTTGGAGACAAATTTGTTCACAGTGATCCTCGCTACCGGGCCCGAATAAAGCAGTTTAGCATATTTAATGAACATGGGGCCTATACCCATGCAGCGCATTACCTCCTACAGAACCTCCCACTCCACAGAATCAAATGCCTTAGCAGCATCCAATACAGCAGCTGATACAATAACCGAGGAGCGGGAATCCTCATGAGACAATTGTAAGACTACAAATTTATAGATGTAGACTTGCGTGGCATAAACACAGTTTGATCGGGATGTATAATTTGAGTAATAACTTGTTTCAGCCTGATAGCAAGGATCTTGGCAAGGATTTTAGTGTCTGTCAAATAACAACGATATTGGGCGATTAAGACTGGTAAGGTAGGATCTTTCCCTGGTTTGAGAATAAGAACAATTAGTGCCTCAGACATAGAAGTTGGAAATGAACCATTTTCTAGCAACTGCAAAAAAAGGGCAAGTAGACATGGGTTGAAGAAGTCCAAATGTTTTTTATACAGCTCCAGAGGAATGCCGTCCGCTCTGGGAGCCTTTCTAGTGGGAAACGATTTAACGGCAGGGACTATTTCTTCCAAGGTCAATGGTGAATCTAAGAGTAGACATGCATCCTCAGAAGGGAGAGGGATGGTATGAATGTACATCCAAAGTTCTTCAATAGAACAAGACAGTTTAGATTCATACAAACTACTATTATTATTGTTTTTATTAACAGTTTTTTTTTATATAGCACACACATATTCTGCAGCGCTTTACATTCACATCAGTCCCTGCCCACGTGGAGCTTACAATCTATGGGGCAGATGTATCATAGCAGCGCTTATCGCGCCGCTATGATACTTCCTGCTTCGCCTCAATAGCGAGGCGAAGCAGGAAGGGACATCGACAAGATGTATTAACATCTTGTCTGCCGAAGCGGGGGAGCGTTAACTCCCCCCTTCGGCGATGTCCCTTTCTGGAGATAGCGCATCAGTTAATACTGATGCGCTATCTCCTGTCCCCCGGCCGGCCGCACTGGGCATGCGTGGGATCTCGCTGTCCCTGCTGTTTAGATAGGGCTTCGCCAGCCTGAGGCTGGCGAAGCCAAATCCGGCTTCGTGCGGAACGGTCAGCGATGCTGACCGTTCATACATTCGGCCTGCTATCATTTTGATAGCAGCGCCGATATGGACAGGGGCGCATAGCGCCCCTGTCCTTTACCGCATCCCGGCCGCTTCATACATGGGGGAGAAGCGGTATCAGTGCACATAACGTGCGCTGATACCCCTTCTCCCCCATATAGACCCTTCATACATCTGCCCCAATATTCCCTACCACATGTACAGGCACACACAGACATTCTAGGGTTATTTTTTTGTTGTGAGCCAATTAGCCTACGGTATAGTGGGAGGAAACCGGAGTACCCAGAGGAAACCCACGGGGAGAATATAAAAACTCCGCACAGTTAGGACCATGGTGGCAATCAAACCCATGACCTCAGTGCTCTGTGGCAGTAATGCTAACCATTACACATCCGTACTATAAAAGGCCATAAATGCATACACTATTTCTAGGGTACATGTAACTCTAGTTCCGTCAGGGTGCTAGAATTCAATCACTGTGTTATTGATGTGATTAGCCCTAGCAAAATGAGCCTCTGTTGGTAATTACTAGTGGGACCATAGCATTTGATTTTCTTTTGAAGACCACCACCATTTCAACAGTTTTGATGGGGTTTAGGTTGAAGTTGTTTCTGCCACACCACTGTGTCAGTCTGTCCACTTCATCTATATCTTCTTACCAGAGATTGTTACTGCATAAAGATAGGTCTGAATGGTGATTTTCACTCTATTCCCATTCAACCAAACCATAGATGCCTATCAGAGACCAGTTCAGGTGGAGATACCAGCTGTGCCAGTGGGTGGTGATGCCACCACCCACTGAATGCCACGTGTTCTTTAACCAGAGTAATGAAGTTGGCAGTATCCCGCTTTGTCAGCAAGGCACCATTTACATGGTCTATTTAAACAAATGTCCTTTTAGTAAGCTCTGATACAAGTACTCTGATGTTCCCAGCACACCAGAACATTACTTTCTGGAAGCATTAGGGATTACTATAAAGTACCAAAGTCATTTCCATTTCTAAAATGTCTAGATACCCATTCCTTTTCACTCAGACTAATGGAAAGGGGTGAAGCATGCTCTATCAGTCTTTTTCATGTGCATGTGCTTTGCTGAGGACTTCAGAGATTCTCCATAGCATTAAATTAAAATAATTGTGACTGGTCCATCTGTTGCCTGTCCTATCAAGTAGTTGAAGACATACAGAGCTGGACAACTTTGTCTGATCTGGCCCCTCCTTCTATCTTCCCAATACTCTCCATTATGTCAGATGCTGCCCTTCAGGGTTTGTGAGCTGTTTTTTAGGAGACAGCAATCATGTCAGAATATTCTCTATCGGATGTACTTGTGCACATTATTATTGTAGAGCTGAAGGCTCTTCCGTCCTTGGTTTGCCATTTATTCAGAGTGTTATAGTTCTTCTTTGTCTTATAGAATGGGAGGTGCCCACTCCAGTTATTACTCTCCTGTAGAAAACAGTTCAGCCTTAATACTATCTAAAGACTTGAGAATGCTCGGGTGTTTGTGCATCTGAAAATACGAATGCCCAAGCTCCTAAAGACCTGTGTACACTCGAGCAGAGCCGGCACTAGGCATAGGCAATCTAGGCAAATGCCTAGGGCTTTCAGAATGCCTAGGGGCACCAGCAGCTTCTGCTGATTAAAATGATATTCATCATGCCTATATTCTGTGTGTGAGTGAGGCTGTATCTGCATATGAAATAGTGTATTCATGGAAATCACTGTAAGATAGCATTCCGTATGCAGGTACAGCCACAGTCGCACACAGAATATAGGCGTACCGCATATCATTTTAATCACCTGAAGCTCCTTGTGTGTCCTGGTCACATAACAATGCAAATAAGATGAATTTACAGCAAAAAAGGCACCCAACGTTAGCAGAACTGGCCAGGAACTACATGGCCTATTGAGGCAAGATGTATGAGGAAACATCTGTATCCAAGCAGAGGCAGAGGTCACAGTGTTAGCAGCTGTGCGAGTGCTGTCTGCAGGTGGGTTGGTTGTGCAATAGTTTTCGGCATATGTGTAAGGGGCATTATGTGTGTCATGTATAAATGCATTAATAATGTGCGACATGTGTAACAGGCATTATGTGTGTCATGTGTATAAGGGCATTAATAATGTGCAACATATGTGCAAAGGTCATTATGTGTGTCATGTGTATAAGGGTATTAATAATGTGCAACATATGTGTAATATGCATTATGTGTCATGTGTACAGTATAAGGGCATTAATAATGTGCAACATATGTGTAAGGGGCATTATGTGTGTCATTATGTGTATGAAGGGCATTAATAATGGTTTGCATTAAGTGTAAGGGGCATTATGTTTATAAGGACATTAATAATGTGTGTCATGTGTAAGGGGCATTACTGTGTGGTATTATCAGGGGTGCCAAGAGAAAGGGGTAGGGGGTACCCAGGCAAAAGTCTGATGGAAGGGCCCAGTGGGGGCCCCAGGCCCCCTCCCCTTAAGTGACAGCAGCAGCTGCAGCTATTCTCCTCTGCCCAGCACACACTGCTTTGTGCTAGGTTGCAGTGTCGCCATGGAGGTGCATACAATATTTTTTTCTAAGGGTATAATGTGAATAATGTGAGGAGTAATGTATATAAGGTAAAGAGGTACTACTGTGTGATGTAACATGAATAAGGGACACCATCGCATGATATAATGTGTATAAAGTTGCACTACTGTGTGGCATAATTTGAATTGGAGGTACTACTGTGTGGCCATGCCCCTTCCCAGCAAGAACAATACCCTGTTTGGGCTGCGCACTGATTGTGTGCACTGTTTCTATTTAAAATATTGCGGGTAGGAGCACCAAAATTATGACTGCTATGATGAGGGTTGATGGTGCTGGGAAAGTCGAGCAGGGTCAGAGGCGGAACTAGTGGCAGTGCTAGGGGGCACCAGCCAAAATCTTGCCTAGGGCACCATTTAGGCTAGGGCCGGCTCTGCACTTGAGCAGGCCCAAGCCTTCCCCTGAGTGGCTCTGAACTTCCCCGAGCATCCGCAAACAGACGAAGTCAGAAGCAGCAGCCTCAGGGGAGCAGGGGCTGCTGTAGAAGTGGTGAGTATTTCTGGGGCAGGACAAACCTGTCACGGTAGATTTGTCCTACCTCAGGTAAAACTCCCCACTCAAGGGGTTAAAATATAATTTTTTTCAGGACATAGGATTGCCACCTTTTAACAGCTCCCATCCATAAAGCCACATTCCATAATGCTTAGTACATACTATACCACACACCATAATGGCCATTAAATATTATACCACACACGATAATGCCAATTACACATTTTGCCATACACCACAATGCTTATTACATATTATACCACACCATAATGCCCATTACATATTATACCACACACTGTAAACACATTATGACACACGCCGTAATGCTTATTACATTTTTTACATATTATACCATACACCGTAATGCCTATTACATATACCACACACCTTAATGCCCATTTCACATTATGCCACACCTTTAACGTCCATTTCACATTATGCCACACACCTTAATGCCTAGAACATATTATATATAAAATAGGTGCCACTTGCCTACATGCTCTTCTACAGGAGTTATATGCTTGATTCCAGGTGTTCCAGGCTCATTGCCATGGGGTGGGGGTTAATGAGTGTTGCCCAGGGGATAACATACTTGTTGCCCAGGGGGGATTATATGCTTGTTGTCTGGGGGTTTACATGCTGGTTTATTATGGTGCTTCTGTGCACTGGGAGCAGCAGGCCTGCCCAGGAGACGCTGTCACAGACACAATCATAGCGGCGGCCAAAGGACTGGGTATCCTATCCCCATGCCCTGAGAGGGGGATCAATTAAGCATGACCTGAGGGAATTATCTGAGAAGGATCTTTGTTGGTGGCAATATCCAACCCATAGTTAAAGCAGCCCCTAGTCATGCAATGCATGCCCCTAGGCATTGCAAATTCCCTAGGCATTTGCCTATGCCTAGCTCTGTCAGTGAGGAGAACAAGCCCACACCACCACCAACTCCACACACCCACCCACCCGTGATCCTGATGTCATACTAGTGTATTGAGTGATCTCAGCTTCATATCTGCTCATGTGCAGATGCTCCAACACTGACAGATGTCGGTTTCCTGTTGGTTATCCATGGGACAATCACCCTGCGGCAGCCACAGCAGAGTCCCGTACACCTCCACGGAGCGGGAGATCATAGTTACATAGTTACATAGTTACATAGTAGATAAGGCTGAATAAAGACTCGTCCATCGAGTTCAACCTAGGTTTTAATAGCTTATCCCATGTAAAAGACAGAATATGATTCTTATTAGTACCCTTGGATGTTTTTATCCAATAAATGTTTGTCCAACCTTATTTTGAACGTATTTATTGTATCTGCCAACACCACTTCTCCAGCTCTGACAGTAAAGAATTTTTTTCTTTTGAGAGTCCGGCGACAGGGAGAAGAGTGTGCAATGCACACGCCCACGCACGGCCCCATCCATTGGTGTCCTGCTGCTTTATTAGGAAAGAGGCTGCACTCAGGTGGGTGGCCACGGTGGGGACTACAATACGCGGTCGCACTCGCAGCAGAGGTCTTTTCTTTTACTTGAACTTTTTAAAAAATGACAGTGGGTCGACTCGGGGGACGGGGGTACAGCACACATACGCCCGCCAAGGATCCAGCAGCAGGAGGGAAAGCCGATGCCCGTGGGGACTCGGCGGTAACGGGAGAGGACAATGAAGTTAGTGCCTCTTTAGACCAGGCGCCCGGCGGCAAATGACTCCAATGCTTCCCGGAGTTCCACCACTGCCTCCACACAGGGACATTGTGAAAATAATGCTTCCGATGAACTATACAGTGATACACAATGGCCCTTATTCAGATCTGATCACAGTACAAATGTGTTCTCAAAATGAGCAAAACCATGTGCATGGCAGGTGGGGCAGATGTAACATGTGCAGAGAGAAAGTTAGATTTGTGTGAGTCATTTTGTTTCTGTTCAGGGTAAATAAAGCTGCATTATTTTTAAACTGCAATTTAGATTTCAGTTTCAACACACCCCACCCAAATTTAACTCTCTCTGCGCATGTTACATCTGCCCCACCTGCAGTGCACATGGTTTTGCCCATTTTGAGAACAAATTTGTACTACGATCAGATCTGAATTAGGGCCAATGTCCTTGAAATTTACAAAACAAAAACAGATTAATATTCTGATAATGGAAGTACAGTAGTATTAGGTACAAATAACACAAACAAAGTCTGTACTTTATAATGTTTGAGTTAAATCAGCCCCGTTGGCACACCATCACTACTCTCCCTTTGGGCTCTGTATCAACTCTTTCACCAGAACACATCCAACAACTCTTTGAACAGAACCCCATGTTGAGCAGACAGATATCGCGGATAATAATAAAAAGTGTTCAGCAGCAGAGCACATTCTTCTAACTAATGCTCTCAGCCTTGATGTCTGGACACAAAAGAATCCACGCATCATTGACAGTAAAGGAAGGTATTCTAAGCCTCAGCAGTGCCTGGAGCCATTAAGCTGCCAGATTTATGACCTTGACAATGTGATACATTCCTGTCTACTCCCCTTCAATTAATACCAATGCAATGGATAAGTCAACTATTTATTGACAGGGTTAAGTTACCTTACTGTCCCTACAATTTAGTGAAAATGTACATATAACGCACTTCTGCCAGTTGCTGTTAACTACGCGAAAAGCAACTTTATTTTGTGGTGTTAAGTTACAAACATTTCTGCAAAACTTTATGGTACTTGTGTATTATCAGGGCGCCCACGATTTACATTGTATAGCATTGTACAATTAAATATCGGGCGTATCCCATCGCATGCGATCATATCGCATGCGATGCGATACGATTTTGAATTGTACAGGCACCCTGATGGGTGATTACTATGTTAAATGCACCCCCATTGTTAACGCCACCCCACTATGAACGCCAACCTGAAGCGTGGCGAGGGCAGCGAGCCCGGGACGGGCAGCGGTACGCGCCCTCCGATCTTTTCATACCCCCACTATCCACGTCGGCGTGGAGTTGATTTTATATAGTGTGGCAAGTGCAGCGAGCCACCGAGCCCGAAACATGGCGAGCGCACGCGGTTTACTTCACATGTATTCCGCGTCCCTTCACCACACTATGTAAAATTAACTCCACGCCGACGTGGATAGTGGGGGTATGAAAAGGTCGGGTATGAAAAATAATAATATTGATATATACACTATATTGATATATGCACTATGCACATTTACAAGCAGAAGTTCAAGTAACCAAGATTGTGATTGGGCCATTACACAAGAATAAGCAGTGTCTTATTTATGTAATGAATTTAAAGAATAACTGCATTCAAACAGCAAAGTGTAACTACAGTTTTCTCCATGTGACAGTGTGAGTAATCTGTCAGCTCTAGAGACAACTCTCCCTAAGGTTTATCCGGCAAGCAATAGGGTGAAACCAAGAGGACTATGTCATGAGTACCCTCTAGTGGTGATATTTAAAACCTATAGAATGGGTCACGTGAACAATTATTTAATATTTACTTAGAATATGCCTGTACTTCTGAGCATGTACTTCAAGAACATCTGTAGTGTACAAGAAAGAAAAACAAAACAAAACCAGTTCTTGGTGCATTCCTTTGCAAACAGAGGAATTTGGGAATCTCTAGAGCAAAAGGAACCAATTAGTAATTTAGACTATTAATACAATATTTTTCATCTATTTTTCCCTGTGTAATGAAGAACACTGGTGATGGTTAATAACTGATGTACTGTTTATGCAATGTGCAGCTATGTTGAATATTACATTATTTGAGACCTATGCAATACAATTTACATTTTTAAATACTACTGGTGAAAATTGTATATAATGAGAGATTCAGAAAGTGAAAGATTTGGTAAGAAATCTCCAGTTTTTTAAATCGGCAATCATTTACACTTCAAAACCATTTTGATTTTTGAAGTGTAAATGATTTCTACTTTAAACAAACACTGGTAATTTCTTACCAAATCTCTTACTTTCTGAATTTCTCATCCTATTAAATTTCACCCCTAGGGATTCAACTATTTTATTAGATCAGTGTTAAGGCCCATACACACTTGACAACACATGCCATTTCCCTGTTGCTACAAAAACCTATTGAAGAGGAAACGGCGTGTGCTGGGGGGTCAGTTGAATACTACATCCCGCCCTAAAGGTCTAGGGCCCACTAGACTGCCAAGCTTTTTTAATCCCTCCTACAATGCCTATCCTTTGTTCCATATATATATATATATATATATATATATATATATATATATATATATATATATATATATATATATTATAGATAGATAGTTAGTCTTTGGATTCGTGGCACTCAGGAAATTCAACGTGTAGCCTAGTTCTTACTAGGTTGACGTTTCAGCCTTTATTACGGCTTTTCTCAAAACAGCTTACATGAGAAAAGCCGTAATAAAGGATGAAACGTCAACCTAGTAAGAAGGCTACGCGTTGGTTTTCTTTTTGTAATTCCCGAGTGCCACAAATCCAAAGACTATATATACTGTATCTAAATATTGCTGAGACATACTACAGCGAGGGCAGCAGGCACATACAATTTGTTAGGAGTTGAGTGCCGGCATCTCTGTCAGGAGGACTCGATAAAACCAGGGGGCCAGGTCTCCACGGCGAGCAGATTCTGCTTCCTGGCGACCAGATTTCCCAGAAAGCTGATATCCCCGGGCAGAGCATTGGCTTGCATTAATGGCAGCAGCTGGCAAAGCAGTGGACAATTCACCCTGCTGGCACTGTATCAGAGCAGGTCCACGGCGTGTCTATTTCAAAGTGGAGGCGGCTCACGAGCCAATTGGAGAGTTTGCGGTTAGGCTGCCAATCGGGAGCGACATTGGTATCTCCAGATCAGCTCGGGAGAAGCCTAGAGCTTTGAAATAGCTGTGCTGTGGACCTTCTCTGATACAGCGGCAGCCGGGCGAGTTGTCCACTGTTAATCTCATCTTGCAGAGCTGCTCCAACATTTGACACCTTACACGCCAGGCACAACAACTGGATCTCTGGCAGCGGGACCTCCCACTCAGCCACAGTGCTGTCCTTTTCATCTTGCGGAGGCACTGACAGCAGGAAACTCCAGCACCTGCAAAGTTTAGAGGTAGGAAAAGTAAAGTACTGTCCTGGCTTTAAGTACTCCTCATCCCCTCTCAATGGAGCTGTATACAATTTTTGTAACTATTCTTTCTTTCCAAAAGTGCCCTTCTTTTTTAATGTTTTACTTTATTTTATTTTTATATTGCTTATTATATTTTCATTTATTATTATTCCTTATTTTTTATTTTATTTATTATTTATCAAAATTTACCACATAAACAATAGGGCTCATATCCATTCTATATTGTCTACCGCTCTGCCCACGCATGGTATTGGTGGGGAGAGAGATAGAGAGAAGAGGAGAAGGAGTAATCCCCCAAGCATGTAACTTCTAGCCGAGCATGTTACCCCTGTGTGGCATCATGTAAAATGGGCATTACTGTGTTTGGTATAATGTATAATGGTTATTACAGCATGTGGTAAATGTAATGGGCATTATGGCATGTGGTGTAATATGCAATAGGCATGGGATGCAGTCAGTTTGCCGGCGGTCGGGATCCCGGCGGTCGGAATCACGACACTGGAATCCCGACCGCCGAAATCCCGAAACTTTCTCCCTCCGTGGGTGTCCACGACACCCATAGAGGGAGAATAAAATAGTGTGCCGAGCGTAGCGAGGCACCGGGCCCGCTGCGTGGCGAGCGCAGCGCGCCCGCAAGGGGGGGCGCTCTACGTCCCCCCCATGTCGGGATTTCGGCGGTCGGGATTCCAGTTTCGGGATTCTGAACGCCGGGATCCCGACCGCCGGCATTTCGTATCGGATCCATAGGCATTATGGTGTGTGGCATAATATGAAATGGGCATTACAGTTTGTGGCATAATGTGTAATGGACATTATGACATGTGGCATAAAAATGTAATGAGTGTGTAACATGTGTAATAGGTATTACAGTGTAAAATTTTGGCACGCACCGTCCCTGTTTTTCATTTGTCTGGCTCCTATTCTTTTCCACCCTAGCTCCTAGATTTAAATAAAAAGAGTTAAGGTAGCAACAAAAAAACAAGATAAAATAAAATGACGTAAAATAAATGAATCTAGAATGAACATACTAATGGGGCCCACACATGTAGCAATCCCTGGCAATATTCTAAGCAATCTCACTAGATAATTAAGAAAATGCCCCTACTTTGCTCCGTGTGTAGGGGCATAGTGATAGCGCGGTGCTATCACTCCCACGATTAATATCCAGCAAGCTGAATAAATCTAGTCGCCGGGTCAGAGCCACGTTTCTCGAGGAGAACACTGGCCTTGACAAATCATTCAGCGGCACATTGTGTGTGCTGAAAGATTTGTGCGTTCTGAGCGATCTCCCCGCATCTCCCAGCGTGTAGGCCGCATAACTATTCAATTCAATGAACCCAAATATTTCCAAGCTAAAGGTGAAGTGTATGCTTTATTACTTTTTGTACACATGCGCCAAGTATTATCCATCAATTTCTCTTAAGGGGCAACTTCATTCCCTTTCCTCTCACTATTGGCTGAAATATATATATTGGGACTAGTCACCTTCCAAATTCCACTAAGTAGAAGTACAGGTCTCATTTCCCATTATCTCAATTATGTCACGGCATACTATAATTATCAGGCTTTGCCAAGTAGGCAATGCACAGCCCCACAGGATTAACACACATGTATAAAATTGACAGGATGACATTTAGAGGATATAAAGGGATTATACAACAAAGACATACAGGATAGCATTTAAAATGTTATTATACCTTTATCCCTTAATATTTACTTTAGACAAGTATGAGGGAAATACAGATAGGGCTATTTATGAAGGAATATCAAGTCTCTGTCTTGGAAGAGTAAAAGACACTGATGAACAAATGATAAGAAGCTTGCTTTATTTTACACTTCATCGGATTACAATATCCTAGATACTGTCTGTATGTACTACAATCTAGACTGGACCACACAAAGAATGTAAATACTGTAAAGTACAATGAGCTAAACATACAGCTAGTACATATCTGGCCTACAGCAGTGTTACCTCAGATTACCTGTCATGGGAACACTCACCTTGTTTAACCTCAAAATAACAAAGCCTGGGCCACCTTACTTTACCTGAGCAGCTTTCAGTCCTCAAAGAATTCTCATTTATGTTTACAATTGTGTGTAATGTATTCACAATGTTTATTTTTGTCTCGTTATCTATTGAAGCTTTCTTTTACTATTACAGGAAAAACTTTATGTATTTGCTTTATGTACTATACTGATGTCATGGGTGACATTTAATGAGATGCAAAAATTAGATTTTTGCGGGTTTTTTCGCCAGAAATGGTCGAAATCGCACTTTTTCCGGAATTCGCATTTAATGGAATGCAAAAAAACGCCTTTTTGCCGCGAAATTCTGAAAGTACGATTTTTAGTTGCGACGGAACTCACATCCAGATGTTTTCCCATTGAAAAGTTTGCATATTTAATTAGATGCAAATTCGGGAAAATGTGTCTAAAAATCGGCAAACATGTAGACCAGGTTCTGATATGCGAATTGGCCAGAACCCTGCACAGATGATTGAGATCTGTGCATGGTCCTGTGTAAAAAAATGTTTGAAAGTTTTATTTTATGCTCAGGAGGGGGGTCCTCACGCCGTTTTTTTTTTGGTTTGTTTTTATAAACACAAATTCGCACATTACCTCAATTTCGCACATTTTTATGCCTAAAAAATGCACATTTCCATGCCTAAAATTCGCATATTATCGCACTTAATCGCACTCCCCCCCCCCCCCCCGGAATACGCACCTCATTAAATATGCGAATTCGCGTCAAAAATGTTAATATTATTTAATTTTAAAAAGTGCGATAATGGGCGAATTTGAAAGTGTTTGATAATGGGCGAATTTTAAAAAATCGCATTCTATTTAATGTCACCCCATATGTTTTTCCTTTCCTCATAAAAGGCACAGTTAATATTTTACTACAGGAAGGATAACAAACTGTGTGTGAATTTAGTCTTAAACTATGTAATTGCTACCATAGGCAGTGGTGTAGAGAGCGGGTACTTTTTACCTGGGCCCAGGTCTGTTGCAGGGAGCCAGGCAGCGGGGAGTGAGATAACAGGCTGCCGCCACAGCACTGCCTCTCTCTACAGCTCAGCACATGCTGCTCACTGCCATGTTCTGTGCTGGGGAGAGAAACAAACTTCTCTCTCCCCCTCATTTATTTTTGTGGCCACCCAGGTTCCACCTGGTGACCACACCCCTTCATTTTACCATTAGCATTGAGGCCCAAAGGGGAATTTCCCTGCACATCTTTGGCCAGTCCAAACCTATATGGGACCCAAAGCTGAGAGGGACCACATTTACAATTTTTACAGTAAACTTAGGCCCTGGCAATGTTTGATCTGGAGCCTACAATATCTACTTTGCTTCTGGACTATGTCATGAGGTATAAAATTAACTGGATGTTAAAATGGATGGAAAATTAAGTGATGCATTCACTTTCCTGACAGTGGGGATGCCAGCGCTCACAATGCTGAGGCTGGCATCATGGCTACCACCAGGAGACTGGAGACTCAATTCTGACATCAATAAGAATGCCGGCACAGGAATCCCAACTGCCATGGTGCTCAACATACATATGTGCAGAGCTTCGGGTTAGGCCAGTTTCACAGGACCAAAACATTCGAAGCCCACTCAAAAGTTCTTCGATCTTCCTGGCTGTCAATGGCCACCCATGTCTACCCGGTGGTGGCTGTCCCCCAGTTACTGCGAGCATGTATTCCCCCTTGGCAATGAGCATGTAATCCCACATGGCAATGAGCATGGAACCCCTGGCAATGAGTATGTAGGTAAACAACACTTATGTAGCATAAATTTTAATAGACATTATGGTGTTTGGCATAATATGTAATGGACATTGTGGTGTGCGCTTAACATGTAATGGGCATTATGGTGTCAATTTTTAATGTCTGCCTTTGGCACGCAATGCCCCTGTTTATGAAGCATATTGTGGATTTTTGCTCAATCCGTTTAGTATAGTGTGTAATTTGGCTCGATCATGTGGCAAAATATGAATTTTGCCTTAATCTGTGTGATATAACGTGAATTTTGACTCAATCCGTGTGCCATAGTGTGAATTTTGGCTTATTTCATGTAACATAATGTGCAAGAGGCAAGTACAGTGTAAGGGGGTCACTATTGTGTTGCATGATTTGTATAAGGGGTATATGGTGTGGTAAACTTAGGTGACCACATAAAAGGTGCTGAAATGTTGTCTACCAAGTTTTGGCTTTCAGTATTTTTTTTATGACTGGAATGCTGCCTCACCCTGCAAATATCTTAGGACATCGGCGTCCTGCGGGTGCACCTTTGGAGGTCACCCGGTAATATATATCCTGTGAGTGTCGGAATTTGTAATTTAATAAAAAAATGATATATATATATATATATATATATATATATAGACACACACACACACACACACACACACACACACACACACACACAGGGGGCCCAGCACTCACTACAACAAACTAACTCACCTTAACATTCAAATAATCAATTAAATAATGGGGTTTTAGTTCATGAATTGATCAATGCATTTAAGCTTGCAGCCCATCGCCAAGGGACCCCATTTCACTGCAAGTCCTACACTAACAACTGGTTTTCTAAGGACACAGGCCACTGCACCCCAACCTGGGAAGTGGGTGCTGTTTGCATCCGGTTCCCCCACATCCACTTATAATATAGTGCACTTTGTATGTGGCACTCCAGACTTGTATGCCAGTCTGCTTGTGCATCTGCTGTATAATTACTTATACCCCCCTGCTAGTGTATACAGCCTTATATAACTAGTACATATTCTCTGCTGGTGCTACTGTGCTAATGTACTACTGTACTCACTGTACTACTGTATCTGACATAAATTTAAATATTCATAAATTGACAATGTACTGGTGCATCTAGTAATTAAAATAATATCTCTGCTGGTGCATATTACTTATACTGCCGTATATATATTATATCTTTGGTGGTGCGTATATTTTTTTGGTGGTGCATAATTGACTACCGTATATCTTTCTGGTGGTGCGTAATTATAAATTGACTACGTATAATTTTTGGGTGGTGCGTAATTGACTACCGTATATCTTTCTGGTGGTGCGTAATTATAAATTGACTACCATATAATTTTTTGGTGGTGAGTAATTGACCACTATATATCTTTCTGGTGGTGCGTAATTATAAATTGACTACCGTATAGTTTTTTGGTGGTGCGTAATTGACTACCATATATTTTTTTTGGTGGTGCGTAATTGACTACCGTATATCTTTCTGGTGGTGCATAATTACAAATTGACTACCGTATAATTTTTTGGTGGCGTGTAATTGACTACTGTATATTTTTTGGGTTGTGCGTAATTGACTACCGTATATGTTTCTGGTGGTGCGTAATTATAAATGGACTATCGTATAAATTTTTTGGGTGGTGCGTTATTGACTACAGGTAGAGTATCCCCTATCCGTGCATCCCGTATCCGAATTATTCCCAAAAACGTGTTTTTTTGGAATAATTTGAATTTTTTTGTCTCCCCCCCCCCCCCCAAAGCACTCCTGGGACCGCTGGAGATGCCAGAGACATTGCTGAAGTCCTGCTGTGGACTCCAGGGGACAACGTGGATGCCGAGGGACCACCGGGCACCACCAGGGGACAGGTAAGTATGCCTAACACACTTTTATTCCAAGAACCGGAAAATTCCCTTATCCGGAATGCTCGTGGTCCCGAGAATTTCGGATAAGGGATACTCAACCTGTACCGTATATTTTTTTGGTGGTGCGTAATTGACTTCCGTATATCTTTCTGGTGATGCATAATTATAAATTGACTACCATATAATTTTTTGGTGACGTGTAATTGACTACCCTGTATTTTTTTTGGTGGTGCGTAATTGACTACCGTATATATTTCTGGTGGGGCCTAATTGATTGAGTACCGTATAATCGTATATAAAATAAATAACTCTCTATTGATGCATCAACTGCCATATATACTTGCACTCCAGTGCTGTGGTGTAATATTATATTGTATAACGCCACAAAATTAATGGAGATACAAAATATGGAGAATCAATTAGGGAAAGATGAAGAGCCACTTCCTGTTCTGAATGTGCTGCAAATGCAAGTAGTAATGATACATAGACGAACATAGATGATGAGATTTATTATTATTATTTTATTAACAGTTTTTTATATAGCGCATACATATTACGCAGAGCTTTACAGAGAATATTCAAACATTCACATCAGTCCCTGCCCAGTAAATTCTATATTCCCTACCACATGTACATGCACACACAGACATTCTAGGGTTAATTTTTGTTAGGAGCCAATTAACCTAACCGCATGTTTTTGGACTGTGGGAGGAAACTGGAGTACCTGGAGGAAACCCATGCAAATATGGGGAGAGTATACAAACTCCACACAGTCAGGGCCATGGTGGGAATTGAACCCATGACCTCAGTGCTGTGAGGCAGTAATGCTAACCATTACACCATCTGTACTGCCCCATCAATGTCTGCCAAGGCCGATGTCCAGTGTGAAAGTACGGGGCACGTAAAGTCCAAAAATCCAAAGTTGAGTAAAAAGGAGGAGCAAAAAATATAAATTCAAATCATTGGAGGAGAAACATAAAATTGGCAATGTGCAATTTACAACACGAAGTGGCAAGAAACGGTTAAGGCCCTGGCCTGTATTGATGACTGGTGATTCAACTACACATGACCATGCAAGCCCTCCTACTCCCCACTTTAGAAATTTGAAGAGATTTCAGCTGTCATCAAAAACACAGCAAAAATCTCTGCCTACTTCCCCTGAGGAAGACTGTGAATATCAGTTGAAACGGCTGTTGGGCCGTGTGTGTATACCTTGTCATGCCTTAAATAAACCTACATTGGACTTCTACAGTGTGTGCCGGTTCTTCCAAACCTTCTGCAAGGAGGGTGAGTGCTTCTCTGCCTACTAAAGAAGACATGTTATTATCACAAACCCCCAAGGAGAGTCCAAGGGTGTTGGTGGTTGCGATGCCTGACCTTCTCATCTCTGTACGGGAAGAGGTGGCTCCTTCCACCATTTTCAGCACTCTGCATATGCTGGAAGGATCACCCACAGTGCAGTTCCTGATTTAGATAATGAAGGTGTCAATCTTGTAGACCGAGAGGAGGATATTGATGTAGCTGGCACTGAGGAGGAAGTTGACGAGGAGGATGCTGAGGTGGTTTGCTTAAATGAGGCACAAGGGGGGGAAACAGTTGTTGTCCATAGGATGAAAAAGCCCATTGTCATGCCTGGGCAGAGGACCTTCTGAGGAAACTGCCAGATAGTAAGGCAGAGAAACGCATCAAGGCATTTCTGGACAGATCATTATACCTGCAGGGTTTGGATAAGAGATATCACCCACCTGGAGCTTCAGGTGTTACCCACAATACGGACCCCCTACAGCAAAAGGAGCCGCAGCACTTGCCTCAAACCACAGCCGGAAAAACAGAGCTGAGAATCGGGAATTAACTCCCTGAGAGGAGTGCTTGGACAGCTGTCAGTGGAGGCACGGTCGGAGAAGGGAGCCAGCGCACAGCTGTGCGCTTCATCAGCATGGACGCTATCATCATTTGCAGCTCCCAACTGAGGTCTGGTAAGAGCCGGCATTCTTTTCCCTAAGCCACAATACATTGGTACCGTGTCTCCTCAAACACATAAATACTATCACCCATAGCGGGTAATTATCTGCTGAAGTGTGCGGTCCGCGGGTGCATCTTTTCGGTCTGAGGACTGACAATACTGGAGACTAAGAAATATAAATTGCATAACTGCGACTGATCCTGAGGGGTCTTGTGATAAAACATCCTGTGGATTACAAAAATATATACACCTGAAGCAGGACTTTCTGAAACCAAAATTCTACATTAAATATTCAGTGCCATAGGACGGAGTTCTTGTGGTTATATCGAAAACACACTTGCCCTTCATGGTTACTATTGATCTGCTTGAATACTATGTTTTTTAATGTATATGTTTTAAAGTATGTAATTTTATGATTACTGAGTATGTAATAATTGATATTAAGTAATTATTAAACATTAGTACCATTATTGCGCTCTCTTATTATATTTTCTGGTAATTTGGAGTTGTTTGTTTCTTTGGGGTACACAGAAGTCCCCAATTGAGAGCTGCAAAAATGTATATTGGAGTGTCAAATATTGATATTTTACCAATTATTCTGTAGTAACAGAATTGTTTGCACCCGATTTTTTGGCCACTTCTTTGCGTACTCTGGTGTGTCGGTGGACTGTGTGTCTAAATACATCACACAGGTGCACTAGACATACCTACAGTTTGCCACTAAGTGATCAAATCTATTTGTATGACCAATAAATCCATCTCTACGGTCTGGAATTTTTTTTATCCGAATCCGGATAACAAATGTATTGCCATATGTAGCTTATGTAAAGCTCCAATAAGCAGGGGTAAGAATCTTGCCCACCTAGGGACATCCTCCCTTATATGTCACCTGAAGATCCTTCATAAATCAGTGTTTAGTTCAGGAACTGCGGCTAGCAGTCCAGGGACACCTAAATCCCTTGGTCCTACTGTTGGAGCCAAGCGCCTGAAAAGCATTGTGTCCCCGGTACCAAATCCCGTCTAGATTCCACTTCACTAGGCAGGAGATACCCGCGATGTAAAGGGACGTCAGAAAAAGTGTCCTCAGTGCCCTGAAAAATGCAGCGGTACCCAATCTCCACTTAACTACAGACATGTGGACAAGTGGATCAGGGCAAACTAAGCACTATATGACTGTGACAGCCCACTGGGTAGATGCATCGCCTTCCACAGCAGCAGCATCTCCTGCACGCCAGCTCCTTCCAAGGCAGGCTACGCTGTGTATCACCGGTTTCAGGAAGAGGCACAATGCTGACAACCTCTTAGAGAAACTGAGGGAAATCATCTCCCAGTGGCTTACACTTCTTAGACTCTCCTGGGGATTTATGGTGTCGGACAATGCCAGTAACATTGTGCGGGCAGTAAACATGGGCAATTTCCAGCACGTGCCATGTTTTGCCCACACAATAAATTTGGTGGTGCAGCATTTCATCAGAAGTGACAGGAGACGCTTGCGGTGGCCTGCAAAATTTGGAAACACTTTGGGCATTCTGCCATTGCCTGCTGAAGGCTGGAGCAGCAGCAAAAACTCCTCAACCTGCCCTGCCATCAGCTTAAACAAGAGGTGGTGACGTGCTGGAACTCCACCCTCTATATGCTGCAGAGGATGGAGGAGCTGCAAAAGGCCATTTAAACCTACACGGCCACCTACGACATAGGCAGATGAGCAGGGCTGCACCTAACTCAAGCGCAGGGGAGGCTGATTTCCATGTTGTGCAAGGTTCTCCAGCTGTTTGAACTAGCCATACGTGAAGTCAGTTCCAACACTGCTAGCATTAGTCAGGTGATTCCCTGATCAGGCTGTTGCAGAAGCAGCTGGAGAAAGTGAAGGAGGAGCTAAAGCGTAGCGATTCCGCAAAGCATGTCGTTCTTGTGGATGAAGCCCTCCATATGCTTTGCCAGGATACGAGGGTGCTCAGTCTGTTAAAGTCAGAGGAATACAATCTGGCCACCGTGCTCGATCCAGTGGACACAAGTCTACAAAGGTGCAAAGACCTGCTGGTCAGGAGATTGTCATATGAAGGGGATCGTGACATGGCCCCTCCTTCATTTTCTCCCACACCTGTGCCTGCGAGGAAACAGCTGCGATGCAGGGCAGGCAGAAGGGAGTTTGGACATCTGGTCCAGACTAAAGGACTTGGCAATGATTGCTGACATGTCTACTGTCGGTGCATTGGTTGCTGTCACCATTGAAACAATTGTGGAGGATCACTTTGGTGACAGCATCCAAGATAGACATGTAAGACAGTCCTTACCTGTATTGGCAGGAAAAAAAGGCAGTTTGGAAGCCCCTGTACAAACTGGCTCTATTTTACCTGAGTTGTCCCCCCTCCAGTGTGTACTCCGAAAGTGTTTTTAGTGCAGCGGGGAACCTGGTCAGTGAGCGACGAAGGAGGTTGCTTCCGCAAAATGTGGAGATGATGTTTAAATTATTCAATGAAGACCAGGAATTGCCTCCAGAGATTATAACGGGACCTGTGATTGTGGAGTCCAGCGGGGATGAATTGATAATCTGTGAGGAGGAGGAAGTACACACTGAAGGGGGTGACGGATCAGAGGAGGAGCATGACGAGTGACGATGACATCTTGTCGCTGTAGAACCAGTTTATACAGGGAAATATTATGATTCTTTTTTGTGTGTGGGGGCCCAAACAAAGCATTCATTTCAGCCACAGTTTTGTAGGCCCTGTCGCTGAAATGTTTGGTTTGTTAAAGTGTGCATGTCCTATTTTCGCAACATAAGGATGGGTGGAAGGGCCCAAGGACAATTCCATCTTGCATAACCATTCATTAATCCTACTGCTGAGAGTCATTCATATGTGGGACTTGTCTTTTCAATGCATACAACTGTTTGCGTTCTTGACAGTGATAAGTGCACTTGTCTTTAAATGCATACAACTGTTTGCATTCCACTAATAAGAGTAATTGATTGCTGCACCAATTGCCCACTGCTCCTCGCCGCCTGTGCTCAGATAGGTTGTTACAGGTGTATCCGGGAAGCCATTCTGTAGTGTCGTTAATGTAGGTGTGACAAACGGGGGGGGGGGAACAGTATGCCAGTAACCCTTTGTGTACCTTGTTCCTTGGGGCTCGACACCATATTCTTCACCGCTGTCAACTCTGAAGTGTAGACAAGTACCTTTACCTTCCAGATGATGAGTTGGTTCAGTGACTCCTCCTTATGGGAGCCTGTGCCAGAAAGGATGGACACCCCAAGCAACACAACCCACACATAGAGATCACACACAATGTGACGGTGACAACAATATTTATTATGCAGGAAACCACTAGTCACCTCTGCAAACCAAATATTGTTAAGATCAATGATATGCAATAATCATTAACACAATGCACGGTTATTATTGTGGACTCAATAACAGTAACTGCAAATGCACATAAATTCTACTATCAAACACTGACACAAAGCACATACTGTATAATGGCAAACATTCAAATATAGACATTACAATTCAATATATTAAGGCAAGTAACACTGTCACTAAAAGGCGGTAATATCGGCATTGTCCGCAAGGTGACCCTACCTCAGCCATGTGTCAGTTAATGTCTTCCAGAGGAAACCGTGAACTTAAGCAAAATGGTGCACGGTATTTGTAATCCAACCAGGTATATTTGAATAGGAACTTGTAGTGGTTATTTGTAATGTACAGCATAGGCTTCCAATGGAGGGTGCTGTGACTATACAAAGTAGTAGTAGTAGTACGTTTATTTATAAGGCGCCACAAAGTGTCCGCAGCGCCGTACATAGCAAACAAAAAAAAAACAAATTACAAGGTAACGTACAGGGTGTGTAGAAAGATACAGTATAAATAGGGGTATAGCTGGTAGAACTAAAATCAGCATCCGTTCAGAAGTAGGTGTCAAAATAGTCAAGGAGACCGAAGATGAAGTAGAGGAAGGGAAGAACAGGACAGGAGCACAGGTGAGGTAATGAGGTAGGGTGAGTACGTGAGGAAGGAGGGCCCTGCTCATAAGAGTTAACATACTAAAAATAGGTGGGTGGATGAACGAAATACAATAGGATAAGTAGGAACGGAGGCAGGATAGGAGGATCAAAAGAGGTTAGGAGGAGGGATAGGCTAGTCGAAAAAAGTCTCTGTCTCTCTCTGTGCTGCTAGCAGTAAGGTGTCCCCTTCCTGCAGCCTTGTGTGCTCACAGGCCTTTGTAATGGGAGGTGATTAAGTGTCTCTTTCATTGCCCAATGGGAAGTTTGCACTGTGTGGCATGGGCTGAGATATCTGTGGCTGCTGCACATGCAGGGATAATGCCTGATATGCACTGCCTGGGCTTCAGGGGTACTGTGGGGTGCTAAAAGGTGGATACAGGGGCAGTCTCTCAGGGCAGATTCTGAAGGGGTTCATGGACTGGCAAGGGCTGTGTGTTATCAGGGTACCTCTGTACTAACTGCTGCAGTTGCTGGCTCCTGCCAATCACTTCTCTGACTTCTCCCACAGGCACACACTTTGGGCCTTATTTTGGTTCATTCTTTCTGACAAAATCTTCTTAGATGGACAAAACCATGTGCACTGCAGGGGGGCAGATGTAACATGTGCAGAGAGAATTAGATTTGGGTGAGTAATTTTGTTTCTGTGCAGGGAAAATACTGACTGCTTTATTTTTACACTGCAATATAGATCTCACTTTGAAGTAAAACCCCACCCAAATCTAATTCTCTCTGCACATGTTACATCTGCCCCACCTGCAGTGCACATGGTTTTGCCCATCTAAGAAGGATTTTGTCAGAAAGAATGAACCAAAATAAGGCCCTTTGTCTGCAGCTGCTGTCTCTGTCCTCCACAGCATGCCAAGCTGTGTCCTCTTCACATGTGGTCCTGTCCTCACTTGCCACACTGGTTCTCACTCTGCTGCAGCCATGTCATGCTGCTGCTCTCCTTACTCTCTGGGCAGTATTCAATGAAAATATTCTCCGTGCACGGCGAGCATTTTTTTTTGCTCGCCGTGCACTCTCCGTGTTCCGGAGGGCTCGCTGCCACTCCTGCTCCCACTATTCAACGTTTTTAAGACTCGCCGCCACTCGCGGCGAGTCTTAACCCCTGCAGCGGACAAGCGTCCGCGGCAGGGAGCTGACAGGGAGCAGTGGGACGTAGCAGCCAAGAGAGATTAAAGTCTCTCTTGGCTGCTGCAGGGGATATGGGGTGGGGAGCAGGGCTCCCCTGGACCCAGGCAGCACAGGCTGCCCCCCTATAGCCAGCGGGGGACCCAGTATTCACTGTACCCGAACGTGCTTCGGGTGCAGTGAATATATGAATATCTAATGAGCGGCTCGAGCGCTCCGGCCCCCTGCTGGCTGCACTGTGTAAAAAAAAAAAAAAAAAAAAAATGTAAAAAAATATTTTTTAAAAAATTAAATATATATTCATGTGCTATAGGCACATGAATAAAAATAACATGGCCCTTCACAGGAAAAAAAACCTGATTTTTTGACACCAAAATTAAAAAAAACACCCTTTTAGTTTAAAAGTTCACATTCCTGCTCTCCATCAAAAGATGGAGAATTTCTACACGGAGAGAGACGGCGAGAATCACTTAGAAAGACGGAGAATATTTCACATTGAATAGGGTGGCTCGCCTTTGGAGAAAAAAAACCTCTCTCCACCGCGTGAAAAGCACAAACTCTCCAGAAATCACAGCGAATTTTTCTCATTGAATACTGCCCTCTGTCTCAACTCAACCTTCACCTCTCTCCTGACCTCTGCCCAATAGCAGCACAGCTCTGTTTCCCTCTCTTTCAGGGATTCTGACAACTTCCTTGGGTCCTAGTGCTCTACAGATGCTCTCTCTTTTGGTTGCTCCTGTTACCAGACAACCAGGAAGGGCAATTAACCCCTGCAGCCCCAGTCCATAGGGGCTCCATAAAAATCATTTGGCTGCAGTCCCAGTCTAAGCACACAAACAGGGGTATCTCAGAAGTGGGGTACCACATAGGCACTGTACCTTAATCACAGATAACTGATACTTGACTGTTTCACAGACACTGTAATGCAGATGATATTCCCTATATTATTCCGGGAGTCCGCCGCTGCCGCTCTCAACCTGCATTATTCCTGGAGTTTGACACTGCCGCTCTCATCCTGCATTATTCTGGGAGTCCGCCACTGCCGCTCACACCCTGCATTATTCCGGGAGTCCGCCAATGCCGCTATCACCCTGCATTATTCCGGGAGTCCGCCAATGCCGCTCTCACCCTGCATTATTGTGGGAGTCTGCCACTGCCGCTCTCACCCTGCATTATTCTGGGAGTCTGCCACTGCCGCGTTCACCCTGCATTATTCCGGGAGTCCGCCACTGCCGCTCTCACCCTGCATTATTCCGGGAGTCCGTCAATGCCGCTCTCACCCTGCATCACACAAACAGATGCCGTTAGAAGATGGCCTAAGTGACAGGAGCATTTCTGCCACTGCCTGCAGAATGCTGCTGAATCACCCACTGCTCTTTGGCTGGTGGTAAACAACATGATCAAGCCAGATAATGGTCTTATTAGATATTAAACTGATAAAAACAGATACACAGCACAGCAAACTCGCAGACCAACTCAGTGCTGGACCAATCACCTACTGATCCTTGGCTGGTGGTAAACACGATGAAGCCATCACCATTCATTAATCCCACTGCCTAGAGCCATTCATGGGGTAACTGGACTTGTCTTTAAAAGCGTACAACTGTTTGCATTCTTTACAGTGGTAATAATAAATTATAATCAATCACAGAGCTGACCAATCTCACTGCTGAGAGTAATTGATTGCTGCACCAATCTCCCACTGCTCCTCAGCTGGTGGAAAACAACATGATCAAGCCAGACAGTGGTGTTATTCGATATTAAACTGATAAAAACAGATACACAGCACAGCACACTCGCAGACCAACTCAGTGCTGCACCAATCGCCCACTGATCCTCGGTTGGTGGTAAACACGATCAAGCCAGATAGGGGTCTTTTTGGGGCCTAGTTTTCAAACTGACACCCTGCCTGCCGCTGCAGTGCCACTCCCAGATGAGCCACGTGTTTGTGCCGCACACTTGTGTGTCTTAGCATAGTTATATAGCTACCTCGGTGCAAACTTTTTCCCTAAAAACAATAATGTGAGGTGTTCAGAATAGACTGGAAATGAGTGGAAATGAATGTTATTGAGGTTAATAATAGCATAGGAGCAAAAAAAAAAAACACAATCATTCAGCAATTTTAGCATTTATAATGCTTAAAAAAAAAAAAAAATCACAACCTAAAACCCAAAACGCTTTCCCTCTGCAGATCCGGGTTCAAATCCCCCACTTTTTTCAAGTGCCGTTATTGATGCTCTTTCATATCGGATCTCTATAGAGACACCAACTTTTTAACGAATTTTAAAGATTCCATTAGAACGACATCTTGTATACCCCTGAGGAAGTCTATTCGGAGACGAAACGCTTTGGGTTCTGTCCTTGCGGTTATCCATCAATTGAATCAAATTGGAATCAAACAGATGTTTTTTCATTTTTAATAAATGTTATCAAATTGTATATCTTTGTATCATTGTTCACCTTAACAAATTACTTGAAGGTAGTGGTACTTATAATAGCGCCCTCTACGCTCCTACTTCTTGTTTCCATTTCGTCTCCCACTAACAGGGGAGATTCTGTAGAGGTAGCTGCTCTTAATTATTGGAAGCACAATCAGGGTCAACCCCCCTTTTGTACAAATATATATATATATATAAAATCTGCAGCTTCTATTTTCCCTCTTTTCTGTGCAAGGCCCTTGCATATGCCAACCTCTTTGCCATTTTCCACCCTATACTAAACCCTTTGCATATTTCCTATGCCAGCCCCCTGCCTTTTCCAGGCATATATAATTACTTGAAAGTATTTACACAAATAGAGACACACCCATAAGGAGACCACCCAACCAGAACACTGGTCACGCCCCCACATTATTAGGTGCTGGCCACAACCCCTATTATTGTGCATAATAGGCCATTGATCATTTTCAGCTCCAGGCCCATTTAGACCTTAATCTGGCACTGCATGTGATGTACTCAGGGTGAAGAGTTTAATGGCCCTCAAGTGCATACACCTGTCTGGATGTATAAATGTGAAATATAAAACACAATTGCAGGAGACAGTCATTTTTAATTCTATGATATGAGTACTGAGGCTTCACCAATATTTTCCCCTCATTTTGTTTATGTTTGCTATAAATGTACAAATCAAGTCAGCTTTTAATTCTCTTGAATAAATGCTTGTAAAAAATGGCAGTTTCAATAATTCAGAAGAGGAGGAACACCACACCGACATAATCTGTTTAATCTTCTTAATTGTTTGTTCTTTGGATTCATTTCAATATTATAGATGACAGTTCCTAAAATCTGCTGAACATATGTTATTCATTTCATAATTACATTTGAGTGAACCAGAAAAAAATATCAGAGCTTTCCAAACTCATTGCAGTGAAGGGCTTGCTAGATATCTGTACTGCACAATGGCCTAAATTAGAATGGAGATAACACTCGCATCCCTCTGTCAGCCACATCATGATTGACATACAGTATGGCATTTGGGGGTCAGATGTTGCCCCCCTTTTTAAAGGAATGATGGGTCTAAGGTCTGTGTCGTTAGATACAGTCTTACCGGACCTGGGGTGCCCAGTTCTGACGGGCCACCCTGAGTAATTACGCAGACTGACCGCTGCTTAAGAACATTGGGGATCGCAATGTTATACGAGGCTGTGCCCTCAGACGCAGCACTCAGATCTCAGATACCTGCTTCATTTGGAATTTAAATACATGGAATTGCACAGCCGATTCTTTGCGGCTGTGCAATACTATACAAACATAAAATAGGCCTAGTGTCTATTAGCTAGCATTTAAGCAGAATACTTTATTTAATAACACTATATTTAAATAAAATATTTTGAATAAACCATTACAATAAATGGCTGGCTATAATGATCTAACTTTCATTAGACAGAATAAGATAATTTCTAATCGCTTGCTATGTTCCTTAGCAAATTTTGTACTCAATAGAACTGGATAAGGTTAGTTCCAGATTGTCAGCCATAATCACTAAAGAAAAAATAATATATATCTGTCAAAAATGGGGAAACCAGGTATGAATTTGTAAATCGCCCCGGTGGCAGCTTCCCCATGCAACAGCTGCGGAAATAGGGATTGGTGGGCAGAGTTGCCACCCACCAGTACCTGCTGTACATTGTGCTTTCAGTGCAGTTGGGAAATAAGAGTAAAATATATATTTATATATATATATGTTTACAATTTCCAAGGGCTAGGCACATCCACACCAATTGGTAGAAAGGTCCTGGTGCCAGTTGATAGACCAAAGTTTGGCCAAATATAGTTACACGCGCTGCCTGAGCAGCCAAAGCAACACATGGTCAAAGAAATCGAGGAGTACAGGAACACAGCAACGTTTCGATTTAATGCAAATCGTCATCAGGCTTAAACAAACAAGACATTCACTCACCTTATATCCCGGTCTCCAAAGTGCACGCCACTGTACGTTTCCCGCGGCCACCCTGTCACGTCATCAGCCCGCGCCTCCTACGTGTACGGAGTCAAGGCAACGCGTCCTAACAAAGGATAGCGTTACCAGGAGACCGCCACTGCAGGATGATGTCAGTGCTTCAGATGGGAGAGATGTACGCTAGTCACTGTGCAGGGCTTTAGAAAAAATAAATCGTGCAACCATGGCATCAGGTGGATATTAGGAATGGATACATGGTAATCACAACATAATATTACGGCAATACAATTACATTATAGCAAATACAATGGTACACTGACAATTAGTATAACCATGAAAAATAAGCTGACAAAAAATATAACAAGGCAAATACATGATATAAATTCAATCGATACAATAATCACTAAGATGGTACATCCTATAAAAAAGCATGCAGTCCCAAATGGTCATTAAGACCAAAAGGCTGCATAGTTTTAAGGCGATTAATCCAATGTGATTCACATTGAATCAACGCCAGTGGGCGGTTACCTCCCAGCATTCTGGGGGGTATGTGGTCGATGATAATATATTGCAAATTGGCCATACTGTGTCCAGCATGTGCGAAATGCCTCGCCACAGGCTGGTCACTCGTGCCAGAAGATAGAGCAGTGCGAATGGCCATCCGATGATTGGCCATTCTCTCTCGAAGGGTACGTTCAGTTTTCCCTACGTAATGCAGGCCGCAGGGACAGGAAATCAAATATATAATAAATTTAGAGGTGCATGTGACCCGATGTCTGATTTTGTACTTTTTACCACTAAACGGGTGATAGAAGCTATCCCCCACTTTCATGCTCCTGCATGTCGTACATATCAGACATCTGAAGCATCCATTGGGGGAATTTTACTAAAGGAAATTTGTAAAAAAATAGGTGTATTTGTATCCAGAAATACACTTATTTTTGACATTTACTATGCCGAAAATACGGCAATTCGTATTCGTATTGATGTGCTATCAATACGAATACGAATTGCTGTATTTTTGGGATAGTAAATGTCAAAAATAAGTGTATTTCTGGATACAAATACACCTATTTTTTACAAATTTCCTTTAGTAAATTTCCCCCATTGCATCTACCTAGAAAGCTGGCTCCTGACTCAAGCTCCCGGCCCTCAGTGATGTCAGTGCAGACCAACCAATCACGGATGTTCCTTCCCCTGGTGTAGCAGGGCATCAACCGCATATCTGACATCCCCAGGTCCCGGTCGGTGCTAAGTATGGGCCAATGTCGCCTGGCAATGTTACGAATCTCAGGGCTAAGTGGGTTAAAATGATTAACCCATGGCATAATGCGTGTATTTTCATTCTTTTTCTTTTTAGTAGAAAGCAATGCTGACCTCGGAATTGCCGATGCCTTGGCTTAACTTTATTTAATAGGTCAAGGTCATAACCACGCACTAAAAAGTTACTGATCATATTATCAATCTGTATGCCAGCCTCAATGGTATTACTGCAGATATGACAAGCTCGAATGAACTGGGAGAATGGGAGACCAAATTTCAGAGATGGGGGGTGAAAGCTGGTCGCGTGCAAGATGGTATTGCGGTCAGTCTCTTTCTTAAAAAGAGATGTAGAGATTAACCCATGTTTAACTTCAACTGCTACATCCAGAAAATTAACCCTGGATGCGCTGATGACAAAAGTAAATTTGAGGGGTGAAGTCGACATATTATGTTGATCAATAAAATCTCTGAATTCAGTCTCCGATCCTGTCCAAATCAAAAAGATATCATCGATGTATCTGGTATAAAAATGAATCATACCAGATACATTGCGGTGCTTGAAAAAAATATCCTGCTCTGCTTTGAACATAAACACATTGGCGTACGATGGGGCCACATTGGACCCCATCGCACACCCTGAACGTAGTAAATAAAATCGACCATCATGAATAAAGTAATTGTGGGTAAGTAACATCAATAAAAGCTCACAGAAAAAATCCGTAGAGGGGTCCACATATATCGGATTGGATGTTAACAAATCACACACAGCCTGGACACCTGCCCCATTGGGTATCACCGTGTATAGACTCGATACATCTATACTACACAGGAAACTACCCTCTGGGACAGAATGTACAGCCTGCAGTTTATTAATAAAAGATGTTGTATCTAATAGGTATCGAGGATGGTTTAAGATGCAGGGTTGTAGCAAAGCATCTAGATAGACAGCACTGTTCTGAAATAAAGAGTTATTGGCTGCAATAATGGGCCTACCCGGGGGCACCGTAGCATGTTTATGGACTTTGGGTAGGGTGTACATAACTGGGGTCACTGGCCAGGTCGGTACCAAGGCCTCACCCAGTTTCTTACTGATGACATTTTCCATTACAGCACGGTCAATCAAGCCCTTAAGTAAAGACATATATAGCTTAGTAGGATCACCTGATAAAAAAATGATACACTGCACTGTCTGCAAGCTGTCTTTCAATCTCACATTTATATGCCGACAAATCCTGTATCACCACAGCCCCGCCCTTGTTGGCGGGGCGTATGATGATATCACGATTCCTAGACAAACTTTTAAAAGCTTGGAACTCATCTGATGGAAGATTGTTATGAACGTTCCTAGAATGAGATTTAACATATAGACCGACATCATGATCTATCATTCTACTGAAAGTTTTAATAGACATATTGTTAGACAGTGGATCAAAATGAGATTTATGCAATACTTTTCGCAATTGCTCAGGTATATCATTAACAGGTACATTTTCAATAAGCACATTAGAGGCAGTCCTACCAAAATGTTCAAACAGATGTAACTGTCTATTCAAGGGATACTTCTCGACTTGCCAATCAAAATCACAAAAGTCATTAGTGGGGACATAAGATAGACCTCGACTTAACACCTTAGACTCCGCTGAAGATAATGAATGGGCAGAGAGATTAAAGATTATCGTGGCCTCCTGTTGAGAGGCGGCCTGCCTGGCCTTCTTTTCTCTCGTTCTCTTGCCACCCCTTCTTGTTCTGCGTCGTTGAGTTCTGGTTCTCACTCCTAAAGGGACCCCCGAGTTGGAATGTTTGGGGCCAGAATACTGTTCATAGTTATAATCAGAGTCACTTGTGGTGTACTGATCGGCCATACGGCCACTGCGAGTTTTCCCAGGTCGGGCGCCCCTCCTCCGTTGACGAACACGACCCCTGGGTTCAGGGTTGGTCCAAATATAAACAGTATTGTGATCATAATCACTGATAACTCTGTCCAATTTGTGTCGCTTGTAAGCTAGTAGATCACGTTTGTAATTTACCAGCTGCACTTAAAGTTTATCAACCCAGTCCACAGATTTATCAGCTTCCAACAACACTTTATTGGTCGCCTCAAATGTAGTAATTTTATCACGAGTATTCTTGAGCTCCCGACCTGCCTCCTCAATGACCAGGAGCATCAGGTCGTAACTACATTTATTGAGCACTGCAATCCAGCGCTTGCAGAACGCTATATTGTGGCGACCAATCGTAGGACAGTTTTTGACCCTAAATCCACGCAGTATGCGCTTCTCTTTATAATAGTGAGTGAGGGTCACCCCATGGTAGAAAAAAATTGAGCTCCTTTTGCTTGAGCTTAAGCCAATCACGATACAACAGCTCAGGTGATTTGTTAGAAACATTGTTCAACAGCTCTTTAAATAAAATATCATCAGCTTCTGATTCAGAAAATGTAAGTGAAGTACCTTGCGTCAATTTTGCCAGGTTTATTGCAGTCAAATGCAGTATCCACTCCTTCACCACCTTCTGCCATGATATACAAAGGGTAAAATCCCAATAAAACACTGTACGACAATCAGAGTTCAAGGATATCATGCAATTCACTTGGGGGTGCCAAACAGCGAGGTCCGCACTGACATCACTGAGGGCCGGGAGCTTGAGTCAGGAGCCAGCTTTCTAGGTAGATGAAATGGATGCTTCAGATGTCTGAATTGTACGACATGCAGGAGCATGAAAGTGGGGGATAGCTTCTATCACCCGTTTAGTGGTAAGAAGTACAAAATCAGACATCGGGTCACATGTACCTCTAAATTTATTATATATTTGATTTCCTGTCCCTGCGGCCTGCATTACGTAGGGAAAACTGAACGTACCCTTCGAGAGAGAATGGCCATTCGCACTGCTCTATCTTCTGACACGAGTGACCAGCCCGTGGCGAGGCATTTCGCACAGGCTGGACACAGTATGGCCAATTTGCAATATATTATCATCGACCACATACCCCCCAGAATGCGGGGAGGTAACCGCCCACTGGCGTTGATTCAATGTGAATCACATTGGATTCATCGCCTTAAAACTATGCAGCCTTTTGGTCTTAATGACCATTTGGGACTGCATGCTTTTTTATAGGATGTACCATCTTAGTGATTATTGTATCGATTGAATTTATATCATGTATTTGCCTTGTTATATTTTTTTGTCAGCTTATTTTTCATGGTTATACTAATTGTCAGTGTACCATTGTATTTGCTATAATGTAATTGTATTGCCGTAATATTATGTTGTGATTACCATGTATCCATTCCTAATATCCACCTGATGCCATGGTTGCACGATTTGTTTTTAAAGCCCTGCACAGTGACTAGCGTACATCTCTCCCGTCTGAAGCACTGACGTCATCCTGCAGTGGCGGTCTCCTGGTAACGCTATCCTTTGTTAGGACGCGTTGCCTTGACTCCATACACGTAGGAGGCGCAGGCTGATGACGTGACAGGGTGGCCGCGGGAAACGTACAGTGGCGTGCACTTTGGAGACGGGAATATAAGGTGAGTGAATGTCTTGTTTGTTTAAGCCTGATGACGATTTGCATTAAATCGAAACGTTGCTGAGTTCCTGTACTCCTCGATTTCTTTGACCGTGTGCTGCTGTGGCTGCTCAGGCATCGCGTGTGACTATATATATGTTTATATATTTATATAGATATAAACACACACACACACAAAATAAATATTTGACTTACCCGGAGCAGACTTGGCTGCTTCGTGCTCAGCTGGGCTGGCAGGCAGGGCTGTTCCTCACACCCCCTTTTTTGTGTGTGCAGCAGATGAGAAATCCATGGCAGCAACTGCAGAAGACTCAGGGCGGGATGCTCTAACATCAGACGCTCAGCATCGCCGGCATTCACCGGCTACCGCTTTCTTAATAATCGCATGTGCACTAACATATGCGATTATCTCATGATAGCAGCTGTCCTTTGTGATGCAGCTACGGTGCTAGACTTCTGGGTCTGAGACCAGCGGTATGCGCAGAGGGGCGTCGCCGGCCGTGGGCATGCTATAGGGTATCAAAAGCTGTTGATACCCTATAGAAGCCTATGGGCTGTGTGAGGGATCCATGATGGATCCCTCCCGATCCATGATGGATCCCTCACACAGTGCCGAGGAGAGAAGCCCATAGGCTTCTATAGGGTATCAAAAGCTTTTTCTAGCGATACCCCCCCCCTTCCCCTGTGGCGCTACCCTGGTGGAGGTGCTTCAGTGCATATGAAAATGTGGTAAAACCTCAGAAATTGGCTTTTTATTGAATTTTCACTTTAGTGCATCCCTCAGAGAGCAGCTCCAGGGGAGAGCTGAGAGGTCCACTCCTCTGACCAGACCAACTCCTCCACCATCTTCATGTACCCCCCATTAGTTTCACCCCTGCCATGCAGAATATTGTTCTGAAAGAATTTATTTTATAAACCATCTCGGGATGGCAATAATAAAATAACATTAATGACAATATGCTTTGTTCTTTGAATAAACAATTATTGTCATATTTTTTAAATATTTTGACATTTTGTTTTTGTTACATATTTTATACAGATTTTTCTTATTTACCTGAAACATCAAGCCTAGGCTTTCAGTTGTATTTTGTGGACAGGTTAGGCAGGTTATGCATGAGCATATCTCCTCAATATGTGGTTAGATTAATGATCCATGATGTGAGAAGGAGAGATAATACTGTTAATTGGCCTTATAATCTGTGATTTTTGGCACGACCTTACCCACAAAGTGGTGCGTTGCCCACAGCTCATCTGCAATGTGTGCGAAATGCTGGCATACACCTGCAGAGCAGGGAGGCACTTGGCAGGAGAGGCCCCTCTGTATCCTGCTGCTGCAGGAGAGGCCAGCACTGAGTAGCAGAGGAGCGGTTGGGAACAGGCAGCAGCAGGCTGGCTGGAGATTTCAAGAGTCCCACTGAAATCAATGTCACAGCTTGCAGACAACTAGTGGCTTTCCATTGACGGCAGCCAATAGACTGACCCCAGAATCCCAATATGTATAATCCCTACAGGGGCTCTGTTATTAACCTCCCTGCTTGCAACCTAACAATAAACCTCCCCTCACCCTCCCAAACCTTAACCTCAGAACCCCACCACTTAAAGCTAAACCGTTGCCCTGCAGCCTAACCCTAACCCCCTAGTAATGCCTAAATCCACCCCCTTCACAGCCCCTTCACAGCCTAAACCGAACACCCCCCCCACCCCCACAGCCTAACCATAAGTCCCCCCACTAGTGCCTAAACATAACCCCCTTCCCCAGCTGTGCTCTAACACTGCCCACATATTTACCAATCAGGATGCCAGCTGTCAGTATTTCGGTGTTGGCATCATGATCCTTTTCACATTTCCAGTGCCAGTGCTACTGACGAAAGTCAGTATATTAAACATTGGCATTACATATAATGCTACACACCGTAATGCCCTTTAAACATAAGGCCACACACCATAATGCCCATTGCACATAATGCCACACACCATAATGCCTATTACACATTATAACACATACAGTACTGTACCATAATGCCTATTACATATTATACCACATAAGTGACGCTTACCTACATGCTCATTGTCAGAGCTATATTGCTCAATGCCAGGGGATACATGCTCATTGCCAGGGGTTACAATCTTCTTGCTAGGGATTTCATTATCATTGCCAGAGGGTCTTACATGCTCATCACCAAGGGGTCTTACATGCTCATTGCTATGGTGGAGAGGGGGTACATGCTCATTGGTCAGGGGATTCGGTACTTATGTATTATCTGGGCTCCCATGTTAAATGCACCCCATTTTTTCATACTCCTACTATCCAACTACGCATGGAGTTGATTTTATATAGTGTGGCGAGCGCAACGAGCCACCGTGCCCGAAGCGTGGCGAGCGCAGCGAGCCCCGCAAGGGGACACGGCCTCATAAGAAAAACGGGAGCCCAGATATTACATAAGTACCGGGGATTCCTTTCAAACAGCAGGTCAGTGCTACCAGAATCCACAGTTCCAGGTAGTGCTGGGCTCCTCTGACAGGCACTGGAGTTATGGCAGGATGACTATTGTCTGTCTTCTCCAAGGCGGCTGCCATTTTTGGAGGGGCCGTCGCTTTACAGACCAGGGACATAACTAGAACTTTGTAGGCCCCATAGAAATTTTTTTAAGGGGCCCCCTAACTCAGGTCTCCACCAGAGTGTGTATGACTAGTGCTGCACAAGAGCCATAGCTAACCTACTGTACAGTATCATTTTAACACAGGGCCACAAGCAGCCCTCTGCATACCGTTTTTATTCTCTCAACAATATCCTTAAAACTCTATGGGTTCTGTGCAGTGTTGTGAATGTGTCGGTCACTCACTGTGCTTCCGCCTATTGCAGAGTGACTGATAAGACTTTATTTATTTGATCTCTTTCATACAGCATTTACATTTCCTTCTTTCATTGTCTCTAATACACTCTCTGGTCTCTCTCATTCCTTCACATCTCTCTTTGTATCTGTAGCACCCTGCTCAGTGGTTGAGATGTAATGCACTCACTGGGGTCGCTGGTGTTAATCGCCCCACCGCACAGGTTCTTCTTCTTCCTTGGAGAGTTAGTAGAAGGAATACAGGCTCACACGGGTGTTGTCCTTTTAAGGCCTCGCTTTGAGATAATTTATTTTGCGTAAGAGGTCAAGTAAAAGGGAGTAACCCAGAGGGACACTGCCCATGGGCAGTCTCCTATAATTGCAATGGGTTATCACAATAAATGCAACACATTTCTATATTCACTTCAACGGTTCAATATCTCCCTTAGCAGACATATATATCTTAACTGTTTTAGAGTAACTGTTTTAAAGTAGCATAGACTTAACTGTTTTAAAGTAGCATAGATTAGAACATACATCACATGCACATATCCACAATTCACAGTGCAACATACTGTAGGTAAATATCAACAGTCTCCTTTATAACTGTACCATTTAGTGCAACTTAAATGCTCAAATCCCAGTGGAATAGTCACGTGGTACTGACGTTTGGGATATACATGCATGTATATAAAACCCTTTGTGTGATGAAGGAGTGTATTCCTCAAAAGTTTAGAGTAGTGACTTTGGACATAGTGCAGTAATGTCATTAATATTCAGCACACTTGTTAAATAGGTGACTCATGAGTGTCCAGAATGTTCACAAGTATGATATGGCAAGAGCTCACCACTGCCACTGGGTCCTGTCACTGCTAGGCTGACAGTGACTGTAAATACTTTATTGGAAAACTTGACTGTATGCTGGATATACACTGATGAAACACATGGTTGCTTGTTGTAGCAATGTTTAGAATATGGAAGGCTTAAGCACCCTGTCACTAATAATGCAGAATAGTGGTAGAGTCAGGTGCTGACTTTGCATATGCAGAATAGTTCAAATGCAAGATACTTCAGATGCAGAATACTTCTAATGCAAGATACTTCAGTTGCAGAGTACTTTAAATGCATAATACTTCAGTTGTAGGATACTTGCCAGGACCTCTGTTGGCCTTCTGCTGCTGCCGGTATTCCCACTGGGTTCTCTCTCTCTGCACAGGGCCACTCCCGATGCCTCAGCTCCAGGGACGCAGGCCCACTCTCTCTCTCTGACCCTTGCAGCTGCACACGTGCTGATGGGGCTGACAGGCTGTCCTCACTGACCAGCGCTCTCTGCATGCTGCCAGTCTGTGCCCACCATACACTTCAGGACTGGCTGCTTTATCTTCACCCAAGTCAGGCCGCTTTCCCCAGCCTTCAGGGTTCTGCCAGCTTCATCATTCACCAGTCAACAACTACACTCTTCACTCTGCTGTCTCAGACTCCCAGGGAGAGATTCCATCCAGGATTTCCCACCTTTTTCTGCAAACTTGTCAGTTCTGTAACAATGTTTCTTTTTGCAAACTGACCTGCCTTGCTGTGAGCTGAGCTGTTAACCCCTTTTGTGCTGCAAGCTATATCAGCTCAGCTCTGTGCAACTCAAGTAGTAATTTTTAATACAGTCATGCTGGCACCTGTAGTGCCACAGCTACTTTATGCCTGCAGGCCTTTACAGTATTTCCATTACATTATGCTGCTGGCACTTGTAGTGCCCCAGCTTGTGGGGTGCCACATTAACCCCCGCTGAAAGATTGCTCGTCCTCGAGCATTCGGAATGACAGTACTAAAGTCTCTTAATGCAAAAAGTCCTTTTTCTAACAAAATGGAAGTGACATTTTAATAAACGTAGCTAAAACAACATATTAGCTTAATACTATTTTACAGATTTACTTAGAGAGGCAAACATTTTTAAACAATATTGTTAACATCTAATGAGTAGAAATCCCTTTGTGCCTCCTTCCTTGTTTTCTTGATGCCTGCTGCAACAGTAAGCTGGCATCCTCAATGCTTATCCTGTCATACTCACAGTCAGGCCGGTGCCATTCTGGGAAGAGCCACGTCACGGTATTAGCTACACTATTGGACGGTGGAGGGACTCCAGACTCCAATGTAACTGAATCTGAGTCAGCAGGTTTAGGGTGTCCCAACCCTTCCACTGGTACCTTGTGGGTCACTCCTTCAGTGTCTCCTTCTTGGTCAGCGGCCTGTAAATCGACCTGATTAAGGTGGGCTGAATTGGAATTAGCATCATCCATGCTAAGTCTACCTTGAGATTGGAACTCTTGAGGAAGTTGCTCTTCAACAGTTTCTTGCAGGTTCTGTTGCATATTTCCACTCGATTCCCCCAAATTAGCTGTTATTTTCAGTAATGCATTCTGCTTTTGGGTATCAGGATACTGCTGTTTATGTCCATATGGTCTCTTATTGGCACTCTCTGCTATATTTTCTGCTTCTGTGTGCTTTCTCCCTACACTGTATTGATAGTTTTGCTGGTAGTCACGTGGAGGACCTCTGGAACGTGCATAGTTCCAATAACACTTGCGATTTGCTGCATACCTGCTGCCTTTGACTGGAGCACCATCTGGACCTGTGACGTTTGTTGCCTGTAAACCCTTTTCTCCATTGACGACATCGAATTCCAACATTTCTCCTTCTCCTAAACTACGATGGTATTTTCTGGGGTTGTTTCTCTGGATGGCCGTATAATGAACAAAAAGATCTTGTTTGGTGTCCTCACGACTTATGAATCCATAACCACGTCGTACGTGAAACCAGATGACCTTTCCTGAAACTTTTCCTATGCAGACTGGAGCTTTCATGTCTAATATGGGGGTAAACTTATCTTCACTTATAGGGCATTGCCTTCCACAGCAAGGCCACCATTCTTCCGAAACTGACCTTGCTCTTGCCTTCCCCGATGCTCGGCCTCTCTCCTCAGGGCACTGGAGTTTAAATGATCTTCTCCGTTCTGGTTTCCATCTGGATTTTCCCGCGGCACGTGCTGGTCGACTGAACATATTTTGCCATTCTTGTTGCATTTCTGCTAGTCCTGCGATCATTTCCTCCATTTGCCTCTTCAATGTCTGTAGCAAGTCAGTGGATGGAGTCTGACTGCTTTGGATCACCGTGCCTGTATTCCTCATTGATGTTTCCGGGCTTGGTGCCATGGCTCTGTGTGACTGGGGGTGTTCGTGAAATTCTGTCAATTCTGGGAACTCTTCCTGCCGATTTGCATTGGTGCCCATTACCGTTATGGCAGCCTCTTTAAACCTCTGAAATGGCTGGCCCACCATTTGTCTTCTTAGTAGTCGTAGATGGGTTCGGACACTCGGTCCTAAGGCTCCCTCAGTGAGTTGGGTGATCAATGCTTCATCAGGATTCTTGACTTCTTCTTTGTCAACAGCCTGTATCACCTTTAGGGCTTCCTGTAGGCTTAGTGCATATTCCCGGAGAGTCTCGCCAGGCTGCTGTTTGCAGGCATAAAACTTTATTTTTATTTCTGGGAATGTTTGTGTTTCAAATGTGGTTGACAATCTTTTGAATACCTGTTCCACATCTTTTTTTTGGTCAATTGGCCATGAGTTCACTTCCCTGAGGGCAGTCCCTTTCAGCTGGCAAGTCAGTACTTCCATTTGTTGTTGTTCACTCAGGGCATAAATTTGGAACATGGAGTTCAATTTGTTCTTGAAGTTGATTAGATTGCTGCTATCTCTGCCACTGGCATCCCCACTATAAGTTGGAAGCCCTGGGGCCCCAAAGTAGTAGGGCATAGTGATTGGATTGAGCTGTACTTTTGTGGGTGGTGGCTGTTCTATGCCATTTGATGGCCCTGACGAGGGGCTTCTTTCTCTAGACATTTTCTTGGATTTGTATTCCCTTTACTTTGGGCTCCAATCCTGTTCTTATTGACGCCAAATGTAGCACCCTGCTCAGTGGTTGAGATGTAATGCACTCACTGGGGTCGCTGGTGTTAATCGCCCCACCGCACAGGTTCTTCTTCTTCCTTGGAGAGTTAGTAGAAGGAATACAGGCTCACACGGGTGTTGTCCTTTTAAGGCCTCGCTTTGAGATAATTTATTTTGCGTAAGAGGTCAAGTAAAAGGGAGTAACCCAGAGGGACACTGCCCATGGGCAGTCTCCTATAATTGCAATGGGTTATCACAATAAATGCAACACATTTCTATATTCACTTCAATGGTTCAATATCTCCCTTAGCAGACATATATATCTTAACTGTTTTAGAGTAACTGTTTTAAAGTAGCATAGACTTAACTGTTTTAAAGTAGCATAGTTCAGAACATACATCACATGCACATATCCACAATTCACAGTGCAACATACTGTAGGTAAATATCAACAGTCTCCTTTATAACTGTACCATTTAGTGCAACTTAAATGCTCAAATCCCAGTGGAATAGTCACGTGGTACTGACGTTTGGGATATACATGCATGTATATAAAACCCTTTGTGTGATGAAGGAGTGTATTCCTCAAAAGTTTAGAGTAGTGACTTTGGACATAGTGCAGTAATGTCATTAATATTCAGCACACTTGTTAAATAGGTGACTCATGAGTGTCCAGAATGTTCACAAGTATGATATGGCAAGAGCTCACCACTGCCACTGGGTCCTGTCACTGCTAGGCTGACAGTGACTGTAAATACTTTATTGGAAAACTTGACTGTATGCTGGATATACACTGATGAAACACATGGTTGCTTGTTGTAGCAATGTTTAGAATATGGAAGGCTTAAGCACCCTGTCACTAATAATGCAGAATAGTGGTAGAGTCAGGTGCTGACTTTGCATATGCAGAATAGTTCAAATGCAAGATACTTCAGATGCAGAATACTTCTAATGCAAGATACTTCAGTTGCAGAGTACTTTAAATGCATAATACTTCAGTTGTAGGATACTTGCCAGGACCTCTGTTGGCCTTCTGCTGCTGCCGGTATTCCCACTGGGTTCTCTCTCTCTGCACAGGGCCACTCCCGATGCCTCAGCTCCAGGGACGCAGGCCCACTCTCTCTCTCTGACCCTTGCAGCTGCACACGTGCTGATGGGGCTGACAGGCTGTCCTCACTGACCAGCGCTCTCTGCATGCTGCCAGTCTGTGCCCACCATACACTTCAGGACTGGCTGCTTTATCTTCACCCAAGTCAGGCCGCTTTCCCCAGCCTTCAGGGTTCTGCCAGCTTCATCATTCACCAGTCAACAACTACACTCTTCACTCTGCTGTCTCAGACTCCCAGGGAGAGATTCCATCCAGGATTTCCCACCTTTTTCTGCAAACTTGTCAGTTCTGTAACAATGTTTCTTTTTGCAAACTGACCTGCCTTGCTGTGAGCTGAGCTGTTAACCCCTTTTGTGCTGCAAGCTATATCAGCTCAGCTCTGTGCAACTCAAGTAGTAATTTTTAATACAGTCATGCTGGCACCTGTAGTGCCACAGCTACTTTATGCCTGCAGGCCTTTACAGTATTTCCATTACATTATGCTGCTGGCACTTGTAGTGCCCCAGCTTGTGGGGTGCCACATATCTGTCTTTCATTTTCACTCTTACACACATCCTATCTCCTTTCATTTGTGCCACACAACGCCTCTCTTTATATTTAATTCTGTCTACCATATACACTGCATTTCTCGCAAATATACATTTATACACTGTCACTCATGCATGCACACTCACGTACATATACTGCATCTCACAAACTCACACCTTCGCTCTCATACATTTGTACAGTCTCATTCATACATACATACATACATATGTGCGCATACACAGCTGCTCTCATACTGTATATTGATACACTGCCTCACATACGTGTATACACTTACACTCTCATAGATACTGTACTGTATATGCAAACAAAGCCACTCATATACATATATGCTGTACATACACAGTTACTCTTATAGATATATAAACCTTTAACTTTTATACATAACCACTCAAATTCATATATACATACACAGCCACTCACATACATACATACATACATACTACATACATACATACATACACACACAGCCACCCTCATACATACATACATACATACATACACACACACACAGCCACCCTCATACATACATACATACATACTCTCATTCATCATATATACATACACAGCCACTCTCATACATACATACATACATACATACATACATACATAGATAGCTACTCTTAGTCATATATACCGCTGCTCTGATTCATCCAGAAATCCAAGCACTGGCTCCATATATCCTACCCCACCCATACCCTAGGGCATACTCCAGAAAGCCATTTTTCCGGGCAACCCACTACCTTCAGAATAATATGCATCTTACTGATGACCCGGGTTGATGCTGCTACAGATTCTGCAGGGCTCATGGGGATCCCTTTTTTCAAAAGGTATAGGTTATAACAGGGCTGGGCAATTGCGGCCCTCCAGATGTTGAGGAACTACACATCCCAGCATGCCTTGCATCAGTTTCAGCATGGCCACATAGCAAAACTAATGCAAAGCATCCTGGGATGTGTAGTTCCTCAACATCTGGAGGGCCGCAATGGCCCAGGCCTGGGTTATAAGCTTATACCTTTTGAAAACGCTGCAGCCAAGCAGTGAAACGCATCAAGGCCTACACCCCTAGGACCCACTATCACTGCTGAACTTCACTGCCAGTGTTTGAACTGCACCAATCCTGCCAGTTTTCTACAAAGCGAGGGACTGTTACACACCCTCCCGGGTTTTCATCCTTTGACCCAGCCGCTTCCACAAGCCAGAAATCCTCCTTGCAAATGTCTCCAGAGGCAGGGGTTGAGACTGTACCCCTGTGGCTATCTACCAGAGGCGTTACTTGGACAGAGGAACCTGGACACGGACTGTACAGGACCATCTATTGGGCCCAATAGAAAAGTACATTTGCTTCAGAACCAACTTGCAGTCATTAAGTGGAACCAGTGGGTGAATATAACCTCAACAAAACACAATATTTGATATATGCAATTTTTATTAATTACACATTTTTATCCTATTTTAATTTATTCGTATTATCAATTGCATTATTAACATTAAAACGTAATAACATTTTAAATCCGGTGTTTAGCGCTGTTACCCTTTTCCTTTTCTTCTGCTTGCACCCACCTCCTTCTTCCTCCAGAGCCCGTGGGTTTGTTAAAAAATGAATAGGATATAAAAAAAAACCTGCATGGTGACTGTGGGTTGCGGGCTGGAGGTGTAAGCGGTGGAGGCAGGGGGGTGTGCCGGTCATTAGGGGGTCACTGTTCATACCCAACACCCCCATGCGCACGCCTATGGTGAAAGGCTAGGGAGCGGCTTGTGTTTGAGAATTTGGGGACATGGATTGTGTGAGGTATGAGGGCAGTGATTATGCGAATATATGGGGGCAGTGATTGTTTGAGGCTATGGGGGCAGTGATTGTGAGAGGCTATGGGGACATGGATTGTGTGAGGTAATGGAGGCAGTGATTATGCAAGGCTATGGTGGCAGTGATTGTGAGAGGCTATGGGGGCTTTATATGTGAGGCTATTGGATTTTTTACATGGTCAGGTTGACGCCGGCCAGCGAAACCCTGCACGGCCAAAAACTGTGCCATACACGATAGTTAATTATGGACAGGATTGTGTCTATTCACACAGGACAGTTACGGCCCGGCCGCCCGTGTGCAGCTGGCTGTCACCATTGGAAAGGACGGCTGCCGGGCTGTGACCATCCTGCCCATTATAAACTTCTGTGCATGGCACGGCTTCTTGGCTGTGCGGGGTTTCGCCCCCCGGTGTCAGCCGGAGCATGTGAAACAGCCCTATGAAGCATCCCATGTGTAAGGCTATGGAGCAGCTTGTGTGTGTGAGGCTTTCAGCTCAAAAATGGCCAGTGTGTATGTACCTTAAGAAAGCCGTAGAGACATTAGAGCAGGGGTGGCCAAACCTGTCCTCAATATCTACCAACGGTGCATGTTTTCCAGGCAACCTGTGGATCTATAACAGGAATGAATGCTGCATGTTTTAAAATGTGACAGTTAGCAATGACTACAGCTGTGCACCAGCTAGATAACCTGGAAAACGTGGACCGTTGGTAGATCTCGAGGACCGGTTTGGCCACCCCTGCATTAGAGGATGGGAACCAACACAAGATAAAACAAAATAAAGCATATTATGTACAGTTATGCATTGTTATTTAAACTCCTATAGTTTATTTTGATTTTACAAAAATCTACATCATGAAAATGAAAATATAATGTGATTCCTGCTCTATAGTACCTAGCACTACTGATCAGCATAATGACGACAAACTCTGCAATATAACAGAGCAAAATCGAACTACTTGGCAGCGTCCTCATCTGGTGGCCGATTGGTGGGCTGGTGTTTTTTGGACAAAGAGTATGCCAAGCAGTTTGATTTTGTTCTATGCTAGATTGAACAGTTTTTTTTATAATAATTCTTAGTGGTGCTATAGAGTGTGCATCTGCATTATATTTCATCTCTCTTTCTAGAACTACAAGTCTCAGCATTATAGTACTTCTCATTATATTTGTAATGAGTGTGCAGTCCAAGGTCACCCTCGCCCAAATACATGAAAATGCAAGACTGATATTAGCATAGATATGATGTGTCACATGTTTATACTAATGGATTAGTCAGTAGAACAAACCTGCTCTTCCGCCAGTGTCCCTGTTATTGTGAAGGAGATAATAATGCATAGGTATTGTCATTTGGCAGTGAGCTATGTAAAGCGAAAATCCCCTGTTTATACTCTCTCAGGTATTTAATAATAAAGATTTCATGTTGGAATCAAAGGCAGGATAAGCAACAGTACCTTACGTAGCAGTTATTCTTTCCTAGTGCCTGTCTCTAATGCCAAAAAATGATCAGGAAGACGCTGAGTTCTTACATGGGTATAATGTGCCAATAGGTGGTAATGCAGCTTAACTGCTGATTCAGAGAACATTTCTACCATTCAAAGTGCATAACTAGTGAGAGAGCCTCTGAAATAATAGAACTGAGAGCCATTTATTGCTAAAAGATGCACAGGAAATAACACACTCTGACACCTTTAATCTTATTTGCCTTTCAAAAACAACATGACAGGAGGATACATTATAGAACTAGAGAGAAGCCATACTTGGCTGACTATTAGTCACATTCAGGAAAACATGTAACCCATACTTGCCTACTTTTGAAAACTAGTTTCAGGGAGATTATAGTTGGTAGCAGAATTTTGCACAGCGCCCCATTGTGGGAGCGTGTCATGCTCCACTTAAAGGGCGCGTCTAGTTCCATATATGGAGAGATTGTGAAAAGAGATTGTGAACGTCTCACCTAGAAGTGTGGGTGTGTACTGCTACTGTACATCTGAGAGGAATCTTTTAAAGTGATTTGTATCCAAATGTAGATGAGCCCCAAAGCAGTTAGTAAGAGCTACTATACTTGGTAATGTGCTGGGATATGGTGCTGATGATTCAATGTAAATGTATCTATCTCTCATTCCCTTTCCCCAAAAATGTAACAGTGTAATGTGGGCTAGGTGAAATGAGGGAGATTGCTAGACTAATGAGGGAGAGAGGGAGATTGCTGCTATGTTAGGGATTCTCCTGCAGAATGCAGGAGGGTAGGTAACTATGATGTAACCACTCCATAACTGAACATATAAAGTGACAATAGTATTGGCAGCAGAAAGATGTCTTTATCTGGTGTATTGCCGGGCAGCTTACCTTCCCGCCCAGTACAAAGCCAAATAATGGGTTGTTAATACCCAAAGATGCCAAATGTATCCACATAGCTTCTACACAATGTATACTGTAGGTCAACAGTCAATTGATCTACACTATATGGTCGACATACATATGGTCAAAAAGCTCAGCACAACAGAAGGTTGACAAAGCTATGATCGACATATGAAAAGGTCGACATTCATTTTTGGGTAAATTATTTAAATTTTTTTAAACTTTTTTTTATAATTCTCCATCCACATGGACTCCGAATGGGTGTTGTAAAGTGTCCCAAGCGCAGCGAGGTACCTGACCTGAAGCAGAGGTCACACTTATTGGGGTCTATGTGATGGTGTCGAAAATTGGCACTTATAAAAGTGAAAACACGTGTCTCAACCTTTACCATGTCCAACCCTTTGCTTGTGTCAACCTTTTATCCGTGTCAACCTAAAATAAAACACCTGCTCCAAAGGATCGGTTAAGTGCTCCTGACAAGGTGAACCCTAATGTAGTTGTGTGTAGTACGGAATATAGGGCCTAATTCAGATGTAATTATACTTGCTATTGCTGTTGCTACCTTTTGCCGTTTGTATTTGCGAGTATATGCTAATACTCGCAAATACACCTTTGGTGGTCTATTGTATTGGAATTTGGAGGAATAGCCCATATATTATATGTCTAACTTTGGATGATTACTGGAGCATTATCATAGATTGCAAGCAGGGCCGTTTCTAGACAATTTAGCTCCCAGGGCAAAGGAATAAAAATACGCCCCCCCCCCCCCCCCCCCCAAAAAAAAAACCAAACAAACAGTTAACACGACATAGAAGAAATTGCGCCAGAGGCGCACGTGGCAAAATAGGGGGCCTGGTTTCCGTTTTAAAAGGGGGTGTGGCTTAATATAAGGGCGTGGTCTTGCAGGAAAACAATTACCTTACATCTCACCTTTGCAACCTGCATGTCCAGACATTGGTTTCTGCAGGAATTGTCATTGTACTGTGATGTCACTGTGTGAAGGCCACACAGTGACATAAAAATATAAAGGCCCACACAGTGACCTAGTACGCCTCACAGATCAAGGCCAAACAAAGACAGGCTACTTGAATCATTATACACTATTTATCTGTGATGCCAATTACACATGATGCCGCACACAGTGATGACAATTACACATTGTCGCACACCGTGATGACAATTACACATTACACTGCACACTGTGATGACAATTACACATTACGCCGCACACTGTGATGACAATTACATATTACGCCGCACACCATGATGACAAGTACACATTATGATGCCCGTTACACCCCACACTGTGATGGCAAATACACAATACTCCCCACACCGTAATGCCTATTACACATTATGCCCCACACGCCGCTGCAGCACAACTCATGCCGTTTACTAATATGCCCCCACAGTGGCAGATATGCCCCCACAGTGCCACACATATGCCCCCACAGTGCCACACATATGCCCCCACAGTGCCACATATATATGCCCCCACAGTGCCAAATATGCCCATAGTGCCACAGATATGTCCCCACAGTGCCACACATATATGCCCCCACAGTGCCACATATATATGCCCTCACAGTGCCAAATATGCCCCTAGTGCCACAGATATGTCCACAGTGCCACACATATGCCCCCACAGTGCTACACATATGCCCCCACAGTGCCACACATATGCCCCCACAGTGCCAAACATATGCCCCCACAGTGCCACACATATGCCCATACAGTGCCAGATATGCCCCCACAGTGCCACATATATATGCCCCCACAGTGCCAAATATGCCCATAGTGCCACAGATATGTCCCCAGTGCCACACATATGCCCCCACAGTGACACACATATGCCCCTACAGTGCCAGATATGCCCCCAAAGTGCCACATCTATGCCTCCACAGTGCCAAATATGCCCCCACAGTGCCACACATGCCCCCAAAGTGCCAGCAGCACAACTCACTGTCTCTCTGGGTCTCCCCCTCCAGTCCCCCGCCACTGCCCGATGGTGCTGGTGGTGCTGCTGCTTTCACTGTGTCCCTGAGCCCTCAGCCATTCATACCTCGCGGGCTGGCTCCTGATTGGCTGCCAGCCCGCGAGCTCCTCTGATTTGCTGACAGCCCAATGACACAGTGAGCGAGGGGAAGAAGAGACGTGCGATGCGCTCCCCTCCCCTGGGAAATCATTCACGCTGTGCCTGCTGTTCGTTGTGGACGGGCAGAGGGGGAGGATGGAACTTGGAGGCTGCGGCATTTGGGGGAGCTCAGCTGCCGGCTGTTTAAAAGAGGCGGACAAGCCGTGCGGCGCCCCGGGCTGCTGCACGGCTTGTCCGCCTGTAGAAACGGCCCTGATTGCAAGCTATTGCTATGCGATACAACCCATCAAAACTATAAACTAACAGTGGGAGCTTTCTCATCCTGGTTTAAGACCATTAACTGTTAAGATTAAGGGACTAATTGTTTACACCAGGGCTGGGCAACACCGGCCCTCCAGATGTTGATAAACTACACATCCCAGCAAGCCTTGCATCAGTTTCAGCATGGCCACATAGCAAAATTAATGCAAAGCATCCTGGGATGTGTAGTTCACTAACATCTGGAGGGCCGGTGTTGCCCAGCCCTGGTTTACACCATTTCTGGAAAGTTGAAAGCTTAGTTTTCTAACTCCACATATGGCCTGTGAAACAACCCCTATGTGAAACCTATTCTACAGTCAAAACTGAACAACCCCTGATGAAGTCATGTATTGACAAAACGCATTGGGTTTTATGTTTACTGTGAAAATATATTCCATCTACGCTCAAAAAGTGGCAAAAAAAACCTGTAACAGAACATCTGCCATTAAGTGAAATTTTATCAAGGACTTTGGGACTTTTTATTATTATTGTTGAGTACAAATCAAGGCTATATATTATTAAGACCTGCCCCCAGGGCGCCATCTCACCATTGTTGTTATATATATATACTGTATATATTTATATATATATATATATATATATATATATATATATATATATATATATATATATACACACACACACAGTATATATAAAATATAATCTTTCTCTGTGTGCAGGATGTACCAAGTACTGTACACCTGCCACCCATACTAATTGCATATGTACTAACATACAGTATACGATTAGTAACGCAAAGGGAAGCTATCCCTAGTGCTGTTCTCTGCAATGCATTCTGGTGCCTGACGGGTGTAGGCCCAATGGAGGGAGGGTGACATTTAATGGCATGTGATTTTTTGTTACTTTCCGAAATCACACATTATTGCACTTTTTAAAATCTCATTTTTTTCTGTCAATTCGCATATTTAATGTGATGCTAATTCCAGGCAAAAAAGTGCGATAATGTGCAATTTTTAGTCATGAAATGTGCGAATTTGAGAAAATGTGCAATTTTGTGTTCAAAAAATGAAAAAAAAAAAAAAGAATGTGTGAGGTCCCCCCTTCTGAGCATAACCAGCCCCAGACTCTTGGACCGGTTGGCTGGCATCCACAGCCCACGGATGCCGGTGACAGCCCCGGGCTTCAGCCCTAGATGGGTGAAGCCTGGGGGAGGACCCCTTTATTGGCGAGGGGGCCCACTCCCCCGGTACCCCATCCAAGGCTGACCAGCCACAGTGCTCATGGTACGGCCGGGGGACCTTATGTAAAAAGTATCCTTCGACTGTGGCATGACACCGTAAGCTGTTGGAGCCCGGTGCTGGTTTCAAAATACGGGGGACCCCAGTTTTTTATCCCCTGTATTTTTGGAACCAGGACTGGTCCAAGAGTCCGGGGCTGGTTTCAGAAATATGGGGGACCCCTACTCTCAATGAGCCAGGAGCTGGTTATGCTCAGGAGGGGGGACCCCACACCATTTTTTTTTTATAAAATAAACTTTTACACATTTTTTAAGACCGAACCATGCACAGATCTCAATGTCAAATTCACCTTTCAGAATCTGGTCTGCATGTGTGGCGATTTTTAGTAACATTTTCTTGAATTTGCATCATGAAATATGTGATTTGTATACTTTATAATGGGAAAACATCTGGATGCGAGTTTCGGCGTTACTAAAAATCGTCAGTTTAGAATGTGCGATTCGCATCTCATTAATGATGCAATTTCGGAAAAAAAGGGCAAAAACGGCCGGTTTTGGCGAAAATATGTTTAGTTCTGTGTACACTGTAATGTTCTAATGTGTGTGACATATGTCCAGCAGTGGGAACCACTTGTGGCATCTCATAGAGGGAAAGATGAGAATAAAATTAGCCATGTCATTTGCATAACTGCTTATGAGGATTTTTTCATGTAGCTGTTAATGTGATAGATACAATGTAAAATGATTTTTATCACTGTGACCAATAGACAGTAGCTTAACATATTACAGTGTAAGGGCTTTTTCAGCCTAAGAACCACAACCTGTTAAACTCGACACTGATAAGAAATATGGGAAACATCTGTTCCTAAGAGGGTACGCAGGAAGTGATGGGAGTAAAAGCATTCACCACTAGTTCCAAGAAATGCTGAATGTATTATTGCTGCTGTACAGGATATATTTGGTCACAGAAAATCCCCTAAACCCCAAAAAACAGCAACATTATTTTATTGTGCTCAAGAGGGGATTACTCAGAATTATAGCTTACAACTGCTTTGTTTATTTAGCATTACATTATTGCATTATTACAGTGAAGCCAAGGTTATTACTGTGGGCTGCATAAGGGCATGTAATGGCTTCTTGTTGCAATATGTTATCATTCTGATGCTTACTATAAATTTGACAGCTTAAGGGCTGGATGTATTGATCATCTGGCACAACAAGAGAAGGGTACCATACACAGAATGGAGCGCCCCACCCCTGTGACCGTGCCACTGCCACAGGGGTCCATGTGTGACAGAATGACAGGTACTGTAGGAAACATCAGCCTGAGACTGGCGACAGTGCATGTACCACCTGACCAATCCACTACTCACCATGTGGCCAGGAAGCTAGGAGTAAAGCTGGCCATACATCAGGATGACCTGTATACCACCTGATCATATGCAGGTTATGGAGCGATCATATGTGCTTAAAAAGCACATACAATCTGCTTACGACTACAGTGAGAACAGACAGGCAGAGGATGTCTGATCTGGGGGCCGACCTCACACCTGCGGGACTGCGCATCCTAATGACATAATGCATGATGTGCACACGATCTGTCGCACAACCCATCGAGATAGTATGTTTAGGTCCAATGCCGTTTTTGGTGTATGGGGGCCTTAAGAGCATATATATATAGCTTTATATTTTAATTTATTATCAGGAACTTATTCTAATCCACCATAGTTTCCTAGGGGCCTACTGCTGTCATTTCTAAGAAATTCATCTTTGCTGGCTATACATTTCCTCTGAAAAGTGGGTCTTTAATGGGAACAGTGGGACAGTTGGCATTAGATCTGGCTGACGCTCACATATTTGTGATTGCAAATTCATTTGGACTAAATTCCTAAATAAGCTGAACTTTTCCTTTGCGTACTCTAAAAAGCTGCATGGATGGTTCTGTTTCTATAGGACATGAGTGCATTCGGAGCATTAGGCCTTTGCTGAAGAGCAGCAGAAGGTGCAGGGTGGCTGTTTCCTTGCACAGTGTGAAAGTCCATTTTTATTCAGCAAAGTAAACATAAACTGGAAAACTATAGAGGAAGGGATTGCATCATTTGGTTTTGTACACAGGACTGGTAAGCTCTAGAATGTTTCAGTTACTAGAGATGCGTTTTTTTGTATTATTATTATTATTATTATTATTATTATGATGGAGTCACAAGGAGTCCACCACATCTTACAAAGCACAGAAACAGAATGAACAAAACAAGAAGAGTAACTTAAGCCCTGTGCACATGGGGCGACCCAGCTGTCTTGCTGACCGATGTGCTTAAGCAATGCGTGCTGAGCAATTGCCTATTGTTTATTGGCAAAACCCCACTATATACAGATGGAGCCCCTCTCATTATTGCGAGGGCTGGAAATAGAATTGCCAGCCCTCACCAGCCGCCAGGCCCTGCCATCCGCCGACAGAGCTCCATGCTGTGGCATGCCGCCTTCCCGTCACTGTGTTCCCCATAATACCCACACTTTTATATATGTGTCATAGGCAACCTATCCATACATCTGTCTCACCGCCCCTATCCTTGTCACCCCCTTTTCTGGCATGCGCAACAAAAGACTTTTCGGTACTTATGTATTATCTGGACTCCCATGTTAAATGCACCCCATTTTTTCATACCCCTACTATCCAACTACGCATGGAGTGGATTTTATATAGTGTGGCGAGCGCAGTGCCCGAAGCGTGGTGAGCGCAGCGAGCCCCGCGAGGGGACGCGGGTCTCATAAGAAAAATGGGAGTCCAGATATTACATAAGTACCGACTTTTCATGCCCCCACTTCAAAATTCTCATTTCGACCACTGCCTTGAACCAATGTAGAGGCTGAGTAGTGCGGCCAGTGCTGCAGACACTGGAGGTCTCACCAGAAGGGGAAAGGGGGCCCTGCCCATTTTATCAGTCCCGGGCCTCACAATTTCTGATGGCAGACCTGGCGACTTGTGCAGGCAAAGTATATGTGAAAAAGGTTACAGTAGTATAAAATAAATCAATCTTGATACAAAAGGATAAACATTATGATATATCAGGCATATTAATTAATCTTCTGGTTTTTACATGATAACTTTAATTCTTTATCTCCATTTATTGAGCTATCCCTTGCAATCACTTTCATCCTGGTTTGATTAATGCTACTGCACATGCATAGTCATCATTACACTCAGGTTCACCAACAGTTCTGCCAGGACCCAGAAAAATAAGGGGGCGTGGCCAATGGGAGTGGCTGTAAAGAAAACTTAGTGCTCTCAATTGGCGGCAGCAGGGTGTGGGTGGGATCATTGAGGGAGAGAGGACAGGCTACTGCTGCAGCAGCCTCTGTCCAAAACTCAGCACACAGCACTGAATGTGCCAGGCCGGGGAGAGAGGCTTCTGCAGCAGCAGTTACAGTACCTTTCTTTCCCTGTGTGTAGCGTTCTGCTATTTTGCAAATAGACAAAACCATGCAGAGGGGCAGGTGTAACATGTGTAGAGAGAGTTTGTTTCTATGCAGGGTAAATACCAGTTGCTTTATTTTTTATACTGCAGTTTGAACACACCCCACCCAAATCTAAATTTATCTGCACGGTACCTTTGCCCCACCTGCAGTGCACATCATTTTGCCTATTCGCAAACAACGGGAGTTCTATTTCAGATTGAATATTGCTATGGGCAACCAATCAGGATGTACTTATTTTTTCTAGAAGATAATAGATAGACTCTGATTGGTAGCCCATACCAACTTCCCATCTGAAATAAAACTCCCATTTTAGTAAATTTACCCCAAAATGTGCCCAGCAATCAGGTCTGAATTAGGCGCATGGTCTCATGGTCTGATTGAGAGCAGAATGCATTTGAGCCTGTATACACAACTTTGAGAAACTACGAGTGCATTAGAGTTGTACTGTTCCTGTACCAGCTCATCAATTAATGCTATGAAGTATCTGTAACCATTTATTAACTTTAATTCCACTGAATAACAGATATCTGTATGCACTAATTGCAGGGGTGCTTAGTTCTGCTTGCTAATAATGGAAATGGTTGATGGCTTTGCTTCCCTATTATACAGCTATCATTTATGGGTTTTTTTTATATCAGTCATGCATATCCATCCCATACAGAATTTTTTGCACACTGTTAAATCCAAGGTGACTAAATCTTCTGTGCCAGAATTCCATAGACTGACTCAGTCATAATTGTAAAATACTGCTGTGTAATTCATAGCAATGCCTACCTATTGCTATGACCGTTCTTTTATCTGCCCTATACAATGTACTTAAGTGTAGCAAAATGAACACTGTGACTTTTTTGCTCTAGAACACTGATGGATATAAAGTTCTGACTGATTCCACTGATCACTGATTCCACTGATCTCTGGTACATAAAGCACCTCTTGTTTTTTTATAATTCTCATTTTAGCCCCTACCTTCAAGCAAATAGTGACTGTTCCAACTGAAGTAGATCTAAGCACTTAATTTCCAATTTCTTTGATTGTTAATGTACCATATGTGGTTATTGTTCTGTAGTGGGAGCTCCTGAGTCAATATACTAGCAACCTTTTTCACAACTTCCTCATCTTTGGCATTGTACTTTTTATTCTACTTAGCATTTACATTCTTCTGCTTACATCAAATACTTTGAGACCTATTTTGTGACATATGTAACACTTGTACTTTACTTTTCTAAGCTTTCCATGGCAGTATTCTACGCACTTAATTAAACTGGCATACATTCTTGGATTGTAGTACTTTTGCACAGACATTGTGTTTAGTTAAATTGGCTATGTGCTTCCAATGCCAGCCCAGTACTCACACATTACATTTTGCAGCATTGCCATAGTGATCTAGTAATCATCAATTTGGACTCCTATGGGTAAATTTACTAAAGCTTCTAAATATAAAAATAAGTGGTGTTGCCCATAGCAATCAATCAGTGTCTGTGTTTTTTTACCTATTGCATCCTAGAAAATGATAGCATCTGATTGCTTTTTATTGGGAACATCAACTATCATTTATCAAAGCTTTAGTAAATGTACCTCCTACAGACATTAGTTGCTGAAAAATAAACATTATTTAATCTACGTAGTCAATCATACTGGGGCATTCATATAACTTGGTATTATACCATACAGGTCTCTGTTCAATTCTTCTCATTAGACCTCCATTGCCATATGTTTTGTCCACATACTATATATTTTGCTAACTTTCCCATGTATGATCTTGTTTTGGACTGTCACCAGAATCAACTGTAGCTCTCTCATTGTTGTTATGTAGCTTCAGGGCTTGCTGACACGCTCTGCTGTTTTGTCTTCAATATGTGTTTTGTGTGTACTGTAGTAGATGGTATGACAAAGAACATGTGTATACCTGTGGATGCCATGAAGTCACTGAAAAGTCTAGGACATAACCAGTGGAGTGGTTTAGCGGTAACTTGGATGTACAGCTGTCCCCCCAGTTATGTATGTAAAACATCTTTCACACCACACTTGCTTACTTTTAAAAAAGCATGTCAGGGAGATTGGGAAAGTAACACCTAAGTTCCTCCAAATGTAAATGGGCCCCAAAACAGATCTACTTATTGACGAAAATAGAGTGATACTTGTCAGGGCTTTCCTCTGTATTGTATTTTACTTGATACAGATGGCGCCGGCCTTATTATTGCCGCCTGGACGCCATGGCGGAGGTTCTGGCGCATCGATATTTTTATGGCGCTGGCGTCCGCCAAGCGACATGGTTGCTCGCCATGTAATACAATCTGCCACCACTGGGTGGCTAATGCTCCATCAAGATACAGTCGGAGTGATTCCTCCATTCGCCGTATTACTATACTGTATGAGAAGCTCGTGCGCGATTAGACGCTCATGCACGATGAGGTGCTCGTGGGAAATGATAAAGTACAGTACAGTACAGTAAAGTAAATTAAAATGAGACACTAGTGAACGTACAATACAGTACAAGTGAGCAAATGGAGGAGGCGCTGAAGTCAAAGTGCCTCCTGCCTTTCCAGAGTTGGACGGTATCGACTTGCGCTAAAATAAAGTACAGTACTACAGTACATGACAGCACTAATCTATGAAAGGACAAACTCAGACAATCCATGAAAGAACTACAGGTATCAGACGCTGGCGGGCCGTCCTCGGGGTTCTCGCAAGGGGGGCGTCTCAGAGGCTGCAGGGGTACTGGTTTTGCCATCACATCCTGCCACGGATTACATGACAGTACAGTAGTCTAGTGGTTAGCTGCGCGGCAAACCAAGCAGGAGGCCCGAGTTCGATTACGGAGGGGAGGGGGTTGTAAGATAATTTTGATGTTTATTTATTTATTTATTTATTCATTCATTTATTTATTTATTTATTTATTTATTTATTTATTTATTTATAAATGCACAGTAATCAATAAAGCTAGCGTAGACCACTAAATGTGTACTGAAGGATTCACAAGCCGAGTCCTGACAGACCAGACTTCACGGAGGTTCAGGCGCATCTGCGTCCGAATCTAGATAGTACACTCGGGAGATTTAGCCGCTAATGCGACTGAACCTCCGCGAGGACCAAGAGTTACAGTATGAGTTGAAGCGTCCAGTGCGAGGTTTGCCGGGGGTGACTGGTTTAAGAAAGCCCTATTTCACACGCTGCAATACTGTATTGTCTCTTGCAAGGAGTAATGAAGTCAAGCGCCTCCTCCCCTCCCCCCAGGGGTGGAGGGGGTCGGCTAATACAGGTCATTACACTTCAACATCTCCTGCAGAGCAAAGAATCCACGAAGGGGCGGGCCGTGCCGTCCTCGGGGTTCTCGCCAGGGGGGCGTCTCAGAGGCTGCAGGGGTACTGGTTTTGCCATCACAACTGCTGCTCCTCCTCCTCCTGCCACGGTTTACATGACCGTGCAGTAGTCTAGTGGTTAGCTGCGCGGCAATCCAAGCAGGAGGCCCGAGTTCGATTACGGAGGGGAGGGGGTTGTAAGATAATTTTGATGTTTATTTATTTATTCATTCATTCATTTATTTATTTATAAATGCACAGTAATCAATAAAGCTAGCGTAGACCACTAAATGTGTACTGAAGGATTCACAAGCCGAGTCCTGACAGACCAGACTTCACGGAGGTTCAGGCGCATCTGCGTCCGAATCTAGATAGTACACTCGGGAGATTTAGCCGCTAATGCGACTGAACCTCCGCGAGGACCAAGAGTTACAGTATGAGTTGAAGCGTCCAGTGCGAGGTTTGCCGGGGGTGACTGGTTTAAGAAAGCCCTATTTCACACGCTGCAATACTGTATTGTCTCTTGCAAGGAGTAATGAAGTCAAGCGCCTCCTCCCCTCCCCCCAGGGGTGGAGGGGGTCGGCTAATACAGGTCATTACACTTCAACATCTCCTGCAGAGCAAAGAATCCACGAAGGGGCGGGCCGTGCCGTCCTCGGGGTTCTCGCCAGGGGGGCGTCTCAGAGGCTGCAGGGGTACTGGTTTTGCCATCACAACTGCTGCTCCTCCTCCTCCTGCCACGGTTTACATGACCGTGCAGTAGTCTAGTGGTTAGCTGCGCGGCAATCCAAGCAGGAGGCCCGAGTTCGATTACGGAGGGGAGGGGGTTGTAAGATAATTTTGATGTTTATTTATTTATTCATTCATTCATTTATTTATTTATAAATGCACAGTAATCAATAAAGCTAGCGTAGACCACTAAATGTGTACTGAAGGATTCACAAGCCGAGTCCTGACAGACCAGACTTCACGGAGGTTCAGGCGCATCTGCGTCCGAATCTAGATAGTACACTCGGGAGATTTAGCCGCTAATGCGACTGAACCTCCGCGAGGACCAAGAGTTACAGTATGAGTTGAAGCGTCCAGTGCGAGGTTTGCCGGGGGTGACTGGTTTAAGAAAGCCCTATTTCACACGCTGCAATACTGTATTGTCTCTTGCAAGGAGTAATGAAGTCAAGCGCCTCCTCCCCTCCCCCCAGGGGTGGAGGGGGTCGGCTAATACAGGTCATTACACTTCAACATCTCCTGCAGAGCAAAGAATCCACGAAGGGGCGGGCCGTGCCAGACGTGCTTCCAGAGCTGGCGGGCCATCCTCAGGGTTTTTTCTATTGGAATACAGTGTGTACAGTATTTTGTAGAATGATATTTAATAAAACTATACAGTACAGTATGTCCTAGCGATTTAGTATCTCCAAACTCTTTTAAATAAAGTTTTGGGCGCATGATGAAAGTCATGTGTCTAGGACCCCCGCGCCGAAATTTTGCGTCACCTGTGCTTTATTGTACTGTATGCTGTGCACCACTGCATTGTACAGTACAATGGCGGAGCGCAGAGAGGGCCCGTACAGCACCCGGGAGCTGAGGCACCTTGTGCGCTGGAGAGACAGGACTCTCTCCAGCAACAAGGAGAAAATGAAGGCCTACAGAAAGACCCGCAGGGCTATCCTTAGGGACACTGGCCGTCAGCGGTCTATCCGCTCCTTAGAGCGGCGCTGGAGTGACCTGGTCAGGAGGGATCCTGAGAGACTTCAGGCCATCAGGCGCTGTAAGCACAGTACTGTACCGAGGGGGGTACAGGGAGGGGGGGTTGGCGGCTCTAGAGAGCACCGTCGATATGGTCTGTGTGGGCCCTGGGCAGCAGACCATATCAACGGCGCACTTTCACAGTACGGGATGCGGTCATAATGTCGAATGACATAATGTCGAATGTCAAAATGTCGACACCACAATGTCAAATGTGTAAAAATGCCCTAAGCATCGCGAGCGAAGCGAGCGATGCGAGGGTCCGATTCACTATGTCAATAGTGTCCATGTCGACACTGTTGACATTTCGGGCCAAAAAAAACCCAAAAGAGCAATTCGACATAACCCCAGTCAACATTATGGCAGTCGACATTTTTGAAATGTCGACATTAACCCATGTCGACATTTTTACACATTTGACATTGTGGTGTCGACATTTTGACATTCGACATTATGTCATTCGACATTTCAATCCACACCCTACAGTACATGTACTGTACAGTACACCATAAACAATTGGGGCTGTGTGTGAATAGGGATCAACAATGCGGTGTACTGTAGGAAGGAAGAGGAGGATGAGGTGGAGCAGCAGGAGGACCAGGAGCCAGGCAGTGAGTACAGTGGTCCGGTGGAGGGGGTGCTTTGTGGGATGCGGACATAGGCGTGCGCAGCCCGTTTTATTAGGGGGTGCACCATTGGAGGGGGCGTGTCCATCACTATCTACTGGGCGTGTTCATCATCTCCTATTATTACACATAATGAAACACACTAGATATAATGTCACGCACAATAATGCCCATCACACATGCCACACACCGTAATGCCCATTACACATTATGTTAGGGCTTAAAAAAAAATATTATTAAAACAGGGACAATAGGGACTGTGCACGTCGAAGGCGCGCGCCAAAAATTAACACATACTTACATGCATATTACACATCACACAGCCATTACTGTACATAGTATACCACATTCCATAATGCCCATTACACGTTGTACGTGTAATTCCCATTACATGTTACGCCTCACACCATGATGCCCATTACACGTTACGCCTCAGACTGTGATGGCCATTACAGATTATGCCATGGGGGGGGATGTGAAATGTTCTTTGCCAGAAGTCACATGCTCCCTGGGAAGGGGGTGGTTAAATGCTCATTGACAAGGGGAGTTTCATGCTCATTGCTGGGGGTGCGCATTGCACACCAGTGCTCCCGTGAATCCGCACTTACGGGTAGCGCTGTGCACTCTTCTTATAAGATGCCCACCGGAGCCGCAGCCTCCTTCCCTTTTGAGCCGCTGGCCGGATGCTGCACGCCGCACACTGAAGCTACTTTACCTGTCAGCGGCAGGCAGCATCTGGTCAGCCGCTCAAAAGGGAAGGAGGCTGTAGCGGGCACGGGACACTTGTACCCCAAGTGCCCAGGGGCAAATGCCCGCCCGCACACATAGTGTACACACACACACACACACACACATACAAACAAACAAAAAAAAACGGTTTAACCTCAATATCCCTGGAATCAAATAATCCATATGGATCCGCCTGGTATCAGATTGAAGGCCCAGCGATTTGGGTTCGACTGAAATCAACCTCGAGCTTCAGTGATGCCGAAGGGGGAATTGGCAGCCATTGAACTGGGTGGGGGTCGGAATTAGCGGGTCCCATGTTATCCTATAGGGAAAACGTTCCAGCTTTGCCTGGCAGTATCTCCGGTTCCCAGGGGGCTAGAGACACGGGGCTGGGCTCGTTGGAAAGCCCCATCCCTCAGCTATGATTAGGAGGTGCCTGTGCACCCCCGGCACCCCCCTTGCGCACGCCTATGGATGCGGAGGTGGGGGTTGGCTGTTGAAGTGGTTGGAAGTGCAGGTGGTTCTGGAGGAACTGAAGATGCCGTTCAGCGAAGGCATTCACTTTGGGGTGCACTGCATTGAGTGTCACGCAGCCTTTGGGCCTTTGCTGGTTGTACAGTACATATGTACACATCCCAGCATGCCACTTTTTGTATACAGTACAGTATGATGGATTGTTAAAACTGTGGCATGGCATGCTGGGTGGGATGTGTACAGTACTTCCACAACAATTGGAGGGCCATGACTTTGACACAACCGTTCTATGGAGTTCTAAAAGTAGAAGGGAATTTACTGTACAGTACAGTACGTTTACAATGTTTTTTTTTTTTTTTTTTAATGCAGCATTACTAGGCCACACCCGGGAAGAAGAGGCGGTTCCCCTCGACACCGAGGAGGAAGAGGAGGATGAGGTGGAGCAGCAGGAGGACCAGGAGCCAGGCAGTGAGTACAGTGGTCCGGTGGAGGGGGTGCTTTGTGGGATGCGGAGGTGGGGGTTGGCTGTTGAAGTGGTTGGAAGTGCAGGTGGTTCTGGAGGAACTGAAGATGCCGTTCAGCGAAGGCATTCACTTTGGGGTGCACTGCATTGAGTGTCACGCAGCCTTTGGGCCTTTGCTGGTTGTACAGTACATATGTACACATCCCAGCATGCCACTTTTTGTATACAGTACAGTATGATGGATTGTTAAAACTGTGGCATGGCATGCTGGGTGGGATGTGTACAGTACTTCCACAACAATGAAACAATGGGCCTCAGTACATGCTGGAGCCTGTTCAAAAATACTTTTCCGGTACAGATGGTGAGAGCCCTGGTGTTATACTGTACAATACTTACCAACCGCGCTCAGAGACTCCTCCTCCAGCTGGGTGGGGGCAGAGGTGGCCCTCTCCTCCTGGGTGGCGGCTGGGAGGCTTTCTGGAGCTGCAAATGTCAAAAAAAAAAAGGACAAAATAAAGAGGGTGTATCGTGCAAGCAGGGGTATTTTTGAACAGGCTCCAGCAGGAACTGATGCCCTTACTCTGCTTCACTCTCTGACAAAATCCTCCCCACAGTAGATGGACAAACCCATGTGCACAGCAGGCGAGGCAGTGCAAAATGACACACCCAAATCTACTGTACAGTAGATACTGTAATTCTCTCTGCGCAAGTCCAGTAACACCGGCCTCACCTGCAGTGCACATGGGTTTGTCCATCCAAGAAGGATTTTGTCAGAGAGTGAAGAAGAACAAGGGCCTCAGTACATGCTGGAGCCTGTTCAAAAATACTTTTCCGGTACAGATGGTGAGAGCCCTGGTGTTATACTGTACAATACTTACCAACCGCGCTCAGAGACTCCTCCTCCAGCTGGGTGGGGGCAGAGGTGGCCCTCTCCTCCTGGGTGGCGGCTGGGAGGCTTTCTGGAGCTGCAAATGTCAAAAAAAAAAAGGACAAAATAAAGAGGGTGTATCGTGCAAGCAGGGGTATTTTTGAACAGGCTCCAGCAGGAACTGATGCCCTTACTCTGCTTCACTCTCTGACAAAATCCTCCCCACAGTAGATGGACAAACCCATGTGCACAGCAGGCGAGGCAGTGCAAAATGACACACCCAAATCTACTGTACAGTAGATACTGTAATTCTCTCTGCGCAAGTCCAGTAACACCTGCCTCACCTGCAGTGCACATGGGTTTGTCCATCCAAGAAGGATTTTGTCAGAGAGTGAAGAAGAACAAGGGCCTCAGTACATGCTGGAGCCTGTTCAAAAATACTTTTCCGGTACAGATGGTGAGAGCCCTGGTGTTATACTGTACAATACTTACCAACCGCGCTCAGAGACTCCTCCTCCAGCTGGGTGGGGGCAGAGGTGGCCCTCTCCTCCTGGGTGGCGGCTGGGAGGCTTTCTGGAGCTGCAAATGTCAAAAAAAAAAAGGACAAAATAAAGAGGGTGTATCGTGCAAGCAGGGGTATTTTTAAACAGGCTCCAGCAGGAACTGATGCCCTTACTCTGCTTCACTCTCTGACAAAATCCTCCCCACAGTAGATGGACAAACCCATGTGCACAGCAGGCGAGGCAGTGCAAAATGACACACCCAAATCTACTGTACAGTAGATACTGTAATTCTCTCTGCGCAAGTCCAGTAACACCTGCCTCACCTGCAGTGCACATGGGTTTGTCCATCCAAGAAGGATTTTGTCAGAGAGTGAAGAAGAACAAGGGCCTCAGTACATGCTGGAGCCTGTTCAAAAATACTTTTCCGGTACAGATGGTGAGAGCCCTGGTGTTATACTGTACAATACTTACCAACCGCGCTCAGAGACTCCTCCTCCAGCTGGGTGGGGGCAGAGGTGGCCCTCTCCTCCTGGGTGGCGGCTGGGAGGCTTTCTGGAGCTGCAAATGTCAAAAAAAAAAAGGACAAAATAAAGAGGGTGTATCGTGCAAGCAGGGGTATTTTTGAACAGGCTCCAGCAGGAACTGATGCCCTTACTCTGCTTCACTCTCTGACAAAATCCTCCCCACAGTAGATGGACAAACCCATGTGCACAGCAGGCGAGGCAGTGCAAAATGACACACCCAAATCTACTGTACAGTAGATACTGTAATTCTCTCTGCGCAAGTCCAGTAACACCGGCCTCACCTGCAGTGCACATGGGTTTGTCCATCCAAGAAGGATTTTGTCAGAGAGTGAAGAAGAACAAGGGCCTCAGTACATGCTGGAGCCTGTTCAAAAATACTTTTCCGGTACAGATGGTGAGAGCCCTGGTGTTATACTGTACAATACTTACCAACCGCGCTCAGAGACTCCTCCTCCAGCTGGGTGGGGGCAGAGGTGGCCCTCTCCTCCTGGGTGGCGGCTGGGAGGCTTTCTGGAGCTGCGACATCCACTGGGACTGCGGAAAAGCACACAAAAAAACTACTATAAAGTACAATGTGTTAAGGTACTGTATCAACACTACAGTACATACTGTACTGTGCAGTACATAACAGTACAGTACAGTACAGTACCTGCCAAAATGACCCATTCCAGGAGGGATGAAATGCTGTGGTCCTGTACAGTATCCCACATGTTTGAAAGTCAATATGCAATGTTCCGCTCTGTACTGTATACAGTATACTGTACTGTACTTACAGTGGCGGTGCTGTCTCTCCCGCAGCGTCATCCTGCTGATACCTGGAAAAATAAGAAATACAGTGCGTAAGGCATACTGTAATTACTGCAGATACAGTATTTGTAGGCCCCATATCAAAAGTTTGTAAGGGCCCACAATTTACTGTACAGTACTGTACAGTATGTCATGAAAACCAATGCTGTAGGAAATCACCCATGGCAACAAGCATGTACTGTACAGCATACAGTAGTTGCCTTCCCTCTTCAGCAGGAGACTCCCTGAAATACTGCACAGTACTGTAGCAGCAATCTCCATCTCTCTCTCATTAGTCCTACACATTATGCCATACTGTACACCAAAATACTGTACAGTACCTACTGTATTACAGTACAGTATGTACAGTATTTTACCACATTCCATAATGTCCATTACCCATTACTACACACACTATAATGCTCATTGCATATTAGGGGGTTAACATGCTCGTTGCCATGGGATGAACCTGGTCTTCCAGGTGTTGCACACTCTGGAAGGGATTAACATGCTCATTGCAAAGAATTTACTGTACAGTACATGATCTGCCATGGATTCCGGGGGTTAACATGTTGACATCACCCCAACCATGGGCTGGAAACCAGGTCTGGTGGCTGCAGGAATGGGAATGTAAGAAGTGGGGTCCAGGCCCTGGAGTTGGAGAGCGGAACAATGCTCAGAAGGACCTGTCTAATACTGCTCCCCCCAAATCTGTATCAATACCACTGCTGAACAGCTGACTCTGGCGCTCTCAGACCCGGTCCAAAAAACCTCTCTGTCCAGGTCAGCGCCCCCCCCCCCCCCCACACAATACAGTATCTCCATGTACAGTACAGTAGTGTACTGTATGGAAGTACTGTAGACACACCCTTCAGGTGGAGAATGACACACCCCCTAATTCTAAATTCTAATTCTAATAGCAAGTTCTGTAAAATCTACCTGAACAGTTGTACAGCAATCAGCACATTAAAAAAAAATACAGGTACAGTATACTGTAAAATCCACCATGGCAACAAGTAAAAAAATACTGTATACAATAGCACTCAACATTGTACAGGTACAGTATGTACAGTACTTACTTTGCCTGAGGGAGTGCAGCAGTTGAGGGTCCCGACGGACCAGGTCGGACCATCTCCTCTGGAGGCTCCTAACTGGCCTGTCTCTATGGAACCTCACCCTGATGGCTTGACGGGCCCCCTGGTAGGCCTCCACAATCTCCCGATTAGAGACCAGGAGCCTGTCCCGCCAAGCCACCAGGGTGAGGAGCTCCCCTCTGCCAAAGGGCCTTGCCCTCCTGACTCTGCCAGTGTCCGACATACTGTACTGAACAGATACTAGCGATACAGATAATGGCGCCTACAGTACACTGCATTAGCGTGTGCGCCGTGCGTCCTATGCGCCGTGCGTGCTATGCGCCGTGCGTGCTATGCGCCGTGCGTCCTGTGCGGAACAGCGTCCCATTCTGTGCGCCCGCCGCTGAGTAGTGGGTACAGTAGTTTATCAGTAGTTTATCAGTAGTTTTTATATACTGTAATAAATTACTTATACAATATACTGTAAAATGTAATACTATACTGTAAATATAAATAATTATATTTTAATCACACAGTATATTGTCAATAATTATATCTTAGTTAAAACTGTAAAATTTGATACTATAATATTAAAGGTTTAACGCCGTAATCGAACACGGGTCTCCGGCGTGAAACACCATGCAGATAACCACTACACTACAGCCAAGAACTGTACAGTGTAATGACTACTATACTACCATGACTGATTCTACACCCAGCCTGTAGCTTAACAGTCAGGAGCTGACGGGGAAAGCAGGGCCTAGCGACGGGGAGCGGATACCGTCGTTGCTGCTCGAGCGTCTCATTAGCTCGAGCGTCTCATTAGCTCGAGCGTCCCGTTAGCTCGAGCGTCATGCGTAATGCTGCAAAACCATATTGTGACCAAGTTTCCAATATTGTGACCGCCTTTAGAACAATACTGTACTGTATACTGAGACGCATAGCGTCCGTGTCGTACAACCTTTAGAACTACAGTACGGTGTTTGATGTTACGCATTAGCCTCTGTGCGGCTACATCTCCTAACTGTCACTGCGTCTATAGACGCAGTGACAGTTAGAAGCCATGACGTACATGTACGTCATGTGTCGGGAAGTACCTCCCGGCCATGACGTACATGTACGACACTCTCTGTCCGCATCAGCATGATGCACTCTCGGCTGAAGAGACTGGATCACGCTCGTGCCAGCGGCATTAGAGAGGTGCTCATCGTATAATAAAGTTCATGTAATTCCTGCGCATCATGCACGCGCTGAAGCACAAATCTTACGCATGCGCAAATGAGGTTTTTAAAAGTGACATCTGGTGGTTGGTCTGTGATATTGCACTCGTCGTGAAGCGCCACGGCGATTCGCTACATGTATGCGCCATGGCGTGTGTCGGAAACATCGCCATAGGCGGCAATAATAAGGCCGGCGCCATCTGTAAACCATATACAGTAAATGCCATGAGAAACCTTATTTAAAAATGCACATAGCTATTTAACTTATAAATACTGCAGGGAAATGACATCGGTGATCCTATTTCATTGTATATATCTCTGATTATTTTTCCTCTATCTACATAATGTGAATGTTCAAATATTCTTTGTAAAGCGCTGCAGAATATGTGTGCGCTATAAGAAACTGTAAATAAATAAGTAAATAATATGGGTAAGGTGCAATCAGGGAGATTCCTAGAAACTTCAGGGAGTTTGGGAGATTGCTGCTATTTCAGGGAATCTCCCTTATAATTAGGGAGGACTAGCACCTAAATCACAGGTCTGAGCTGGGTTAGGGAACACTGGGTGAGATTTAATAGGATGAGAGATTCAGAAAGTGAGAGATTTGCTAAGAAATCTCCAGTTTTTTAAAAGCAGCAATCATTTACACCAAAATCAGTTTGATTTTGAATTGTAAATGATTGCCGCTTTCAAAAAAACTGGAGCTTTCTTACCAAATCTCTCACTTTCTGAATCTCTCATTTTATTAAATCTCACCCACTGTTTCAACCCTTTTTACAGCTTCTAAAAACCTCTTTAATAACACACATTTGACCTGGGGGGATGCAGTCAATTTACCTACGGACATTTGACCGACGGTCATTATACCAAAACCCATTGACGACAGTCAAAATACATGTTCAATTGACCGACATGGTCAAAATACCAACATTTAACATGCCGACAGTTCAATGTGTTGACATAAGTTTTCAAGCACTTTTTGCCCCATAACAGACTTTTTCATACTGTTCCTGGAGGGGGAACATAATAGTGTGCCGAGTGCAGCATGGCGAGCTACGCGAGGGGATGCGGTACACTTAGACGTGTCTATCTTGACCTGTCGGCATGTAAATGTCGATATTTTGACCATGTCGGTCAGCTAAACATGTCGGTATAATAAATGTCAGTAAATTGACCATGTTGACTGTCAGTCAATGGGTGTCAATATAATGACCGTCGGTCAAACGTCCGTCAGTAAATCATACTGAACACAACCTGGGTTGTTGCCTTTAACACTGCACCCGTTTATGCCCTGAAAAACTGTCTGAGTAATTAAAAGTGGATGTTACAAGCGCAAAAAGATGACATGTTGCTCCATCTGAGTAAAAAGGTTTTCAAACTCTGTATGAATTTTTAAAATAAATTATAATCTAATATAGGGGTAGGCAACCTATGTCATTTCAGCAGCTATCAAACTACACAACCCAGCTTGTCCTGTAACAGTTGTAGCATGCCCTAAGTTAATACTAGAGATGTGCGGCGGCCACTTTTTCGGGTTTTGGTTTTGGATCTGGATCTCCCTTCGTGTTTTGGATCTGGATTGGTTTTGGCAAAACCACCCTTGTGGGTTTTGGTTTTGGTTTTGGATCTGGATTTTTATGAAAAAATGCTAAAAATGGCTAAAATAACAGAATTTGGGCCTGTTTTTGCCCCTAAAGTATTATTAACCTCAATAACATTAGTTTCCACTCATTTCTAGTCAATTTTGATCCCTTCACAGCTTACAAAATAGTTTTCATTTACTGTAGTTGGGCCAAAAGGGTATACCGAGGTAGCTGGATGACTAAGCTAAGCGACAGCAGTCGGCATCACATACATGTGGACCTTACACTTCCAACCTGGCAGAGCGGCACTGCAGGGGCAGACAGGGTGGCAGTTTAATAAACTATCCCAAAAAAAGAGAAATGCTCCAAAGAGCAAATACAAAGAGGTATCGGCCTTGTCATGACTGGTGGTAGAAGCTTCAGCACTTCTATCAGGTTGCTGATCTCCCACTATTTCCTCCTCCATCATCCTCCAAAAATGTGTTTTTATTTTATTTATTACTTTTATTTGTTTTTCTTAATTTACACTGGACACAGCCTGTCACACTGGACACAGCCCCTTGGACACTGGACACTGCCCCTGGACACAGCCCCTGGACACTGCCCCTGGACACTGGACACAGCCCGTCACCCTGGACACAGCCCCTGGACAATGGACACAGCCTCTGGATACAGCTCTTGTACACTGGACACAGCCTGTCACCCTGGACACAGCCCCTGGACAATGGACACAGCCTCTGGACACAGCTCTTGTACACTGGACACAGCCGTCACACTGGACATAGCCCCTGGACAATGGACACAGCCGTCACACTGGACACAGCCTCAGGACACAGCTCCTGTACACTGGACATAGCCTTCACACTGGACACTGCCCCTGGACACTGGACACAGCCCGTCACCCTGGACACAGCCCCTGGACAATGGACACAGCCCGTTACCCTGGACACAGCCCCTGGACACGGCCCCTGGACAATGGACACAGCCTCTGGACACCGCCCCGGGACACAGCTCCTGTACACTGGACACAGCCGTCACACTGGACACTGCCCCTGGACACAGCCCCTGGACACTGGACACAGCTCCTGTACACAGCTCCTGTAAACTGGACACAACCCCTGTACACTGGACACAACCCCTGTACACAGCCCCTGTACACTGGACACAGCCCCTGTCACACTGGACACTGGATATATGTAGTCACACTGGACAATGTATATATGTCACACTGGACACTGGATATATGTCGTCACACTGGACAATGGATATATGTCGTCACACTGGACACAGGATATATGTCGTCACACTGGACACAGGATATATGTCATCACACTGGACACAGGATATATGTCAGCACACTGGACACAGGATATGTCGTCAGTCGTCACACAGGACAGGACACAGGATATATGTCGTGAGTGACTTGTGACACTGGACAATGGATAAGATATAGGCCGTCACACTGGACACAGCCCCTTGTATTAATGCTGCCCCTGTACACAGTGTACTACTCAGCAGCACTGCAGCCCCTGTGTGTGAGCACTGCAGCACTGAGTTAGTTAAATCACACAAAAAAACACAGGGTTCAGGGCTAAATAAAATAAATCACAACACAGGGCTTAGGGCTAAATAAATCACATCAGGGCACGGGCCACAGGACAGCCCCTGGACAGTGGACACTGCAGCCCCTGCGTGTGAGCACTGCAGCACGACACAGGATATATGTCATCACACTGGACACAGGATATATGTCGTCACACTGGACACAGGATATGTCGTCAGTCGTCACACAGGACAGGACACAGGATATATGTCGTGAGTGACTTGTGACACTGGACAATGGATAAGATATAGGCCGTCACACTGGACACAGCCCCTTGTATTAATGCTGCCCCTGTACACAGTGTACTACTCAGCAGCACTGCAGCCCCTGTGTGTGAGCACTGCAGCACTGAGTTAGTTAGTTAAATCACAAAAAAAACACAGGGTTCAGGGCTAAATAAAATAAATCAGGGCACGGGCCACAGGACAGGGCTTAGGGCTAAATAAATCACATCAGGGCACGGGCCACAGGACAGCCCCTGGACAGTGGACACTGCAGCCCCTGCATGTGAGAACTGCAGCACCTAGTTAGTTAAATCACACTACAGGGCTCAGGCCACAAGTCTACAACACAGGGCAGTGAGGGCAGGTCACGGAGCACAGCACAGCACGGAGCACATGGCACGGAGCACAGCACAGGGCAGTGAGGGCAGGTCACGGAGCACAGCACGGAGCACATGGCACGGAGCACAGCACAGGGCAGTGAGGGCACAGGTCAGGTCACGGAGCACATGGCACAGAGCACAGCACGGAGCACACGGAGCTTCCCAACCACCCTCTTCCCTCTCCAAGATTGGAGTGAAGATGGCGGGCGCGCGTGCGTCTTTTATAAGATCCCGCTCCCGCGAGAATCCGACAGCGCGATGATGACGTTCGGCCTCGTTATTGGTCCGGAATTCAGGCGGGAACACCCGAGCCGGCTCGGATCTGGCCCGGATCCCCGATATTCGGATCTGTCGGATCTCGGGGATCCGGACCCGCTCATCTCTAGTTAATACCATACAGTATGTTCAGACTGTTTTACTTAACGTGACTGATTACATTTATTGACTTTATCTCAGACTCACCATAAAGCGTAATATGAAACTTTAAGGTTAAAATATGTCAAGATTAACAGTATGATACACCCACTGCTCTTTCCCCTTAGTTATGATTAAACTGTCACATACAGATGAGAAGTTGCAGGAAATCATAGACAGGAAGAGAGCATTGGAAGAAATAACTGTACGACTGTGTCAGAGATTTATTTTTAGCACGAGTCCTTTCTAGGAAAGCTGTGCTACAATAAGAAATAAATAAAAAATGTACTTCTGGTGGATTACTGTGCTTAATTATTAAAAAAGAACATAGGGAGACAATTGAAAATATGCTTCTTTCCATTCCTTTGAGAGAGTTCCCCTACCAATACACCTGCCCCTCTCTTCCATATAACGAAAGAGCCATCTGAAGAGGATGCGGCTAACATCGCAGTGGACAGGATGCCAACAGTCAGAATACCTGATTCTGTCTAGAGGACCAGTTTCAGTATGCTGACATCGATGAAGATGCCGGAATTCTGACTTCCAGCATCCCGAGCGTACGAATGTGGGGCGGGTTAGCATTTGGCTGGAAGGAGGTGGGAGTGTTGGGTTTAGGCAGTAGCGGGGAATTTAGGGTTAGGCTGCAAGAAGGGAGTGTTAGGATTATGCATCAGAGTTGGAGGGTTTTGGTTAGGTGCATAGAAGGGGGTTAGACTGCATGGCAGGAGGGTTAGCATACCTCCCAACTTTTGATAGTCTCAAAGAGGGACACACTGAAAATTTTGGGCTGTGGCCTAGCAGGAAAGGGGCATGGCCTGTACTTGTGGCGCTGTCACGAGGCCACACCCCATTTTTGCTGCTGTGGGGGCATGCTCAGCAGCTATGCCCCCAGCCCCTCCTGCTGCAGGAATAGATGCTGTGCACATGCGCACAGCATCTGTTCACGTGTGACAGGGGGGGACTCCCAACTGCCCCCCCGCCGCAAGACGCTGCCGGCCCTGGGAGGGATGCAGGAACGTCCAAAAAAACTGAACGGTCCCACGATAAACAGGACAATTGGGAGGTATGGGTTAGGTTTAGGCAGCGGGGTAGGGAGATTAGGGTTAGGCACTAGTCGGGATGGATAAGGTTGGGGAGGTGGGGAGTTTACAGTTAGGCTGTAGTAAGGGAGGGTTAGGGTAAGATTAGTATACTACCTTACCCCTGTCGGGATTTCCTGCATCGGGATGCCAGCACCAGTACTCTGACCGTCAGTAACCCCACCGCTGATCATCTGTATGCATTCCATCTGTAAAACATCAGCTTACCATAGCATCAATGTGCAGCCCAGCAGATGTTCTGTACATGGAGTGTGTTTGCTTACTTTTTTATAATGTTACAATGAATCCTTCTAACATTTCTATTCCTTCTTGCACTAAGTTGCTAGCAATGCTGCACTTGATTATATTACAGAGCTATTTATCAGATGGCGAAAATCCGTGTCCTTAGCTAAACTAGTGTCATCATGTGGTCACTAAAGGTGATAGCAGTGGTGATGCTGGAATTAGCCCCAGCTACAGGATTTGCTAGGACTTACCAGTGAAAGGTTCTCTATGCAAAAATGTATCTTTGGATGTGCAATAATTAAAGCAGGGATTCACCAGGAAATAGCTTTAAAATATTTATTGTTTTGTATCATTTTTTTTAAAATAGATACTAGATATTTAATACTTTTTATTTATCAGTGAAACTAATAGCCTAAGGAACGGATTCAGAGCTGATTGCTAATCGGAGAATTCACAGATCGATCTATTTTTAAATAACTGTGCATGCATACGGATCATATTGCCAGGGTGAATAGTGACAGAAATTGCGTATGGGTTGTAAATGCAACGTGGCTGGTGGTCAGGGGTTAAAGTTGGGTGGAACAGGAACTGAGTTCCACCACCTGCAATGGTAGGGGGAACTCAGTTCCACCTCCACCACAGCCTTGCACAGTAATTACAACAGAAAGCCTGTCCCAGCGGCTTCCTTTTTCTGGCACAGTGTGTGTGATGTCATGCTGTCCCTGTCGCTGAAGGTAACAAGAGAGGAGAGGTAGCTGCTGGAAGGACAGAGATAGATAAATGTATAAAGGGCACTTACTGTGGACATTTAGTGAAAGGGGTACTACTGCTTTGAGCATTATATGTTTACATGGGTTCCTCCTTTTGGGTGGAATGGAAGGGTGGGGGGGTTAGTGGTGGGAGGGGAAATGAGTGTCACCACCTCCTCAGGACCACTTTAAGCCCTGCTGGAGTTTGACTGATTGGAAACTGGTACTAAGAGCCGGACACCTGAAGTTTTCAGAGCGTGTCTGAAAAAATGCAGGCATGCCCAGGTGCTTTCAGGGAGAGTCTGGTCTGTGATGTCAGCACCAGCTTCAATCAGCCTGTCTTTGTTGCAGATAACCAGTAGGGCCAGACTTACATTGCACAGACTGGAGAAATCATGTGATATTTTGTAAATTAGATTTTAAGTGGTTAGTTATCTGTGAGATTTAAAAATTAATGAATGAATTAATTAATTAAGCAGTAACAGGAATATCCCTGAAGTTGAGACTGCAGGGACACGCAGCGGCGCCATCCGCCACACGCGCGTCCCAATCAGATGGTGCGCCTTTGCGTCAGTGATCGCCAGCGCAAGCATGCTGGCGATCCCCTGCCAAGAACCAGGGGCGCTCCATCTGTATGTCATATTATTGATTTCACATACTGATATATATATGTATTTATCTTTGAGGTTTGTCTTTGTGTATGATGCTGATGGTGATTGCGCTATATATACTAGAACAGGTGTACAGTATATGCACAATTTACAGGTGCTTCTTTTTTTAGAAAACAACTGTGAATCTATATTTCCAACTTTAAATGAAATCCAAAGTAAAGTCTAAATCAACAAAATGTACTTTGCTACTAGTAATGAAAACTGCATTAACTGTAATACTGTATACAAGAAGAAAAAGAAAGATTGGAGGAAATAACATAAAGCATAATAACTGCATGTTGCTTCCAGTGACCTGCATATAGGGTAGACAGGGTATGCAGGGCCACACCAGTCTTAGTCCAGAGTTTAAATGATTCGAATAACATAAAGAATGTATTTCTAACTTATAAATTAGATTTATCTTTTGTTCTAATCATTTTATAGTCAAAACTCATTTTGCACCTCAGTGAACTCTGAACTTTTGGATTTGGGGACCTCACAGTCGGTTGGCCTGTCATACCTCTGACATCATCCACTGGTGCTTGGACTCCCAGTGCCTGTGATGTGTCAGGTCAGTGGCATACCCATCATCTAGCAACAGTAATAAATACAGAGTAAAAACACACACAAAAAAAGATCATAGAATATACAATAATACAGGTAGCAATCCTTGGCTAAACATATAACAAAGTTTTCTGGATGTAATTAGATCATTACTGAATTTGAAAAGAGCTACACTACATGTTTAATGATAATTATTGAAAGCAGTTCAATCCCAAATGGTCATTAAAGTTTTCAGACACAATATCCATCTGCCTTCACATTTCAAAAGTTGGGTACCCCAAACTCCACCCCTTGTTGTGGATACCGGATCTATCATCCGGTACGGAATAGATGACAACCCGTGAGATGATTCTAAAAAAATTTCTTCTTTCATTATTTTGACCTAAATGCTGGTTCTGAAATGTAACGTATTTTATTAGAAAACTGCACGTCGTACACCTGCAGCTATAGAAGCAAAAATGGGTGGGTTTCTTAGCTACAACATCAGTAATGTCTGTATTTACTAACTAATCCCTGATGTTCCTTCCCCCTTCTAGCAGGAGAGGAGTCTTGTGTCACACAACACTAGATCACTGTCTGAACGTATTAACGGCCACTGTATCTTTCAAATTTTGTTGATACAGTATAGTTACTAGCCACATTTAACGTAGCTACCCAAGGCATCACTTTGCCCATTTCTTTTGTATCACTTTCAGTGAGTAATTTATTGGTATTCAAAGATACCTCTTTGAATTTAGCTTGTTCTAATAAGGCTGTAGGATGACCTCTATCCAAAAATGATCCCATTATGGTGTCGATTTAAGATGATACCAGCTCCAAATTTCTGTTATTACTGTACATACCACTCAAGAACTAGGAGTGCGGTAGACCAGCCCAGAATGGTTCAGAGAGGAAGTTCTACAGGAGAAGATTGCTGCGGGATTTCTATTTTTGAAAATAAGGTAGAAGTATCTCCTTTATGGATTTTTCTAATATTCACATTTAAGCACTACACATTCTGGCTAATTATTTATACACACAGACACACACACACACACACACACACACACACGATATATGCTGCTGAAACTTTGTATATTGCCTACTTGAGTCTTTGGGTTCACATATACTGTATGTTTGTAAATGTGGCTCTGATTCTGGCCAGTGTCTCCCCGGCCATGTACTGCACCTCACCACACTGGGTGCTACTACAAGTAATAAAGTGGTTACAGTTAGATTTCTATGCTTAATTAAACTGAATGGGTTTGTACTTGACCTTGTACTGTAATGCAAGTCCGTGCAATAACAGTATGATTGATGTCTGGGACAATCCAAGGCCCAGTAGATGGCATGTCATTACATAATGGTAATATCATATTTTAGAGCTCAAGGTTGAAAGCAGATGTCTGTCTTGCCATACTCATTGAGTTACTCTAACTCTAGATGTTCTCTGCATTTTGCGTAGTGCAATGTCCCTGTACTGTATGTGTGTGTTATGCATGAGAGTGTGACTGTGTGTATATTATGCGTTGTTGGTAGAGTGCTTGTGGTGGTGTTAGATTACACACTTTTTGAGCTTAACCAGGAATGTAGTTTGTTTAGTAATAAGCACAGTTAACAGGTAGTCAAGTGTTAAATGCAGGTATGCAATATATCAGTATATAACCGGCATGTGTACACAGTGTGTATGGTGCAGGTACTTAGCGTTATTCTAGAAGTACCCTGGGGGATATAGATGCAGGGAACACATACCCACCAAGCTGCACAGCGCCTAGGCAGCCATCAGCGGCACCATCACAGTCAGTCAGTGAGGCCGGGGGAGAGTTAGTGGGGGGTGGGTACAGACTCCCCAGAGTTCACTCGGAGCTGGTGCAGCCTGCTGGGGGGGGGGGGGGGGGGGGGAATCCTACCAGCCTCTGGGTGTAATGCCGGGGCATCTGGCCCTTTAGTGCATCTGGCTCTTAACCTGTGCCCAGCAAAGCTCTTTACAGCACTGGGCAGAAAGGGTTGTGCTTTGTGACCCTAGTGCGTCTCACTCTCAGTTTGTGAACCACTGTGGTAGAAAATGTGGTAAAAAATTGACGGTGTAAATTTTTGGCACACTGTCAGTGTTGTCTCCATTTTGCAAAAACTTGTCAAACCCTGCCATGTGCAATGGGCATAAAGGTTTGAAGCATTATGTGGAATGGGCATTACTGTGTGTGGCATTGTGTGTGATGGGCATTATATTGTGTGGTATTATGTGGAATGGGCATTATGTGGAATGGGCATTACTGTGTGTGGCATCATGTGTTTTGGGCATTATGGTGTGTGGCATTATATGTAATGGGCATTACAATTTGTGGCAATATGTGGAATGGGCATTACAGTGTAAATTTCTGTACCTGTTTCTAGTATGTGTGGGGGGGAATGATTCATTCTGAAGTGCATATATAAAAATAGGGGCAGTACGGATGGTGTAATAATGGGACAGTACGGATGGTGTAATGGTTAGCATAACTGCCTCACAGCATTGAGGTCATGGGTTCGATTCCCACCATGGCCCTAACTGTGCAGAGTTTGTATATTCTGCCTGTACTTGCGTTGGTTTCCTCCGGGTACTCTGGTTTCCTCCAACATTCCAAAAATATACTGGTAGGCTATTTGGCTCCTAACAAAATTAACCCTAGAATGAATGTGTGTGCGTGTACATGTGGTAGGGAATATAGATTGTAAGCTCCAATGGGGCAGGGACTGATGTGAAAGTTCAAATATTCTCTGTCAAGCGCTGCAGAATATGTATGCGCTATATAAGAATCTGTTAATAAATAAATGTCACCTATTTAGTTTGCATTGTTGCCGAGTAGACTGTGATGGACACACCCAGTAGGCTGTGATGGACATGCCCCTGCAATGGTGCACCCCCTAAGGAAACGGGGTGTGCACGCCTATGATGATAGCCCAATAGAGGACAGGGAGGATGCGCTGAGGAAAATTCACAGGCTGTTGTAAGCCTTCATGCTAGTTTCTCATCTCTACAATGTGCACACATGTTGGACACTGGGACCCAGATAGCTCTGTCTTTAATTTGTTGTACTAATGTACCATATGGCTGCTCGCATCTTGTAGATCCTTATTATATATCAGGGGTTCTCAAACTATTTTGCTCTGGGACACCATCAGACAATAAAAAGTATTACATCTTTTTCCATCCCTATTTTACTGAAGACTGCATGGATCAGTGAAATTAATAAATAACTAATAAAAAAAAACTGTGGGGTACCCCCCTCCCACGGGCATAACCAGCTTTGGGCTCTTTCTTCCCCCCCGTATACCAGGAAAAAATCAATAGGTTCCTCCCGTATACAAGAAACCAGCACCGGGCTCTAGGACTGGTGTCTAACTATGACATAGGCATCTATGGTGGGAACCGGCCATAGATGCACATGTTCATTTGTAACATGAGCATAAATGGAGCTGCGCACAGCCTATCAGAGGCGGGTCTCCCCCAGAGCCCACTCCAGATAGGCTAAGGGAATCTCAGTGACTGACGTCATGTGGGATTCCCTCATTCTCAGGAAGGGGGTGCAAGTGTACACACAGTTTTAGCTCCTTGCTTTGTATTGGGTTTTTTTGGTTTGTTTTTATTTAACCCCGATCTATGCCAGAGGTATGGTAAGTATCATTTTTTCACAGTTACTCATTTAGATTTTCTACTGAAGAAGAGGATTGAAGTTACAGTTTCTAGATAGGTAAGTATGAATAGAGTGTGTAATAAAGTTGTAATTTATTTTGTCTGAAATACTTCTTTCAGTATTGGTTCTGTAGTAGGACTACAAGTCCCAGTGGGCCCATTAATGCATTCATGATGGTACTTGTGGTTCCAGCATGCGAGGGAGGCTTTACTAGGCCTTGTCTGACCCAATACCTTATTTTGACATTATTTTTAGTTATTTAATTACCAGCAGCCTGGTATCCACCATGTCTACTGCTTCAGTCTGGGTCCCTAGAAGGGGGACCCCTTTATTGGGGGGATCCCCACTTCCCCAGTGATCTGGCCAGGGCTGTTTTGCCAAGGGGAACTTATATAAAAAGTTTCCCAGGGCTGTGGCATGTTTACTGCGGGCTGTTGGAGCCCGGTGCTTGTTATAAAAATACAGGTGAACCCAATTTTTTTGCCCCCCATATTTTTGTAACCAGAAACATTCCAAGAGCCCGGTGCTGGTTTCTTGAATATAGGGGGTATCTATTTGATTTTTTTCCCAGCATTCTGAAAGCCAGGGCCGTCTCCAAGAGCCCAAGACTGGGTATGCTGGTGGTGGGGACCCCACGTAGTTTTTTTTCATTATTTATTTTTCTTGGTACTTGTTTCCTATCTGGGCGCCCGTCGCGGGCATCGCGGGTACATTTATGCCTGCCCGCGACGCGACCGACGCGATGCCCGCGATTTTCCCATTGAAAACCATGTTAAACCTGAAAAATCGCGTCGGTCGCGTCGCGGCCGGCCATAAACGTACCCGCGATGCCCGCGACGCGATGCTCACGATTTCCCATAGGGAACAATGTTAAAAGTCGCGATGGACCCGATTTTAGTGTTAAATGGCTCAATCAACCCGATTTTGCCATAGGAATCAATGTTAAATGGGCCACAGAGCCCATTAACCCTTAAATGTCCCCCCCAATTTTTGACGCCACCCCACGATCGACGCCAACCCGAAGCGTGGCGAGCGCAGCGAGCCCGCGAGGGGCGGCGGTACGCGTCCTACGACCTTTTCATGCCCTACTATCCACGTCGGCGTGGAGTGAGAATATAATAGTGTGGCGAGCGCAGCGAGCCACCGAGCCCGAAGCGTGGCGAGCGCAGCGAGCCCCGCGAGGGGACGCGGATACCTTCACAGTTATGCGCGTCCCCTCGCGGGCTTCACAGGTGTCCGTGGCGACCCGGACACCTGTGAAGCCCGCGAGGGGACGCGTCTACCTGTGAAGGTATCCGCGTCCCCTCGCGGGGCTCGCTGCGCTCGCCACGCTTCGGGCTCGGTGGCTCGCTGCGCTCGCCACACTATTATATTCCCACACCACGCCGACGTGGATAGTAGGGCATGAAAAGGTCGGAGGACGCGTACCGCCGCCCCTCGCGGGCTCGCTGCGCTCGCCACGCTTCGGGTTGGCGTGGATCGTGGGGTGGCGTTAAAAATTGTTGGGGACATTTAAGGGTTAATTGGGCCTAATTCAGGGTTAATATGGCGAAATCGGGTCAATTGAGCCATTTAACAGTGAAATCGCGGTCAATCAGCCTTTTTAACATTGTTCCCTATGGGAAAATCGCGGTGATCGCGGTCATCGCGGGCATCGCGACCAACCAATTTTACCCGCGATGCCCGCGATGACCGCGATCACCGCGATTTTTACCCCCGATGACCGCGATTTTGATCGTGGGCGCCCAGATAGGAAACAAGTACCTTTTTCTTTTATACAGAGAAGCCTGCATGGCTCTCAATGATCCGTGCAGGCTTCATGCTCATCCATATTTGGTTGCTGTGGAAACTCAGCAGCCACATCACCATTGGAAAATACGAATCCTGAGAACACAGCAGCTCAGTAAATTAGCCTTATTCTCAGTTCACGGCTGATCCTGGTTGTACCCATTCGTACACGGTATTTGCCATAATCGGGGATGTTGGTAAATTTCCCCTATAATGCCTTAACTACTGCACCGCTTCTTCATTGCAGTAACATTGTTCTTTCTAGCTTCATATTGTGGTATTGCCCAAATACTGCTCTTATGTGTATTCTATATGCAGAGGACACTACACAAGGGGGACAGCTGCTAGATAGACCCCAGAGCTCCATGGGTCAGAGTAAGTAAGTCTATTGGTATTTGTCATTGAAAGGAGGGAATTTTCATCTATGAATATAATTTTAGAAATAACAGTATTATTAATGATGTACTTACCACTATGACAGAATTTGGAATAATATCAAACCACTACGTCAGTATGGCTCACACATTAAAATGCTGCCTCTGTGAATTACTGTGTCCAGAGTTTGACAGTAAAGTTAGACTTTATTCAGTTGTAGAAGATAATGTCTTAACCTTTAAGCAGTCATTCAAAATTCATCTTTCTGGACACAGAATTATTGTGTAGTGATTTGTAACATTGTCTTTTTTTCTATCAATAGTGTACAATACAGATAATCTTAGATCTGCCTTCTCTAAGCAGTTGTATGCCAAGTTTTGCTGACAGCATTCTGTAATGTTGCCTGTTGCAATTGCTCTTCACTGATGTGGTGCATGGCTTATCAATGACATTTCTAATTCTTACTTTGGCACCTCACTAACAGGAACACAACTAGGGGTCACTGAAGTGGAGCTCCTCCAACCCATCTTTCGCTGATATCTGAGGGTAAGGGTGTGAGGAGCATGCCTCCACCGCTGCCTTAATTAGGTACCAGAAGATGAACCAAGTAAGTGGTGGTTGGGGAGAATTATCACAAACACAGGCTGCTGCTACAGAGATATAGGGGAGAGAAACACTGATTGCTGCAGTGATACAGGAAGAAAGGGGGGAACAAACACTGCTGTAGAGGCACAGTATCTTCTGACTGCATGCTTTCCACAAGTGTTTTTTGGTGATATTGTGGTCATTTTCACCACTTTTCGCCTATGCCTTTTTGACAAAAAAAGGAAAAAGAGGTAGAGGGGGTAGAAAGGGGAAGTAGGTTAATGGCAGCGAGAATATAGAGTCATGGAGTAATTACCACAAAGTTACATACAGTAGTCCATGCATTAAGGGTTAGGCTTGGATACCTGACTAGACCTTGTGAAGATGAGAAGCATCATAGGTTGATGAGATCCAACAAGCCCACCTGAGAATTTAGGAAAGCCATGCATTTGTCTTGAGTCTGAAGGTATGACCATTAGCCTTTCAGACCAGCGGGCAAATGTAATAGAATCCGTTTTTAAAAGCAGCAAGCATTTGCAAGGCATAACCAGGTTGGCTGTGCATTGTAAATGAGTAGCGCTTTAAAAAAATGTCCAAGGTCAGCGGGCATCCTGTACTTCTGTCAAACTTGGACTCTTACTTATGCTCACTTGACTAGTGTGAGGTTTGAATGAAGCCATAGAATTTGTGGCAGCCAAAAGCCAAAGCTAAATGGGGGTACATATTGATGATCAGCGTTTAGGATGCCAGCAGTCAAAGGAGAGAATCCTAACAGGGGTCAGGTAAGTATACTTTCCCTTCTCCTACCCCCTAACTCTAAGCATCCCTTTCAGTAGCCTGACCAGAACCCTTCCCACTAGTGCCTAACCTTAAGTCTCACACCCCACCACCTAAACCCCCCACCTCCTCACCTTTACCACCCATGTACAGATTTAAACGACATCGCTCATCCAGCCGCCGCCCCCCTTCACATGCCGGATTAGCCTGCGCGGCTGTGAATGGATGTTTTGCATAAACATTAATTCGCAGCCTAGGGGGCGAGGACCACATCATTTGATGGTTGCTTTAGCTTTGCGTGCGCCCAATATGAGGACAGGGCGGGCAGCTGACATTGTGATGTCAGCTGCCCGCTCCTGGCAGCTGCGCCACTGCCTCATTTCCATGGGAATGCCCAGAGCTTTCATGGGAACACCCATGAAATGCTGGGCATTCTCATGGGTGCGTCCATCCCCCACCACCCACCTGGTGGGTGCAAATGGCACGGTGAACTTGCAGTATGCCATGCCCGTTCGCATCTGCACATGTGCCAAACATTGGTCCCCAGTGCGAACGCTCGTCTTCTGTCGTGCAGTCAGGGCCACCAAGAGTAATCCTGGGCCCCGGTACAACTACTTCCTGGCGCCCCCACGGACGGAGCTCCCCTCTGTTGACCCTTGTTACGCCACTGTTTCCAAGGTGGATACAGGGACAAAAATTGACACCTTAATGCCTATTACACATGTCACACACCCATTACATATTATACCACATGCCATAATGCTCATTACATGTTATGCCACACCGTAGTGGCCAGTACACATTATACCATACACTGTAATACCTATTACATATTTTACCACCTGCCATAATGCCCATTACACATTATTCCACACACCGTAATGCTCATTGCATATTATGCTACACACTGTAATGTCTATTACATATAATACCACACATATTTTGCCACATACTGCAAGTTCCACTTACCTAAATACTCATTTCTAGAGGCTTCATGCTTGATGCCAGGGGTTAACATGCTCTACCAGGGGTTAACATGCTCTTTGTCATGGTATTAACCTGCTCTGCCAGGAGTTACATGCTGTGCCAGGGGTTACATGCTCTGCCAGGAGTAACCTCCAAAATCACGAGGCGGGCTCTTAGCAGGCCCTGGAGTCAGAGAGCAGAAGGACCTCTGTGATGCTGCTGCCCACATGCCGGTCCACATCCGCACTTCCAATGACACCACTGAAAAGTTGACTACGGCGCACTCAGACCCAGCACACTTGCCACCAAATAAGAAAAAACTGTGTGTCCAGACTCAGGCCCCCCTGACAGGCCTGGGCCCGGGTAAACTGTACCTGCTCCCCCCCCCCCACCCCCTCCTCTCGGCACCCCTGCGTGCAGTTTTAGCATGGGCAGCAACTATACTAGATAATGTAATCTTTTTCACATCTTATACTAATCTATTTAAGCACTAATGATAGAATTAATCCCCCCACCAAAGCCTCCCCATCCCTCTGTACTGTATAACCACAGTGGTGCAATACACACTGTAAATATTATACATGGTTAATGTCAGCGTACATTTGCATGTTGACTACAGCTCTCTGCTCTGGTAGCTAAGTTTATAAGTGCAAGAAATTTTAAACCAGCAGCAGATAAGATCATGATGCTTCTCAAATAATGGGGACAGAGAGGCGGTGTGCAGAACACGATTAGAGTTAGAACAATAATCAAGAGAACAGTTATAAATAGATTGATATGGCACGGCCGTGCCACCTGGTTATTAGGACAAACGGCACACAGCTGGTAAAATGAGCATTTTTACCCCATAGTACCCAAGGAGAGGAAATCTGCTAGAGTACAAAGAAAATGTACTATGCAGGTGCCAAAAGCCAGGTGCAGCCTATTTTAGTCTCCTAGAAAGCCACATTTTGTTAAATATATGTGAATGTTCAATGAAAATAAAATTGAATTCTTAAATGTATAGCAACATTTCAGTGTAAACTCAAGTGGAAATGAATTTGTGAATCTATGAATGAATCTAGCGAAAAAATTCAAGATATACAAAAAATTCAAAAAACAAATAAAATATTGATTTTACTGAATCATTTTTATTAATGAATAGATAAAAAATGTGTCAGGCTGTAATTGCAATACAGAATGTATAGAAAATAAATGTGTAGCAAACATACATTGCGATCTACTTAAGAAGCTATGAAAAGCCCTAGTAAACTATATGGATGAGCCGTAGTCCATCGAAGCATAGGAGAACAACTTCAATATGTGGTGCATAAGCATTATTTATTTATTTTTGTGATTTTGTTTATGCCCAACTATCTTAAAATATATTATAGTAAGTTAAAAACACTTTTGACATAATTATTAGAACAAAAATATTGTCTGTGACATACAGTAATTCAAAGTCAAAGTCTACATATGCAGGCAATGTGGTGGCCATGATTCTCTCTCCACCCATCAGATGACATGGTGAGCAGCCTGGTCAATTCATTTTTATTTTTAAATGCATCCATTTTTTATTAATTTCTTATGTGTCCTTATACATCTTGATCAATAATCAGCCATGTAGTGGGAGATGCCTGGCAGGAGCTAGCTGACAGATCATTATGCTTCTTTTGTCAAAATAAACATCCAAATTTGCATTGCTGTGTGATTAAGATACACAAGCATATTTTGCTGATTAAAATGATATGCAGCATGATTGTATTCCATGACAGCAGCTCTATCTGCATAGGAAGTGCATGTATGCAAACAAATACAGCTGTAGTCGCACACAGAGTATAGGCATGCTACATATCATTTTAATCAACAAAAGCTGCTCGTGTGTCCTGTTTGCATAAATTTCCAAAATAGATGCATTTCATTTTTAAAAGTTGCATAAAAAGGGCTTGGGAGGGCTATTTAATGTGTGGGAGGCTAGATGTGAGTGGACACATCTGTACAAAAATACAGAAATATGCTAATCAAACAAAAGGGCCTGATCGCTAATCAGCGACATCACAAATCAGCCGATTAAAGAATGACTGTGCATGCACTTCAGCTGCATGGCGCATGTGCGGGAACAATTAGCGACAAACTTCCTGACCACTATGTTGTCACAGTTTGATTGGCAGCAAACCAGCTTTATAGGTCAGTAACTGTCCGTTTTCTGGGTATGTTTGAAAAAGTGCAGACAATACAGTATTTTCCAAGGTGGAGATATGGATTTTGGCCTATCCAATCCACTCTCGTACATGTTGAAGGTACTGATGTATCATGAATGATAACTCTACCTAGACTATACCTCATCAGTTCGATCTGCAATGAGACTGATGGCGACAGCCAGTGGTGCAAATAGATAATTTCTCCATGAAAGTAGGGGAGTGGCTACATTATGATACACACTGTAATGCCCCCTGCACATTATGCCACACACCATAATGCTCATAACACATTATTCCACACCCAGTAATGCCCATTAATCCCTTCAGTGGCACTACGGAGAATTTTCCGGGTTATGCTCCAATGAGCAGACTCCTGGAAAATTCTCGGGAGTGCCACTGCCTGCGCTCCCTCCTGCTGGGCAGTGCCGCTGAGATTAGTGCTGCGCTCAGCTTTAGCGGCCGCCCGGCTCCTGTTGCCCGGCCCTGCCTCCTTCCCCCTGCTGTATGCGCCGTGACCTTGTAATGTCATGCCGCACACAGCCGGATTGCCGGGGGCAGGGAGCTGGGGGTTACAGTGGTGTTTTTTTTTTAAAGGGAGCGCTCCTCAGAGAAAACTCGCCCAGCGGGGAGCGCTCCCTACAAAACCGCCACCACAGAATGAGTTACATTTTATGTCACACGCTGTAATGCCTATTACACATTTTAACACACATCATAATGGACATTGCAGATTATGACACACACCTCAATGCCCATGAAATATTATGACCCACAGTAAGGCTTCTAATGACTTGCTGCTAGGGGTTTCATGGCAAAATATGCAGATTTCTGCATTTTCTCCTGGAAGCGCCATACATTTTGCACCCCCCCCCCCCATGGCATTTTAGTGCCACTTACACACATAATGCCCCCTGTATTTCCCATGCAGTGGCGATTATACATAATGCCCATTGTAGTACCACTTCATAATGCCCCCTGCAGTGCCGATTATACATAATGCCCACTGTAGTGCTGCTTCTTAATGCCCCCTGTAGTCAGTGGCGTAACTAGATATCCGTAGGCCCCATAGCAAAAGTTTGTAAGGGCCCCCTATTTAGCAACTGATTGTGACAAATGTATGTAAATCATATTACTTAGACAGTAAACATGGGCCCCCTTCAGCTCTGGGCCCCATAGCAGCTGCACTCCCTGCACCTATGATAGTTACGTCTTTGCCTGTAGTGCTGACTTCCCACTGTAATGCTGGGCTAGCCTCGACCGCTGCTGCTGAGGCATCGGGGGAGGTTCTGGAGGGGTGGAGAAAGCCTGCAGCGCTGCCCTCGGCTCTCCTCCTCCACTCCTAAGCAGCTGCAGGCACTGGAGGCATGGGGGAAGAATGTAGCTACAATCTGTAGCCCCTAAACTACAATGATTGTGGTAGCTGCATAGGCCAATATCAGGAATGCTTTGCATTCCAAATCTTGGTAAAGTTGGCAGCATTCCCATAGATGCAGCATCCGGCAGGAATGAGTTATCAGAGATTGCTTTGGCAGTCCCTCGTCCTTGGAGGATTCCTAATATTTGCATCTAACACTGAAAACTTCGGGGAAATAGATGTAAATATGGTTTGATAAATAGGCCTCTTCAGCAGTGAAGAAAATGTAAAGCAATGAAAGGATTTTAGAAGTTTGAAAATCAAGCTCTTAGTGATGAATGTATATCAGGTAAACATTACAGGTCATTATGAGGAATGGCAATTTTCACACCCACAGTATTTTGACAAATTTACTTGGCGCTCAAAGGGTTAAATAAACTATTTTGTATTGTTATGTCTGAGTCATAAGAATTTGTGTTTTATTAAATAATTATTATGTCAGATAGTCTTTGCTTTTTTAACTCAACATTTATGTAAATAATTGTGTTTGTTTACAGTAATCCATTCATTTAGGTGCAGTATGGCATAATAATGGAGTAATTGAAGATATATTTGGGGGTATTTTAGTCATTTTTAAGCAGAATACGTGGGTCTTGTAATAAAATGTACAGATATTGATTAATACATTTGGGTGCAGGACTGGTTAATAAAAGAAAGATTTCATGGGCCAAATGTAATAGCATGTGAGAATCGGCAAGTGAGAGATTTTGGGAGAGTTTTCCCATTTTCTTTAAAGCGGCAATCAATTACATGGCAAAATCAACTTGGTTTTGCCATGTAAATGATTTCCGCTTAAAAAAAAAAAGGGAAAACTCTCCAAAAATCTCTCACTTACACCCTATTACATTTGGCCTCATTACTTGAAAATTCCTACACTATTTACCCAAAGAACCACACTTGTTTAATATTTCTTGATTATTATTTGTCACAACATGCTGTGCTGGATAATAGGTTTCTATGAGGGATGTAAAAGCTGTTCGATGTATTATTTATTTACAGTTTCTTATAAAGGGCACACATATTACGCAGCGCTGTACAGAGAATAGTTGAACGTCTGGACCTAAAACGTCTGCCTGACGGAAGGGGTTCAAACAGGTTGTGGCCAGGGTGTAGCTTGTCCGCCAAGATCTTTCCTGCACGCTTATTGACCCTGGCTAGGTATAGTTCTTGGACAGTGGGGAGCTCCGCCCCAATGATCTTTTCTGCCATCCTCACCACTCTTTGCAACCTTCGTCTGTCATTCTCGTTTGCTCCTCCGAACCAGGTTGTGATCGAGGAGCAAAGGACAGACTCTACTATGGCAGTGTAGAAGATGAGCAGCAGCTCCTGCGGGATGTTGAATTTCTTGAGTTGCCTCAGGAAGAACAACCGCTGCTGAGCCTTCTTGACAGTTGTAATGATGTTGGGACCCCATTTGAGGTCGCAGGAAATCTTTGTTCCTAGGAATTTGAAGGAGTCGACCCTCGACACTACTCTGTCAGATATTATGAGTGGGTGCATGGCATTTGGTTTCCTTCTGAAGTCCACCACCATCTCCACCGTTTTGAGGGGGTTGAGGTCAAGGTTGTTTCCGCTACACCATTTAGTTAGCCGATCCACCTCCCGTCTGTATGCCGACTCGTTTCCATCCATGATTAGGCCGATAACAGTTGTGTCGTCTGCAAATTTTATAATTTTTACTGACTGTTCTGCTGAGGTGCAGTCGTTTGTGTAGAGGGAGAAGAGCAGGGGGGAGAGGACACATCCTTGAGGGGCACCGGTGCTAATTGTGCATGTGTTTGAAATTAATGCGCCTGCTTTCACCGCCTGTTTCCTTTCAGTCAGGAAGTCAGTGATCCAGGAGCATGTAGGTTCTGGGACTCCTAGTGAACGGAGTTTTGGCTCCAGGATGTGAGGGATGATAGTGTTGAATGCCGAGCTGAATTCAACAATCCCATATGCAATTCCATAATAATATGCAATCCCATAATAAAATGAGCCCCTGCAACGACCTTTCAAGAAGCATTATTTTATGGATGTAGCTGTCAATCAAGTTATAAATGACAGACCTACAATTAATAGCATCATTACACCTCTTACATGCAACCTCGGACATCTCTGAATGTCCCACTAATACATTTGCCACTTTAATATTTTTTATACAATGGAAAATGACTGTAATCGCTGACTGGAAAATGTACATAATTAAAATTACATGTGATTTATTTAAAACAAGTTGGCTTATTCTTGCTAATACAATAAAAACCTTTAAGAAAGAAAGCGTATTTCTTCACATGAGTTTAGTACTGACGGCCTATAGATGTATTATGTCTGTAATAAGTCTTTAGAAAATAGAAGCTGCACAATAGATGTTTTGCAGCAGAATCCCAGTTACCTCATTTCACCTCTCACATACTGTACGATCTGGGCCCCCTGCGGCTTTCTTTAAGTTGGATGAGCTGTTCTGATCTCTACAGAAGTAGGTCAGCATGTCATATAAGGTAGCAGAGCATTAATGCACAGCCAGCAGAGAACAGAAAACCTGGCAGATTATAGATGATAAGCAACCAGCTGTCTAAAATGTGCAGACATAAAATATCATTTAATATGAAGCTCACAGCAGTCAGTTTCTCGCATGGGGGATTAGTTAACCCATTCATATCATTGTGGTAATATCATATCTAGCCCTGAGCAGTAAAGGGGTGTTCGGCATAGTTTCGATCTCTATTTGTGTAACCACATTTCCAGACTAACCAGTTTTTGGGACTGCTATTTCTAGACTTATACTTTCTAGTGAGCTCAAACAAGCAGAAAAATGTATGTATTATCCCAAAGCTCTTAATACAAGGATGTAACAATAGCATTTCAATAGAAGAGTACATATGTTGTGTGGAACAGCGCGCTCTGGTGGCACTTTTTATGCATTGAATTGCAGTTGCATGCTGCTGTACAATTCATTTACTGTAGCTTTGTATTGGTTTAAGCAGGGCCAGATTAAATTCTTGTGGTGCCCTGGTCAACAACTTGTGGGGCTTTCTCTCTTTTACTGTTTTCTTTCCCCCCTCTTTCTTTTTTCCTCTTGCCTCCCCCCTCAGTGACAAGCACAGGATTTTTAGAGAGGGGTTTCCAAACGTAATCCAAAATCTCCCACTCTGCAGTGCATGGATGTCAGTAAGTACGAGTGTGGGGGAGTGGTAACACTCCTGATATTGGACTTTTTATACACTGGATAATGTATGGAATGCAGTATTAATATTTATCATTACTGATGGTCTATAACAAGGTTGCCGACTTTATTATTCTCCTATCCGGGAGAAGCCCGGAGAGGAGAGTTTCAGCAGCCGCTGAGGGGGCGGGGCTTAAGAGTGACATCACTAAGCCCCGCCCCCATGATGGTAAACCAGCGAATTCACGGATCTCCGTGGAGGGGCTAAAATGACGCGATTGTGCCATTTTAGCTCCTCCCCTCCTTTGAGACCCGAGGGTTGCGGCATTTTAATGCCGCAATCCGGGGGACAGCGGGGGTCCCCCCTGAATCCGGGAGGGTTGCCACCCTTCCGGGGGCCGGGAGGGGGACCCGATTTTCGGGAGACTCCCGGAAATTCCGGGAGGGTCGGCAACCCTGGTCTATAATATAGGCTGTTTCAAGCATTTCAATAAGATAAGTGGTTAGGAAAAGGTTAAACATATAAGAATAAATACGCAATCATAATAGAACCAGTACTGCACTTTCTAAGCTCACAATCTCCCACTTCATGGTAAGGCCCCTGTCTCTTCTTCCTGGCAACTACTCTCTGGTCCATTGCAATGTTTGAGGGCTCAGATGCACACATACAGTAAATGTGGTAGAAGAAGCATGTGCATGTGCAGCAGCTCTGCTCTGTCCCTTAAACTGCATGATGTGGTTGTAGCTCTGTTGTTCATATTACATACAATTGCAATTGTTGTCGTAATGTAAGGAACTTGTCAACAGGAGGGGGTTTCCGGGCAACCAGTACCCCCCCTCCCCTGCATTTGCCTATGCCCCTGTTCCATTCCCCCACCCTATCCCTGGGAACTACTTATACAAAACCCGTTACTCACCAAGCTGTTTCTCAACAATATTTCAAAGTACTGGATTATTTCCGAGTATCCCTCTGACACCCCCTTTGATAACGTTGAATTGTATCTATTAACACTAAGGGTTTAAATGTCCAGAATGGATAAAGCAGATGTTGCTTTTATCCAGGAAACTCATTTTCAAGAGGGTAGTGCACCATCTTTACGCAACCGAGACTATCCACACTCATATTTTAGCAACAATAGCTTGGGTAAGACACTGGGAGTGGCAATACTTTTCCATCTTAAGCTTTCCCCATCGAATATAGAAACTCATGTTTTAGCTTAGGGCAGGGGTTTATTGATTAAATGTAAAATATCTCACCAAATGTACACATTTTGCAACTTTATATGTTCCAAACTTTAATCAACATATCTTTATCAGGAATATGCTCGACCAAGTTCATGTACAGAAGACTGATTATTGGAGGAGACTTCAATTGGCTAATGCACCCATCACTAGATTCATCCTCTTCCCACTCATGCCGCCCTGGTAAATGGCATCGTAAAATTAGCCGTACGCTACAAGAGCACCAACTCATCGACACATGGCGTCTGCGCCACCCAACAGATCACGATTACACCTTCTTTTCACACCCTCATAATATTTACTCTAGGATAGATTATCTCTTACAGAACACCCCACACAACAGAATCAAACATATTTCAATATACTAAAAGCTATGACTGTTTACAGATAGCCAATCAAATATTGAAATATTCCTCCTAATCTGCCCAATGTATTAAGCTTCCATGTTATGCTATTTAAGTTTTTTTATGCAGTTCCATAAGGAGGCTATACATAATTTTTCTTCCTCCCAAAATAAATTCCATAGATTTCACATACATATGATAAAACTTATACATATTGCATGTTAGATAAGCAAGTATAAAGTAAATATATATACAAAGGTGGATCAAAAAGTACCTGTGTTGAAGACAGGTGGCGTTGCTGAGGAAAGTTGGTATTGCTATCATGTACTGTACTACAATCTTTCAACCAACGCCATACCAAATTTCAGATTGATTCATACAAATGGAGCCGGCCTCCTTCTTGCAGGGACTGGTGATTCTATCGCCAGCCCCTGCTAGCGCCCAGCTCTCGCCAGGGGCGCACGCGCATGAGTCGCTCGTGTGTGCCCTGTTGCTACGGAGCTTTCTCCACTGCCCGCCACCTCCCCCGCTGCCTTCCACGCTGCCCTGCCATCCCCCCTATCCCTGAAGTGGAGACGGGCAGGGACCCGCAGCAGCACCGTCCAGAACATGGGACGCGTGTGTGTGTGAGACGCATGTGCGTCAGATGGAGCGCCTCTGCGCCGGCGACCGCCAGCGCTGGCATGCCGGGCAAGAACTAGAGGCGCTCCATCTGTAGGTTAGTTTTTTCCCACCATGACATTGCACCAGCTCCCTCATCCAGAATTGTAGCGGTCAAATTGCATGATTTGCACTATGAATTGTTGCAGCATCCACCGTACCTGCCCAACTTGGCTCCCTGTGACTTTTTTCTGTTCCCTAACATGAAAACGTGGTTTGCGGGGCAAAAAATTCACCTAAAACGAGAAGGTCATCATCGAGACAGCCTACACAAGTTTGACAAATTGTACTTTTTAGAGGGTTTAAAGAAATGGTAGGGATGTTGGGAAAAGTGTATTGCAGGTGAAAGGAGATTATGTTGAAAAATAAATAAAAAAATTTGAAAATTTTTCATCTTCATTCCATAACGCAGGTCCTTATTGATCCACCCTGCTGCTGCACATTTGCCTGCACCAATCGTTGGTTAGTTTCCTGCTGGGCAGCGTTCGCCTGCACCATTTGCTTAACCAGCTCCTCCATGGCGTGTGACTGACTTTCCAGGGAGTAGCAGCCTTTACCCAGGACATCAACTGATTTCCACCTTCAACAGACAAATTGACCTGTCGTTGCCCTTAGCAACCAGTTGCTCGCATTCTCCACCATATGTGAGAACTTGGCTCCAAGACAGGTAGGCCCAAATTAAATTGGTTGCAGCAAGACAGGGTTTTATTAATAAACAAATTAACAGGAGGCTTGTCGGCAGCACATTAAGTCCAAAACAAATCAGGCTTTTCTTCCGCAGCAATTAGTAAACTTATTTGCACTCAATTTTAACACAAAGTCTCTGCTCTTTTAGCTTCAGAACAGGCAGGCATTGACCAAGGCACTCACCCTGTCTCTGTATTGGCAAGTCCCAGACAGATACTTGCAGCAGCAGCTCTCTCTAGCTTGCTTTCTTCCACACACAATTCCCCAACACTGCCCATAGGCAGCTTCCCCCTCTTAATCACTCCCAGAACTGAACCTGAACTAGAGATGGGCAAAACGGATCATTAAGCTGAGCCGGGAGCCGCTGGATCTCACAGCTCAAAGATACGGGTCTTTTAGACGGCTCCATGACTCGCTTTAAAAAAAAAAAGGGGGAATATACATGACCGAGTAAAAACACTGATCGATTGCTGGGTGCAGAATCACCATCGATGGCAACCATCGATGGCGTCTGCACCGATGGCCATCCCTGGCAGCAGCAGCTAATCTTTCTATCACTTGTAGTCACAGCACTGTACTCAGTCTACAGAGGTAGTACATCTCAGCTGCCACAGGTGGCAGCACTGAGATCAGGAAAATGCATTGTAAACTGAACCAGATCACCTTTTTGGGATCGGCGACTCATTCGTTCTTGGGTGGGATCCGTTCAAAAGAGCCGGTTCGCAAACGAACGACCCATCTCTAACCTGAACTGCCAGCTCAGGAGTTGATTAACCTGGTGTATGTTATAGAAATGGAAAGTAGCAAACCAACACAAGCATACCGAATACCCGGACCGTACCACTCATTTCAGCCCTGTCTGGGATTTATACCACTGACATCAGCAGTCTCAGTGGCACATACCTGCCATCAAGCACTTTTCCTGCTGACTTCCTACAAACCGCCCCCCCCCCCCCCCCCCCCCCCCCCCTCCTCTGCCCAAGGCCAGGGGACTGGGCACTTGAAGCTGACAAACAGTGAACTCTTGCCAAGGCATCAGCATTTATAATGCCTGGGTGCCGCTTATGTGTGCGACAGCACACATAATACAAGATACGGCGACAAGTGGCACTCGCAGGCCTTGTAAAGTAAAACTGAAACGTTGCCCCCCGGACCCCAGTGTCTGAGTGTTTTGTTTTTTCAAAAGCCCGGCGAGTGCCACTTGTCGCCGTATCTTATAATATATATATCTCGGTAATTGCCGGCACTCTAGGACAACTTGTGGTTAAGAAAGACAGCTGAAATGCTAGAATTTAGCAACGTTTCAATGATTTAATTCATTGTCATCAGGCTTAAACAACATATACAATAAAGACATACCTTATATACCAGACATCATCCCACTGTGAACACCGCGACTTCCGGACGCGGTACCACGCACCTGGCCGGGGCGCAATTCAGTGACGTCATCACAGTCCTCCTGTAGTCAAGGAGACGGAGACGCTGCTGATATAATATCATGACGTGATCTAAAAACAAACTTACACTGAAGCTATTCATTACATGAAACCTGCAAGTTATCCCACATACAGTATGTGGGTTTAACTGCGCCATAAATAATGACCCTGCATGGGATACAATCGTATAACAACTGTTACATAATGTATGGAACTTTAGTTATCTCCCGTGCATGCTGAAGCAGAAAATAATAAAATAAGTGGCAATGGATAACAGTTAGAAACAACCCAGTGATAATTGATCGTTTAACCCTATACACCACAAGCTGATAAAAAAAATATTCTTAAGCACCCAGAATTTTTAATCCTGCTGCTGTTGATCCATATAAAGAAGTTCACCTATATATTGAATCTCATTATTTTTATGAATGATCCTGTCATCTGTAGATATACCTACCCTAAAAGGCTCTTTCCCTGCAAAGTTGTCGTTTTGAAAAATCTCTAGCGACATTGTAAGTAATATAAATATAAAGTGAAAAGTAATTTTACATATGTGAGGTCACGAACTCAATATTGAAAAATCACTAATTCTATAGGTCTGGAGAAAGATCACTCTCCGCCAGTCGGCCCACCTACATAGGCATTGGAAATAGGTCAAATTCAGGAACTTCTCCTTCCACAAATCTATTACTTTGCGTTGCTAATTGGGTTCTGAATAACCATATTTCTACCAGATTATCAACACTTTAGTATAAAAAAAATAAAAGAAAATATTCAATGATCAAATACTGGGAATATGATCTTACAAAGATTTTTAGGTACTTGTTTCCTAGCACGGCGCCCATCGCATCGTATACCATAAGCCTTACAATGGTATGCGATGCGATGTTATATGATGCACCCGATGTTATTCAATTTAAAATCGTATACCATCACATTGTATGCCATATACAATGGTATACAATTTTAAATTGTATAAGCACCCTAATGGGTGTTGTCAATGTTAAATGGCCCCTCTATAAGATTATTAATTGTATAAGCACCGTAATGGGTGCTTACAATGTTAAAAGCACCCCCACGCCACCCTCAGTATCAACGCCAACCCGAAGCGTGGCGAGCGCAGCGGTACGCTTCCTATGACCTTTTCATACCCCCACTATCCACGTCAGTGTGGAGTTGCTTTTAGAAAGCCTGAAGCCTGAAACGTGGCAAGTGGACGAGGAATACATGTAAAGTAATACGCGTCCGCTCGCCATGCTTCGGGCACGGTGGCTCTCTGTTTTTGCCACATCTTCTAAAATCAACTCCACGCCGACGTGGATAGTGGGGGTATGAAAAGGTTGGAGTACGCTTCGGGTTGGCGTTCATAGTGGGGGTGGCGTGGGGGTGCATTTAACATTGTAAACACCCATTAGGGTGCTTATACAATTTAAGATCGTATAGGGGGGCCAAAATCGCATCGCATGCGGCTATATGGCATGCGATGCAATGCATAAGATGCCATACGATTGAAAATCGTGGGTGCCGTGCTAGGAAACAAGTACCCATTTTTATGTACTGTACTTTATTAGGTCATTCATTTATACAAGGACCTATTAACAATCCAGCTACAGACTGTTTCTTCTTGTGAAGAACACACAAAATCTATTTTTGAGATCCTGTAATCCGTTTTGTCATTGTGTGCCATTATGAATTTTTCTGTCATTCCTACACCTGTTCACATCTTCTTCCTTGAAATCTTTCGGTACTTGTGTAATATCTGGGTGCCCGGTTTTTTATCGGGTCGATCGCATCGCATGCAACCAAATCGCATGAGATGCGATCGACCCAATTTTTACATTGGATCCAATGTTAAATGGTGCCTGAGACCCGATTTTACATTGGGTCCAGTGGCGTAACTATAGCACCGCAGACCCCGTGGTCGCGCGCAGGGGGGGGGGCGCTGTGCATGTGGGGGCACTGGGGGGCTGCGGTGCTATAGTAATGCCCCCGTCCCCCATCCCCCGCAGGCTTACCTGTCTGCGTGCAGTGCGAGTCCCGGCTCCCCTCCTGGCTTCAATCAAGTCTATGGAGATGGACCACGATAAAATGGCCGCCCCATAAAGCAGACAGTTCTCTGAAACTGTCTGCGGTATGGGGGTGGCCATTTTATCGTGGTCCGTCTGCATAGACTTGATTGAAGCCAGGAGAGGAGCCGGGACGCACAGACAGGTAAGCCTGTGGCAATGGGCGGGGGCATGGGCGGCCGGGGGGCGCCCCCCCATTAACGGCAGGGGGGTGCCACAAACCAAGCTACGCCACTGATTGGGTCCAATGTTAAATGCCCCCCAGACCCCATTTTTTTATTGTATACCCACCCTGTTCATACCCCCACTATCCAAGTGGGCATGTAGTTGATTTTATATAGTGTGGCGAGCCCGAAGCGTGGCGAGCGCAGGTGGCTCCCTGTTTAACAGACATGGTGCAAGTGCTTATGCATACTGCAGAAATCAAGATGTATGCTCAATGGCGGGGCCGTCGTCATCTATAGCTCTGACTGGGAGTCACACCTACCAAAGGTGGAGGCCATATTAAAGTCTCTGTGGGCATAAGGGTTTACCAATAACCCTGAGAAATGTGCCACTAGTATGGTGGAAGCAAATATTTGGGGTACATTGTAGGCAGAGGACAAGTTAAACCTCAGCCTAGTAAGGTAGAAGCAATCATCACTTGGTCTAAACACAAATGTAAGTCACAACTTAGAACATTTCTTGATTTGAAGGGATACTACCACAGGTTCATACAAGAATTTGCCACTAGGGCGGCTCCACTAACCGAATGTCTTAAAAAAAAAACAATCCACAGGCAAGATATTGTGGTCTACACAGGTAAAAACTGCTTGGAAAGATTTAAGATAAGCTTTGTGTACAGAGTGTGAATTACACATCGGTACTTCCCCAGATTGATTGGAGTAGTCTTCTCCTTCATAACCTTATACTTGTATGTTCTATTAATAAGGGCTGGGTTAACAAAGGTTAACTCTCTTAACATCAGACTACAAATGTATTAGCAGCATAATCAAGAGGAAGCCCATCCGCCACCCAGCCGGTGGGTTTATCCACAGAAAACATACCAATAGGTGTTACATTGTTCCAACGGGATGCAGTTACCATCCCGGCGGTCGGGATCCCGGCGTTCAGAATCCCGACGCCGGAATCCCGACCGCCGAAATGCCGACACTTTCTCCCTCCGTGGATGTCCACGACACCCCTGGAGGGAGAATAAATTAGTTTGCCGAGCGTAGTGAGGCACCGGGCCCGCTGCGTGCCGAGCGCAGCGAGCCCGCAAGGGGGGGGCGATCCACGTCCCCCCCTTGTCGGCATTTCGGCTGTCGGGATTCCGGCGTCGGGATTCTGAACGCCGGGATCCCGACCGCCGGGATTCAATACTGAATCCGTTCCAAGGACTTGCTTACCACCCAATAGGAATGAACTCCTCTTGAAAAAGACTGCCTTATTAAATCCCTACTGATCCATTAACCCCTGATGAAGTCCTAATAAGGGACGAAATGTGTTGGGTTTCTTCTGCTGTTATCAAGCGTTTGAATTGTCTCAATGAATACCATAAAGATCTGGATGAATTTTGCCACTGTGTGGATTAAGAGACTTTTTAAATACATTTTTGAAATTATTTGGACTCTTATTCTTTATACTAGAGTAAATTGTATTAAGGCTGGATTGATCAAATTGTGAAGAGCTTGTCTAACAATTACATTAGGTGCTGTAGGGATTTTGTCTCCTATTACAGGATCTTTTTTTAGGAGACCCCTTTTTTCAGAGACAGAAGCACTTACACAACTCATTGATCACAGTGAGCAGACATTGTGAACTCCCAGTGTAACCGTACACTGGCAGGTATCACTTCGTACCACTGCCCCCACTCTCTTTCTCCTTTTCTATTTCTTACTTGGGACCCTGTGCAGCGGACTGCTCTAGAAAGCCTGTCCCCCAGCCTCTTTCTTCTCCTGCCCTAGGGAACCCCGCTCTCACTGGCATGCCGCTCACTTGCCACCTCTACACATAGTAAGTGGTGAGCAGCAGCATCAGGGTTCCCACCACCCTCTCTCAAGCAGCAGTCCCGGAATCAGTGGTTTCATTTCTCACTCAATCACTCTATTAATCCCCAATTCCCTCTTTTCTATATACCTATCCAGGAAAGTCTCAAGAGAGACATATAATTGTGAGCCAGCTTTATATTGGACACCTTAATTGTCAACCCAATAAATATATATCCAGGGGATACTGTATAAGAATTATATATTTAATTTATTAAGGTTTGCCTGCAGCGTGGTAGTGGAACCTAGTATATTGGTTTTCTACTAACAAACTATCTTTTCATTAAATTAAACAGCAGTGATACACTTCCTAATTGTTTCAAAAAAATTATTGTTATCAGAACCTGTGAAATTATACAATTAATTTGAATTGTTGGTATCAGGACCTTACAATTGTCTTATTGATGAATTACAGTAGTATCATATTTCCTAATTGACTCAAATTGTTGATATCAGGACCTGTGAACTTATGCTGCTTAATTGACCCAAATTGTTAATATCAGGACCTGGTAAACTGCTTTCATACTAACCATTATTTATGTTACAGTTCTTGATTGACCTAATTGTGCACTTGATTACTTTACTGTCGTTACACCTATTATCCACTGTTTATCTACCTATTGTTAAGAGCACCACCTGACAAATCTTAGTGAACACGTACAGTAATAACTAGAGACAGGATTATTTCCATATGCATTTGCATATTTTGCCCATTCTCACTGGTTATTGCATATTTCACCTAAAATCTAGTGATGGTGCATATTTTAGGCCCAGCCCCCTTTCCACCCGCGAGTCACAGCACTGCTTTGCCCTGCTGCTGCTGGCCAGGTAGTGGTAGAGTGTGCAGGCTGGTGCAATATGTGCACAGTGTGGGGAGCCTTGGATGTACGCTATGTCTGACACTGCTCTAGGCTGCCAATCCAAGTCAGTCTGGTTGGATGCCATTACGAAGCTCCTGAACATTTGCCTGCCCCTGGCCTGGGACTTTACACCAAGATACAGACTTCTGCAGCAGAGGAGGCGGGCGGAAGGGTTGTGACATCACGTGGCATGCAGGAAATGCTGTGTCACAGTGAGTATGTGGCGCAGGGAGGAAGCCTTCCACTGCGCCACCCTCACACACTATGCTGACAATTGATCCATCGGCGCTGGAGATGAGGGTCTGTGTAGTTGATGCAAGAAGAGCTTTGGACGCTGCAGTATGCTGTAGCAGCCAGGGAAAAAAATCCTGTGTATAGCACTAGACATCTGCAGATGCTGTGGGCCTATTTGTGAGGTTTATTTGCTACTAATTGTATGCTGATTTTTAAATAAATAAGTTAAAAATTACTTTTTTTATTATTTAATGTAGCATATTATAACACTGTTCATGCATATTTTAAGTAAATGTCATGCATATTTGCATGCATATTTCAAGCTTTTTATGTTGCATATAATCCTGTCTCTAGTAATAACCTATTCATTTCTGGAAATATGACTGCTAAATCTACTGTGCATAATTGAAAAATATTTAGCAATGCACCATTCGATATATCTCAGGATATCCATCAATTAGTGCCTCCTCACCTATCAGATTAATATACAATTTTGATTGTACATATTGAATTGTTATGCACAGCATATATAAGAAACTGCCATATCTCTGAAGGTGTATTTTGGGTAGAGCACTTCCTTAGTGTTATCTACTACCTTCATGTGTTTTTTGTGTTGTTAGCGTCATTGTGTGTCAATTTTATGCTTTATATGTAATAAAATTAAAAGTTACGTTTTAAAAATACTTTTGTCAAAGCAGTGCCCTCAAAAAATAAGAGTACTTTTTCTTTCTTCCTCACGTACTTATCTATACAGTCAGGGGAGCACGTCCACCAGCCATTACATATACTAAAGCACCCTATTGTATATATTGTGGATATTCTATTGCTACATAAATTATTATCTGTACTTGTGTCAAGTGACTTGTGCACCGGTTCCTCCCCATTTCCCCTTTTCCCGTGAATAACCCCTTATATGGTTATAAGATGTCCCCACATACTCTTTAGTTTATATACTCAACAGATGTCCCCACATGCCCTCACCCAAAGAACTGTCATTATTTCTCCATTTACATTACTGTACCTCCATTTTCCTGCCATGATCTGTGGAATACTGTGATATTGCTCCAGTCCCCTTAAGCCCCATATTTATGAGCTGCAATGTGGTGCCTGCGCTAACCACTGCAGTATTGTAATTCTGCACAGCATATCTGCCTGAATGCAATGCTACCAGCTCGTCCTTGTCTTATTTAGATCTCACTCTGGTTTCACAATTTGCTGTGATCAAACTTCTACACTGATTGAAATGAGAACTCACCAATCCTTAATGATTATCCCCTCATGTGGTAAAAATCCCTTATGTATGATTCTTAGGAGTCACAGTAGGATAGTAATTTGAATATTATTCCAGTTTTGGAACATTAAACACAGATGTGTCCTCATAAACTGAGTGTTGTTGCACCATACAGCGTGAGACTTCCGGACGCTCTGAGAATCAGGCTTTCCTATGACTTAACCTATTGCAACTTTATTTGCACAGGAATTGGTATAAGATAACACAAACACAAAGAAACAGGTGGAGCAAAATGCAAAGTAGCTCGGATCTGAACAATTTTTACACAGATGTACACAGATGTACAAGTGCTGCAAGAGCCCCAGTGGTCAGTGCTACTTCTAGATTTCTTAATTAAGTAATTTATGGGTCATTCACATGGTGTGATATTAACATATTATGTATCACACTGTGTGTATGCAACTTGGGATGCCGATAAGAGCCACTCACAGGGTTGGTATCACAGTTTGGAATAGCTCAAAATGGTAGCTCAATTTTGAATAGAAAATGTACAGTATAGTCAAAATCGTACATTGCCAAAATCCCACTGTGTGTGTGTGTGTGTGTGTGTGTGCGCCTTACAGATGTTCAGTGCGGCTATCACATGGAACTTGGCTCACTGAAACAAGACAGTTGGTGAATGGAGCTACAATGTATGAGCACATGTGTATTTATTTAGTTCATTCCATAAGTTTGAATTCCAATCACCATTTATAAAGCAATAGATTCAAATCTGTTCTGTTTCCACTTGTAAATTGTAATACATGTTCCCTCATGCCAGGATCGGTTTTAGGGGGCACACACATGGGGCAATTTTAGCCCATTTTCTATGCAATCTGTCTAGATCGCTTAGAAATGAAGCACTCTGTGTGTGTAGGCCTCATAACAATGGCGATGTGTGGTCCCGCGCATTGCCTGACTAGATCTTGACTACCTGTAGTCAAGACCTAGTCATATCACCAGTGTTCTAACCAGAGAACACTGGTTAGCGCCGATCGCCCATACACACATCGCTACATGTGTATGAGAAATCTAGGTGCCGGGAAGCGCAAGGACTATTTCCCTAGCTTGCATCATTCAGCATACAGACTAGGAGAATTCACCTCCGGTCCTACCTCACAACATGACTCAATGCTCTGTTTTTGAACTTCCCTCTAAATGTATGATTGCCATCACCTGTGTTGAACTAGTTAATTGATTAGAAGGGTGTTTCAACAAAGGTGATGGCAATCATACATTACCAGGGAAGGCCAGGAACAGAGCATTTTGTATTTAATGGAATGGGTCATGTTGGAGGGTATGCATGTACAGATCTTCAGAAAAATGGTGCATGTGCCAAGTCATAGCTCCCAACATGACCAACTCCAGGAGGGACACAATGCTATGTTTCTAGACTTCCCTGGTAATGTATGATTACCTTTATCTGTGGTGAAACACCTTTCTTACCCATTAACCTGTTTGAAACAGTTGATGGCAATCATAAATTTAAAGGGAAGTCCAGAAACAGAGCATTGTGTCCGTCCTGGAGATGGTCATGTTGGGAGGTATGGCCAAGTGTTATGAATAGGTAACCGGTGCAGTGCGTCTAGTGCACACCCTGTACCCATTATAGATATGCCCATCTCTCATACAGATCCTCACAAAATCTTTTTATTTGTATTTTGTTTAGCGATATTGCAGACACGGGACCTCTTGCTAATACTAAACCTTTCTATAGCTTTAGAGGTAACCCACTTATTGTGGCTAGTCCTTTAGAATCCAAGCATTGCCAGTCAAAGGTTATTGTAAATGTAACTTGTCAACAATATGCTTTATAGGCTATACACCATTTCAAAGACATCCACGCGATTAATGAAACATAAATTATGCTGGTACACGTAAACCTGATTTTGTAATGCTCTGTTTTAGCATCCAGTACTGAGAGGATTAACATGATCGGCAGCAGCAGGCTTCAGATGTTATTTCTCCTCTGTGCCCAATCTTATTGCAGATCTGTCTGCATGACTCATCCCTCGGCCTAGCACTTGCTCACTGACATTATGAACACAGTGTTTTTCTCTTTTTAGCTATCCAACGAGGCTTTTGCAGACACACATAGGAATTCTTTGGTTGTGCTCCAAATGTTTACTTATATTCTGCCTCTTACCAGGAATAAGAGAAAGAAATAAAAATAGGACAGTGCTTTTGTAGAATGAGAACATTTTAAAGGAACAATAACACTGAAAAAACATTTTAAAGTGCATAAGCAAGAGACAGAGGCGGAACGCAGCAGGTGCAGTGCACTGGGGCCCTGAGGACTAAGGGGCCCACTGCTGCCCCTGTCACGCTCTTCCGGTCACCACAAAGGCGGAACTAGATAGTTGTGGGCCCAGGTGCAAAAAAATAGTGGTGCCAATTGTACACATTGGACTATATTCTAGTTCACACGCATCGCTGCAAATTTTGCAGCTCTGTGTGAGGTTTGAATGCCTCCCTTGTTCGCCCAGTTGCCCGCACCCAAGGCTGCGAATGGATATGTTTTGCATAAACATCCATTTGCAGCCAGTGGTGCAGCTAGGTGCCACGGTGCCCAGAGCAAGGGCATGTTTCGTGCCCCCCCCCTCGCGATTTGTAGTAGGCGGGGCCCTACGCTGTGAAAAGGGGGCGTGGCCTAACATTATACCACACACCTTATTTCCCATTGCACATTTTATCAAACTTTGTAATACCGATTACACATAAAGCCACATGCCATACTACCAATTACACATAAGGCCACACATGATTACTATACAAAAAACGTAATGCCCATTACATACTATATAACACACCGTAATGACCATTACATACTATATAACAAACCGTAATTACCATTACATACTATATAACACACCATAAGGCCCATTACATACTATATAACACACCGTAATGCCCATTACACATAAGGCCACACATGATGCCCATTACATACTATATAACACACTGTAATGCCCATTACATACTATATAACACACCATAAGGCCCATTACATACTATATAACAAACCGTAATGCCATTACACATAAGGCCACACATGATGCCCATTACATAATATATAACAAACCGTAATGCCTATTACATAATACCTCTGCGGGCCCATGCCACCGCACTTTAAGTTAAAAAAATTGGAAATGCTGGCAGCATGCGGTGCAGATGGCAGCTGGCCCCATGAACTCCGTCGGCCCCAGTGCACTGTACCAGCTACATCGGCAGTAGTTTCACTCCTGTGTCACCCACTGTTTTCCCTGTCACACTCTGCCTCCCCCTATCACCCTCTTCTTCTCCTTATCACACACTGTTGTGATGCATATTGTGAACTTGGTTTGGGGTGGAAGAAGTAGGCCCAAATTATATTATGGCCCCTGGTCCCACAACCCACAAGTTTCGCCACTGGCAAGAGACAATATCAGAAAACTGCTAAATGACATAGTTGTACCTGGTTGATCTGTAATGACACATGCACTGCCCGACAGCCAAGCATGCCCACTATGGGGCCATTTATAGAAACATTTGCTAGTACATGGCTGTACCTGGTTGATCTGTAATGACACATGCACTGCCCGACAGCCAAGCATGCCCACTATGGGGCCATTTATAGAAACATTTGCTAGTACATGGCTGTACCTGGTTGATCTGTAATGACACATGCACTGCCCGACAGCCAAGCATGCCCACTATGGGGCCATTTATAGAAACATTTGCTAGTACATGGCTATCTGGGAAGCACTGTTCCAGCAGCCCTATGTTAAATGCAACCGATGAAGCGCACCCATACCATTGACAAAGTGGAGTGCCAGTCATTTGTGACATTGGGCAAGATGCAGAAAACTCCCAAACCTCAAAAATGCAGTATTCAGAGGTATTGCCGCGCTCTGCATGAGCACCAAACCCAGAATGCGATACATTTCTGGGGCTTGGATGCGCCTGGCATCGCCATCTTCAGATCGGTGTTGCACTATAGAGGCCTATGGGTTTATCTCAGCAGCACCGTCAGAGGATCCATTACGGATCCCTCCCAGCATGCCCCGTGGACAGCTCTTATTACAAGAACTGTCCTTTGAATTACTAGTCGCATATGTTAGTGCATACAGCATGTGATTATTATGGAATGCATTAGACAGCGTATGCCGGCGAAGTAGGGCCACTGATGTTAGAGCACCCCGCCCTTTGTCTTGTCTTGCCCTTGCTTCATAATAAAGCCTCATATCTGCTCAGCTGTCTATAACAAAGTGCACTGACAGGGAATGAGCTGGTGCACCTACTCCACACAACTGTGGAAGCCCCTACACTGTTCCAGTTGCTCAGAGTCCCACCTGCCTGTGCTAACTAGGGGTATAGTAGCTCCAAAGCTGTAATTGCATTGTGAAGAAGATGCTGCCTTAGGGCGAGATGTACTAAAGGGAAAATGCGGTAAAACCCCCGTTTTACCGCATTTTCCTATGTACTAAAACCCGTTCGCAGCGATATCGCGGGGCAGGGTATCGCCACCTTTGGGTGGCGATACCCTATAGAAGCCTATGGGCTTCTTTTCGCCGCCCGCCGCCTCGCCGCAACCCCGCCACCTCGTCGACCCCCCCTTTCCCCCCTCCCTTGGGCTTACCTTCTTGCAGGTCCTCCAGGACCCCGGAAGGTAAGCCCTGCCTCCCACTAGCAACGCAGCCGGACGTCCTTCCGGCTGCAGGGGGAGGAGGAAGCGCCGGGGACAGCTTGCTTAGCTGTCCCCGGCGTGAAAGCAGCAAAAGCCGGCTGGGAGGTGACGGAGACCCCCCGCAGACCACAGTACAGGTATCGCGGGGGGCCTCCGTCACCGCATCGCGATGCCAGCCGCATATGTTAGTACATATGCGGCGGCAGGGGTTAAAGTGAGGCGGAACGGGGCGGAACTGCGGAAGCCCCCTCTGCTTCTCCCTGCCTGCATTGCTAAACAAGACAGCCGGGAAGAGTGCTGGAAAACCCGGCTGTCTCAGAGCACGTCGTCCATCCGTCCGCGGGCGGCTATTTGAAATGACGTGCCAGCTTGCGACTGCCTGATTGGCAGCCGGGCTGCGCGTCATTTCAAATAGCTGCAACGCACACGGAGGGATGGACGACGTGCTCTGAGACAGCCGGGTTTTCCAGCACTCTACCCGGCTGTCAGGGGCGGGCTGGCTACAGGAACATGGCCGCCGGCGCTACCCGCTCAGGAGGCCAGGACGCTCTCCCTGCTATGCTCCTTAAACTGCTGCTGCCGTGCTTGTCATATTGTATGACAGCGCAGGCGGCAGCTTGCAGAGCGGCTCCCTCTCTCCGACGCGGCCGTTGAAATCCGCGCTCTTTATCTACCCCCGGCCCCCACCATCCGGTGAGCAGTAGCCTCTCTCCCTCCCTGCAGTGTCCCAGGCCCGGCTCCCAGGTACCTGGTATGTACCTTATTTATACATTATATTGCCTTTATTTGAGTGCCGCCACCTCCTATTCAATATATATATATATATATATATATATATATATATAATGCAGCGGGCACTTTAAGCACTGTTTTCAGCCTGTTTGTCCTGGTTATTCAGGGGGAGCAGCCTGTGGTGTCCTGGTTGTTATGCAGGGGGAGCAGCCTGTGGTGTCCTGGTTGTTATGCAGGGGGAGCAGCCTGTGGTGGCCTGGTTGTTATGCAGGGGGAGCAGCCTGTGGTGGCCTGGTTGTTATGCAGGGGGAGCAGCCTGTGGTGGCCTGGTTGATATGCAGGGGGAGCAGCCTGTGGTGTCCTGGTTGTTATGCAGGGGGAGCAGCCTGTGGTGTCCTGGTTGTTATGCAGGGGGAGCAGCCTGTGGTGTCCTGGTTGTTATGCAGGGGGAGCAGCCTGTGGTGTCCTGGTTATCCCAGCCTTCATACCCCCAAAATTCGTCTGAATGTGGGTCGCAATCGCGGCTCCGCTCTCTTACTGAATTATTCTCCACCCATTTGCTGCATTATTTAATTTTTTCGGGGGCGGGGGTTCGATATCCAGGAATCCCTGATGCGCTGTTACTTATGGGCCAGTGCTCTGAACTTGCCCCCTAGGCTAAAAGTTGCCAGCCAGCCCCTGCCGGCTGTCTTGTTTACCTTGTGTTGCTGGCAAGGGTGTCGAGGATTGGCAGGTATGCATGGGCTGACCTTTCTGCAGAGCAATCACCTGGACCATGACGCCTAGTAATGCACAGCCGGCTCAAAGCTCCACTCCCAGTGTCCGGTCACTGCAGACCACATCAGCAGAGAAAGAGCACTTTCTGGGACTGCAGAAGTAGCTGCCCGGGCTGAGATCCTTACTTGCCAACAGCTGAGCGGAGAGCAGTGCGGAGCTTCTGTGGGAGCTAGGGAAGCAGCGGCATCTGTTCTAGAATGACCATGAGCAGTGTAACCTGCACTGGTGGATGTCCAGCAGCTGCAGCAGGGAAACAAGCTATGTGCAGACCTCCTACCTGAAGAGGATGAAGGTGAGGGGCCCTGTGCCAGCCATTATATTATTGGTTTTATGATTGTGTCACTTTTTCACATGTGCCAATGTTGTGTACTGTGTCCTCATTCTGCAAATTATGTCATATTGGGGTGTGATGTAGGGTACATAACTTGTGGCATAATGTAGGGAACGGAACCTTGCAGTGTGATGTGGGGTTATGCGGTGTGATTTAGGGGATGGGTATGTGTTGTGTGACATAATGTATAATGGGCATTACGGTGTGCATAATCCCCTGTCCCACAAAGCCATGCCCTAAAATTTTGTGGCGCGCCTACGGCGCGCACTTTCACATGGTTTGGCCTGTTAGATTCTTTTGCACTTTGGGGCATAATTTGCATTAAGGGTGGCGTTATGTGGCCCGCATTATTTTTTTCCATGTCTATGTGAGATAGGTCATACATTTTGAGCTCGCAGGGGGGCGCCGAATACCCTAGCACCCGCCCTGGTTGTGACATATGGGGGGGGGGGAGATGGCGGGGAAGAGAGTTCCACCACCTCACCAGGACCACTTTAAGCACTGTGCGGCGGCATCGCGGCGGGGTGGGGGGCGTGAAGGGCGGCGATGTATTTTAATACATCCCGCCCTTAAGGCACTTGGGGGTAGATTTATTAAGCTCAGTGAAGTGATAAACTGTCTGTTTTTTATCACCGGCCAATCAGCTCCTACCTGTGAAGTTACAGGCTTGGTTTGAAAAATGAAAGTTAGGAGCTGATTGGCCGGTGATAAAAAAAAAACAGACAATTTATCACTTCACCAAGCTTAATAAATCTACCCCTAAATTTGTGTTTTCCCATTTTATTCAATACACACACTGCAGCACATATTGTTTGTGAATGGTATCACGCTTGATATTACATTTTTCTATCTCAATTGCCATAATCAGGACAGTCAGTAGATGGCGCTAAACACTTAAAGTGACGGTCGCAGATCCACTAATAAAGGCCTACTGTATATAACAGCCATAAAAATATCCGTAGGCTAGAACATTGCTGTGGGCTAGGCCTTTTCAGTTCCTCAGGCAGCGAAGATAGGCAACTCAATTGCATTCAGTAAAAAAGCCTGTTACAATGATTCGGTCATGACCCGACTGTAAATACGCTTGTGTTCCCTGTGTCCCAATTGTAAAAGCCCACGTAGGGAGGTATTGGTCCAAACTCGAAAGAACTAGACAAAAATGACTGTATAATTATTTAGGATTGTTCTGCACATGTAAAAGTAATCAAGGGTAAAATGGTGGAAAATTATACTGTTTCAGGATTTTATACTGATTATCTCCAGATAATATTGAAGATGTAAAATAAAAAGATATATACTTCAAATATTGCCATAGAAACCCCTAGATGTCTCAGGAGAAAATAGAATTTTTTTTTGAGAGGAAACTAATTACAAAATTCATTACATACAATTGATGTAAAAATAATAATTTTCTTCATGATAATATAGGAAATGAGAAATACATTTGTTCCCCACAAAGAACGGGATGTAGTGCAAATATTGACAGTGGAAACCATAGTCGACAGCAAAATATCAATGGTCATAATGTTGACATGTCAGAACCGATAGGTCGGTATGGACATGAGCCGAGGTTGATGTTGGAAAATGCAGCATGTGTACAGGCTTAAGGATGCAGCAGTGTATACAGCAACAGATGCCTTAAATATATCAACAGTCCCATTGCGTAACCTGTGGAGGTAGTTTATTGAAGAAGTAATGGGTACAGCCATACTCAGTCATATACACTCTGGATGGATGAAGCAGAGCTTGAGTGGCGCAGGGTGTCATACAGCTCCACAGTAAGTGTATGCAGGATGCTGGTAGCAGTGCAGGATTCTGAAAATGCCTTTGGAGCAGGTAAACTCAAGTCACACTGCAGCTTTGTGGTTCCACTGCTTCACTCTTACATAGGGTGTTATTCTAGTTCACTCTTTCTGACAAAATCCTTCTTAGATGGACAAAACCATGTGCACTCCAGGTGGGACAGATGTTACTTGTGCAGAGAGAATTAGATTTGGGTGGGGTTTTACTTCAAAGTGAGATCTATATTGCAGGGTAAAAATAAAGCAGCAAGTATTTACCCTGCACAGAAACAAAATACAGTAACTCACCCAAATCTAATTCTATCTGCACATGTTACATCTGCCCCCCTGCAGTGCACATGGTTTTGTCCATCTAAGAAGGATTTTGTCAGAAAGAGTGAACTAAAATAATGCCCATAGTGACAAGATTTCTTGGCATTTACAGTGCTAGGTTCGACAGCCATCTTGGTTATGGAATGAAGTTTCCCCATAGGAACCAACATGGCATCTGCACAGGGGCGCATTCCACTTTCAACGGTCATCAGGGTTATTAGGCTGACAGTCAAAATGTCAACCAAGCAAAATGTAGACACAGTTAAGATGTGGACAATGTCATAAAGTCACATTAAATAAGCAATATTTTTTTAATTATTATTATAATTAATAATAATAATAAAAATATTTAATTACTAATTAATGCTGGCCTTTCATAATGGATAAAGGTACAAGATAGCATCCTACTGAGGGATTGACACTTGTCCCCCTTGAATAAAGTCACTTACAGTAGTTTCAGATGGACGGATCTGGAAACAGGATGATTGTGACACTTTGCATATAAATATGTGTGGTTTAGAGTCTTTATGTTTAGTCTGCGCATTATGACCTCTGACCATCACGCTGCGCAGAGCCGCAGGCCGGGAACAGCCAGGCAGCATCTGAGCGAATGCTCAGATGCTGCCCAGCATTAGACTACTGTATGCATGCGCAGTCTAATGCCAAAATCCCAGATTGGATACTCCAATCCCTGGATTGAAATCCTGGCAGTTTTGGGTCCAAATCCTGATATCCCATCGATCCCAAGATTGGCCAGTATATTTAACATACAGTTTATCAGCAATGAATCCTAAACTATAATACCTTTACCACACAAAACCTCAATTTACTATTATCACCACAGTAATCTGATACTGCAGTATAAGATTTCTCAGTCTAATTGAAATGTCCTGAAATGTGAGCCACTGTAAATAATTAGCTAGGAAGTCATCTTATCTGTAGAGCTTTATATTGTAAATCTCTGGCTCATTAGTATGTGGACTGATAGTAATGGACAAATGTTGAATGTACGCTCTCACGAGCAGGACCCTCTTTCCTCATGTGCTTTTCCTTCTCTTACACCAGCTTTAATCATACTTGCCTACTTTTGAAAACTAGTTTCAGGGAGATTATAGTTGTTAGAATTTTGCACAGTGCCTCATTGAATGGGTGTGTCATGCTCAACTTAAAGGGCATGTCTAGTTTCATATATGGAGAGATTGCAAAAAGAGATTCTGAAGATGGCAACTAGAAGCGTGGGTGTGTAATTTAAAATGAATTATATCCAAATGTAGATGTGCCCCAAAGCAGTTAGTAAGAGCTACTCTACTTGCTAAAGTGCAGGGAAATGGTGTTGATTATTCAATGTAAATGTATCTATCTCTCATTCCTTTTCCCCCAAAAATGTAACAGTGTAATGTGGGCTAGGTGAAATGAGGGAGATTACTAGACTAATGAGGGAGAGAGGGAGATTGCTGTTATTTCAGGGAGTCTCCTGCAGAATGCAGGAGGTTAGGCAACTATGGCTTTAATGGCACCAAATCCTGCTATTTTCTGCCATACTGATTCTTATTTCAGTGTCTGCTGAGTTTATGTACCTTGCACTTGTCCTTTATTTTCTTCCCCATCACCTCTCGGTCTTGTTGGCTTTAAGTTAGTGGTTCCCAAACTGTGTGCCATGACACCCTGGTGTGCCTTGGGGGACTTGCAGGGGTTCCTTGGGTTGGTGATCCACCACCAATTATAGTTATTTATGTCCAATAAATAGTCAAATTGGGGACAGACAGTAATGAATCCTGTCCATTGCCACATAACTGATGCTAAAGATGAGTTATAAACACAATTTATTTATATTAATATTTGTTTCTGACATTCTTAATGATAAACCTTTAGCCTAGGGGTGCCGAGAAAAGAATTCTGGTGCTTCGGGGTGCCCCAATTCAAAAAGTTTGGGAACCCCTGCTCTAAGTGTTTTCTGACTTGAAGAATGTTTTTTTTTTTTACAATTCCTAGCTTCATTAAGGAGTGGCAGTGGTGTTTCTTTGTAAGTGTAGCCAGTTCATGTTGCTATTTGTTGAATGGAAATACCTGCCTTCTGCTGACAGAGCTGCCTATCACTGACAGGCACTGGTCAGGCACTACCGGATGATAAATACTGTACCACCAAATTACCTCTGGTGCAGGCTGTGGATTTAGGATGCCCTCTTACTGCATGCTGGATGGGGTTAGTTGCTCTTTAGATACAGCCCATATGTAACTCCTTTTTGCTCGTGACGTCTGCCGACTGTCATGGCCGAATGGCAAAGGAAGATAGTATCCCGCACAGGACATGAATAAATGCGGTTTAATAATTGCATAGAACCAACATGACTAGCAATACTAATCATATAAAATTAGACAGTTTAAGTGGTGTTGGAGGTGCCCCCAGAAATCGAGTACTTGGATACTCAGGAGGGAGAAACAGTTGACAACAAGCGGTAGGCAGCCATTCACAGAAGAGAGTTCTTGTGGGAGGCACACTTTTATGTAGTAAGTAATGATGAGTGTAATAAAACTTAACTTTTAATTCCAATTATTATCTAAAATAATGGCTAAATAGCTCAACGGCATATACAATTTTTCATACAACATGAGAGAATAAGTACCTCTAGGATTATAAGCAAAGGATAATTCTACTGGATATTTTGTACGTTATATTTACACAGTAGTAATTAGTGGTGTATTTTGTATAACATACACTGTTGGTGTATGATTGAGTTGCATCCATAAATAGGACTGTTGTAGACACGTCCAGTGAATAAAGTAATTGTAATTTTGTTAACTCTTAGATTCAAAGTGCAAAAATTAGTAAATAGTAATACCCAGTAGCCTTGGGTAAATTAGTAGTGTCATGGCAGAATCCAAGGAGAGGCGACAGTGGCTGTCACCCCGGGGCTCCCACACTCTCCTCCTGAATCGGGCATGTTGCTGGCACTGAAATCAGAGTACAGCATAATTTAGCTGTGTCTCTGATTTCCCACCTACACACAGCCGCTGCCAGAGCCGCCCTCCATATTGCTTCTGAAGTCACAGGCTTTCACAGTGACCACCCCTGGGTAGGGTGGGAAGAACAACTGTGCCAGGACCCTGACAGTTTGTGGCTCAGTTATACGTCTAACTAACGCAGATTGCGCCACTGAAAGAACACATGGAAAAGACCCAACATCAGAAACAAAGGTATGACATTGCCTCAGTCAACCGGTCCTTTACCTCGGGAGACAAAGTGTTAGTGCTGATACCCACCACAGAAAGCAAGACGTATGCACAATGGCAGAGCCCTTATGAGTGTATTTCAGTTTTTATCCTATATAATATAACTTTCAGTCTCTCTACATACATTAAGATTTGCAATATATATATACAAAATTTTTGGGTATCGCGAACTGTTTAATAAGAAGATGGATATCTATTATTCCATCTCCATCATTATTATTATCATTATTATTATTATTATTTTTACCATTTTATACTTATATTTATTTTCATATTGTGCTTATATTTATATCTATTATGTCTATCTTCATTTCTATTTTTATTTTTATTTTCAATCATTTTTTTCTAGATTGTCCCTACTATATGTGTCCATATCCTATTATACTATGTCCTTATTTGTCTTAATTTTATGACACTGTTCTGATTATTATATTATATATGTACCGATTCCATTACTATGATCTTATAATATATTCTTCTTGATATTTCATTAACTTTGGAATATCACCTTTCCTTCCAATAGTCCACTTTTCTCTATATCAGACCATATAGGGTCCTCTAGTATTAATTTATAAAAGGTCCCAGTTATTAAGCAAACCATATTTTGACACTGAGTTACTATATAAAGATAAACAATATAACTATGCCAGTTTCAAATATGGCGCCATAAATACTTCCGCCCATTGCACGGGCTATTGCTAATATGTGTTAAATATTTTGATGTTTTTTCGCCATCAACAAATATGGCGCCGAGATACTTCCGCCCTCTCTGATGGTTTATACTGACTGCTCAGCCGTGTGTATAAAGAGTATTAGACGCTACTAATGTCACACATCACTGGCCAGTAACAAACATGGCACCTGTAGACTTCCGCCCTTTTTTAATGACCCATATTACTTCATATCGCCGTTTGACACGGCGCGCATCACTTCCGCCAACCAATGTAACTTAATCATGCCAACCAGACATGACGTCACTTCCGCTGCCGGGTAGAAACACCGCAGCTCAGGATAATAAATACCCGTCTCTCTACACACCAGTGAGAAGCTGGGTACAGCGCATGATAGTAGCGCTAATAAAGGGATCCTCTCTATATATATCCCTTCTCTATGTATGACCACCAGATCATATAAGTCTGAAAATCAGTGTATCAAATACATCACACTAGTCACGTGACTTGTCCGGATCACGTGACCACACAACTGTATTGAATACACTTCTCTGAACAAATACACATTTTGTCTTTTATCTATGATTATTTTGTTTATCTGATACTATACAATACTTTCTCCTGTGCTCCATTTTATGACCTTGTATTTTAATGTATTGTAATGTTTTTATGTGTTGAATTTATTTATATTTTTCTGTTTGAATAATAAGGTCACATGACCTCCACAAACACTCCCCTAATTGACCCAGGGGGTATATATACATCTTCCTGCCACATCCTGTCACAACTGCTCCTGATGAAGACGTTTGAGACGTTGAAACGCGTTGAGCCATATTTTGACATCCACCAAAGTCCTATCCTTCATTTGGACCCCAATTGAGAGCCCAGACCATCTTGAACCAGGCTCCATAACAGTGATCTTATCCCGGACCAGCTTTCACCATCTTGGGCCCATTGGTCCCCACCTCCTCCAGCAGTGATTCACGGCGGTGGCCAATTCATCTTCCACCCACCACTCCTGCTTCTATCCTCCTGAGGCATAGGTCCATACCTCTTTGGCAGAGATTTACGGCGGTGGCCATCCCCTTACCCACCCGCCATTCCTACTCCAATTCCATCCGAGGTATTTTGGACCTACAAGCTGGGAATTAACCGGTACCATCTTCAGGTCCCCAGATGAGACCCTGATGTTCTAACCATATGGTGGTAACTATAACAATTTTGGCACATGAACTACCTTCATTTATTCATCTTTTCCAGAGCTAAGTGCTTGCATCAAACCCCATTTTTTCAAACCCCTCCTAAAAAGTTTTATTCAATGCGCAATAATTTTTAGTGGATGTTTTATCCTTAGAGAGTACTCTCTTAAATTGTATTTGTATAATAAATATATTTGTAATTTACTACATTAAGTGTGTTGTGGTCATCATTCAGAAACTACCCAGCGCTGTATACCTCCTTTTCTTTGTTCCACATACAGGGAGCCTTACACACTCCCATATACAGCAGCTTTAACTGGTTTCGAGGTTCACTCCTTTCTTTCTAAGAGATGTTACATCTAGGGTTTATAAAGGAATCCACCAGTGAGTGGAATAATCCAATTGTCTTAGTACCTAAGCCTTCATGTGTTTTAAGGATCTGCAATGACTTCCCTAAACTAAATCAAGGGTGACATTTAAGAGGATGCGAAAATTTTATTTTTCCGATTTTTAGGCAACAAACGGACGAAACCGCATGTTTTTCCGAAATCGCATATTTAATGAGATGCAGAAAACAGCAAAATCCGCGCATTTTGCCGCAAATTCGCACATTCTGAAGGTGCGATTTCTAGTAAAGTCGGAACTCACATCCAGATGTTCTCCCATCACAAAGTATACAAATCGCATATTTAATGAGATGGGAAAATGTTACTAAAAATTGCCACACATGCAGACCAGGTTCTGACAGGCGAATTTGCCAGAACCATGCACAGATCATTGGTCTTAAAAAATGTGTAAAAGTTAATTTAAAGAAAATGGCATGAGGTCCCCCCTCCTGAGCATAACCATCCCCGGGCTCATTGAGCCGGTCCTGGTTACAAAAATATGAGGGACTAAAAGCGTAGGGGTCCTCCGTATTTCTGAAACCAGCCCTGGACTCTTGGACCGGCCCTGGTTCCAAAAACACAGGGGACAAAAAATCTGGTGGCCCTCCATGTTTTGAGACCAGCACCGGTCTCCAACAGCCCGCGGTGTCATGTCACAGCCGGGGGGGACACTTTTTACAGAAGGTCCCCCGGCCGTACCATGAGCACCGCAGCTGGTCAGCTATGGACGGGGTTCCTGGGGGAGTGGAGACCCCCCCAATAAAGGGGTCCCCTCCACCCAGGCTTCACCCCTCCAGGGCTGAAGCCCAGGGCGGTCACCGACGCCAGCCTGATAAGGTTAAAACAATCATACATCACATTGCTTTACACAAGTGAATTACAAGTGCCAGCAGGTCTCCCCCGCATGCTGGGACTTGGCGAACCACATGTCCTAGCATGCAGGGCATTAATGGGCCTGCTGGGACTTGTAGTCCACCTTTAAAAAGAATGTTAAAATAAAAACACACACAGAAAAGTATAACTTTTTACACACACACACACACACACACACACACACACACACACACCTCACTTTTACACCAATATACTTACCGACCCAGGGTCCAGCGCTGCCCTCCCTCCTCCAGAGCCAGCTCACCCTGCACAGACAGCGGGGTGAGTCGGCTTTCTCTGGCGCTGATCACAGCTTCTATAGTGCTGTCCCAGCGCTACAGAGGCTGCTAGAGTGGTTGGTCAATGCATCTCCATGGAGACGCATCACCTTAGGATGCTAGCAGCCTCTGTAGTGCTGGGATAGCGCTAAACGAGAAGCGCTCCATCTATAGAAGCCATTTTACAGTCTATATGTGTCACTGATGGGTCCCTAATACTAAGTTTGGATCCATGCCTCGGGACCCCAAAAAAGCAGACGAAAGCCAGTCATCCCAGGGCAGCATAAAAATGAAAATGTAAAGTGTAATGTGTCAGGACTCTGATCTCTGGAAATGGAACACTGGGGGTTAGAGGCAAGGACTATTTATATGAGGATCACTGGCACAGCTAGGTGGGGGAGTTGATGAGACTCTGGTCAGAGGTGCAGAGTCTAACACCACCAATGTTTTTCACCAGAGACCCCCGCATGGAGGTTTGGACCTGAGTCCCCCACGGCTAACTGGACAGTCATGGTGACTAGTGGCAGTGAGCTGAGGAACTTGGTCTGCGTTGTCCTGGGAGGCCAGAGAGATGACAGTGGCTTGGGAGCCAATGAGTAGTCGATGGCCTGGGAGCCTGGAGGAGTGTTGACGATCTGGGAGTCGACACGGACTGTAGACAGCCTGGAAGCCAGAGGGGTGCTGACGACCTGGGAGCCGACACGGGCAGTTGAAGGCCTGTGAGCCAACATGGGCAGTTGACGGTCTGGGAACCAGGAGGGTACGTTGGCCTGGGAGCCAATGTAGAGTCTCTCTGGCCTAGGAGCCTGGAGGGCACTGTTGGTCAGGGAACCAATAGTGTATTTTTTAGCCTGGAATCTGGGGATGGTTGCAGCATCTACCTGGGAGTCGATGATGGCAGCATCGACCTGGGAGACGATGGTCCTGTGCTGCACTCGGGAAGCTGACCGTAAGCTGGATGCTGGAGACAATATAACAGCAGCTATAGCAGGAGGAATTAACCCTGGTCAGTGGTAGTAGCAACAGGATGAGGTTCACTGTAGCAGGTACTCAAGAGCTTTGGAGTCAGTATGTGGGAAACTCTCAGGAGAATGACGAGTGAGGTTTAGAGTTGACACCGGTGTCGAAGGGAGGGAGTCAAAGACGCCTGTGTCAAAGGGAGGGAGTCGAAGATGGTGATTGCCCTAAGACCAATAGCAAACTCTGCTGGGAGATGCTGGAGTGTTCTATCCTTTTCCCTTGGGAGCTGGAGATGGTAACAGCTGGAGATGGTAACAGCAAGGGAGGTAACCTGGCAGGTGGAGATTGCCAGGGAGATTTGAGAACAGTAGGTAGCAGCAGCAGAGTGCACAAAAAACCATAGGGACTCTGGCCAGGAACCTGGAACCTGGAGCCTGGAGCCTTGGAATGCTGACTTCTGGATGACCACAGGGATCAGACTAGTTGTTCAAGGCCCTGAGCTGTTGTCAACTGAGTCCTTATATCCCCCAGGTAGCTGGGGATTGGTTACTCACTGCAGCAGCAATGAGTTCACAACCAGGAAGTGGGATTACTTGAATACACCTGGATCATGTGACCAGTGCTGAAGCCAGGGAGCCTCACAGGAGCTTAATCAAGGAGGAATGCAGAGCAGCTGAGATTCCTTTGCTAGTCGACTTGCTATACAATCTTTGCTAACTCATTTGCTGATGGTTCAGCACTCCCTGGAACGTGATAACTGCGGCTGGTGGCCACACAGGAAAATAGTACAGGAACCCAGTGGTGTGGCACTCGTGGCCAATTGTCAATAACAGAGAAAAGACGCCAATTGATAACAACATTTCAATTTATGTAAAGTTACATAAATAGAAACGTTGTTATCAATTGGAGTCTTTTCTCCGTTATTGACAATTGGCCACGACTGCCACACCACTGGATTCCTATATATATATATATATATATATATATATATATATATATATGTATATATATATATATATATATATATATATATATATATATATATAATTATTCTGGCTGTGTATGTGTGTTAACATGTGGGCACAAGTAAGAGTTTTTGGCATTTTCTATTTCCGCAAAGAAAAGAAAGTGTCAGTTACCGCCTCTGTTATTTAGCATTAGCACCAGAGATTGTTGTTATTTGTTTAGCTTAATGCCAGTGTTGGCTGTCACAGATGGTGGCATTCAACCCAGCCATCTGATACCCAAAGGAAAGCTGGCATGTCTGATTAACCCTTTTAGTGACTGCATTCCTGCCAGTAATATACAGTAGATAATGTGTTTAGAAAAATTCTTGTCTGTTACACTTCCATGCTGTGAAGTTACATATTTTTTATTAGTTATGCCAAACATTAAAGTGTCAACAGGTAGATGCTACTTTATTTGTATTCCATACCTCCCAAATTATGCTTTCCATGAGGGCCAAAATTATCTTTTTTATTGTACACACACAAAGATGTATTTGTCCAATCTGACTGGTGGGAACAAAAATCTGTATATCCGTATCCACACCTCCCAACATAACCCTCTCCAGGAGGGAGAAAATGCTCTGTTTCTGGACTTCCTTCTGAATGTGTTACTGCCATCACCTGTTTTGAACAGGTTAATTTTTAGAAAAATTAAGACGAAAGTCCAGTCACAGAGCAATTGCTTACAAACACTGGAAAATGGATAAAATGATTGTCTAGTTTAATTGGATACAGTATATAAAACAACTTTAGCCAATTGATCTGAATTACTATTGTTTGCTTTACAGCATCTGGGAGCAAATGCTTGAATCTCATACCCCTTTCACACTGCAGCTCTTAGCCGGTATATTGCCTTTTTTTAGCCTTTTAAACTGGTTAGAGCTGCAATGTGAAAGTGCCAGTCTGCATTTAACGGTTACAGTCCTACACGGTTGCATACCTCCCAACATGACCCTCTCCAGGAGGGACACATTGCTCTGTTTCTGGACTTCCCTCTTAATTTATGATTGACATCACCTGTGGGGAAACATCTTTCTTTACCCATTTAAAACAGGTGACAGCAATCATACATTAAGAGGAAAGTCCAGAAACAGAGCAAAGTGTCCCTCCTGGAGAGGGTCATGGTGGGTGGAATGCGGTTCAGAGCCGGTTTTTTATGCAGTGTGTACTGCAAACAGTGTGCAGTGTCATTTTGTCAACTATGACTAGCATAATAACATTATGAAATGGCTGATCATTCAGAATAGTGCTGTAAAGGTTATATCTTATAGAGAATTGTTTTTGGTTTTAGAAGCTTAAGAATGTGATGTTGACAGTATAATGGAGCAAGGACAGAAAGCTAGTCACCACAAACTTAATAATATGGGAACAGGGCCACACATGCGTAGACCCCAAGGCCACTGAATATTTGCCTAGTAACAAGGAGGTTGGGTGTTGGGTTAATTATGACATCATTATTGAAAGCAGAGCTTGCCAACAAGACTCAATGCTTATGAGTAATTCATTAATTAATGTGATTAAGGTTTAAATATCAGAGTTAGAGAAGGAAGAATAAGGCAGTTGAGGAAGAACAAGCAAGCACGGGGGGCTGGAGGTAACTATGAAAGAGGTTTAATCATGGCTGATCACTGTCCTTGAAAGGTTTCCATTTTGATTTGATTTAGAATTACTGTTTAAGTATTAGCTAATCAATTTTATGTTTCTTGTGTTAGTCTGCATTTGCAAATACCTGTAATGAAGCTATTCTTTAAGTAAAGCATTGTCATACATTTTATAACAAGGTTGTGTTGGTGTGCAATCATTTCAGCATTGCCGTTATATTTAAAGGTTATAAAGTAAATACATATAAGTGTACCCACACACCCTACATTTCACAAAACGCTGGGCCAAGCCTATGCGGAATGGGAAAACATTTCCTCAGACAAATGGTTGCTAAAAACAATTCGGCTTGGGCTGAACCTCCCCCTTATTCGGTTCCCACACCAGTTCCGTTGCGTTCCTTGTTCAAGGAATTGCAGTCCTCGACTAGACGAGGTCCTGGCATTAGCCTTAGCCAGGGAAAAATAGAACCAGCGAACCCAGCACTTTCGGGCTGGACAAGTCACTTGTTCCCTATAGCAAAACAAGATGGCTCTATAAGACTGGAACTAAATGTCAAAGGCCTAAACAGATACCTAAAGACCAAGAGGTTTTGTATGGAAGACATATCAGACATTCCATACATTCTGACGAGGAACTGCTTCTGCATAAAGACCTGAAAGAGGCTTTCCATTCTATATCTGTCCATCCCATCCACACACAATTTCTCAGATTTGTCTGGAAAGACAGTATATATAAGTGGACTGTCATGGTATTTGGCCTCTCATGTGCACCCTACACATTTACACGGGTCATGAAGGCAGTTATATCCCACCTGCATCAGCAGAGCATACTGTGCATCGTCTATCTAGATGACATATTACTGATGCACCAGGACATCAACACCTTAATAAAACCACAGGGACATAACTATATCTCTCCTGTCCACCTTGGGCTTCACTATAAACACCCAAAAGTCCATCCTCAACCCTACCAAAACGATAACATTCCTAGGGTTCAACCTGGATACCCATTCTTTCTCCCTGGCGGTCCCTCCAGAGAAATGGTTAGATACACAGACCTACATCCACAATACATTAAACAAACGCAGACTAATCCTACGGGATTTGGCTGCAATCATTGGGAAAATGATCGCCATGTCCCCGGGGTTTCGCCATGTCCCCCTTATGTGCAGAGAGATGCAGAGTCTCCTCAGGTCTCTATTACATGCACATTATACATGGACAGATATGATATTCCTGTCCAGGAAAGCAAAGACAGAGCTGTCCCATTGGAACACTCTTCCTATCCCTCCTCCTCTGATAGATCCCCCACCGTCTATGACAATTACTACAGATGCATCCCTAACAGGTTGGGGGGGCTTCTCACAAGACAAAGCAGTCTGGGGAGTCTGGATGGCAGAAGAAGCCCAGATGTTTATAAACATCTTGGAATTGCGGGCAGCGAAACTGGCCATGAAAGCTCTAGTTCCCAATCACATGATGAACACCTGCATACAGCTGTGCCTAGACAATACGACGGCGGTGTCATACATAAACAGAATGGGTGGCACAAAGTCCATTTCCCTATGCAGGGAAGCCCTAGAGATTTGGGAATGGGCAACACAGAGGGAGATTATCCTAGTGGCATCTTACATCCCAGGCCAACTAAATGAGCTAGCGAGACTCGCTATCTCACAAAAAAATTTCCCTAGACTCAGTGGCTCTAAAAAGCCAACTTTTTCAGAAGATATGGGAGTCCTTCAGAGACCTAGAAATAGATCTCTTTGCCAGTCCCACAAACGCCCAAACTCCACGTTTTGTATCCAGAATATGGCCCGAGGGAGTCTGGAGGATGGATGTGATGTCCTTCCCATGGACGGACCTTCCTCACCCTTACGCCTTCCCTCCCCCAGCCCTCCTCCTGAAAGTCCTTCAGAAGATTAGGGAAGACCGGGTACCCCATATAGTATTGGTATACCCCGTTTGGCCATCCAGAGTGTGGTTTCCCCTAGTCAACCAACTACGAATAGGCCCCAAGATTCCCCTGGGACTATCCAGGGAATGCTTCCAGGGAACTCCAGACATACTAGAGACGCTTCCCCAGTGCATGTGGATGGCAATATTACTGGGTTGCTAACTGACCTTGCCCTAGCATCACCCACAAGGGCACTAATTAATGCGTCATTAAGACCACGCACTAGATCCAGATACTGCTCAATTATTAAAGAATTCGATCTCTGGAGAGGCCAACGTAGCTTACAAACTCGGGGCTCACCTCTCCACTTAGCCCTGGATTTCTTGGGATCTAAATACCAATCAGGGTTAGCCTCAGCTACCATAAGGTCATATGGCTCAGCTTTGGCCATTTTAGTTCCTGACCTAACAAATAACAAACTTTACCTCCGACTACTAAGAGGTATCCACCTTTCCAGGCCCATCACACCAAAATATTCTAATACCTGGAAAAATTGAGCCATTCTTAACTTTCTGGTCTTCCCAGGATACAGTTGATGACATCAGCTTACTTTCCCGTAAACTAGCATCCCTACTAGCTCTGGCCATAGCAGCAAGAGGGGCTGAACTAACCCTCATCCACATTGAAGATCCATGGTTGTTACGCACTGCAACAGGATACCATATAATCCTCAAAGGGCATACAAAAACCTCAGTATTTATGTAATATCTGGGCTCCCGTTTGTCTTATGAGACCGCGTCCCCTCACGGGGCTCGTTGCGCTCGCCATGCTTCGGGCACGGTGGCTCGCTGTGCTCGCCACACTATATAAAATCAACTCCATGCGTAGTTGAATAGTAGGGGTATGAAAAAATGGGGTGCATTTAACATGGGAGCCCAGATAATACATAAGTACCAAAACCTCTTTAATACCCCAATAGTGGAATTTGACATCATTGAAGATTCCACCGAGCCCAATATTTGTGTATCATCATGTCTACATTCGTACCTAGCCTTAACGGCACCTATTAGAGACAACATCTCTCAGCTATTCATCACCTGTAGAAAACCTTATTGTCCCGCTAGACCCTGTACCATCAGAGGGTGGATAGTAGATCAATTCAAAAGCCATTCCCTGCGGGGAGCGGCTGCATTTAGAGCAGCTGCTAAAGGCATTCCACTGCAATCGATTATGCGAGCAGCGAGATGGTCCTCTGGCCGTACCTTTGCAAAGTACTATTGGAGACCAACCGATCTTCAAAAGATCGAATTTCTCAGAGCAACCACCAGGTATGTGGTAGTCTGCCCACCTGCTGTTGCTAGGTGGCAAGCCTCCTGAAGACCAAAACACTGGTTTTCAGGAATCTATGACCTGCAAACCGGATTTGTTCTAGGGAACAGGATTGCCACCTAGCAACAGCACCCACCCACCCACCCACCCTTGGTTTGCACCAAATGTCGCTAGGTCTGGCGTTCCCTCTAATAAATTGGTTGGATACTGAATTTTCCTTCTTTCTTCCCATAAGGCACACCGAGGGACCAAAAGAAGCCGCAAGCAGCTGCCAATAAGGACCAGAAGTAAACTACATCCTACAGTCTGCAGTTAATCTTCATGCTTCACCAGTTTTTACCTGTTTCAAGTTCATTCCTTAGGAATTCAATCCTCCTTACAGAAGGATCATCAACCCATCTTGTTAGCCCAGTTACTCAGAGGGGCTGCCGGTTTTCAGTTTAATAAACCTTTCTCTGGTTTCAAGGCATTACTGGTTTGTGTTCTTCCTTGCCTAGGTACTTGCCAGGAATAAAACCAAGTCAGAGGGTCATAATACCTTCTCATATACTTGGAGGACAGGTTGCCACCAGTAAGCTTCCAAAAAAATCTGATCAGTGCTGGGGGGGGGGGGGGGGGGGGGGGGGTGCTGTAGCTGTATAGGGAGAGGTAAGTGAAAAAATTTTCACTTCCTCTCCCTCAGCAATTTTGGGAGGCTTGCTGCCTAACCCACCTGCTGTTGCTAGGTGGCAATCCTGTTCCCTAGAACAAATCCGGTTTGCAGGTCATAGATTCCTGCAAACCAGTGTTTTAAGATGAGCTGCTATGTAGGTGTGGTTGCATAGTAGTGCTGATTGGCTGTGCCTGCTACTTAAACTCTGTCCTGACACTAGACCTATGCCATTAGTAGAGTTTTCTGCTGTAGCTGTATAGGGAGAGGTAAGTGAAAAAATTTTCACTTCCTCTCCCTCAGCAATTTTGGGAGGCTTGCTGCCTAACCCACCTGCTGTTGCTAGGTGGCAATCCTGTTCCCTAGAACAAATCCGGTTTGCAGGTCATAGATTCCTGCAAACCAGTGTTTTAAGATGAGCTGCTATGTAGGTGTGGTTGCATAGTAGTGCTGATTGGCTGTGCCTGCTACTTAAACTCTGTCCTGACACTAGACCTATGCCATTAGTAGAGTTTTCTGCTGTAGCTGTATAGGGAGAGGTAAGTGAAAAAATTTTCACTTCCTCTCCCTCAGCAATTTTGGGAGGCTTGCTGCCTAACCCACCTGCTGTTGCTAGGTGGCAATCCTGTTCCCTAGAACAAATCCGGTTTGCAGGTCATAGATTCCTGCAAACCAGTGTTTTAAGATGAGCTGCTATGTAGGTGTGGTTGCATAGTAGTGCTGATTGGCTGTGCCTGCTACTTAAACTCTGTCCTGACACTAGACCTATGCCATTAGTAGAGTTTTCTGCCAGCATCGTGTCCTGTGCCTGTGCTGTATAGTTCTTGTTGCAATCGACTGATATAGCTTCTAGGATTCCTGGTTACTGTGGGGCAAATTTATTAAGCTTGGAGAAGAGAAAAACTGGAGATAAAGCGGAGAAAAGGTAAAAGGAGATAAAGCACCAGCCAATCAGCTGTGTTTGAAAAAGACAGTTGGGAGTTGATTTGCTGGTGCTTTATCTCCTTTTACCTTTTCTCCGCTTTATCTCCAGTTTATCTCTTCTCCAAGCTTAATAAATCTGCCCCTGTAATGTAGCTACAAAAGAGGCCAACAAAATTTTGGCATGTATTAAGAGGGGAATGGAAACTAGGGACTCGAGGGTAATTATGCCACTATATAAAGCATTGGTGAGACCTCACCTAGAGTACGGAGTACAGTTCTGGGCCCCACACTATAAAAAGGACATCATAGAATTAGAAAAAGTCCAAAGGCGAGCAACAAAGCTTATTAGGGGAATGGAGAATTTAAGCTACGGGGAGAGATTAAGCAATTTGGGACTATTTACATTAGAAAAGAGACGTTTAAGGGGGGACATGCTCAACATGTACAAGTATATCAAGGGCCAATATAAGGAACTGTCACACACCCTCTTTTCTACTAGAAAGGAATCTAGGACGCGAGGGCATGAGTATAGATTAGAAGAAAAAAGATTTCATTCAGCTAGTAGAAAGAATTTCTTTACGGTCAGAACAGTCAAACTCTGGAACTCTCTTCCCAGAGAGGTGGTAACGGCTGGCTCATTAAATGCGTTCAAGGCAAAGTTGGACAAACATTTACTGGAGAAAAACATCCATGGGTACAAATAAGAAATATAATTTGTCTGTAAAATACCAGAACCTACCAAATCAGCAATGGATATCTATACCAGGTTGAACTAGATGGACGCAAGTCTTTTTTCAGCCTTACCTACTATGTAACTATGTAACTATGAGTTAGATGCCCTGTTTCAGTCCCCTGATACATCTTCTGTGATTCCTGGTTCCTGTGCTAAAGGTTTCTTCTGTTATTCCTGTCATGTTTCCTGGTTGTGTTCATGGTTACAACTTACTATCATCACTGTTTCTGATTCCTGGCAGGGCTAGTTGGGACTCCGTTTCAGCTTCCTAGCAGCTACCCCTGTCCCTGCTTCTATTCTGGCCAATTCATGGCTGATTTGGAGGTCATGGGACATATTAGTGTGTCTGCAGAGCCTTTTCCCTTTATGTTTACATACTTCATTGAGTAGTTAACTGACATCTAGTGGTATACATTTCACTGGTACTCAGCTAATCTGCATTATGATCACTGTGTACACTTTCCTTAGTTACCAATATCCACCTAGAATGGTAAGAACTGTGCTGGACATACCATGGGTTCTCTTGCTGGATACACTACTTTTCTGCTATGACTTAGCAAATTAGAGGAATACAGAAAGTGTGGGCATGATTTCTGAGTGAAATGCAAATTAATCTGTACCTTTATGCTAATAAATATATACAGGTCGAGTATCCCGTATCCGAATATCCGTTATCCGAATTATTCCGAAATACGGACATTCCAGAAAGTGAAAAAATTTTTTTTTTTTGCTAAAAACTCACTGGGGACATATGTAACAGCATCACTGGGGAAATTGATATGTAACTGGCACTATATATGTGCAAGACAATGATTGCTTGGCATTCAAATTCAGTGCTGAGATAATACACACATTTTGTTTCACGTTTTGAAACCTTGTTTTTTGAACAATTAAAATATATTTGTGTGTATTTTATGTGGTAATAAAATATATTTGTGTGTATATTATGTGTTTATACAGCATAAATGCAAGATACTTCAAAATACATCATTGAAATATTAAAATATTCCGAAATACGGAATAATCCGTTATCCAAAATTCTCCTGGTCCCGAGCATTTTGGATACGGGATACTCAACCTGTATATATATTTCCACAATAGTGTCAGGCGCCCTATACTTAGAAGGATAATTTCTGTCTTTCCTTAGTTAGCTTTTTCTCAATAAACCATACATATATTAGCATATAAAAAACATTGTTTATTAAAAAACAAAACTTTCTTAAAAAAACAGACTGGAGTATGCTTTGTTTTTAAAGATGCAACCCAACGCGTTTCGTCTTCGAGCAAGACTTCATCAGGGGTAAAAATATTTTTATACAGTGGTCTAAAAAAACATAGAATACAATTCAGTATTTTTCATACGAAAGACATACAATAAATTATTTATATATGAACAGTTTTTCTAATTTAAAACCAACCTAGGGTATGACCAGTGATATAACACTTAAGTAATGGTCCTTTAGGCAATTGTTGAGCCTTTTATTTGGCCACATTTCCACTATAATGTGGAGAAAAATGGGGAACATGGGGGGAGGATCCAAAAAACGATGAAGAAATGGAGGTGAGATTGATGGAAGTTAACATTTTTTAACTATTATTTCATATTAATACATCTTATTGGTTTCTTTCTTTATGTCAGGATAAAAAGAAGAACGAAAGAAAGAGAAGAAAATTACCTCTGTTTAGACTGGGATGAAAAAAGTTATAAGGTGTTTCCTTGAACTTTTGATTATCTCAGGTCTTATATATAAGCCTTATGGCTATATATATATGTAACATCAGCAGTGCAACATGGTTTTGTGCTTCTTTATTCTGCTAACAAACCTGAACTAGGCCCTCAGGTTCCCTGTGAAGAAGGGATTCAGTATGATTTCCTGACATAATACCAAAAAGTATTGTCAGGCAGTCAAAATATTGACATGTTCAATATGCCGACATCCATTATGCCGACATGGTCAAAAAGCCCACTAGGATCATGAAGTAAGAACAAATCGGTTTCAAACAATAAAAATCATAAAAAATTCATGTTGACTTTTGACATATTGACTGTTGGCATTTCGACCATGTCGGCATAATGAATGTGAGCATATTGAATGTGTTGGTATTTTTACTGTCTGCCAATGTTTGTCGATATTTTGACTGCCGGTAAATTGACTGCATCCCGATAGAAGAACTAAAGTGTCTCTAATGTGTTACTATGGATATGAAGTAATGATTTTCATTCCATATTATTGCTATATTATTTCTTAATGTCAGATATAATATTGCACTGGTATGGTAAAGTGTCATATGGGAAAGGAATGTAATTTTGAATATTAAAATAATAATAGTGAGTTAAAAGTTAAAGCATTCTAATAGCTAAGTATACAAAAAATGATTGCAAGACCTCAACAGTCTAATAGCCCCCTATCTGCAGCTTACTTCATGAGAGAGTTATTTATGGAAAGCACTTTCATAATTATCAGTTTATGCTATGTAGTTATTCATTCTTTTCCTTACCATGGACATTTTCCATCTGCCTTCAAATGTACTGTAATAATCATTTCTATTCCCAAATCATTTATTGATTGATTGACTTACAGTATTTGTATAGCACACGGGTGTCAAACACAAGGCCCGCGGGCCAAATCCGGCCCGCCAGACCTCGTCATGTGGCCCGCGCAGCCGCCGCCAGCCTTCACCTTTTATTTTCGCTTCTTTTTTTGAGATCCTGGCCTGCAGTCTGCTGAGGAGATAGCACGCAGGGGCAGTGTGTCCCATGAGATGCATGAGAGCTACCAGAAGCTCTGTGACTCCTACATCATGCCGCACGTCTGATGGCTTGCACTACTACTGCATAAAGTAGCAGCCAATCTGGGCGTGCATCCAATTGGAGTTGTGGAACTTGTGTGAGTCCACTCTCCCTTCAATCAGCTCACGTAGCCGGAGCTGCGGGGTTGGTTCTGGGAAATGCTGGGACTGGGATGTCACGCAGCTGGCGATCCGCGCTGGTAGTAGCGGATGGGAGCAATGGAAGTATGTGATTGGTCGCTACTACTGCTGGATTCCATGTGGTAACCGTGTGTGTGAGGCGGCTGACTGGAATAGGTTAGTAGTGTCAAGCTCGGGCTGGCCGCTGTACATGGGGATCTGTCACTGAGGGTGACGTTTACACACCAGGCCTTGCTCTCCTCCTAACTTGACTTCAAGGCCAAACAGTGTTCAGGTCGACTGAGCCACTTAAGACGTGTTAGGATAGCTATGAGACCATTTCCATCTTTCTCAAAATCCAAGCAGCTAGTTATTACTTACATTATTACAAAAAACAGTAATAATTGAATGCAGTGACAATCATTTATGATAATAAAGAGTGGACACATAGTCCTACAGATACAACTGGCCCTTTGAGGGTGACCAAACTGCTGATGCGGCCCCCGATGAATTTGAGTTTGACACCCCTGGTATAGCACATGTATATTCCATAGTACTTTGCAAAACCCTTATTTACAATACTTTTTATATTCTTTTATCGTGTAAGACATTACTGGACCTTATTTTGTAGAGCATTATTGCACATACTCTAATTTGCCTCACTAAGAGATACTTGGGATTCTCCGCATGGGCGGTACCAAATTATTCTGCTAGAGTGCCACATTGGGACATGGAAAGACCCTGTTATTACCACTGATTCATCCTGCATCACTACCCTTATAGAGTCCTCACAGCAACAAAACAAATTACATACAATACCACAGAGAAAAGTGTTCAGGGTTTGCTAATTCTCTCATTGAGGTACTGTTTAAGGTAGACTATTATCGCATAGGGAGGGACACTGCCGTCACCACAGGATTAAAACATCCACTTCTTCGGTTTTCACTCACATATAAAACAGAGGATAAGAATCATGGTGTAGCACAATTTTAATGTTACAAATAAAATTATGTAAACAAACAAGGGTAGGGTGAGGGACCACAATAAATTGTAGACAACAAAGCATGATATAAAATCAACTGGCATCCCTGGTGGGCTTTGCTTTCCTCACACCGCGTCCAGAGTCTTCTGTCTGCCGCTGATGGCGTTTGTCCCTTCTCCAGGTCCCAGAGTTTCCTTTTTGAGTGGAAAATCAGTTCCACCACCTCTATAGGACCAATTTAAGCCTTTGCAAGCTGCTCCTGGATTGCAAAAACATAAATTTTGAACACATACAAAATTGCAGATGCCGGCCTGGCCCATTCAGTAATATCCTTACATGCTCATTGCCCAGGGGTTTAACATGCTCATTGCCCTGGGGTTTAACATTGCTCAAGAGGGTTACATGCTTGCTGCCCGGGACTATCAAGAAGTGCGGCAGCCTCGGCCATTGAAAATGTGGTGTCAGTTCATAAGCCAATCAGAGCTGGCGGCCCAACAGCCATGCAGATTGGCTGCCAGGCTGCCATCTCTGATTGACTCATGAGCCAGTGCTGCATTTCGAATGGCCGAGGACCGTCAGAGGCCCTATAGCTGTAGCACCAAAGTGGTAGAGGGTACAGGCATGGTCACCATGAATGTACCCCCTGACGCTACGGCACTTTAGCTACAGGGCCTCCTGCCACCCTCGGCCATTTGAAATGCCAGCGATGCATTAGTGTGTGCACAACATTAGGGTGTGCTTGTGCACACTGTAAGCTGGATACACACTAAAAGATTTATCTGTCCAAAAATCTGGTAATATATTTGACAACATGATAATCATTCATTTGCTCCAAAACACTGGAAAACAGACAATGTTGTTTTTAAAAATTGGTTAAATCCATCCGGATTTGTCTAAATAATCGTTTTTGGCACTTTTAAAGCAAACAATTGACTGTCATATACTTTCATTAATTACCAGGTTTTTGTTCACACTAGCAAGATTAAACGGATAAATCTATAGGTGCATACCCAGCTTAAGACTTGCGTGAGAGATTTACTGTACATGGTGATTTTGGTTTTTGCTAGACTGGTGTAGACTGTTGTAGCTATGCTGCAATTCCAAAAACCAACAGCAATTTTGATCTGTACATAGGCACCCTGGAGGTAAGTAAAGCGCGACTCCTGGTGCTGGTAAGCAGCACGCTCTCAATAAGGGAGTGTGGCCTATTATAAAGGGTGCATGGCTTCTCTGGGATGATGCTCCTGTGAGGCCCCTCCACAGTTTCACCACCCAGGGGTATGGCCAGAGCTCTGTGAGCTGATGGCCATAACCCTTGTCCCCCTGCCCGCCATGAATAGAGATCAGTGGGTAGCAGGGGGGGACTCCCAACTGCCACCCCACCACAGGACATTGCTGGCCCTGGCAGGAACTGGGACCTTCCCACAAAAAAAAGTGACGTCCCGCGAATATTGGGAAAGTTGGAAGGTATGACATAGGGGAACATTGTAGGTTTATATGGTAGTCTGAAAGTACAGTGGCAGGAAACCAAAACCTTCACCCAACGTATGGAGTGAGACATAAAAATGGATGAATATCCGGACCTGGCCCCAGGGTTTGCTTCTATGTATTCAAGCTGGTTCTGTTTCTTTGTATTATTATCTATTATCTATTTGTTGTGTGACTGACAACTGTTCCTTACAAAGGTACAGTATATAGATCTGCTAGTCAACTGGTGTTTTTATGTGATCTTAACCTTTCTGTGTATATCTTTTCCCATGATTACATTATTGATTAAGCTAAGCCAGGTAAAGCGGTGTCCTGATGCAGGTCATCATTGATTTACTCTGGTCACACCCTCCTATGGTCAGTCATCACAAACAGCTTGTGAGTGACTCATTTCTATATTCTGCCTGTTCTGCCCTTTTGGAATTGTGTATGACTTCACTATTTGTATTCTCCCTTATGTGCATTTAATTTCCTCTATTAGTTTGCGGTTACTATTTGAACCAATACAGTATTTATCATTGATTGACCGGGCAATATCTCAATGTTGGCAGTGTGTTTGGTGATACGATATTAATCTATTTTATGTGCAAGCCCGGGACAGGTGTGTGTGCGTGTGTGTGTGTGTGTGTGGGGGGGGGGGGTGGGCAGGTATACCGCTGCCTGCACGACTTCATGATCAGCAGGATGGGGCCAAACTGGGAACCACTGTAGCATTATTATACTGGCCACTGCTGGTGGTATAGGGAAAACATTAGAGGAGCTGCAGTGTGTAGCAGAAAAAATTGAAGCAGGAAAGGGCCCAAGGGACACTATAGGCTTTGGCTGGAGAGACATTGTCTACTTGGAAAAACACTGCGGAATGAGGCTGGAGAGTACCACATCATTTTTGCTGATGGCCATGATTATGTGAAAACACTATCAGTGGTTTATTTATTCTTACTGTATAATACTTGAGTACAGCATATTATATATATCCTCGACATCAGTCCAGTCACATCATGTTTATCAAACTACTTTGTCTCATTTCATTACATGGTATTCTCACCAAACTACATACTGCCTATAATCCCCCTGACACTCACCACTCTGTGCACATTGCTGCTTCAATTCTTCACTCCCCACTTCTTAACACGCATTAACTTTTTACTTACATCTCAACATGTACTTTCACATCCACATCTGGCCACCATAAAAAATATTCACAAACCTCCACAATTATCTATCATCTCTTCTTTTTACTCTTATTAGCTGGTGACCTATTACCAAATTCAAGCCCCAACCACCTGTCCCACTCACATTCAGTTGGTTCAAGGCCATATAGAAAACCTGCTCACCTCACAAATATCACATGCCTTCCACCATCCACTAAGCTGCTAAAGTGTGCCCGATTGAATGCAGGCTCTGTTTGCAACAAATTATCATCCATCCACAACCTCTTCATCTCTCACAACTTCAACCTGCTGGCTATTACAGAAACATGGCTCACACAAACAGACACAGCCTCGCTTGCAGCACTGTCACATGGTGATCTTCACTTCACACACCTCCAGGCCTGGTGACAGTAGAGGAGGTGGGGTTGGAATATTACTATTCAAATCATTCACATACACAGTCATACCACAGGTTCCATCATTTATAGTCACATCATTTGAAGTTCACTCAATTAGGATATTTTCCCCTTTTTCTATGCGTGTTGCTGTCATTTATCGCCTACCTGGGCTACCCAAATCTCAATTTCTGGATGATTTCTCTGCCTGGCTCCCCCACTTCCTTTCCTTGGACATCTCCACCGTTATTCTGGGTGACTTCAATATCTCTATTGACAGTCCACCATCTCTACATGCTTCCAAGCGCCTTTCTTTAACCTCTTCTCTTGGCCTCTCCCAGTTGTCTGACTCCTCTACTCATGAGGAAGGCCACTGCCTTGATCTTGTATTCACCAGATTATGCTTAGTCTCTAATTTTACTAACACTCACTTCCCTCTGACCACAATCTCATTACCCTCTCACTCTCCTCCATTACTCCAAGCTCACTGACACTGAGATCATGCAAGCCTACTCTAAACCACAGAAATACTAATGCTATTAATTTTCCAAAACTTTCCACCTCTCTGCAACAATTTCTACATTTAACCCTTCTGATTCTGTGGTTTCCCACCTGTACCAGACACAGAAGAAGTGGCTCAAGCTTCCCATTACACCCCACGCAGTCTTAGGTGCCAGCCGTGGCACTCTAAATTAACAAGAAAATGACGTAATCAGTCACGTAATGTAGAACGTCAGTGGAGTGAAACCCAGTCTGAGTGGCTTCCTCGTGTATAAGACTGTCTACCATTTCTGTCTACCATTCCTACCATCGGGGCAGTACGGATGGTGTAATGGTTAGCATTACTGCCTCACAGTGCTGAGGTCATGGGTTCAATACCTAACAATGGCTCTAACTGTGCGGAGTTTGTATATTCTCCCTGTACTTGCGTGGGTTTACTCTGGGTACTCCGGTTTCCTCCCACAATCTAAAAATATACTGGTAGGCTAATTGTCTCCAAACAAATTAACCCTAGAATGTCTCTGTGTGCATGTCTGTGTGGGCGTGTACATGTGGTAGGGAATATAGATTGTAAGCTCCCCTGGGGCAGGGATTGATGTGAATGTTCAAATATTCTCTCTGTAAAGCGCTGCAGAATATGTATGCGCTATATAAGAAACTGTTAATAAATAAATAAAATAAATAGTGCTTTGGACACTGCCAAACAAACATGCTTCCAATCTCTTATCTCTTTTTTTACGCCTTCAACCCCAAACAACATTTTAATATATTTAAATCTGGTTCTCATCCTACCTATCTGATTGCTCTTTCAGTGTTTGCTTCTCTGATACCACCTCCTCTTACATACCTCTGTCAGTTGGAGTACCGCAAGGCTCAGTTTTAGGTCCTCTGCTCTTCTCAATCTACTGTATACCTCATCTCTTGGCAAACTAATCAGCTCTTTCGGATTCCAGTATCACTTGTATGCGGATGACACACAAATCTATCTATCAACCCCAGAGTTGTCACCAGTGGTTTTGGCCCATGTCCCTGAATGCCTCTCTGCCATCTCATCTTGGATGTCTTCTCGCTACCTCAAACTTAAGATTTCCAAAACTGAATTAATTATATTCCCACCAGCCAGGAACAGTTACTATCATGATTTCACCATAACTGTCAATAACACAACAATCTATCCTACCACTCCAGCTCGCTGCCTAGGGGTCACCCTTACATCTAGTGTGTAAGATAGGACCCTATCTTACACACAACACTGCTAAAACACTAATCCATGCACTCATTATCTCTCGCATTGATTATTGCAAAAGTGTCCTCATTGGTCTTCCCAAGATCAGACTCTCGCCACTGCAATCTATTTTGAATGCTGCAGCGAGGCTGATCTTCCTAGCCAGTCATTCATCGTCTGCTGATCCGCTCTGCCAGTCCCTACATTGGTTGCCTATATTGTACCGTGATCAATACAAAATACTTCTACTCAAATATAAAGCTATTAACCTAACCATACCAACCTTTATCTCATCACTTATCTCAAAATATCTCCCAACTCGCTCTCTACGCTCTGCACAAGATCTGCGTCTCTCTTCTGCAAGGATTGCAAGCTCCCATTCACTGTTACAGGACTTTCATAGGGCTGCAACCACCCTATGGAATGCCCTCCCACGCACAATTAGATCACCTCTTCAGGCAAGCCTATCAAATTTAGGTACCACCCACATAACCCTCAGAGGCACTCATGTATTATATAGCTTCCCTTCTGGACTTGCAAGTTGGTGGGACTGCTATGCTATTACTGGTGCCTGTCCTTGTGTTTCCCTATAGATTGTAAGCTTGCAGCAGGGCTCTCCTACCTCCTCTGTCTGTCTGTTTTACCCAATTTTTTCTTTCAGTGTTGTCATCAGTCGTAAAGTGCAATGGAATCTGCTGCTCTATATAATAGACTATAAATATATATATATATATACTGGGATGCAGTTAATATCCCGGCGGTCGGGATCCCGGCGTTCAGAATCCCGACGCCGGAATCCCGACCGCCGAAATACCGACATATTCTCCCTCCGTGGGTGTCCACGACACCCCTGGAGGGAGAATAAATTAGTGTGCCGAGCGTAGCGAGGCACCGGGGCGGCTGCGTGGCGAGCGCAGCGAGCCCGCAAGGGGGGGCGATCCACGCCCCCCCCCCTTGTCGGCATTTCGGCTGTCGGGATTCCGGCGTCGGGATTCTGAACGCCGGGATCCCGACCGCCGGGATTCAGTACTGAATCCATATATACTAGCTGACCCGACCGGCATTGCCCGGGAAAACCTTGGGGTTTCTTTATTTCCAAAATTGCTGAAAAATGTCATCTTACAGTATGCTGTGCCAAAGACCTAAGATTGTAATTTGTTATAGATTCCACCATAATGTTAGAATGTGTTTGCATTGATACTCAATGACGGCAATGAAATCAGGTGTGGTGTTGTTGTTTGAAACAAAACGCTCCTGAGTTGATAACTTGTATGTGTTGATGAATTCCACATCCACTCCTGAGATTTAGCAACTACTGTATGACATATCCTCCATCATCTGAGGGTCAGAAATCGGTACAAAATCAGAAAGGGACGTGGCCACACCTACATTTCTATATTTTCAATGGTACAGTTTCTAGGGTGTGTAATTACAGGCGCTGAGTGCGTGGGGACCGGGGTGGGCGTTACTTACCCCGCCATAATTAATTAAAAATTCACTGCTCCCTGCCACTCCCCTCACCGAACCTGCCTGCAGCAGTCTATGAGGTCTGGGGATGTGTAAAGCACATGCACCGGGCATCTCTACCAAACAGTGGGGCAGCCCCTGAGTGTGGGAGCACTGGCCACATGATGTCATGACGCGACGCACGCTACCCACACCACTGTAATACCCCACTGGAAATGGGTGCAATGGGCCAAATTCTTCCCTACACCCGCTGGGCCAATCCACTGATCCTAAAAGAATAAACGGGAATGGGAACCCTGCGCTTCCTATTGGGGTTCACCCCCAATAGGAAGCGCAGGGTTCCCATTCCCGTTTATTCTTCTAGCATATATCTTGTAGTAGGTGGTACTACCGGGTGCCCAGCAGCATCCTAGTGGAAGCGCAGGCTATTTTCTTCTTTCTTCTTTTTTCTTTTTCAATCCACTGATCCAGCCATCACAATCATCAATTGGTGCATTGATAAAGTTTAAGTATAAGAAGTTGAAGAATAAGACTGAGAGTAAAGTCTCATTTTAAAACAGGAGAAAGATGGTACTAAGGTCGATTCATACAGACCCATATCGGTGCTAAATGTTGAGGCAAAGGTATTGGCCAAAGTACTAGCAACCCGCCTTAATAAATATATATTAAAAATCATCCACCCCGATCAGAGTGGATTCATGCCGGGCAAATCAACCGAGCTGAATCTTCGAAAATTACATAGCCACTTACAGATACCCAGGGCCGCGGACGCCCAACCTGCTGTTGTCTCGTTGGACGCTACTAAGGCCTTTGATGTCGTTGAGTGGCCGTACCTATGGTCGGTTCTCAGGACTATGGGATTTGGTCCAAGATATATTAAATGGGTACAGCTGTTGTATACGAATCCCTTGGCTCGGGTTTCAATTAATGGTTGGATGTCTACTCCATTCCAGTTGACCAGGGGAACAAGGCAGGGGTGCCCATTATCCCCTGCCTTGTTTGCCCTGGCAATAGAACCACTGGCATGTCTATTGAGGGCATCCCTATACAATCGAGGATTTAAGGTTGGGCAGGGTTCAGATGTGGTGTCTCTCTATGCTGATGACCTGTTGATTTATCTGTCCAACTATCATATTGATCTATCCAATGTGCTCGCGATAATCGATAGATTTGGGGGTTACTCCGGAGTGAGAATCAACTGGTCTAAGTCTCATGTACTGTCCGTTAAACCTGAATCTGCATCTCCATCTACCCAGTTACTCCCACTGAAGGTGGTGTCCAAATTCAAATATCTTGGTATATGGGTTACTGTGGACCCAAGAGAATTTATCTCTTTAAATGTATTACCCCTTTTGGTATATTTTGAGTCAAAATGTAAAACATGGAGAAGACTCCCCTTGACAATGATGGGCCGTGCGAATCTAGTGAAAATGACCATATTACCAAAAATATTGTATGTATTAAGACAGTCCCCAATCCATATCCCCAGTACCATATTTCGTAAGCTTAATTCTATCATGGTATCATTTATTTGGAATAATTCTAGATCTAAGGTTAGATTCAAGGCACTAGTTAGAGATAAAGATCTGGGAGGGATTGGCCTACCTGATTTTAAAATGTACTATTTTGCTTCACAATTAGCACAAATGAAACAATGGTTTGATGAGGGCCCCGATGGGGGAATGACAACTGAATTGGTGAATGTATCTACACCCGGGCTTAAACCAGCCTCTAGGCTGTTCCAGGGATATATACTTGTTTCAGACACGCCCTTGGTGGTCCAGGCCATAAGGGTATGGAATGAAGCAAATAAAATTATTGGGCATACCGGAATTGATCCTCAATATCCAATCGAGGACAAACGGTTACTCAATAAGTCTGAAGAATTGCAACTCACTCAAGTCTGGGGTCCATATCAGATTAACTGTCTTAGTCAACTTTTTATAAACCGGCAGTTCAAGTCATTTGCTCAGCTGAGCAGGGAGTTTGGCATACCAAAATTCTATTTTTTTCGTTATTTACAACTGAGAAGTTTTCTGGAGCAACAACATCCTAATCTAACATTGAGCTTTAGTGAATCACCTCTTAAAAAACATATTAAATCTGAGGTAAAAAAAAGGTATCTAAGATCTATAGAATTATCATTGGAGGAGCGGATTGTGATGATTTAGAAAAATTAAAAATTAAATGGGAAGAGAACTTGGGTCCCCTAACTGAGCATGATTGGCGTGTCGCGCTGTCAGCATCTACCAAGGCGATATCCTCCATAAAAGTGCAACAAATCCAACTCTATATACTTCACCGTGCATATATGTCTGCTTCTAGATTGATTAAATTTGGTTCTGTATCGTCATTAATCTGTAATAGGTGTAAAGCCTTCCCTGGTACTTATTTCCATCTCCTATGGGAGTGTCAGCCTGTGTCAGAATTTTGGGGAAAGGTTATTAATATTATTGTACACACAGGGGTAGAACAAGATCTCTTGACTAGTAAATGCTGTATTTTGAATATTTTTCAATATGATGGTGTTGAGTTGACTTTGAGGACCTACTTAAGATGCTTGTGTTCATTGGCAAAGGTTCTAGTTTCTAGATACTGGATGGCAAACACGGGCCCTCCGATAGAAGAATGGATAGCACTAGTAAATTATACAATTGAGCAAGAATATTATTTGTCCATTAATCGAGGTACACTTGATAGTCACAATGCGGTATGGGTTAAATGGAAAGCCTCAAAGTATTGGACTCACAAAAAGTAATACACACTATTAGAATTTTTTTGTGATAATAGAGTTAAACGTGGTGATTGAGGTTATTTGAAACACTTATATTTACACTATTTATAATTAGAAGGAAAGAATAATGTGTGAAAAATGTTCTCTCCCTTATTTAACACTTGTGCACTCCTTTTTTTTTTTCTACCTACTTTCTTCTTCTTTCGAGCTACTACGTATTGACGCATTGGCAGATTAAAGGGCTGTTTAATATCATTTTTATGGGCCCAAGGTTAACATTGTCATCATCTATTTTCTCTGTTTTTTTTTTTTTTTTTGTTGGATGTTCAACTAGCAGCGGTGCTACAATATAGAAGAATACTATTTACAGTACAACTAATATCTTACTAGTGGATATCCTTTCCCCACTGGCAGGAGTGCGAAACCACAAAAAATTTCATCCCTGCTCCAAAATACCATTGTTGAATCTTGCTACCTTACTTGACTGAATGTTATTGTTTTGTGACATTTTTTTGTGTTTAAATGTATGTTACTGTTGTGACTCTTTTAAAAAGTGATTAATAAAAAATATATATATAAAAAAAAAAAAAAGACTGAGAGTAAAGAATTGCCATGTTACAAAGTGTACAATTTACTCAATAAATCGTGAAAAAAAAATGTAAGTGTACATAGAAGTACAATCAAGAAATGAAAGTAGGATTAAAAAATAAGTTCTGCTTCAAACTGATAATTGTTTGGATGGGGTGGGTTGTGAAACAAATCTATAGGTGGGTGTATGGATATTGTGGGCATAATTGGTGTTTGTTACACCTACAGGGGGCCCTCAATTAATCAGATGTTCACTACAGTGTCACGGTCAAAGTGTCACCATAGGGGGATTCCCAATTGGGGTCCAGGTGGTCTTTTAGGGACCCTTTACAATCCTGTAGGTCTCTTCTCCTTAAGCTTACGGTCTCCCTTAATGATAGTCAATCACTGAGGGATACCGTAGGCTCCAGGAGAAGAGACCAACGGGATTGTAAAGGGGTCCCTAAAAGACCACCTGAACCCCAATTGGAAATCCCCCTACGGTGACACTGTAGTGAAAAGTTCTCATCAACTGGGGACCCCCTGTAGGTGTACCAATCACCAATTATGCCCACAATATCCATACCTCCTCCACCTATAGATTTGTTTCGCAACCCACCACCATCCAAAGAATTATCAGTTTGAATCATAATTTATTTTTTAATCCTACTTTCATTTCTTGATTGTACTTCTATGTACACATATTTTTTTCACGATTTATTGAGTAAATTGTACACTATAACGTGTCAAATCTTCATCTCAGTCTTATTCTTCAACATCTTACACTCATCAAATCCAAACAAATGCATGCAGCACTTATGCCCATTGACCAAACATTATCTATGAATCAAAAGAGTCTAGAAAACCCTTAAGGCAGAGCAGTGCCTGATATCCAACTGACTAACAGGGTGAGTGCAGTGTACCCACTTTGTATTGATCAATGGGTGCATTGGCCAGGACAAAGATTTCTCAGTGCAACTGGCCGGGGAGCGCAGTGACAGGCTGGAGGACTGGAGAGATGGATGCGGGGAACAAAGTGGAAACCGTACATTAGGTACAGTTTTTATTTGCCGGTACAGACTGTTAAATAAACGGCAAATAATTTTTTATGTGTTCTGCGTGTTTGTGTGTGTTGTACTGTTTTTGTGTGTGTGTTGTATTGTATGTATCTGTCCAATGCGTAAGTGTGTGAGGTGTGCTATGTATATACAGTATGTGTGTCTTGTGTCTTTGTGTATCTGTGCAATGTTTAAGTGTGTGTTTTGTGTGTGTTGTACTGTTTTTTGGGTGTGTGTTGTGCTATTAGAGGTATGTTATGTGTGTGTAGTGTGCTGTGTGTATCTGTGCAATGTTTAAGTGTGTGTGTTCTCTGTATTGTACTGAATTTGGGTGTGTGTGTGTTGTAGTGAATGTGGGTGTGTGTTGTACTGTGAGTGGTGTGTTATGTGTGTGTGTTGTGTTGTGTGTATCTGCCGAATGTGTAAGTTTGTGAGGTGCGCTATGTATATATGTGTGTGTAGTGTGCTGTACGTATCCTGGCAATGTTTAAGTGTGTGTGTTCTGTGTGTTTGTTGTACTGTTTTTGAGTGTGTGTTGTAGTGTGTATGGATGTTGTGTGTGTATCTGTCCAATGTGTAAGTGTGTGAGGTGCTCTACGTATAAATGTGTGCGTATGTGGTGTACTGTGTGTGTGTGCGTGTACAATGTGTATGTTATGTGTGGTCTATGTACAGATGGCGCCGGGCTTGTCTTTGCTGGGGATGGCGGAGGACTCGCCACCCGCCATCCCACCCGCCATCCCCCGCCCCGCGGCATCTGTATGTCGGAAGGGGACGCGCGTGCACGAGGTGCACGCGCGTCCCGTTCCGACGGTGCTTTTCCCCGGGTCCCCGCCGGCTTCCCCGGGTCCCCGCCGGTCCACACCGCCCCCCCGCAGCCCCCCGCAGCCCTGCCCGTCTCCCTGAAGCTGGAGACGGGCAGGACTGCACCCGCCGCGCCGCCTCGCCGCCCGGCTATTGAGACGCTCGTGCGTGGGAAACGCACGAGCGTCTCATTCAGCCAGAGCGCCAGATTGCTGGCGGATCGCCAGGGACACGGTCCTGGCGCTCCGCCAGCAATAATAAGGCCGGCGCCATCTGTATATCCTCAATTATTTCCTAATTGTTTAAAGCCTTCACCATAATGTTAGAATGTGTCATTCATACTCAATGACAGCAATGAAATCAGGTGTGGAGTTGTTCCTTCGACAACGGTTTCCCAGATCGTCGATCTTTTCCCCAGAACATCAATGAATGAAAATTAAAACTTGGTGTTTTTTAAATTTCTAAGTGAAATTTCCCAAAAACGGCTTCGAGGTGCACACCATTAGGTCCAGAGGTATCTTGTTGCCAAATTTGGTGTCTCTGAGTGCCACGGTGTGTCCGCAATGCGACGGACACGCACACACACACACACACACACACACACGCACACACACTCTTCAACTTATTATATATATATATATTATATATATATATATATATATATATATATAGCAAGTGTAGAAAAAAAAGGCGTCACTCAGGGATTTTCCAATATGCATGGATTTATATATATATATTAATATATAAAGGTTTAACCTCTGACGTGCGCTTATCCTAATTTAACAGCTGCTCCTTCGATATGGTTCTCCTGTAAGTGAGAGCCAGGGGTGTACAATAAGCAAAGATGGGGGTTATCGGAGTGCGCTAATTGGGGTACCACCTAGCCAAATTTCACAATTAGTCCATTACACTGATGTTCTTATCAGTTATTTTAAAACACACGGCTCTTCTGTCCACTTTTTTTCAAACAAGAAGATGACTCCAAGTCAGACAATGGTCCTTTATTCATAAAACCCAACGCGTTTTGTCACAAAGGACTTCGTCAGGGGTATGGCAAATCAATAGTTAACCTTGCACCGAAATTAAGTGCGGGTAAGTATCTTTACAAAATAGCATGAACTCTAAGTAATTCAAGGACTACGTCCAGGATTTTATATGGTGGGCAGTCGGTGTGGATGATCGGAGCTCTATAAAGCCATAATGTTAGTGATAGTGTCTTCCTTTGGGTAAAAATGTTTAATGGGTGCCCCGCTCAATCGCAGGTATCCTCAACCTAAATCACAGCACTTCCTATAGTGAAGGCGGGTTTAGGTCACCAAAATGAACTTTGCAGTGTTCTAAGTGCGCTGCCAACAGTTAATATTTGGGGTTAGTCCCCAGTATAAGCATCCAGTAGTTTCTGTTAGCAGACAGCTATTAATATATAAAGTCCTATTGCATTATTGGGAACTTCTGCCAAGTTTTCGGCCTTAATGAGAGATGAAGTTCACAATGTGGAAATATGCTAATGCATGGACACACCTTGTGTAAATAGATGCCTGCTGATGCTGCGGTGATCCATTCTTGTGCCCAAAGGCGCAGATCACCCTATAATAGTTTCAGCCATTTCAGAGAGCCGGAGGCTACTCAGATTGTCCATCGCAGTTCCAAAGCAGAGGCCAGTTCATGTGCTGGAAGCCCCAAGAAAACAGGGATGACATGCAGGGGTGAAAATGTTTTAAAGGCCTATACTGAATTGGGGAGGAACTGTGACAAGTGCTGTGTGTGTGTGTGTGTGTACACAACATGCACTATAAGACGCACAGGGATAATTTTATTAAGATTTAAGTTATATTGAAGATGGGTATTAGGTCCCGCCATGGCCTGGTCTACCGGGACATACGCTGCGTCTCTTACTCAACAGGACAGGCTTACTAGGGACTCTGATAGGCTCTGGCGGGTCATCTCTATGTCCACAGTGTTTCGGGAGGCTGTCCTCCGGCGGGTCCGGTGATTCCCCGTCGCTGGCTCCTGGTATGAGGATGTACTTGGCGATAAATCAGCAACATAATAATAATAATCAATAAGAAACTGGGAAACTTTAAATATCCCAACTACAAGCAAGTAACAGTAATAATAATAATAATTGTAATTATATAGAGCTCTTTCTCTAATAGGGCTCAAGGCACTTACTGGATAGAATGAAGATAAGTAGTGGAAAACATGTTAGAAAAATATAAACCATTAGGTTGATGAATGTGAAACTTGGAATACTTTCCTGAAAACCGTGAAGTTATTTAGAGAGGAACAAGTAGAAAGATTCTCCCAAGATACTGTATAAAGCAGATTGAACTTCAGGAAGTCTACTTTTGTATATCGTATAGACAAGACCTGCAAGCTGTGTATAGAAGAGTAGCAAATTAGCTTTAAAGTCCTAACAAATGAGCAGCAAACACTGTAAACTATTTGTTACATTCTGTTGTATATAAGAAACATTTAGTAATGAAATGATTATTTCAGCAGAATACATGCAAATAGGCTATGTTCCCATATATTTACAGTTTGTGAAATAACCTTGTCTTATAGAAAACTTGTAGTTCTTTTTGTTAAACCAGTGCACCAAATTGCAGACCATTCTCAGTGCAGGCCTGTGTGGCGTGCGGATACTCTAGGTGGAACTAAATGGCTTGCATTTTACCTTAATCCTGTTAATAAAATGTAACTGGCAGAGGAGATCTTTTCTAGTGCCGAAACCGTTATGGGGTTTATGTTCAGCTCGATCATTAAAGGCTTAACGCTCTCTTGATTAAGTCGGCATACACAGGATTATATATTACTGACTGTTGTCTGGAACATATTAATGTGATTCTCAGATATATATTCGATATGTCCTATATTTGCAACTAAGATTCATTATAGCAGAGGTGCAAATATAGGGTCTGATTCAGACGTGTTAGCTAGGTTGCATATATATGCTGCTTAGCGAGCAGGTAAACGCCGCCCCGCCGACTGAATCCTCACACTAGCATGCAGGGGGAGGTGTACGCGGACACATCCCCTCACATGCGGCCGCAAGGAGAAGAAATGATCCGATGGTTGCTCTCCTTTGAATGATTTCTCCAGCCTTTGCGCTGAAAAGTAAGTCTATACTTCATACTCAGATGCTCGATATCCACTGAATTGGGGACGGGCTCTGATGTCATATTCGCACATGTGCAAACCCCAACCATTGGGACTTGGGGCAAATTTGGACTTAAGCAATCAGGTCTGAATCACCCCCCATACTTCGGTACTTTATTATTCCTTAGTATCCAAATGAATATATTAGACAATGTAATCACAACATGGGTGCCATCTAATTGGGCTGCATACAGTAGGATGGGTTCAGTATGATTTCCCAACAGCAGGATACTGCCCGACAGAAATCAGGCTGCAGGGGAGCACAACAAGGCCCCTTGCGGGTTTGCTGCGCTTGTGACGCTGCAAGTACGGTGGCTTGGTTTGCTTGCCACAAGGTTCTGTTACCCCCTCTATGGGTGTAGTGGATCCCCACTAGAAAGAATAGACTCTGTGTGCTGGGAATCCAGCTGGCGGTAATGTTGTCAATTGAAACCCAACCACCGGAATCCTGACTGTTGGCATATTAACTACATCCCAGTAGGATCCATAGAAGACTTAAGCGGAGTCAGGTAATGGGGGGGGGGGGGGGGGTTTACACAGGCGGCACATAGTTACACAGTAGGTAAGGTTGAAAAAAGACTTGTGTCCATCCAGTTCAACCTAGGATTTTAATAGCTTATCCCTTGTAGTATAGTATGTTGTTAAAGACAGTTTATGATTAATAATTGTACCCATGGATGTTATTAACCAATAAGTGTTTGTCCAACCTTAATTTGAACGTATTTATTGTCTCTGCTGACACCATTTTCCCAGGGAGATCGTTCCAAAGTTTGACTGCTCTGACCGAAAATAAGTTTTTTCTCCTAAGGCAGGTATTCCCAACCACGGTCCTCAAGGCACACCAACAGTGCAGGTTTTAGTGATATCCAGGCTTCAGCACAGATGGTTTAATCAGAATCACTCAGGTACTAATTAAGTTACCTGTGCTCAAGCCTGGATATCACTAAAACCAGCACTGTTGGTGTGCCTTGAGGACCGTGGTTGTGAATGCCTGTCCTAAGGGAACAAAATATTTTTTCTTCTAATCTAAACTTGTGCCCTCTTGTCCTAGATTCCTTTCTAGCAGTAAAAAGGGTGTTTGACAGTTCCTTATATTGTCCCCTGATATATTTGTACATGTTGAGCATGTCCACCTTAAATGTCTCTTCTCTAGTGTAGATAGTCCCAAAGAGCTCAATCTCTCCTTGTAGCTTAATTTATCCATTCCTCTAATTAGTTTTGTTGCTCTTCGTTGTATTTTTTCTAATTCTATGATATCCTTTTTATAGTGTGGTGTATAAGTTAATGATGTGAGAGGCCTTCGGAATGTTAGGACTCTGGGAATATCTCCGAACCAACACCCTGACTCCTTTGCCTCTGTCTGCAGTTAGCGGACGCATGCGGTGCTAGGCTTCACCTATAATAGCCGCGTTTGAAGGAGCTGGTTACGCCGGCTCCAACCCAGATGCCACCAGGTCTTATGGGAGACAACGCGTCCGCCAAGGCAGAGGGACGACAAGGGGAAAGCTACCTAAAGCCCACACATGGGACGGGGAACCCCCAGAGGCCCCAGGGGAGCAACAATGCTCAGAAGATGACACACAAAGAATAAACAAGTACACTGGTATATATGGTGGTACAACTACACAGTGTGGGCTCAACAATGCACAATGGTGGAATATAGAAATAACAATACTGCAAAGTACAAGGGTAAACTTGCAGGGTGAACCCCTGACTTATCTGCAGTGACGCTGGAGCAAGCTGGAGAGACTCAAACAGCAGGAACCGACAGAACTGACAGGCAGGATGAGAAGGGAACCAGGAACACTACCAAGCTGACGAGCAGGACAAGGAGCTATAACTGGCGTCTGTTCCCAGCTATTTATTCAAAACTCGCGCTCCGCCGGCTGGTGACGTCAGCCGCAATGAGAAGGGTGGAAGTTCGGGCCGTTGCTGAGCAACGCCCGACGCTTCCACCATGACGTCCGGCAGAAGCCGAGAGAAAATGGCGCCGCCCGCTGCGTCCAGCAACTCCGGCGCTGTCCTGTGACAGCGGCATCCCCAGAGTCTGCTGAGACATTTGGCGGCGCCTAACACTGAAAGTGGGGACAATGTGTGTGTGTGTACATGTTGTAGGGAATATAGATTGTAAGCTCCACTAGCGCATGGGCTACGGACTAGGTGTGCTCTAAAAATAACTGGTAAAAAAGAAACAATAAATAAATGTAATGAATACTCACCGTCGGTCCTGTGTTGGCTGCACAGCGGCAAAAATCAATGGAAAAATGGCCATGTTTTTGTTGATTAATTCAACAGAGGTGTCCCCAGGAGTGTAGCATGGGTGCCAGGTTCCTGGAGACATTCGCATGTAAAGCACAATGCCAACGTCTACTACACTGCCAGAGAGAAGGGGGCCCAATTGGAGCCTGCACACAGGCCCCTCCTCTTTTAAAGTGCCTTTTTGGATTTCATTTTTCCCCATTTGCCTGTATCCATTTTTTTTTTTCAATTTGATTCTTCAAGACTGGCATAATTAATAAACCAAGGGCTTCATCTCCTTTCAAAAAGAACAGGACGTTTATTAAAAAAAAATATTGCCACTGAAAAATGCATTCATGTGAGACTTCTTGTTGTATTTATTTCATGCAATAGGAAAATAATGATATTCTCTAGTTGCACCAAAATAACAACCCAACACAATTAGTGGTTAGTAGTGTCACCAAAATTTCAAATAGAAAAATAAAATAAAAGTTAACTCTTGGGAATAATGATCATCTCAACGTAAAGATTAGGGGACTTGCTGTTTTTAAATTCTAACTTTACATGCCCTTATTTTTTTAGTTATTTAATGGTTTATTTATATTTTTTTTATCTAATTTTCTATTATTTTATTTGTAAAAAACAGTGTTCCAAGGAATATTTTAATGGTTCAACAACACCCTTTCTATGTATTTTTTAAGGTAATTTACTGCAAACGTATTCAGATATTTAATCATATATATTAGTTAGCACTCTTAATATTACCTTCTGTATATGCTGCATGTTTTCTTTTTCACTTTATGTACTGTTATTTTCCTAGGAGTAATGGACTGAGCCCATCGCTTAATTTACACATTATTTCTGAAGTAATATTGGCACACACGAAGTTTGTTTACATACAACCTCTGATTGCGAAGCGTAATTTGGTATAGTCAGAGAGCTGAAAATGCGGGCAAAGTTTGCTAAGGCTCTGAGGCCCTACTCATATGCCGTGAGGCCCCACCATGCAGGCAGCGGCTGGGCTGGGGGATGGGGCATGCAGGGGTGAGTGTGACAGTGTCTCTCTGTTCACAGCCACCATCGCACATCACTGCCGCAATGAGAGTACAGCTAAAATTTTGATTGTTAATCAATAAAAAATAAACAGTAATTTTTTTTTTTTCCAGATTTTCTTAATTGCCTCAGCCGTGCTTTAATACGCTCCTTTTGTAAAATTGTAAAGTATAGCTGGGGCACAGTAGAATGGTGGACAGAAAAGCCGAAGCTGCATGCCATGCGCCTCTAGCAGGGGACACTGCACAAGGAGGAGCCAGGGCTGCATGTGCCTCTATCAGGAGGTACACACAAGATTTTTTTGGGAATGACTCCTGCGTTTATCGCTGCCTCGGATAATGTGGGTTTGTATGTACCTTCCATACACAATACACAGAAATACCAAAAAAAGATACCAACGAATCCCCACTCAAACAGTACCCAAAATGAAGAAGGAAAACACAATAGTGTAATACAGTTTAACAATTGAATATCCTTTCTAGAAATGGAATCCTTGGAATAATTGAGACTTGTACCCTTTAAGGTAGTCTACTTTTTATGCTAGACACAGATCGCTTATGTAGGAGTGGTGACGTCACCAGCCGGTCATCAAAGCATCCGATTCCATTAAAATCATATATGCAAAAAGGAATAAAGCTGGCATAGTGTAATACCACTTAATTTATTCACAACATATAACAACAAATAAAAGCATTACAGCAGACTCTCACTGAGTAAAAATGTCCACAGTTTGTAGACAAATAAGGCAGGTGGTTTTTATCCCACATACTAAAGAATAAAAGAGAGCGCACTGTGTTGATCTTTTTAATTTGTTATTATTTTACTCAATAATTATTAAATTCAGTAAATACACAATAAAATCAAAACTATAAAAATACACAGCAGACACAATGGATCCGGGTGGTGGCCGGTCTGCTGGCGACCAGCGTAGCTCCGGTGTTGGGGGAGCCGGCGCTGGGAGCTGACGAGGCTGCAGTGTTACTCACACCCGGGCGTCCAGAACAGCAAGACGTCTCTTGCCGCACCTTTTGCCGCTTTCAAAGAGATCATGTATTCGATGGATTTTGGTCAGTCCGGCAGTAAATTGGCCACCACCCGGATCCATTGTGTCTGCTCCCGGTACCGGCTCCCACACCATCGGAACAACACCGTTGGCAGCGGACACCTGGAAATAAGACCACCGCCGCATCCACGCATCTAGTTTTTCATTAGAAAACAAATAAATATAAATGGATTAGAATGATAATCATACACAGGGGAAAAGATTGTCTAGTGCCAGATTGTGGGCCATCTGTTGGCAGCAAATAAAATGACAGCTCTTTCTCTCACACACATGCACAAACACAGAGGAAATCACAAGGTAGCAGACTAACTTTTTAAGCATTTGCTTTGAGAGGGCTTACTAATACTCTATAAAATGGAGAAACCACATCATAATCCATGCAACGGTTCTCTAGAAATTTTTGAAGGAAATCACGCCTTTTTCATTGTGATCATAAATTAATGGATCCAGGATCTAGGTGTCTTTGTGATAATAGCTGCAAAAGTACACCATTTATCAGGGATTCGTTTCTCGTGGGTGAAGCAAAATCCCAGATAGTGTCAGCTCAACGACAATTGAAATACACCCCTGTGTATCAATTAGCTGGGGTAATTTACTGCAGCTAAATGCGTTTCACCCTTAACATGAAAAAACACCAAAACATTGACTCACAATCTGACATCACAGCAGGTGTACTTTTGTGTTTCTTTTACACCCATAGGTCAGTGTCTGTAGTATATCAAAAACAGAAAATGTCAATACACCCAAAGACAGGGCTAGGGGGGTCACACAACCTGGGTGACGGATAAGAAAAGGGAGTTGGTGTGAGCAAAAATGTGGCGGGGGGCAGAGGGACATCATGCTTTGCAGGACGGCACTGGGATGAAGCACTGTCCCCGCTCCCCTGCCCCGGCCTCTTACTCTGGCGGTCTGCTGCAAGTGCTGCTTCACCAGTGGAGAGCGGTGCTGTGACTGACATGGCAGACCAGCACTGCAAGAACAGAAAGTTAGGGACAGCATTAGATATGCTGGCGATGCAGAAGCCTGTCACAGAACACATGACTCTGGTACTGTATGTTGTGGGGCGCGCAAAATGATTGCCTTGCCTCAAGTAAGACAAACCCTAGTTTTGACCATGCCAGAGAGGACTATCAACTGTGTGTTTTAAGGTACATACACACAATGAGATTTTGGCTTACAATTCTGACTATATACCGTAGTGTGGGCAGGTGTGGTGAACCGGAACAGACAGGCCAGTAACCCCTTTACCTTGCACTCTGTGATTCCCTTCTTTGTCCCTTCTTGCTGGACACCGGACAAGAACCAAACCAAAGAAATGGTGCAACGGAATTTATTTAAGATTAAATAAGATACTTGAGGTCAGGTAGCAGGCAGGGCTACCTAAGTCGTAGATAACTCTGAAAGGGGTGCACCATTAAATATTACAATAAGTTCACAGTGATAAAATAAAGGCACAACTGGATTTATATATACGAATACCATTCTGTAGTTTCAAACTGTCAGCTTCACCGTGCCAGTCAACAGCACACAATAATACTTTAATGTAGATACTCCTATGCTACTGGGTACCCAGTTCCTATACTAAGCACTGTCTCTAAGACAGACCCGTGCACAGGGATTTTGGAGTTCGTTGGGGCCTCTCCTTGGTTACTGTGCAGGAAATATGACACGAGGGAAAACAGTCCTCCTTGGTTAGACGAAAGGGCAAAGGTCCCAAATACAAATGAAAGGGGCTGCAATGTTCTTTATAGAACAGGTAAGAACGCTAGATGGCGCTGTCGGCCTGTTGGTCTCTAAAACTCGCAGGGGAAGGATATTGCAAATTGAGAATGATGGGTAAAGGCCTTATTCTCGCCACTGTCTGGTGAGTGACGATAGGGTCAATAGTGGTCACTGGGCTCGTCCTTGACCTGGGTATGGGGCTATGAAGGCGGAGGTCAGGGGATAGTACCTGATCATCAGCTGTCGGCTTCTGCCAGTAACGCTCTCCTCTGCTTCGCCCGCGTCGACCTCAGGCGTGGGGGGTCACTGCAGAGTAGGGCTGTGCACACGTCTCCTGTAGCCCCTCGGTAGCTGCTGCTGCGACGTGCTGCTGGATCCCTCTCTCATCCCTGCTTCAGTGTCTCCCCTGTATTGGCATCTCCTCTGGGGCATGTGGATCACTGCTGAGCACTGGGGTGCTGCTTGGCCACACACTGTCCCTTGCCCACTAAGTGGTCTGGCAGCTCTCCTTTGCTGGTCGGGAGTCGTAGCCTGCTCACTCCCTCTCCGTTCTGCCCAAGGTATCAGATGGCCGCCTGCTGCAGCCGCGTGCCTCCGTGGCCTGGCTCTCTCCCTGTGCCCCACTGACCTCTTCCTCCGGCTGCACGCTACCGCCGGGTTGAAGCTGTCAATCACCGCCAGGCTTGTAAGTGGTGCTCGGCGCCGGGTGCTTCCCAGCGTCTCCCCTCTCCCGACTCCTGTATGGCCGGGGGCCGGGTGCTGCTGCGAGCGGGGCGGTGTCTGCCTTCTGTAGCCGCCGACCCTCCTGTGCGCTCTGCCGCACTTGGTCTCTCTCCTCTCCTGAGCCGATCGTGTCCCGGCTCCTGGCTGTCAATCACCGCCGGGTGTCGGAGCCGCTACTGCGCTGCCGCGTCTCTCTCTAGCAGCCACACGCAGTCCTCCTTCCAGCTCCTGCACTGCCGCCTGTCAGATCGCGGCTGTGGAAGCCATCTATGCTGCTTCTGCTGGGGGTATGTACCGGGGGCTTCCTCTGGCGCCACACGCACAGGGAGGCTAGCGACACTTTTACTCTCTCTCCCTCTGCCAGTTCACGTGTTGCGCCCTCAGCTTATTCCTCCCAACACATCACACTGCACGCTTTTTTGCTGTCCTGCGACCTCTGACCCTCCTTCCTCTCTAGCTTCGCGCCCTTCCTGCACCAATCACCAGGCACCCTTTTCATGGCTGTGAAATATTATTTACATCCTATATTGGACTGGTAACACCCCTTTCGTGCATCGCTCCTATCTCCTAACTTTCGAAGCGGTCTTTCGACTGCACATTAGATCACAGCATGCGGTCTGCACTGAGCACGTGGTGCCCCTTTTCCACTCTTTCTGGACCTGTTGATGGCCTGTTGTATCATGCACACGAATTCTTCTCCTGTAATTGTCGTGTACTCTTGGTCTGTACCAGTTTTCCCTTCCATGGGACGGATTTCGGCCTTTTCAGCTGTGTTGGTGATTTCCGTAGTGACCTTTGCTTTGGGCGGTGTCACAGTAGGCTTTGGGCTTTCGGGTTCCAATGGCTCCATTTCCTTTGCCATGGTCATGTGGGCCACAACTTCGAGGCATCTCTTGCGTTCGGCAGTACTGGTATCTGTCTGCTGTAGAGTTGCTGTCCGGCCACCTGTATCTACCATTCTTGGAGTGTACTTGTGTTCGTTTCCTGGCCTCACTTCTTTAGGCTGGGCTTCGGCCTTCTCCGCTCCTCTTGGGGTTTCCACAGGGAAATTAGGTTGAGGCGGTGGCCTAATGGGTTCTGGTGATCGTGGCATCTGGTCAGGCCGGGGATGATTACTGATGGGCCGGTCAATCTCGCCACAAACATCCTGTGGTCCTCTCCTCTTCTGCTTGTGCTGACCATGTGGCTGATAACTGCATGGATCATTGTGGTGGCGCATGAAGCGTCGATATTGACTGTGGCTTGTTGCATATCTGCTGCCTCTCACTGCAGTACCACCGGGTCCTGTGACGTTAGTTGCCTTGACACCTCTCCTTCCATTGGTCACTTCGAATTCGACCCATTCTCCTTTTTCTAGGCTTCGGAAGTATTTGTTCCTAGGGGTCTTCTGGATGCCGGTGTAGTGCACATATATGGTCTTCCTGTTATCTGCCCTTATGAAGCCATAGCCATGTGCTACACTGAATTACGATACCTGGCCGGTCACTGTACTTGCTCTTACTCGTCGATCCTCAGTGTTACGTGGTCTTTTTGTCGTGGTCTGACTTTGCATGAGCTCTTGTGGACTGGTCGATGGATCTTCTATGAAGCGGGGCCACCAGTTTTGTTCATGCGGACCTAGTAGTGAGTCTCTTCCCGAGGGTCGGTCCTCCTCCTCGGGGCCTCCTCGTTTAAAGTATTCTGATGACAATTTCTTTCGATATGTCCGCTCTGCTGACATCTTCGGCATATCGGCCTACCCTCTTCATCGAACCAATCGATTGGGCCTCTTCCCGATTCTCTGGGTGTGCTCCACCACGGCCGGCTTCCTCTCTCTCTTCGCGGGCGCCACTCATTATGTCTGGCTTCGCTCTGCTCCAGCCTTTGCCCCAATCTGGCGACGTTTAGGGCCAGTTCTGTGAGCTTGCTGTTAATGGCGGACAGTGGGTCTGGGCCTGCTGGCGATTGTGCCTCTTGGAGTACGGTTCCCCTCTTTGCACCAGAGCCCTGGCATCTGGCTTCACAGTGACTCTCCGTCTCCTCTTCTTCCGCCATTGCCCCTTCCTCCGGCTCCTCATTCGGAACTTTCTCCAATACCTGTAGTGCCGATTCCTTGAGCTCCTCAAATGTGCAGCCTTGTTGTTGCCGCTTTATCATTCGGAGTTGGGCACGGGTGATTTCTTCCTTTGCCCCTTCTACGAAGAGGTCTATCATCATTTCGTCTGCTAGCTGTACTTCTCTCGGGTCTGCGGCTTGTACTGCCTTCATGGCCTCTTGTAGTGCCAGCGCGAAGTCGCGCAGTGATTCTCCCTGTTTCTGTTTTCTGGCGTATAGCCTGCTCTTCAGTACTGGCACGGTCTTGGCGTCAAAGATTCTTGCCAATTTCTTTAGTATTTTGTCTGCCGTCTCCTTCTGACCATGATTTGACTTCCCTCAGGGCGGAGCCTCTTAGTTGCGCCAGCAATATCTCTTTCCTTTGCTCTTCGTTCAGTTGGTATAGGGTGAACGTCGAATTCATGCGATCCTTGAATGCCTTGAAAGTGCTTGTGCCCTTTGTCCGCGTATCTCCCGAGTATGTGAGTAGCCACGTGGCCCCGAAGTAGTAGGGCATCGTGATCTGTGCCGCCGCTGTCTTCGGCGGTTCTCTGTCCTCTGGTAGTAGCGGAAGACGTCTGCGGGGGGACGGTGGTGGAGTGCCGGGTTCCGACATGTTTCCGATCCTGTTCGTGACGCCAAAGTTAGATGTGGTGAACCGGAACAGACAGGCCAGTAACCCCTTTACCTTGCACTCTGTGATTCCCTTCTTTGTCCCTTCTTGCTGGACACCGGACAAGAACCAAACCAAAGAAATGGTGCAACGGAATTTATTTAAGATTAAATAAGATACTTGAGGTCAGGTAGCAGGCAGGGCTACCTAAGTCGTAGATAACTCTGAAAGGGGTGCACCATTAAATATTACAATAAGTTCACAGTGATAAAATAAAGGCACAACTGGATTTATATATACGAATACCATTCTGTAGTTTCAAACTGTCAGCTTCACCGTGCCAGTCAACAGCACACAATAATACTTTAATGTAGATACTCCTATGCTACTGGGTACCCAGTTCCTATACTAAGCACTGTCTCTAAGACAGACCCGTGCACAGGGATTTTGGAGTTCGTTGGGGCCTCTCCTTGGTTACTGTGCAGGAAATATGACACGAGGGAAAACAGTCCTCCTTGGTTAGACGAAAGGGCAAAGGTCCCAAATACAAATGAAAGGGGCTGCAATGTTCTTTATAGAACAGGTAAGAACGCTAGATGGCGCTGTCGGCCTGTTGGTCTCTAAAACTCGCAGGGGAAGGATATTGCAAATTGAGAATGATGGGTAAAGGCCTTATTCTCGCCACTGTCTGGTGAGTGACGATAGGGTCAATAGTGGTCACTGGGCTCGTCCTTGACCTGGGTATGGGGCTATGAAGGCGGAGGTCAGGGGATAGTACCTGATCATCAGCTGTCGGCTTCTGCCAGTAACGCTCTCCTCTGCTTCGCCCGCGTCGACCTCAGGCGTGGGGGGTCACTGCAGAGTAGGGCTGTGCACACGTCTCCTGTAGCCCCTCGGTAGCTGCTGCTGCGACGTGCTGCTGGATCCCTCTCTCATCCCTGCTTCAGTGTCTCCCCTGTATTGGCATCTCCTCTGGGGCATGTGGATCACTGCTGAGCACTGGGGTGCTGCTTGGCCACACACTGTCCCTTGCCCACTAAGTGGTCTGGCAGCTCTCCTTTGCTGGTCGGGAGTCGTAGCCTGCTCACTCCCTCTCCGTTCTGCCCAAGGTATCAGATGGCCGCCTGCTGCAGCCGCGTGCCTCCGTGGCCTGGCTCTCTCCCTGTGCCCCACTGACCTCTTCCTCCGGCTGCACGCTACCGCCGGGTTGAAGCTGTCAATCACCGCCAGGCTTGTAAGTGGTGCTCGGCGCCGGGTGCTTCCCAGCGTCTCCCCTCTCCCGACTCCTGTATGGCCGGGGGCCGGGTGCTGCTGCGAGCGGGGCGGTGTCTGCCTTCTGTAGCCGCCGACCCTCCTGTGCGCTCTGCCGCACTTGGTCTCTCTCCTCTCCTGAGCCGATCGTGTCCCGGCTCCTGGCTGTCAATCACCGCCGGGTGTCGGAGCCGCTACTGCGCTGCCGCGTCTCTCTCTAGCAGCCACACGCAGTCCTCCTTCCAGCTCCTGCACTGCCGCCTGTCAGATCGCGGCTGTGGAAGCCATCTATGCTGCTTCTGCTGGGGGTATGTACCGGGGGCTTCCTCTGGCGCCACACGCACAGGGAGGCTAGCGACACTTTTACTCTCTCTCCCTCTGCCAGTTCACGTGTTGCACCCTCAGCTTATTCCTCCCAACACATCACACTGCACGCTTTTTTGCTGTCCTGCGACCTCTGACCCTCCTTCCTCTCTAGCTTCGCGCCCTTCCTGCACCAATCACCAGGCACCCTTTTCATGGCTGTGAAATATTATTTACATCCTATATTGGACTGGTAACACCCCTTTCGTGCATCGCTCCTATCTCCTAACTTTCGAAGTGGTCTTTCGACTGCACATTAGATCACAGCATGCGGTCTGCACTGAGCACGTGGTGCCCCTTTTCCACTCTTTCTGGACCTGTTGATGGCCTGTTGTATCATGCACACGAATTCTTCTCCTGTAATTGTCGTGTACTCTTGGTCTGTACCAGTTTTCCCTTCCATGGGACGGATTTCGGCCTTTTCAGCTGTGTTGGTGATTTCCGTAGTGACCTTTGCTTTGGGCGGTGTCACAGTAGGCTTTGGGCTTTCGGGTTCCAATGGCTCCATTTCCTTTGCCATGGTCATGTGGGCCACAACTTCGAGGCATCTCTTGCGTTCGGCAGTACTGGTATCTGTCTGCTGTAGAGTTGCTGTCCGGCCACCTGTATCTACCATTCTTGGAGTGTACTTGTGTTCGGTTCCTGGCCTCACTTCTTTAGGCTGGGCTTCGGCCTTCTCCGCTCCTCTTGGGGTTTCCACAGGGAAATTAGGTTGAGGCGGTGGCCTAATGGGTTCTGGTGATCGTGGCATCTGGTCAGGCCGGGGATGATTACTGATGGGCCGGTCAATCTCGCCACAAACATCCTGTGGTCCTCTCCTCTTCTGCTTGTGCTGACCATGTGGCTGATAACTGCATGGATCATTGTGGTGGCGCATGAAGCGTCGATATTGACTGTGGCTTGTTGCATATCTGCTGCCTCTCACTGCAGTACCACCGGGTCCTGTGACGTTAGTTGCCTTGACACCTCTCCTTCCATTGGTCACTTCGAATTCGACCCATTCTCCTTTTTCTAGGCTTCGGAAGTATTTGTTCCTAGGGGTCTTCTGGATGCCGGTGTAGTGCACATATATGGTCTTCCTGTTATCTGCCCTTATGAAGCCATAGCCATGTGCTACACTGAATTACGATACCTGGCCGGTCACTGTACTTGCTCTTACTCGTCGATCCTCAGTGTTACGTGGTCTTTTTGTCGTGGTCTGACTTTGCATGAGCTCTTGTGGACTGGTCGATGGATCTTCTATGAAGCGGGGCCACCAGTTTTGTTCATGCGGACCTAGTAGTGAGTCTCTTCCCGAGGGTCGGTCCTCCTCCTCGGGGCCTCCTCGTTTAAAGTATTCTGATGACAATTTCTTTCGATATGTCCGCTCTGCTGACATCTTCGGCATATCGGCCTACCCTCTTCATCGAACCAATCGATTGGGCCTCTTCCCGATTCTCTGGGTGTGCTCCACCACGGCCGGCTTCCTCTCTCTCTTCGCGGGCGCCACTCATTATGTCTGGCTTCGCTCTGCTCCAGCCTTTGCCCCAATCTGGCGACGTTTAGGGCCAGTTCTGTGAGCTTGCTGTTAATGGCGGACAGTGGGTCTGGGCCTGCTGGCGATTGTGCCTCTTGGAGTACGGTTCCCCTCTTTGCACCAGAGCCCTGGCATCTGGCTTCACAGTGACTCTCCGTCTCCTCTTCTTCCGCCATTGCCCCTTCCTCCGGCTCCTCATTCGGAACTTTCTCCAATACCTGTAGTGCCGATTCCTTGAGCTCCTCAAATGTGCAGCCTTGTTGTTGCCGCTTTATCATTCGGAGTTGGGCACGGGTGATTTCTTCCTTTGCCCCTTCTACGAAGAGGTCTATCATCATTTCGTCTGCTAGCTGTACTTCTCTCGGGTCTGCGGCTTGTACTGCCTTCATGGCCTCTTGTAGTGCCAGCGCGAAGTCGCGCAGTGATTCTCCGTTTCTGTTTTCTGGCGTATAGCCTGCTCTTCAGTACTGGCACGGTCTTGGCGTCAAAGATTCTTGCCAATTTCTTTAGTATTTTGTCTGCCGTCTCCTTCTGACCATGATTTGACTTCCCTCAGGGCGGAGCCTCTTAGTTGCGCCAGCAATATCTCTTTCCTTTGCTCTTCGTTCAGTTGGTATAGGGTGAACGTCGAATTCATGCGATCCTTGAATGCCTTGAAAGTGCTTGTGCCCTTTGTCCGCGTATCTCCCGAGTATGTGAGTAGCCACGTGGCCCCGAAGTAGTAGGGCATCGTGATCTGTGCCGCCGTCTTCGGCGGTTCTCTGTCCTCTGGTAGTAGCGGAAGACGTCTGCGGGGGGACGGTGGTGGAGTGCCGGGTTCCGACATGTTTCCGATCCTGTTCGTGACGCCAAAGTTAGATGTGGTGAACCGGAACAGACAGGCCAGTAACCCCTTTACCTTGCACTCTGTGATTCCCTTCTTTGTCCCTTCTTGCTGGACACCGGACAAGAACCAAACCAAAGAAATGGTGCAACGGAATTTATTTAAGATTAAATAAGATACTTGAGGTCAGGTAGCAGGCAGGGCTACCTAAGTCGTAGATAACTCTGAAAGGGGTGCACCATTAAATATTACAATAAGTTCACAGTGATAAAATAAAGGCACAACTGGATTTATATATACGAATACCATTCTGTAGTTTCAAACTGTCAGCTTCACCGTGCCAGTCAACAGCACACAATAATACTTTAATGTAGATACTCCTATGCTACTGGGTACCCAGTTCCTATACTAAGCACTGTCTCTAAGACAGACCCGTGCACAGGGATTTTGGAGTTCGTTGGGGCCTCTCCTTGGTTACTGTGCAGGAAATATGACACGAGGGAAAACAGTCCTCCTTGGTTAGACGAAAGGGCAAAGGTCCCAAATACAAATGAAAGGGGCTGCAATGTTCTTTATAGAACAGGTAAGAACGCTAGATGGCGCTGTCGGCCTGTTGGTCTCTAAAACTCGCAGGGGAAGGATATTGCAAATTGAGAATGATGGGTAAAGGCCTTATTCTCGCCACTGTCTGGTGAGTGACGATAGGGTCAATAGTGGTCACTGGGCTCGTCCTTGACCTGGGTATGGGGCTATGAAGGCGGAGGTCAGGGGATAGTACCTGATCATCAGCTGTCGGCTTCTGCCAGTAACGCTCTCCTCTGCTTCGCCCGCGTCGACCTCAGGCGTGGGGGGTCACTGCAGAGTAGGGCCGTGCACACGTCTCCTGCAGCCCCTCGGTAGCTGCTGCTGCGACGTGCTGCTGGATCCCTCTCTCATCCCTGCTTCAGTGTCTCCCCTGTATTGGCATCTCCTCTGGGGCATGTGGATCACTGCTGAGCACTGGGGTGCTGCTTGGCCACACACTGTCCCTTGCCCACTAAGTGGTCTGGCAGCTCTCCTTTGCTGGTCGGGAGTCGTAGCCTGCTCACTCCCTCTCCGTTCTGCCCAAGGTATCAGATGGCTGCCTGCTGCAGCCGCGTGCCTCCGTGGCCTGGCTCTCTCCCTGTGCCCCACTGACCTCTTCCTCCGGCTGCACGCTACCGCCGGGTTGAAGCTGTCAATCACCGCCAGGCTTGTAAGTGGTGCTCGGCGCCGGGTGCTTCCCAGCGTCTCCCCTCTCCCGACTCCTGTATGGCCGGGGGCCGGGTGCTGCTGCTGCGAGAGTGGCGGTGTCTGCCTTCTGTAGCCGCCGACCCTCCTGTGCGCTCTGCCGCACTTGGTCTCTCTCCTCTCCTGAGCCGATCGTGTCCCGGCTCCTGGCTGTCAATCACCGCCGGGTGTCGGAGCCGCTACTGCGCTGCCGCATCTCTCTCTAGCAGCCACACGCAGTCCTCCTTCCAGCTCCTGCACTGCCGCCTGTCAGATCGCGGCTGTGGAAGCCATCTATGCTGCTTCTGCTGGGGGTATGTACCGGGCGCTTCCTCTGGCGCCACACGCACAGGGAGGCTAGCGACACTTTTACTCTCTCTCCCTCTGCCAGTTCACGTGTTGCGCCCTCAGCTTATTCCTCCCAACACATCACACTGCACGCTTTTTTGCTGTCCTGCGACCTCTGACCCTCCTTCCTCTCTAGCTTCGCGCCCTTCCTGCACCAATCACCAGGCACCCTTTTCATGGCTGTGTCCCAGCACCTTAGGTAAGTGCGAGGTCCTAGTGCCCTCCTCCTTTTAAGTCCGGTCTCGAATACTGCTGCAGGGTGGTTGCCTAGCAACCCCCTGTGGTTTAATGCGATGAGGGCTACACTGGCCACAAAAGTGAATTTGGGGTATAGAAAAGGGAGGTGCCACACAGGGCCAGTGTAAGGCTTCTCAGCACCCTAGGCAAAACTTCCACCCCTCCCCCCCCCCCCCCAAAAAAAAAAAAATCATTCATGTGGTCCTCCCAGCCCCCCCTGGAAGGTAGGCAAGTCTCAGCTTTCCCTAGAGGCCCTCTGCACCCTCCCCTTTGGCACCCACAACAGAGTACAAGGAGGAGGGGGCAGCAATGTGGGAAGTACTGTATGACTCAAGGGAAAGTATAGAGGTCTTAGAAGTTCCACAGCCACCACCTGCATTAATTAGAACAAGGATCCTCATACACATCCTTGATTTTTTGATTTACAGACTTGGTGGCGCCCCCCAGATCCCGGCGCCCTAGGCTGCTGCCTAATGGTAGAGCCGGCCCTGAGTGTGGGTAAATATTAGTGCAAGACATTGTTGCTTATAAATCTGAAATCTAACTAAAACTACTGGATGTAAAGGTCTATGAATTATTATCTTCTGAACCCATGAAAGTTTTCAGAGAAGAAGTTGATGCATTTCTAGAGAGTCATTTTATCTATAATTTAACTTTAATACAGAATCATCCTAAAATGCCAGTAATATACAATATCACAAAACGACAAAAAAATTGGTTAAGCTGCTGAGAAGACCTATCATTACTACAAGTGATTCCCTGTACTACAGCATTTCGCAATGTCTATATTGTTATTTGCAACCTCTTTTCCAATCGGAACTGTCCTCTCTAATGGACACAACCTTTTTACTTAAATAAAATGTGTTGCCTTTGCCAGCAAGATACTTGGGGCAGATTTATTAAGCTCAGTGAAGTGATCAAGTGTCTGGTTTTTATCACCGGCCAATCAGCTCCTAACTGTGAAGTTACAGGTTTGAAAAATGACAGGTAGGAGCTGATTGGCCGGTGATAACAAACAGACACTTTATCACTTCACCAAGCTTAATCAATCTACCCCTTGATGTGTACAACAAATGTCACTAGTTTATATACTAGTATTTTACAACAAGAAATAGCAGCAGTACACCATTAAAAAAAAAACTGTACACTCCAGTCCAGATATTGGGCCAGATTCTCTAAGCTTCAAAAGTGATAAAATGGAGTGTGATAAACAGCCAGCCAATCAGCTCCTGTCTGACAGTTTGTGACATAGCAAGTAGGAGCTGATTGGCTGGCTGTTTATCACTCTCCATTATATTACTTTTGAAGTTTAGAGAATCTGGCCCATTGACTTTTTATTCAATTATTGAGCTTTACATAAATGTGACAATAAAATCTATATCCAGTGCTCTGGATGTGCTATAGGCTCATGTGTGGCACCAAGTTTTTGCCAACATTTATGTTTGTGGTGGAAGAGGTTCTGATTTTGTCAGAACCCACCATAGCGAAACAAATAGTGGGGAACTCCCTATATTTTGGACAGGGATACTGGATATGTTTTGCCTACCTGTAGCCAGCCTCTAACCCCCAGTCCCCACATGCTTCACAGATTGAAACCTCTGCCCCACTGTGGATGACGTATGTCCTCCTGTAGCCAGCATCAAACCCCATGTACCCCCATAGCCTGCAATATTCCCTCCTGAAGCAAGCCTTCAACAGCCAGTCGTCGTCCTCCCCCATCCCCTCCCAGGATACTCTCCTGCCAGCATACCTCGCAACTTTTAGCTTCCCCAAGGAGGGACAGTTGCGCGTGCCCGAAATTAGGGGGCGTGGCTTGCCACTGGAGGGGCATGGCCTATGTTTGCACTGTGCCTCGAGGCCACGCCCCGTTTTATGCTGTGGGTGCATGGCCCTGAGGCTCTGTGAGCCTCTAGCCAAGCCCCCAGCCCCTCTGGATGTGGGGGATAGACGCTGTGCACATGCGCACAGCGTCTATTGTCCACTCACCGGCAACTAACGGGGGACTACCAACTGCCCCCCGACCCACCGCAGGAACGTCCCCGAAAACCGGGACGTTCCCGCGATTATCGGACGGTTGGGAGGTATGTGACAGCCAGTCCCCCTTGTTATGAGGCCACACCCAATTTCCCTGAAATGCAAGCATCTCTATCCATGTCCTCCCCATCCTGTTACCATCATTGTGCCCCTCTGTCGTACTGGGATTAGGACAAGCAAATACAATTGAGCACTTCTAATTTTTATTTGGTCCAGAATATTTTAAGATGGCCTGCTTCAATTAAATGTAACCTACTGTAGAAAAAATGCATTTGAAATAATGGCTCTTTTAGAGTGTAACTTATGTTGTTTATAGCTTTAATAGCTTGTTTGGTACATTTATTAAAATGCCCAAATGCAATCTTATTGCAGCAGCCATAATATATCGCTAGATAAGCTGATGAGTATTTAAAAACAGTGTGCGGCATTGAAAAGGACTCTGCAAGAAGCATTCTCTGCTTGACAAACAGAAAGTCTGTATTTGTACAAGTTCCTGAGCAGGCTGTTCTCCACGCAGAGCAGCTGCTTCCAGCGTGTCACTGTTTACGTTGCTTTGAACAGAAGATGATGACGCTGCCAATGTAATGACACATGGCCTTGCAACTGAAGTAAATGGGATGAGGGTTTTGGATATTTCTACAAAGCGTCATCAGGATTTCTTTCACCTTTACTAATGTAGTTGAGCCATTGTGCTGACTCATGATGTGACACTGGAACATACAGTACTGTACTGCCAACTGTTTAGGGAGGGTGAAGGGGGAACTTTTGTAAAAATGTAATTCAGAAGCAGCATTTGAGGAACAAAGATGTGCAATACAAACACAACATTAATTCACTGAGTGGATGAATATACCAAAACTGTGGCAACTTTTTAAATTTTTTTATTATAAAACCATTTATGTTTTAAACTTACAGTATTTTTAGTCCACAACGACAAGGATTGGAAATGTAGCAGAAACAATATAATTAAAACAATGGGGAGTATTCTGGTTGTGATGGGAGCGTGCACCCACTGCGAATATTGGGATTGGCGGGTGCAGGCACCCAGGACAGCAGACGGGGGGGGGGGGGGGGGGGGGGAGTAATTTAGTGAGCAACAAGCATTGCAGCCAGGTTTGCCTACCCTCCCAGAATGGCTCGGAGGGTCCCGGGAGTCGGGTCAACCTCCTGCCCCTCCCACCCCTAACGGAATCCATGGCAGCCTCCCGCGACACACACACCACCCCGAACGGCCGGGTGGGGGTGTCATGTGAGCAGATGAAGAGAATCACGTATTTTTAGCCCAGCCCCCCGCTGTGCAATTTCTGACATACTGTCATTGTACAGCGGGGGCATGGCCATGAGGACACAATCGCATTGGCCCCCACACTGGTCATCCATCGGCCGCCCCATCCCGCCCTGTCAATGGCTCCACTCCCGTGCCTCACTGAACTGGCTTTCCTCTCCCGGAGTGGGCAGCCAGGAAGTAGGCAACCCTGATTGTAGTGTCGACAGTCAATAGGTCAACCAGTATTGGTCAACAGGCCATAGGTCGATACATGAAAGGGTCAACAGGGTTAAAAGGTCGACATGTATAAGGTCAACATGAGTTTTTTCAAGTTTTTAGTGTATATATATCAACATGCGTCAACATGGACACCATATAAGTGTACTGCTTCCCCTCACATGCTTTGGGCACGGGGCCTCGCTCCGCTCAGCACACTATTATAATCTAAATATATATCTACTGTGTGAAAAACCTCCTCTTTTAGGGAAAAAGAATGAAAAACTCGTTCGTATGTGTATGGGGGACAAAATGAGTGGGGGTCCCCAAGTATTTTAGGGACCAGCACCAGGCTCTTGAACAGGCCCTGGTTCCCAAAATACAGGGGACAAAATGAGTGGGGTTCCCCTGTATTTTAGAGACCATCGCCAGGCTCCACTAGCTTGGCGTGTAATGCCATAATGACACGCTTGATGGGGTCTCATGGCCAAAGCGTTACCCACCCTAACTAGTCAGCCCAGTCTGGGAGCCTTTGGGGATGTGAGGACCCCCCAAATAAAGGGATGTCCCCTCTCCAGGGCACCTCAGGCCTGGGCTGAAGCCTGGGGCTATCCCCCACACCCCAGGGCAGGGGCTGCCAATGGATAAGTCAGACCTTGACCACCCTCCGCCGATGCTAATGAGAAGGACCAGGGCAGCTGAGAGGCTGCCGCCACTGGGGACCCAGACTACTGCTACCGCCCAGACCATGCTGCAAGACACCCCCCCCCCCCCCACACCCACACTGCCCAGGTTCCCAGGGCAGGGGAGGAGGGGAGCAGCGGTGCCGCACTACATACATTGATGTTTGTGTTCACGCTGAAATGCGTCATCCCGCCTTCCCGTCCAACTGCAGTATGCTGTGGTAGGAGCTGGTGGCTGCAGCACTGCCGCATATGTGTAGACTGCCACATACAGAAGGAGCCTGTTTTGCAGGCTCGTTGTGGCGCAGCTGGTCCAGCTGAACTGGACCCGCTGCACCGCTATGTGTAGACGCAGCCTTATAATAATGTCCTGAGCGGAGCGAGGCACTGTGCCCAAAGCATGACGAGCTAAGCCATGTCCATGTGGATGCATGTCAACATATAGACCAAAAACGGGAAAAAAACTCACATCGACCTTTTCCATGTCAACCTATTGCTTGTGTCCACCTTTCGACCGGGTGTGGATCATTTTATGGGACAATGTCGACATGGGTTTAGGTCAACATAACGTGAGGTCGACATGGGTTAGGTCGACAGGTTGCAAGTTCGACATGGGTTTTCCACAGTTTTTTTTACCTGAATGTCGACACAGTTGGAAGTCAACCGCTGCCCCTTGCATCGCTCGCTTTGCTCGCCTGTCGGCACATGTCGCCTGTCGGCACATGTCGGCAAAAAAAACTGGGAAAAAAACAAAAAACATTTCGACCTCGCGACCTGTCGACCTAACCCATGTCGACATAACGCTATGTAAACCTAAACCCATATCAACCATGTCCCATGTCGATCTAGACACCTGTCGACCTTCAACCCTGTCGACCTAGAACCCTGTCGACTTAGTTGCATGTCGATAATACGACCATATACCCTTTCAAGCCTGTCGAGCTGAGGCATGTTGACCTTTTCATGTGTTGACATATGGCCTGTCGACCAATACTGATCAACCTATTGACTGTCAACGGAACAATGCTTGTCGCTAACTGAATTACCCCCAAAATAAAAATTCGGTACTTATGTATTATGTATTATCCATTTTTTCATACCCCTACTATCCAACTACGCATGGAGTTGATTTTATATAGTGTGGCGAGCGCAGAGAGCCACCGTGCCCGAAGCACCGGGTCTCATAAGAAAAACGCGGTCTCATAAGAAAAACGGGAGTCCAGATATTACATAAGTACCAAAAATTCTATTGTGCTCATTATGTGGAAGGCATAGCATTGTGGTGAACCAGGATGAGTGGAGCCTCAGTTCTGTTTACAAACTGGTTTTATACCATTTACAGGCCCATACCTTCGTTTGACTAGTCCTCACACCAGTGGCCTAACTATAGCCCCGCAGCCCCCACGGTGACGGGGAGACGCTGAGAAGGTGTTGGCGCCGGGGGGGGGGGGGGGGGGGGTGTCTGCGGGGCTATGGTTACCTGCTGCCATCTGTCCCTGCCGTCGACCAGTACCTCCTGCTGCCGGCGCTTCGGTCGTGTCCCGGCTCCTACAGCTAATAAAAAGTCACAATGAAAAAATGGCTGCCCCCATACAACAGACCGTTTTTAAGGTTGCTAGAGGAGGCCGCTGCCTACTCTAGCATCCTCAAAAACTATCTGCGTTATGGGGGCAGACATTTTCTGAGTGTCACTTTTTATATGCTGCTAGAGCCGGGAGAGCCGGGACCTGACAGAAGCGCCGGCGGCAGGAGGTACCGGCTGGACGGGGAGAAGGGGGGGTTTGTTAACCCTAAGGGGGGACACTTCCCAAATTTGCGGCAGGGGGGGGGGGTGCAAATTTAATAGTTACGCCACTGCCTCACACCCTTTGTGCTACTTTTTGAGCCTCTTGGACCTATAAGGCAGTGGCAGAAAATTGTTCTTTTTTACCCTGGGTTTATTTACTAAGATGGGAGTTCTAGTGAGGATGTGATGTAGCTATGGGCAACCAATCAAATTATATCTGTTATCTTCTAGAAGGTTCTAAATAAATAAATAAGAAGTAGATTCTGATTGGTTGCTATGGGCAAAATCCCATCTTTAATAGAATGCCCATATTAGTAAATTTACCCCTGCCTCTTCACTTGCCAGGGCCCTATGGACTTCACTACACTCAATGCCCTGGAATACCTGTGATGGCTGATGCCAACCAGAAGAATGCTAACCCGATATTAAATTATCTGGTAGTGTACTCTACTGATGGATATTAATATGACAAATCTTCCACATTTATTGCATTTTTCTACTATATATTGGATTTCTTCCCCATTAATTTTTACCTTCCTTTGTATATTTCACTTTATTTGTTGTTTACTCACTATCATGGATTAACTCCCTTATCTAGAGTCTCCTAGGGGGAAATTTATTAAGATGAGAGTGCTATTGAAGATAGGGGGCAAGATTTAATAGAGTGCAATTTTTAGACTTTTGCGATTTTTTCGCAAAAAACTGCCGAATTCAAGGATAGGTTAGTAATATGACTAAAACTGAACCATTCTGTTTCTGACACAGTCAACCAGGCGTATACTTACAGATGGAATGCCTTTCTTTCAGGCAACCGGCTCGATCGGGTGCCTGTCATGAATAGCACAGATGACTTTAATTTGACAAGTGCTGAATCACTTGTCTAAAAGAAAGGTGCTCCATCTGTATTTGATATTTTAGAAGTGCCATGGGGATGACATTTTAATTATATAAGTGTGGTTAACAGATGCCTAAAGTATATTTACTGTGTAACTTTGTTATTCCAGCACATTTGCCAAAATTGGGTTTGCAGTAGAGCACTGAAAATGAATTTATTCAGTGTATTAGTCTCCTAGAACTTACTAATTATATATGTGAATATTGGGCAGTTTTCAGTTTCTTGAGGGGTCTATACACATAACCAGTTGCATAACTATAGAGGGTGCAGGGGGTTCACTTGCTATGGGGCCTGGTGGCTGGGGGGGCCCGTGGGCACAGCAAGTTACCCCCTGCACCATTGTGATGTTTGTTTTCTTTAGATAATTATCTCATGGAGCAGAAGTGGGCATTCTTTTGACCGCTGAAGAGGGCAGTGCCATGCGGAGTCCGAGTCATTGCTGATGACGGGAAGCGGCCAGAGGGGGGTTCCGGCTGACCACGGTGCAAATGTCAAGCACGGGCAGGCGGTGGGGGATATGGTGACTATGGCGCAGGGTAGCTGGCAAGGGGGGGGGGTCCAGTTGACAGTGGCACTGATGGCAGGCAGCATCTGCATGATGGTGCCCAGGTGACCACTGCACTGGTGCCGGGTTACCGCCAGTTGGGGGTGTCCAGATGACAGCGCCACTGATGTCCGGTATTGGACAGTGGAGGGGGGGGGGGGTCCTTATGACCGCTGACTGATGCCAGGTAGCGGGGGGCGGGGGGGGGCAGGGTATTCTGCAGCAGCCCAGTGGCAAGTTGTCAATTAGGCTCATCCTTTATGAGCCACACTACCAGACCATAAGTGTCTGTAATATCTCCTATCACATTTATAGTGTACGACATACATATGTCACTCCTCTATAGCCCCATGAGAATCATTCAGTAATTTGCCTACTGACTAGATCAAGAGGTGTCGGTACACTTTTTTGCTTCGTGTTATGTGTTGTATGTTTGTATGTCCATGCCCTTATCTTAAAGATAAAGAATAAAAGTTATATTTTAAAACTAACAATCAACCATTTTTCAGACAAATAATTTTTTTTTACTAAAGAGTGCCCCCAACAAAAAGAGAGTACTTTCTCTTCCCCTTCCGGGGCCCTAGATCGCTCAGAATGCTCAGCAGGATCGCTGAGTACACATCACTGTGTGCTGAGCGATCTGCCAGGGCCAGTGGTGTTTTCTGCTGAGAACACTGGCTCTGATTCCGGAAACCCCGGTGATTAAGTAGATTTGTGGATAGCTATTGCCCGGCGATGGTGACGCGCAAGGTCATCCATCGCTATCCCCCTACACATGGAGCGATGTAGGGGCATTTTCTAAGCGATCTGGTGAAATCACTTAGATAATGCCCCTACATCACTATGGGGGTATTCTGATTCACTCGGAAAGGCACAATCACTCTCTAATGGACAAAACCATATGAACTGCAGGTGGGGCTGATGTAACATGTGCAAAGAGAATTAGATTTGGGTGGGGTTTATACTTCAAACTGATATCTATGTTGCAGTGTAAAAATAAAGACGCCAGTATTTTCCCTGCACACAAACAATAACACAACCAAATCTAACTCTCTCTGCACATGTAACATCAGCCCCACCTGCAGTGCATATGGTTTTGTCCATTAGAGAGTGATTGTGCCTTTCCGAGTCAATCAGAGTAACCCCCTATGTGTGTAGGCGTTATAGGCATGCGCAGCCCATTTTCTTAGGGGGTGCACCATTGGAGGGGCGTGTCCATCATGCCTACTGGGCGTGTACATTACCGCCTACTGGGCGTGTCCATCACTGCCTACTGGGCATAAATGCAAACTAAATAGAAGGTGACTTATTTATGTACATGGGCTTTTCCACCCACACGTACCAGAAACAGGGTCAGTGGGCGCCGCAGGCACACTGTAAAAATGTAAACTGTAATGCCCATTACACATAATGCCACACACTGTAATGCCCATTACACATAATGCCACGCACAGTAATGCCCATTCCACATAATGCCACGCACAGTAATGTCGATTACACATTATGCCAGGGCTTGACAATTTTTTGGTAAAATAGGGACAATAGTGACAGTACGCGCCGAAGGCATGCGCCAAAAATTTACACCATAATGCCTATCACATGTCACACATCCATTACATAGTATACCACATGCCCTAATGCCCATTACATGTTATACCACATACTGTAATGCCCATTACATGTTGCGCCTCACATTGTGATGCTCATTACACGTTACGCCTCACACTGTGATGTCCATTACACCTCACACCATAATGCCAATTACCTATTAGACCACACACTAATGCCAATTACCTATTACGCCCCACACTGTAATGCCATTTACCTATTACGCCACACAATGTAATGCCAATTACATATTACGCCCCACACCGAATTACCTATTACACATTATGCCACATGCTGTGATGCCCATTACACATTATAACGCATACAGAGATGCCCATTACACATTATGCCATGCACCAAATGTATATAGTGTAAACATGTATACATTACATATTATAATCACACACCATATTGCTCATTACACATTATTCCACACACCATAATGCCCATTACATATTATGCCATATAAGTACGCTTACCTACATGCTCGTTGTCAGGAATTACATGTTCGATGCCAGGGTTCAAATTCTTCTTTGCAGGGTTTACATGCTCCTTGACATGGCCGTGGGGGGGGGGGGGTTGCATGCTCATTGCAACAGGGACTACATGCTCATTGCCAGTGGTAGTCGCATGCTCATTGCCAGGAGGGATTACATGCTCGCTGCCCAGGGGGAATACATGCTCGTTGCCTGGGGGATTACATGCGCGATGTCTGGGGGGATTACATGCTTATTGCCCACATATAATGCCCCCCTTAGTTCTGTATACATAATGCCCCCGTAGTGCCACACACATAATGCCCTCCATAGTGCCACATGCATAATGCCACCCATAGTGTCACATGCATAATGCCCCCTGTAGTGCCACACACATAATGCTCCCTGTAGTACCATACACATAATGCTAATCCTTTCATGTCACAAACAATGCCCCAATAGTGCCATAGACATACTGCACCCCATAGTGACACACACATAATGCCCCTGTAGTAGTGCCACATGCATAATTCCCCCTGTAGTGCCAGTGCCACACACATAATGCCCCCATATTGCCACGCAATGTAATGCCCCCATAGTGCTATATACACAGCTCTGTCCCATATACAGAGTGGCGTGTATATGGGACAGAGCTGCCCTGAGCCTGCGGAGGAAGGGGAGAGCACCGCCACGGGGAGCAAGTAAGCTGCTGCTGTCAGGCAGCGGAGGGAAGGAGGCGTCGGGTGGACAGCCCGCTGCCCGACGAAGGGAGGAAAAGGCTGCTGCTGCTTTCCGGGCGGAGGAGCGATGTAGGTGCCGGGCGGAGGGGGGAAGGAGGCGCCGAGCGGGTGATAGCATCCGGCCGGCTTTTTATAAGTGAAGGAGGCGGCAGCAGCGAGGGGGGCGTCATTAGGAGGTGCCTGTGCACCCCTGGCACCCCCCCGTGCGCACGCCTATGGTAGGCGTCATTCTAAACAATATACAGTTGTGTCCTCATGCATCTAGCCTTAATATAACGGGATCCCAGATTGACATACATTTGATTGACTGTCCACAGGTCGATCACTATCGGTTGACATGCACTAGGGGCCTTATTCTAGTTCACTCTTTGACAAAATCCTTCTTAGTTGGACAAAACCATGTGCACTGAAGGGGGCAGATGTAACTTGTGCAGAGGGAATTAGATTTGGGTGAGTTATTTTGTTTCTGTGCAGGGTAAATACTGGCTGCTTTATTTTTACACTGCAATGTAGATCTCACTTTGAAGTAAAACCCCACCCAAATCTAATTCTCTCTGCACATTTTACATCTGCCCCCCTGCAGTGCACATGGTTTTGTCCATCTAAGAAGATGTAGTGGTGGTCCTTAATATCTCAATGATTTCATAACAGCATATAAGGATAAAGAAAGCGCGTACAGCTTATTTATTCACATACATACATACATAAAAATCCGTCATAAGAATTTAATACATAAAACAGATAAAAATCCACACATCCATGGACAGGATAAAGCAATGTAGTGTGTAATTACCAGAGGATGTGAACTGGCAGGGAAATCAGTTCACACAAAGCTAGTTCAGTGCAAGACCCGGGTGCTGGCTCTGGTCCATACTCCTGATGTTAGAGGATCTCTGGCAAACCGACTGCAAAGCAAACAGTCCTCACCACGCTGCTCCTGGTGACCCAGGTGTTCCGACCCTTCTCCTGGGTCTTTCTCAAGGCCCAATGCAGCACACTGTCACAACATCACTGTTTTTTCTTTCTTCACTACCAACCTTATTATTTTCAACCCTATAATCCATACCTAGTATACCATTCTATGCCTGGTCTGAGTGCGCTTTCTGGTGCTAATGTTGGGCGGGCTTGTGTGGCTTTGTCTATTAATTTGATATATGACACAAGCATATTGTATGTGACTGAGCCTCTATACTGAGCAGAACAGAACATGTATTGAAAAAAAAAGCTGCGATTGCTATATTGTAGCATCTCGTGTACAGAGTCAGAGGGGTGGATTTAGGAGTAAGGGCACCCGTAGGCACAACAATAACGCCCCCCACCCCCCCAGTGAAAGGGATCTGGCGGGCACCGGGCAAGGAAGAGCCCTGCTACATCTGTATATCAAATTAATCAGCACATTCTCCGTGTGCATGCCATTTGCACTGTGTTTCAATGAAGATGCATTTTCAGTAAAATAAGCAAAAAAGGCTCCCAACGCTAGAAGATTCTCATGTGAAATGGCATGTCAAGATCGGCATGACTGCAGCAAAGATACATTAGGACATACTGTATCTGTACATGACACAATCTCTAAACAAAGAGCAAGAAATGTGTATGGGATAGACAATATTTCTCCCATAATTGAGCCACAGTGTTTAGGGGTTTGGGCATTCAGTAGAGCACATACTCAATATTTATTATTATATGGCAGACTTGGCTTACCACAAGAATTATACGGCACGGATGGCGGCACCCCTGTCCTCATACAGCACACATGGCGGCACACATGGAATTATACAGCTCAGATGGTGGCACCCCTGTCCTGATACAGCACACATGGCGGAACACATGGAATTATACGGCACAAATGGTGGCATCCCTGACCTGATACAGCACACATGGTGGCACACATGGAATTATATGGCACAGATGGCGGCACCCCTGACCTGATACAGTACACATGGCAGCACACATTGAATTATATGGAACACATGGCGACACTCCTGCAGTAAAAAAAGTCAAACTTTTTTTATTCTTTTAATAAAAAATGGGCAGCTCCCCAGGAACTATATAGCTGATTTAGCAGCACCCCAAAAATTATATGACACACTTGGGTTACCCCAGAAATCATATGACACAGTTGGCTCACCCCAGGAATTATTTGACACACCTCTGGAATTGTACGGTACAGATGGCAGCATCTCTGGAATTGTACGGTACACATGGCGGCATCCCTGGAATTATATATTGCACATGGCAGCACCCCTGGAATTATACGGCATACATATGTCACCCCTGGAATTATACCCAACACATAGCGGCACCCATGGAAATATATATGACATGGATGTGTAATAGAGAACAAAGAGTGGTTGTGAACAGTGCTGTATTAAATATGATACCAGTACTAAGTGGAGTGCCACAGGGTTCGGTACAAGGGCCCATTTTATTTAACATAGTTATTAACAATATTGGGCTGGGATACTCAGCAATGTATCATCTTTGCTGATGACACAAAACTGAGTAGAGTTATTAAATCAACCGAGGATGTCTCCTCGCTTAAAAATGATCTTAACAATCTAGATGAGTGGGCAAAAAAGTAGAAGATGAAGTTCAATGTGAATAAATGCAAGGTTATGCACCTTGGGAGACATGACCAGTGTGCTAGTTATAACCTAAGCGGGGAGGCATTGGGTAATTCAGTACTTGAAAAGAATCTAGGAGTCCAAATAGATAACAAACTGGGGTGTAGTGCTCAATGTCATATAGCAACAAAAAAGGCCAACAGAATTCTAGCATTATTTAAAAGGGGCATGGAAACTAGGGACTCAAAAGTAATTATGCCACTGTACAAAGCATTGGTTAGACCTCACCTTGAATATGGAGTACAATTCTTGGCCCCACACTATAAAAAGGACATCAGAGAACTAGAAAAAAAAACAAAGAAGAGCAACAAAACTAATTAGGGGAATGGAGAATTAAAGCTACGAGGATAGATCATGGCTGTATTTTTGTATAAGCTTAACGGGAACTTGCCCAGGGGCTCCAGGTGTATAAGGGAACTATCCTGATAGCTGAAGTTCCTCTTTTTCCAGGGATACCAAAATTTTGAAAATCGGCCATGGGGAACTGGAGATACCCAACTTCAAAGCAGCAGTCCACATCCGACCTGTTAATTGAAAATCCCAGTCACATTTCTCAGGTTCTCTCTGACAGAGTTTTTCTGAGAGTACATGCCAAAAGCTGGGACTCTCCCCTTTCTGTCGACACTAGAGGCTTGTCTCTATCATGCCCAGAACCAGAGATATCACCCTTCCAGCAGCTGGTCCCTGCTCCAGCTCCAAAACGTCTGGTGTACAGTTTTATATTTTTGTCAATGGATTGCTCTGGCTCCTGATCTCTGATCCCCAAGTTCCCAGCACCTCCTGAAAGTTGGGACTCTAGGTTTTTATACAGTTGAAGGCTAAGAAATCTATTTCCAGATAATGGCGATATCTGCAGTCAAACAAGCTGCCCTTCCACCGGAAAATGACAAATATTAAGCCCACTCCATTATCCAACCCTCCCCTGCATGTAAAACATCCCCTACCTCCCTGGAAGTCATTTACAAGGGACCCTTCATTCAGCTCAGTGCCCCCTTCCACACATTAGTGTTCTCCCTCCCACCACCTGTGCAGTAAATAAGTAATTAGCAGAAGTTACTGCTCCAGGTCCTACATGTTGAATAGAAGATAGAGCACCCCCTGCTACCTGTGGGACATCAAAGCTGCTGCTGCTGCTGATAGAACCCGTTACCCCTACGAGGGGAGAATGGGTAAGTGGCACAGTGCATTACTTTGCCCAGGAGCCCACACCGCTGTTAAGACAGCCCTGGGATAGATTGAGCAAATTGGGACTGTTTACACTAGAGAACAGATGTTTAAGGGGGTACATGCTCAACATGTACAAATATATCAAGGGTCAATATAAGGAACTGTCAAACACCCTTTTTAATGCAAGGAAGGAATCTAGGACATGCGGGCACGAGTTTGGATTAGAAGAAAGAAGATTTTGTTCGCTTAGAAGGCTAAATGTCTTTATGGTCAGAGCAGTCGAACTGTGGAACTCTCTTCTTGGAGAAGTGGTGTCGGCAGACACAATAAATATGTTTAAAATAAGGTTGGACAAAGATTTATTGGTTAAAAACATCCAAGGGTACAAATAAGAATCATAATCTGTATTTAAAAATATCAGAATATACTATATAACAAGGGATAAGCTATAAAAACCTAGGTTGAACTCGATGGACGAAGTCTTTATTCAGCCTTATCTACTATGTAACTATGTAACACATGCAGCACCCCTGTAATTACACTGCTGATTTAGCAGCACCCCAGAAATTATATTACACACTTGGCTCACTCCAGAAATTATATTACACACTTGGATCACCACAGAAATATTATGTCACACTTGGCTCATCACAGAAATTATATGACACACTTAGCTCACCACAGAAATTATATGACACAGTTGGCTCACCCCAGAAATCATTTGACACACCCCTGGAATTGTACGGTACAGATGGGGCATATCTGGAATTGTATAGTACACACTGCGGCACCCCTGGAATTATACATTGGACATGACAGCACTCCTGGAATTATACCCAACACATACCGGGACCCATGGAATTATATATGACACATGCAGCACCCCTGGAATTATACTGCACACATGGGGCACACATGGAATAACACTGCACACATGGAATTATACCGCACACATGGGGCACACCTGGAATTATACTGCACACATGCAGCACCCATGGAATTATACTGCACACATGGGGCACACATGGAATTATACTGCACACATGGAATTATACCGAACACATGGGGCACACCTGGAATTATACTGCACACATGCAGCACCCATGGAATTATACTGCACAGTCCTGCAGTAAAATAAAAACAAAGCTTGTTTTAATTTAATTGAAAAATAAAATAAAAATAGCAGTCACCATAAAGTAGCCCCCATAATAGTAGTACCCCTTCAGTAATGCCCCCATTCATAGTGTCCCCCATAGTAGTAGCTCCTTAGTACTTCCCCCTTTGTAGTGTGCCCCATACTTCCCCATAATAGTAGCCTCAATAATGCCTCCTTAATATCATAATGATAAATGCCTCTTATAATAATAATGTACAACCCCCCCCCTTCCCTTGCAGCCCCCTTTCAGCCCTCAGCCCTTGATTTCAGACCCATCTGTGCTGTCTGAAATCAACTGTGGAATTAAGATGGCGCCGGAAGCCGGGATTAATATCAAGTCCCGGTCTTGCAAGAATCCGACAGCAAGAAGATTATGTTCCGAATCGTTTTTTACTCAGAAAAATGGTGGGATAAAAGCGAGCTGCTCGGATGCGCTTCGGATCAGGTAAGTTCGGGCAGTTCGGTTCTCTAGGAACCGGAGTCGCTCATGCATAATTTATTCCATTACAATTTCTTTCTTATTATTTAATCTGTTCCCCAAACAAACAGCTTAGAGAAAGCGAGGGTTGCCTAGGCATGAGGGAATATAAGAGTCTGTGCATTTTGGGATGGTATGACAAAAGCTAGAAATCAGAGTTCACTTACCCATAGAGGTGCAGTGTAGTTGGGGTAGCCAATCAGGTGTGGAAGGGGTGGTAGCTTAGGTAGAGGTATATAAAGGGTAGTCTGGTGATCCATCTTCCTCTTGAGTCTGGATTCCCACCCTCCCTCCCTTGTGCTAAAACTACTACCTGGCCTTTTGGCCTTCACACAAATTTGGCTCTCATTAATTTCAATCTTAATTGGCGGGAGGGCGCACTCGATCAGCAGTCAATTTTGAAGTACAGGAGGTCACTGTGAGGTATTGCCACCCTCTGCCAGGAATGCTGGTGAGTCCTGCCCCCGAGGGGGGGACGTAGGACACTTTTAGAACTGTCCTCACCATGCACTAGGAGGGGCGGCAAGACAGTCACAGCGCAGGCTGGCTTTGAATCCAATGGGGGCGGTTCATCACCCTGGTTACAAGTTGGGGCGTTGTAGTCGCCGCCATTGTTAACGTTTTATGACTGGCTGGTCTCCAAGCGCTCTCCTGGCCATCCCTTTTCAATAGGGTCATACCACAATAAATACCCTTGACCTTTTAAACATATGCAGTGGTTGTCCGTGTCGTTATTTCAGGTCATGTGTCCTTGTGAGTTATTTCAGGTCATGTGTCCGTGTGATTTACTTCTAAGGGTAATCAAGGTTTAAGTTAGAAGAAAAGGTTCATCACAATAATGCAGTAGACGCCTTAGTTTTCAGTGCCTTTTTTAAAGTACTTTGCAATGGGCATTAAATAATTGGAAAAGTGATCCATTCAGTGCAGGCTTTTTATTATTACATTTATTGTACAGTTATTCTTCAATCACCTTTGGGCAGTAATGCACTTAGTACAGTGCTTCTTGTACATCATGTTCCTATGAGGTAAACGGATCAATACTTTTCTGGCCATCAATGGGTGAGTCACACGTAGTTAATTGGCCCTTGTTACCTGCTCAGTAGCATCATAGAGCTTTTGCCTACCACACCATTGTGACATTATAATTGTGTCTTGTCTATTTCATTACAGATAATCTAATTTTCTATTGTCAAATGTCAGCATGAAGCAACCTTAAATAAAGAATTCCAAGTAATGAAAATATAATTTCCATATGCTAAGGCACAGTAATAGTAAGAGTTTAAAAATAATGCTTATTTTAATGCCTGCATTAATACAAAATAACTAAAAAAGCTGAAGGAGGAAATTTACAAAGAATATAACTAGGTTCCATTCGTATTTGTATTTTGGCTACGCCTGTCTATGACTGTCTAGCGACTTGGCCTCAATTCTATGAATTTTGATGCAATTCCGACCGATTGTATGTAAATTGGGCATGTATTTGCATGCTTTAGATCCGATTCTAATCCAATGCGCGCCCCCGACGGTCATTTGGTCACTCTGGGGGATCCTACGTGCTGCAGTCAGGATTTGTAAACGACCCTTTCTGCTGGGTACAGATAGCGAGAAGATTGTGTGCAGCTCATGTGTAGAGCGTGTGCTCCATCCAGATCGTACGACCATCGTATGATCTGCTCACGATCATGATTGGTCTGGTGTGTACCCTACATTAGTCGATTTTTGTTGTACAACTTGTCCTTGAATCCCTTTAGTATAGTAGCTTTATAAGTGTCTTCTTTTGAATCCTTGTCATTTTTATTTACAGTCCTCAGTCATTGTGTGTGTGTGTGTGTGTGTGTGTGTGTGCGGTAATGGCCTTTTACAAGGAACACATTTGTGCATGTGAGCAGACGAGGGCTAATATGTGAATACTTTCACATGTGAAAATATACAACATGTGAAATACTCCTCAAATTTGATCGTTTTGTATTTGTTTACGCATCGTATATGCACGTATTTCCTAATATGAATTATTAGTTAATTTCAAAATTACATGTAAAATACAAAGCGTATTCTTTCGATGGCATATTTATTTATATGCCTACAGGAATACGAATACGAATGTATTTTGCTTAGTAAATTTCCCCAAAAGGCAGCCAACAAAACACCAGTGGTTATCACCCTGGAAGAAACAAAAATGAAAAAGCAAAATATAGAAATGTAGCGCCCTACTGTTGGTAAATACAAATATTTATACAATGGGTGGTCAGTCTTACACATACATGTCACGAGTGTCCCAATACTCAACATAATCCTTTTTTTTTCTCTGAAATACATAAAAAAAAAATATATAGTGTAGTATGTCAGAAAAAGTTCTACAATAGGGTCCTTCTCCTTGTTCAGTGAATATGTATACTCGTTAAAGGGTCACCTTGTGTATCAGAAATATACGGTTATGCTTACACATTAGCTTACATATAGTTAACTATAGTTCCGCACATAAAGGTTTCTTTACCAACAGAGAGATCTCCAATGAGTCAGAGTACACCATAACCTCAAAAGATGCGTACTTGTATGCTTACATGTAAACAGAGGGTAGTAGACTCATCAAGGTATCTTTGAATAAGTTGTTCAAGCATGATGATTAAAATAAAAAAATTTTTTATTCATAATCATATACAATAATATAACATGTCACTGATATCAGATGTTCTAATCAACCTGCACACCCAGACAGCAAGATGTAAAGACCCAGGTAGCTCACCTCTGGTGTGTGGATGCCACGGGCTCTCACTCCAAATAAAAAGTGTAGGCACCGCACCAATGCGTTTTGACCTATGGAAGGTCTTTGTCAAGGTGGTGCCAACTTCCTTATCAGTGAGGTTTATATATTTGTGGTATGATTGCCCTTAAAATGGGACATCCATACATCTGGTGGTCCCTGTGATCTATGCGAGTCCCAAAATTCATAAGTCATTTATCTAAACGGCCTGACAGGCCTATTATTGCTGCCAGAAACTCCCTTTTTAAAATCTGTTTTCTTGGACGCTCTGTCACAGCCCTACATCAGACAGCATTCCATATGCTTACTGGACACTTCAACATTGCTATGAGTTTTACAAGCTATTCCAGTGATAGATGATGAACTATGGCTCATCACACTAGATAAAGAGCCTCTACACCATAAAACCCAATGAAAAGAATATGAGATCTGTGGAATTATTTCTTAAGAATAATCCATCTTTCTCTGGACCAATTTCTTTTGGCATTGTTAATTTGATCCTTACTAACCCCTTCCTGACAGAGCTAGTTTTTGCGTTCCTGACAGAGCCATTTTTTTCAAATCTGACATGTCTCACTTAAGTGGGGATAACTTTTTTTTGCTTTTACTTATCCCAGTGATTTTGAGATTGTTTTCTCGTGACACATTGTACTTCAAGTTAGTGGTAAATTTTCGTCGATACAGTCTGTGTTTTTTTGTGAAAAATACCAAAATGTCGGAAAAAAATGGAAAATTTTGCGATTTGCAAAATGTTAAATTTTCTGCTTGTGAGACAAATAATCTTACCACTCAAAATAGTGAATAACTAACATAGACCATATGTCTACTTTATGTTGACATCATTATTTCAGCTGCCTTTTAATTTTTTGGGACACTAGGAGGCTTACAATATGAATAGCAAATTCTCAAATTTTCAAGAAAATTTCAAACACTGATTTTTTTAGGGACCAGTTCAGTTCTGATGTGACTTTGAGGGACTTGTATGTGAGACACCCCCATAAATGATGCCATTTCAAAAACTGCACCCCTCACAGTATTCAAAACAGCATTTTGGAAGTTTGTTAACCCTTTAGGTGTTTCACAGGAATTAAAACAAAGTGTAGGTGAAATTTCAAAATTTCTTTTTTTTTGCAGAGTTTCAATTTTAATACATTTTTCTAACGAATACAGTAGATTTTACTAGAGAAATGTGACTAAAAATTGATTCCCCCAATTCTTTTGTTTTCATAAATATCCTATATGTGGCCCTAGTGTGCACGGTGACCAAACCACAGGCTTCATAATAGAAGGAGCACCTACTTGATTTTGGAGCCTCCTTTTTATGAGATTATTTTTTAGGCACCATGTAGGTTTCTAGGCACCATAAGATGCTAAAAGTTAGGAACCCCCCCACAAGTGACCCCATTTTGCAAACTACACCCCTCAGGGAATTCATCTAGGGGTATAGTGTACATTTCAAACCCCCAGGGGTTTCACCAATTTTGATACAACTGGGCTGTGAAAATGAAAAAAATTAATTTTTCATTTTCACAGCTCAGTTGTATCAAAATTGGTTAAACCCCTGGGGGTTTGAAATGTACACTATACCCCCTGATGAATTCCCTGAAGGGTGTAGTTTGCAAAATGGGGTCACTTGTGGGGGGGTTCCACTGTATAGGTGCTTCAGGGGTCATTCAACCAGAATCTGTGCTGCAAAATCCAAAAATCACTCCTTCCCTTCTGAGTCCTGCCATGCACCCAACTGGTATTTTTTGGTCACATGTGAGGCATTGCCGTACTCGGGAGAAATTGGGGCACAGATTTTGGGGTGCTTTTTCTCCTTCATTCCTTGTGAAAATGAAAAATTTTGAGCCAGATCTGCATTTTTGTGTAAAAAATGTAATTTTTCATTTGCACAGCCCAGTTGTATCAAAATTGGTGAAACCCCTGGGGGTTTGAAATGTACACTATACCCCTAGATAAATTCCCTGAGGGGTGTAGTTTGCAAAATGGGGTGACTTGTGGGGGGTTCCACTGTATTGGTGCTTCGGGGGTCTTGCTAATGCGACATAGCACCCACCATTCATTCCACCAGAATCTGTGCTGCAAAATCCAAATATCGCTCCTTCCCTGCTGAGTCCTGCCATGCACCCAAATGGTATTTTTTGGTCACATGTGAGGCATTGCCGTACTCGGGAGAAATTGGGGCACAGATTTTGGGGTGCTTTGTCTCCTTCATTCCTTGTGAAAATGAAAAATTTTGAGCCAGAACTGCATTTTTGTGTAAAAAAATGTAATTTTTCATTTTCACAGCCCAGTTGTACCACAATTGGTGAAACCCCTGGGGGTTTTAAATGTACGCTATACCCCTAGATGAATTCCCTGAGGGGTGTAGTTTGCAAAATGGGGTCACTTGTGGGGGGGTTCCACTGTATTGGTGCTTCGGGGGTCTTGCTAAAGCGACATAGCACCCACCAAAATTCCACCAGAATCTGAGCTGCAAAATCCAAATATCACTCCTTCCCTTCTGAGTCCTGCCATTTTTTGGTCACACATGAAGCATTGCCGTACTCGGGAGAAATTGGGGCACAGATTTTGGGGTGCTTTTTCTCCTTCGTACCTTATGAAAATGAAAAATTTGGAGCCAGAACTGCATTTTTGTGTAAAAAAATGTAATTTTTCATTTTCACTGCCCAGTTGTATCAAAGTTGGTGAAACCCCTGGGGGTTTGAAATGTACACTATACCCCCTGATGAATTCCCTGAAGGGTGTAGTTTGCAAAATGGGGTCCCTTGTGGGGGGGTTCCACTGTATAGGTGCTTCTGAGTCCTGCCATGCACCCAACTGGTATTTTTTGGTCACATGTGAGGCATTGCCGTACTCGGGAGAAATTGGGGCACAGATTTTGGGGTGCTTTGTCTCCTTCATTCCTTGTGAAAATGAAAAATTTTGAGCCAGATCTGCATTTTTGTGTAAAAAAATTAAATTTTTTACACAAAAATGCAGTTCTGGCTCAAAATTTTTAATTTTCACAAGGAATGAAGGAGACAAAGCACCCCAAAATCTGTGCCCCAATTTCTCCCGGGTACGGCAATGCCTCACATGTGACCAAAAAATACCAGTTGGGTGCATGGCAGGACTCAGAAGGGAAGGAGTGATTTTTGGTGGTGGAATGAATGGCGGGTGCTATGTCGCATTAGCAAGACCCCCGAAGCACCAATACAGTGGAACCCCCACAAGTGACCCCATTTTGGTCACCAGCTTTGGGAGGGGGGCTGGCGCTGCGGCTGGCGGGGGGGTGGGAGGGGTGCTGGCGCTGCGGCAGCCGGGTGGGTGGGAGGGAGGGGGGCTGCCGGGTGGGAGGGGGGGGGGGGCTGGCGATCGTTGGTGATCGGTGCGGTATACGCACACACACACACACACACACACACACATATATATATATATATATATATGTGTGTATATATATATATATATATATATATATATATATATATATATACATATATATACATATATATACACACACATATATATATATATATATATATATATATATATATATATATATATATGTGTGTGTATATATATATATATATATATATATATATATATATATATACACACATTTGCACATTATTTTTTATTTTATTTTATTTTTAACTTTTCCAGCAGCAGCATGATGCTGCTGCTGCTGCTGCTGCGGGGGGGAGGGGGGAGGAGGGGAGCGCAGCGTGCGCTCCGGACGTAGCGGTGGAGCCGGGGGAGCTGCTGCTGCTGCCGGGTGAGTGCCCGGCGGGTGGGAGGGGAGTGCTGCCGCTCGGTGGTGATCGGTGCTGCACCGATCACCACCGTTTTCTGTGTTACCGAGCGGCTTAGCCGCCGGTAACACAGGAAACGCTGTGATTGACTGTTCAGATTTGAACAGCCAATCACAGCGATCGCCGACCGGGGGGGGCACCCCTGCCCCCCCTGGGCGACGAGGGGGGATGTCTGCTGTCAGGGACAGCAGACATCTCCTAACTGTCACCAGGGCCGCCGAGAGGCAGGGGGGGCGGGTACATTTTACCTGGGCCCGGGCCTGCCAGGGGGGCCCGGGTCCCGACACACAAAAAAAAAAAAAAAAAATCTTTTTTTTTTTAAAGGGGGCGTGGCCACGGGTCCGCGATTAGGCCACGCCCCCAAATTTGCCTAAGCCCGGTCAGCGATGGCTGTCCTGCTCCAAGTTCCTGTTCCAAAAGGTAATGCATGGCTATGGACAGGGGGAACAGACAAAAAGCGTGTGTGTGTGTGTGTGTGTATGTATGTATGTATGTAACAGGCTGTGTATGTATGGATATATGTGTGTGTAACAGGCTGTGTGTGTGTGTGTGTGTGTGTGTGTGTGTGTAACAGGCTTTGTATATATGTATATATGTGTGTGTATGTATGTAACAGGCTGTGTATGTATGGATATATGTGTGTGTAACAGGCTGTGTGTGTGTGTGTGTGTGTGTGTGTGTGTGTGTGTGTAACAGGCTTTGTATATATGTATATATGTGTGTGTGTGTGTGTGTGTGTAACAGGCTGTGTATGTATATATGTGTGTGTGACAGGCTATGTGTGTGTAACAGGCTATGTATGTATGTCTATATGTGTGTGTGTGTGTGTGTGTGTGTGTAACAGGCTTTGTATGTATGTATATATATGTGTGTGTGTGTGTAAAAGGCTATATGTGTGTGTGTGTGTGTGTGTGTGTGTAACAGGCTTTGTATGTATGTATATGTGTGTGTGTAACAGGCTGTGTATGTATATATGTGTGTGTAACAGGCGTAGGGCGGGATGTACTAAATTTCGCAATTTATTATTATTTTTTCGCCTACCTAACGTTTGTTGTACGCTGCGTTATGTTTGCCTGGTGCATCTTTGTCCGCCTCATGCTCTAAACTTCAGACTTCCCTGCTGGAGTTGCGGACAGTGCGTCCGTCATGGTGTGTTTTTTTTTGTACTGCGCATGCGCAGGTTTATTTCCTTGCCGTCATGCGCAGTGCGCACTTGTTGATGGTCACGGTACCTTAAGGGATTTGCAAAATGTCAAAGGGTTCTGTATAACCCAATATGAAAGAATACTTAATTACATCCTTACATACTCCTATCCATCCACCAAGTACCAGTGCTGGCAATATTACATATATATATATATATATATATATATATATATATATATATATATATATATATAATATATACAAATAAATATGCTGTAGACAAATAATACAAGAAAATAATGAGGAAATTCGCCAGCTTATTGTGGCGTTAATGCCCACTGCTTTAATCGCTTTTAGCAAACAGTGCAGTGCATGTGAGCCGTGACAATTCTACTCAGCCGTCTATGAGGAGGAAGTCTCGTCACGGGTGTCCCGCGATACTCCCCGACGGGCTACTGAAGAGCAGAACAAAACCACCGCTACTTTAGTGCATTCGAGAACGCAGGAACGCGGAGATAAAAGACAACTTCCGCGGCGGCAAGCATTAGTACATCCCGCCCTATGTGTGTGTGTGTGTGTGTGTGTGTGTGTAACAGGCTATGTATGTATGTATGTCTATATGTGTGTGTGTGTAACAGGCTGTGTGTGTGTGTGTAACAGGCTTTGTATATATATATATATATATATATATATATATATATATATGTGTGTGTGTAACACAGGCTATGTTCTGTATGTGTGAAGGAACAGGCTGTGTATGTATATATGTGTGTGTGTGTGTGTGTGTAACAGGCTATGTGTGTGTGTGTGTGTGTGTGTGTGTGTAACAGGCTATGTACTGTATGTGTGAAGGAACAGGCTATGTGTGTGTGTAACAGGCTATGGCCCTCATTCAGGTTGGTTCGCTCCCCCGCACGGTCACACAGGGGAGCGATGTTGTGCATGTGCAGCCACTTTGTGTGAGCGAGCAAACCGATTATTTGCCGCCCCGATCGCATGCAGCAGTGTGGACGGAAGCGTGGGGTGGTGGATATGGTTTGCGCCCATGGGAACTCCCATGACGTGGGTGCCGGGGGAGGGCAGCTGATGTCACCGGATGTCAGCTGCCCGCCCTCTTCTCGTACAGGAGCGCCACAGATCTAAGACAGCAGAGACTGACTTAGATCTGCAAGCGCTTGAGAAATCATTTGATGGTCGGCGACCGCACTGCCCTGCACACAAGCTGCAAATCGATGATGATGTAAAACATCCGTTCGCATGCGTGAAATCTGAGGTATTTAGATGACCCGCAAAGCTGCAAATTTTGCAGCTTTGTGGTCAATCAGAATGACCTCCAATGTGTGTGAAGGGAACAGGCTACATGGGGCCCATTTATGACGGATCATATATGGAATGCGATCTGGGTGGGACCATGCTGCCCAGGATCACATGAGATTAAAGAGGTTTAATGGACACAATCCCCCCTCTCCCTCCAGGTGCACATACCGCTGGCCATCACAATGCAGCTGCTCTTGGCGCCGGATCTGTAGCTTTGGGGGACACAGCAGATACCGGCAGCTCAGCTCGGCGATACTGCAAGTAGTGGCATCTGCTGCTTCTTGCCAAAACTGTTGCCGCTTTCCCTGCTGCGTGTGTGAGCTTGGGATCCTTATACTCCAGAGGCGGCGCTTCAAATGGGGATGATCGTGCCAGTCACAGATCTTGGGGAGAGGAGCCGTGGGCTGGCCACCCCTGCTGTATGGCATAGGGGTCTGGTCAGCGCAGGGGGGCAGAGGGTCCCTGTGACGGATGGGCAGACAGCAGTGGGGTCCTTGCGGAGGATGGGAGCTATTACCTAGTTCCCATCCTCCGTAGGGACCCTGCCGCTATCTGCCCATCCATGGCCACGACCCCTTACTCCCATGGGCGCAACCCATATCCACCACCCCACGCTTTTATCCACACTGCTGCATACGAACGGGGCAGGAAGTAATCGATTTGAATTTTGTGTAGCATAATGTGTAAGGGGCAAGTATAAGGGGTCTACTATTGTGTTGCATAAAGGGTATATGGTGTGGTACACACCCCTATATCCTTTAATGGCCACACCTCTTTTCTGTTGCTCGCCACTCCAGGGCGGCCCCGTGACGCTGTTGTACCGGGGCCCAGGATTTCTCTTGGCAGCCCTGACTGTCACCGCGTCTATAGACGCAGTGACAGTTAGAAGCCATGACGTACATGTACGTCAAATGTCGGGAAGTACTTCCCGACCATGACGTACATGTACGTCAAATGTCGGGAAGGGGCTAAAAATGATTTCCTTCATATAGGTAATTTTATGTTACCGTTGTGCCATGGGCAGCAATGTGGCCCCAGCTTACAGATAAAGCCAGGTTTATCTTGACTAACTTTCTGCACCTAGGCGCAGAAAATGCTTTCTTTCATCTATTGTTCTCAGCTGCAATACAATAGAGAGAACAATACAGCAAGGGGATTAAGATGGCATTCATGTGACTGGTCTTTCTCAATTAATTCTATTAAAAGCCAAGAAGAAAGAGGATGCATCTGTATGTCAATATTTATGTTTTTGTTGAGCAGGAAATATTTTTTAATAATGTGATGATAACTGATCACATTTTTCTTTATCTTAGATATATTGAAGACCTGCTGATTTTTGTTATTAAAACATATTAAACAACATAACAACAGCCATAGTTCAGTTAAATTTACTGTCTCCTATGATTGCCATACTATCGATTTGTAACCCAAATTGATGCCCTTATTACTAGACTCTTGCAGAGAGTATATAAGAGTAGTGATCTCCTTATAGCTAAATATAGGGCATTGCAGTACCATAGGAATGAGTTGCTTACTCCTAAAGACAAGAAGGCTGTGGTGAACCGCATGCCACGGGTAAATAAATACACACATGCCAATAGTACTATCAATCACATGTCAAGACTACTATGACCTATTGTTCAAACTGACAAGGAGATTCAACTTGGTGACACCAGGTTAATGCCATGTTATTTACATGACATCCTGGTAAGAGGTGATATCACATATTTTAATACCATCAAGACTAGGGGTTGCATTAGATGCCCATGCACTACTTGCAGATTTACCATCCCTGGCAACATTTTCCATCATCCACTGTCAGGCCAGATATTTACTATCAGACATATGCTCACCTGTGAGTCCAGATTCGTAGTATACCAGATTATATGCCCTTGTGGTCTGTTAAAGAGAGCATGACTGCACACCTGTCTGCTATTTGTGTGGCCCTTAATAATGGCTATAGTGATCTTTTTGTTGCATGTTACTTTCTTGATAAAAAGACATTCCTTACCATCCCACGATATCGAATAATCGATCACATCCCCCCAATATTAGAGGTGGGAATCGGAGACCCTTGGCATTAATTGTCTCACTCATTAATTATTGATTGATCTTGATATATCTTTGTTATATCTATGTGCATTGGCTATATTTATATATTTTGTTTTGATCCTGCTGCTAAATAAATAAATAAATGCTCATTGCATTTTGAGGCGTTTATAGTATTTGTACCACTGGATCGTTGATAGTTTACATTATGTGAACATATTGTCATTTTGTATTATTCATTCTAGGCTATGGATTCAGTGGTGCTTTTTCTATAGCCCTGTTATAATTTACTTAATTTATAATTTAGTTAAGTACTTTAACTATTCAGTTTTTAATTGCTGCACATTGTTTATCTAGTTTCTATGGTGACGGGGAGCCTCTATGGGTGACACGGCTGACGCTGGTGTGATGCTGTCATCCCATCCCCAACAGGAAGTGCCGCTCCGGACTGCCTGCGGGTTGCACACTGGGTGATATAAAGGTATGTGTTCATTTGATGACTATACCCAGTAAGGGTATTGAAACATTGCTATTAACCGATGCTTCTCTCAGTTCATCACCTTTGAAGTGCTGCACCTTATTTCCTTTCTGTCTCCCTTTACAGTGAGGTTAACTAGCTAAGTAATTTTTTCATTGTTTGTGATCCATCATCAGTCCGCAATCTGAAGCTCAAGCGCATTTGGGTTATGCAGCAATACAACAATCTGAAGCACAAGAACAAGTCCACCTATGAATAAGTCAAAAACAACACAATCTCAGTTGAGTAGTATCCTACTCTAAGCTCTTATTAGTATCCAACTGAGATGCTGTCGCAGAACTTTATATGGGCAGTCCATGCTTAATAACCCTCCGTTGTGGCTGACTTACACAATTCTGCAAAGCAATGAGAAAGACTGATCTTCAATAAATCAGAATCATTTGGTTGCAGATGTTGCTGTTAAAGGAGGCAGAAACAATTATTAAGTTTAAAGGAGCAATATTTTTTTTCACGTGTGATATAGTTGTTCAATTAAAAAATTGTACTTTGTGTTCACTTTGATGGTCTTATTTTACTATATGAAATAATTAAGTGTGATCAATTAGGAACATTGGGGCAGATGTGTTAAACCTGGGGAAGAGATAAACTAGAGATAAAGTGAAAGGAGATAACACACCAGCCAATCAGCTGTGTTTGAAATATGACAGTTAGGAGTTGATTGGCTGGTGCGTTATCTCCTTCCACTTTATCTCCACTTTATCTTCAGTTTATCTGTTTGCCAGGCTTAAAACATCTGCCCCAATAGCAGAAATCAGGAAGGGCACAACATGTTTTTAATGCCACTTTATGCTTTGAATGATCTTAGAATCAATATACCTTTATTCTGTCAAGCAAGTATATTGGCTTTCAAGATCCACCTTTACTGATGGAGCAGAGATTGCTTTGGTCTCATGGTCGTCCATTCTGAGTATCGCAGTTACAATCTTATGTAACTATAAAGTGATATAGAAATGTTTTATGTAAGTGAAATAGTTTTACTCCTCCTGAGAGGAGGTCAAAGCTAGATTCAAAAAGTATTTCTTATTGCATTTCATTAGCAGAGTAAGCAGCTTTCATGGGAGTAAACGGCTAACATCATTTTGATAAACAGATCAAAAGGATACTCTTTTAGAGACATAGGGCCTTAATCTAGTTCACTCTTTCTGACAAAATCCTTCTTAGACGGACAAAACCATGTGCACTGCAGGGGGGCAGATGTAACATGTGCAGAGAGAATAAGATTTGGGTGAGTTATTTTGTTTCTGTGCAGGGTAAATACTGGCTGCTTTATTTTTACAATATAGATCTCACTTTGAAGTAAAACCCCACCCAAATCTAATTCTCTCTGCACAAGTTACATCTGCCCCACCTGCAGTGCACATGGTTTTGTCCATCTAAGAAGGATTTTGTCAGAAAGAGTGAACTAGAATAAGGCCCATATTTCTCTGAGCATTAAATTGAGATCTATATAGTCATAGTAATTTTCTCTCAAACCTCTATTATCAGAGTGCCATTTCCAAATTGAAGTTAAAAAAAATATATACTAAAATACCTATTTAGGGCATAATGAATATCTTCTAATCAGGTGGCATAGAAAACTGATTCTGGGATCACCCGTAGTCCTACTGCAGACCTATAATCTAGTCCAAATTAACTTTTACTTCAGTGTCTCTGGAGAGTTCATGCAACTACTGTACTCACATTTTTTGGTGTTTGAAGTGGGATCAAGTTGGGTTCTGATCTTAAGGGCGTTTGATGAGCAGTTGGCGGTGCACCTCAAAGAGCATACCATCATTGCTCCTATATATCTAATTGCTTACAGAAATGGTAACTGGGTTGCTTAGACTTGTACAATATATTTTTTGGTTGGAGGCTTTCGTCTCCAACACTACCATAACCTCCTACTACTACTATTAGAAGTCATGTCAGTTCCATATAAATCAAGTTATTTTATATTGATTTTTAAACATTTTATATTACAAATAAAATAAGAAAAAAAGAATATACAAGCAACAGAGTAAGGAACTTGCAATATTAATACTCATATCATCTGTCTTTACTATGGAGGATCAGGCACCACATAGGGGAGGAGCTCACTAGAACTAAATATAGATTTCACTACAAAGGTGATCCACAAGAGGATTCGCCAAGTCAAACAAATAAATCACCAGGGCCAGATGGGATTCATCCCAGGGTTCTTATGGAACTGAGGGAGGAGTTAGCAAATCCTCTGTATTACATTTTCAGTAAATCATTTTCATCTGGTATGGTGCCTAAGGACTGAAGAATAGTAGAAATAGTACCAATATTTGGTACTGCTTTCCTAGCACGGCGCCCACGATCTAGATTGTATGTGTGGGGCTGATATCTCAAGCATCTCATGCATCTCATGTGTTTGTGCGGCATAAGATGCATGAGATGATGCAATCGACGCGATCAACGAGATTTTTACATTGGAATCAATGTAAAAAGCCCCCAGAACTCCAATTTTAATTGCTAACCCCCCCTCATGGGTGAAATGCCCCCCCCCCATTATTAACGCCAGCCCACTATTGACGCCAACCCAAAGCGTGGCAAGCGCAGCGAGCCCGCGAGGGGCGATGGTACGCGTCCTCCGACCTTTTCATACCCCCACTATCCACGTCGGCGTGGTTATTTTATATAGTGTGGCGAAGCGCAGCGAGCCTCACGAGGGGATGCGGAATACATGTAAAGCAGTGCGCGTCCCCTCGAGGGGCTCGCTGCGCTCGCCACGCTTCGGGCTCGGTGGCTCGCTGCGCTCGCCACACTATATGAAATCAACTCCACGCCGACATGGATAGTGGGGGTATGAAAAGGTCGAAGGACGCGTACCGCCGCCCCGCGCGGGCTCGCATTGCTTGCCACGCTTCGGGTTGGCGTTGATAGTGCTGGTGGCGTTAACAATGGTTATTGGGTGCTCACGATTTTTTATCTTATGGATCTCGTGCATCTTATGGATGCATAAGATCCATGAGATTAAAAAATCGGGTCCATCGCGTTGATTGTATGCCTTAAGTACCTTAAACTTAAGGCATACAATCAATGAGACGGGCGCCGTGCTAGGAAAGCAGTACCCAATATTTAAAAAAGGAAAAAGAGATGATCCTGCAAATTTTAGACCTGTTAGCTTAACATCAATTGTAGGGAAATTATTTGAGGGAATTTTAAGGGATGGTATCCTGAATTATTTAGAGGAGCATAGTATAATCAGTAGAAACCCTCATGGGTTGTAAAAAAAAATATTTCTGGACAATCTAACCAAATAAGTTTTTACGGGGAAGTTACCTAGATATGGTGTATTCTGTAGACTGTGCCACATAAGAGGTTAGTTGATCAACAGAATAGAGGAATTGGGTCTAGGGGTAAAAAATTGTAGCTGGGTAAGAAAATGGCTGCAGGATAGATAACAGAGTGGTGGTAAACAGTGCATTTTCAAGTTGGATACCTGTTCTAAGTGGCGTACCACAGGAATCGGTGTTGGGGCGATTTCTATTTAATATATTCATTAATGATTTAGAGGAGGGAATACAAAGTATCCATCTTTGCAGATGACACAACACTGGGCAGGGTGATTAGAACAAATAAGGAGGTCTCCACACTACAATGAGATTTAAATAATCTAGGAGGTTATATAAACTGGGACTATAAAGAGATGAGTCAGTGGAAAAATGGAAAATTAGGTTTAATGTTGATAAATCTATGGTTATGCATCTTTGGAGACATAACCAGTGTGCTACTTACAACCTAAATGAGGTAGAATTGGGTAAGTCAGATTTGCAAAAGGACCTAGGAGTCCAAATTGACATCAAACTGGGGTGCAGTGCTCAGTGTCATGTAACAGCCAATGAGACAAACAAGATACTAGCTCGTAAATAAAAATGTGCATGGAAACTAGGGACACCAAAATAATTATGCCACTGCCTTATGCCACCGGTGAGGGAAACGAGGGAGCTGGGCTGGAGGATCAGGACCTAGTCTCTGCAAGGAAAAAAAAAAAAACATGACAAATGAATGGGCAGCCAGTGATTGGCTGAGAGCTAAATATATACGAGAAGTGGCGCTTGTTTGATGAAAAAGATTGATAAATTTAATAACATTAATAAAATAAAAATACATAATTCACTGACAATAAAAATGGTGGTATCAAATTTGATATTGCATATACATTCAGAGAGAGCTCTCAGCCAATCACTGGCTGTCCATTCATTTGTATTGGTTTTTTCCCTTGCAGAGTGAGTCCCTGATCCTCCTGCCCAGCTCCCTCGTTTCCCTCGCTGGTTCACCGGTGTCCCCCCGCGCGCTGCCTCTGTGTCTCCTGCCTGGCTCTCTGGCTCCCCCCAGCACTGCTGCCTATTTGTCAACTTACCATTCCCGGCTCCCCCCATGCAACTCCCCAGCGTCCCCCGCCTGGCTCTCCACCTGCAGCTCCCCAGCGTCCCTCGCCCGCTGACCCTGCCCACATCTCCCACTGCAGCTCCCAGGGAGTTGCATATGAAAAGTCGCATGGCATCAAGTGCCTAATCATGTGTGACCCCTCCCGGGGAGCTGCCGGGGAAATCAGGTCTGACTTGTCCCTCGGACAAGTCGGGCTAATGTATGGAGGCCCTAAGTCTTTTTACAACCTAAACTACAGTACTATGCTAAAATAAATTTCAGTAGTTTATCATATGAATCAGATAAATCTAATCCATTTAAATGAGCTCTATGTACTGTAGAAAGGACACAAATACAGGTATATCTGTTCACACATGAAAATATGGATGGATACACAGAGTATGTAATGTGACAATGCAAACATGTAGTAGGTCAAGGAAGGAGAAGAACCTCATTCAATCATTCGCATATCTAGATTGTCGCCACCTATCCCAGATATGCGCAAATGTACTTTTGGCATTATGTGAAATATATAGAAAACACTCCTGAGCCAAAGTACTGTTAACTAGGGAAACCCAAGTAGGAAATACTGGAGCCTCATAAGCCATCCATTAATGGGCAAAACACACCTTAGCTAGCATAGAAATATAAATTACATATTGTCAAGTGCTAGCATCCATCTCATCCTCTGGTTGGATCCCCAGGATACAAACCCTGGGAGTAAGAACAGATGGTAAGATTCCAGTAGATACAATGGCCCGAATTACCTGTATCCAAAAAATGTGGATTGTAGGGTGGGACCTGCCACCAAGTCTCTGTAACCATACAGGGGTGAGGTATGTCTTATGGTAACAACAAAAAAAACCCTGAATTTGTCTGAATCTAATGGAAACAGTACACACTATGGGACTCCCCAGTTCCAGTTTTCAGGATACATTGTTCATTAGACCCAGGTCAGATTCCCATTTAGAACTGAGTAGAGGCAACGGAGTGATGAGCAGACAATATAAAATTATATAAACAGGCAAGAGTTCTGCGTTAACTGATGGAGGCCAAAAATGCTTTAGGAGTGGCATCCTGAATACTGGGAGGAGTATCATTAATTTGTGCTGTCAGCATGGTGGAGCTGTAAATATTTGTAAAAGTTATTAATGGTTATAGCAAAGGTTATCCCGCGCTGGCATAAATCTCTCTCTCTCTTACTGTCCACTCTCATAATGTTATGTGGAGTTAAATTTACATGAGGCTCTCATGAGGTGTCACCCACTACTTACAGTATATAGTAATAAGAATTCTTAACAAAAAAGAGATTCCTGTAGAATCCATGTTTGGGTACCTTTGTGAGGAAATTAAACTTACCAGCTCCCCCGGTGAAGACCACATCCTGTTGGGTCCATCTAGGCATCCACGTACTTGGCAAAACAAGACGCTTGTACGCAATGCCAGAACGGTCTGTGGAATATTGCAGAATGTGTTTGTTTACATTCTACACTCCTTCCCCCAAAGTGAGTGATGAGGCAAATAAGGAGCCAAGTTATCCAAAACACGGCTCCTGATTGGCCGCTGGCAGCCAATAGCACACTTTGGGGAGAGGAGCGCAGAATGTAAACAAACACAAACATACACAGAATGTAAACAAAGCTCTTACCTCCAGTCCGTGCTGGCATTTCATACAGGCGTTTTATTGTTTTGCCAAGTGCGTGGATGCCTACATGGACCCAAGAGGATGCGATCTTTGCCGGAGGAGCTGGTAAGTATAATTTTCTTCTCTGGTTTATATGTCTGAGTGTTCCCAATTTTATGTTAGATATAGAATAATGTGGCAGTGAGCAAATGTTACTCCCCTCAGTCACAGTCACTCATATGTTCACATGCCAAAATTGTATTTCAACACACTGCTAAACCTACATATGTAAAGACAAAAAGAAATACTGACGATTCCTGGGCGCTGACCAATTTATCTATTCCCGATTTCTCAATTTGACCCAAAAAGAGAAGGAAAAAAGAGAACACAATAGTGTAATACACTTTGATAAACTGATATAACACTCTTTTCAAGCTGTATGTAATTGACTGGACCTGTACCCTTCAAGGCGCTTCCTCAGGGGGCGGTAACGTCACCGTGAAGGCTTCAGATTTGTCCATTGAGCATAGATATAGAGAAAAAGACTGGTATGTTGTGATACCGTTTTTTTATTCATAAAATGACAACATAAAATCATGGTTATAGCACAATGGACTCTCACCGAGTGTGTTGGTCCACAACACAAGTGTAGACAAAAGAGCAGGTGGTATAAAGCAGGCGTCCTTGGAAGCTCGCACCCGGTGTTAGGTCCTCTGTGGTTCACCCTCTCAAAACGTTTCAAAACCCTATAGGTTTCTTTTTCAAGGCATGAGGAGGTGTAGTACAGTTCCTATATTTATACCCCTATCCGGGGAAGACCTCTTTCCAGACATGGAATATTCTATCCAGCTGGATGATGTCCGGGAGCTGAGTTCTAAGAAAATTCAACAAAATCTCTCTCATAAAGAATGCCAAGGTCTGAAATCATTGTCAGAGGACAAAAATTTAATAATAAAGCCCACCGATAAAGGTGGGGGAATTGTCCTCTTAAACAAAAAAGACTATGAGGAAGAGATATACAAACAGCTCTCAGATCAGGAAACCTATAGAAAAATTAGAGGAGACCCGACATCTAAAATAATTTCCCTGGTTAAAAATATCACAGAAAAATACAATAAAATGGGTACAATAAGTGAGGATGAAATGAAATTTTTAAACATTACGTGTCCAATCATCCCAACGATTTACATACTTCCAAAAGTACATAAAGACCCCATTCATCCTCCCGGGAGGCCAATAATTTCCGGGGTGGACTCCGTAACTTCTAATTTGTCGCAATTTATTGACGTCCACCTACTGTACAACCATTTGTAATGAACAATCGGTCACACCTAAAGGACACTACTGATGTAATTAATTTTGTGGAAGGTGTAGAGTGGGAGGATGATCTGTTTTTGGTGACAGCTGATATGACACCCCTCTACACCATAATTAGTCACTCACAAGGTGTAGAGGCAATAATGAGAATCCTTTCGAACTCAGGTGTCACTCAAAAACTTCAGAATTTCCTGATTGAAGGGATAGAGCTTATCCTATACAATAACTATTTAATCTTTAAGGAGGAGTTCTATGTACAGAAGAGGGGAACCGCCATGGGCACCAGGTTTGCCCCCAGCTATGCCAACTTGTTTATGGGTGTGTGGGAGACCGATTTCATCTGGTCCCACCACCCATATGGGGCAAACCTGGTGTCTTGGCGAAGGTACATAGATGACATCCTCTTCGTATGGAGAGGAAATAAGGAAGAACTTGACTCCTTCTGTACATATCTAAACCAGAACGATAGAGCTATTAAACTAACCTTTAATGTCAGCCAGGAACAAGTGAACTTCCTGGACGTGGTGATTTATGTTGATGGAAAAAACTGAAAACGAAAAATTATACAAAACTTACAGACTCTCAAGATAGATGGTTAGACTCTATCCCATTGGGTCAGTTCCGGAGGTTGAGAAGGAACTGCACGGACCACTCAACCTTCCAGGAACAAGCAGGAGAGATGAGAAAAAGATTTGTTAAAAGTGGATATGATGTAAAGAAGGTGGATCAATCCCTATCTCAGATTCAAGAAATACAGAGAGAAACCTTATTTGCTCCAAAAGAGAGAAGAGATGACCAAACTGACAAATTTAAATGGTCATTTATAACTAATTATTCATTGCAGCATAAAGACCTCAAAAACATAATTGGGAAACACTGGGGACTTTTGAGAAAAGACCCAGTGATTGGTACAGACATTCCGCCAAAACCTGTGTGTATATTTAGAAGGGCACCTAATTTAAAATCAAAACTTGTTAAAAGTTTATGCCCAGTGTCCCCGAAAAAATCCACGATCACTTCAATAGGATTTTATTGTTGTGGCTCATGCATGGGATGCAAAGCAGTCACCAATAATTTTGGGTAAAAAATAACAGAGGTTAATATTAAAGGAAAAAAACACGTGATTAAAGACTTCTTGACGTGACATTCCAACAATGTAATTTATGCTATTGAATGTGAGTGCAATACATTTTACATAGGGAGAACCAGCCGGCCCTTTAAAATCCGGATGAGCGAGCACCTACGGAATATCCGAAAAGGGCTTCAAATACATGCTCTCTCAATGCACTTTAAAACTTTTATATTTTGAAAAAAATCACAGTGAGTAGTAAGGGGGGGGGGGGGGTGATTTAGCAACAAATTTAGCAAAAAATGAAATGACCATGATATACCAACATCAGACCTTAGCCCCGGGAGGTCTGAACAAAGATTTTGAGTTGAAATGGTTCATGTAATTCCCCCACCTCACTTGCTTTTATAATTATTTTAAAACCTTAAGAAATTGGGATTTTTAACAACAATTATCAGTTTAGAAAATTTAAGATTTTAATATGATGTTATTAACTCAGGAAGTGATATTTATATATTTTATAGTGTATGTTGTTTATCTGCACCCTATTAATATGAAGACCTGTTTTAATTTTATTTATATTTGTCTCTTCTTGATTATATGTAAATTGCTGGAGAATATAAATGCAAATCAAAATTATGGACATAGAATCAAAAGTGAATCGGCAAAAATCTGTGGAACGCAAACAAAACGGAGCCGAGTACCGGAAGTCCGGGTCCGTGGAACGCAAACAGCGTCACTTCCGGTATCTGAGGTCCGGACCTGTGGAACGCACGAACGTCACTTCCGGTTCCGGCGGAAGCGGGAAACCGGAGGAGATTACAGCAATTAAGAAACAACTGATGGCTTTATGGCAAAAGGAAATCATGGAACCGGATCTGTCTGTATATGTATACTTTATGTATAGGCTTAGCTGGATAGAATATTCCATGTCTGGAAATAGGTCCTCCCCGGATAGGGGTATAAATATGGGAACTGTACTACACCTCCTCATGCCTTGAAAAAGAAACAAATCTGAAGCCTTCACGGTGACGTTACCGCCCCCTGAGGACGCGCTAATTGTCTGCCTTAAAAAGCAGACACCTTGAAGGGTACAGGTCCAGTCAATTACATACAGCTTGAAAAGAGTTTATCAAAGTGTATTACACTATTGCGTTCTCTTTTTTCCTTCTCTTTTTGGGTCAAATTGAGAAATCGGGAATAGAGAAATTGGTCAGCGCCCAGGAATTGTCAGTATTTCTTTTTGTCTTTACAATATTTTTTGTATGATTGGTGTCTTCATACTAACTGAGCAATTCCAAAGGCAGCGGCAGGCGCAAGGGTCTCCCTCATTCAGTCTATTGTACTAAACCTACATATGTGCACATATCGTTGAAGGTACTATATTTTTGTATCTGGAATTGTATTCATTGGGGTATTGCTGGATCGTTGATTTGGAGCGATTTCCCCCCTTTTTTTAATTCATCTTTAAATATTTATTTTATGCTGCTGTCCCCATATGTTCGGGTACATTCAGAGCTGGTGATGCTTGTTAATACAGCTGAAAAAAATGCAGCTTTTGTAAATATCTGCTGTAGAATTGCAATATACATAACTCCTACATAACACAGCAATATACATAACTCCTACATAACACAGCAATATACATAACTCCTTCTGCTAAGATGTTACACTTCTGACACAATAATCACAGGATGAGTGAGAACACTATTTTGTGTCAATGTGAGTCTTTATCGCTCTGTTCTGACCCCTACACTGCCACAATGTGCTATAGTCAATTACATTTCGGTGTACATTCTATCTGACTGCCACATATACATTATAATCATATTTTCAGGATCACATAACAGTTATGTGATCCTGAAAATATGAGGTAAGGCTAACCCGCCAATCACTCCAGACCTAGAGAGGACATTAAGCGATATACTGGTCCTGTGATTTGCCCAGATCAGAGAGGACAACAAATTATTGACTGTATCTTCCGAAATATGGAGGGTGGAAGAAATACCAGGGATTGTATAAATACTGTATGTAAAGGAATTTAGGTTAAGTGAACATTTTAGTTAAGTCATACTTGCCTACTTTTGAAAACTAGTTTCAGGGAGATTATAGTTGGTAATAGAATTTTGCAAAGTGTCCCATTGAGAAGGGCATGTCATGGCCCACCCAAAGGGCGTTTCTAGTTTAATATATGGAGAGTTTGTGAAAAGAGATTGGGAAAGTGGCACCTAGAAGCGTGTATGTGTACTGCTACATCTGAGTGACAAATTTCTTTTAAAAGAGCTAGTTTACTCGCTAAAGTGCTAGGAAATGGTGCTGATGATTCAATGTAAATGTATCTGTCTCTCGTTAATTTTTCCTCAAAAATATAACAGTGTAATGTGGGCTAGGTGAAATAGGGGAGATTGCTAAACTAAGGGATTGCTAAACTGAGGCAGAGAGGGAGATTGCTGCTATTTCAGGGAGTCTCCTGCAGAAGCTATGAATTAAGTTTACTCTACCTGTGAGGGAAAGAGGAAGCTTTGTCCAGGAGTGTGATTTATCCTTAACCCCTTGAGTGCCAACATCTTGGTGAAAGATGCCTAAAATATCCACATTCAAGGGGATCTAGTCATGCGTGGAGTTAATGATCATGGAGAAATACTTTCTTAAATGATGTCGCTCTGTTTTTCATCTTTTCTATGTTATATGGGTAAGATGGGAGTGAATTTTTTAGTTTTCTTTACTATGCACACACTTATCTTTACTATGCATTCAGTAAGCCCAGCAGACTTTCACACTTCTGCACATGTGCAAAACCTCAAAGTGAGATTGCATCCCAGAAGGATGAGATCGCAGTTAGAGTGACAATGGGTGGCAATGGGGCATTTATGGAGCGCTGACCAGACCCTACAGGTGTGTTCAGATCGATGTCCCTGGCTGGCAGTGCACCTACCTTTGTAGCCAGGCAGCGAATGCAGGGGGCTACCCTTAATGCCTGGATCTGCGATCTGATTGCACTTGAATTGCAATCGCATTGCTGAGAGGCATTGTGCATGCTGGGCAGCCTTGTCCTGTGCCAGCTATTTTAGCAAAACTGCAACTGCGAACCAAGCATATAATCCATTGAAAACAACTCTATATTATACATTTGTTTCATTTTATATTGTATTTTATGATAAATTAATTTAATATGAGTAACCAATAATAATAAAAAAAAACAACAACAAAGGCTTCCTAATGGTTAAATTTCCCATATTTCAAAAAAAAAAAAAAAATCAGAAAGAGTTAATGTCTGTTGCCAGGTGACTACATCAACTACCATATTGCTGAAGAGATGCTCAATCACAGAGCACCGCTTGCTCTGTGAAATTTATAGAATTAAAAAGACTTGCAAATGCTGCCCGCTCGGCACACAAAGCCTCCAGTGTAAAGCCTGAAATTGCTCATCAGCAAAAGAGACCAGACATGATTTGAGATGGTTGTCTTTGAATAAAAGCAATTAGCTCTGAAAGAACATGCAGTTCCCCCGCCTCATGCAGGTAAAACAGATTCAATATCCTCAGGCACACACTTAAACTTGCTCCCGGCTATTAGCTATTGTAAGCTGCGGACACGTAGAGCCTTAGTCGTTCAGACAGAATCAGTCCACTCTGCATGCACACTGAATGCCAACAACACTCAATAAGGAATGTGTACAAGTTCTTATTGAATTAACATCTGCATTGCTAGCAGCATCACTGTGCCAGCTTAGAGATATTCTTAATAATGAACTAAGGGGGTGATTCAGGTTGTTTTGCAAAATCAAACTCCTTCTTTAATGGACAAAACCATGTGCACTGCAGGTGGGGCAGATGTAACATGTGCAGAGAGAGTTACATTTGGGTGGGGTGTGCTCAAACTGAAATCTAAACTGAAGTGTAAAAATAAAGCAGTCAGAATATACCCTGCACAAAAACAAAATAACTCACCCAAATGTAACTCTCTGCACATGTTACATCTGCCCCACCTGCAGTGCACGTGGTTGTGTCCATTAAAGAAGGAGTTTGCTCTTGCAAACCAACCTGAATCACCCCCTTTGTACCTTAATACAATTAATATATACTGTACTGTGTGTGTGTGTGTGTGTGTGTGTGTGTGTGTGTGTGTGTGTGTATGTATGTATGTATGTATGTATGTATATATATATATATATATATATACACAGTACAGTATATAAAAAAGTATATATAGTCCTGAGTGTCTTCTTTCTGTGGGACTATATATATATATATATATATATATATATATATATATATATATATATATATATATATATATATATATATATATATATATAGGGTGAGATTTAATAGGATGAGAGATTCAGAAAGTGAGAGATTTGGTAAGAAATCTCCAGGGTTTTTTTCTCACTTTCTGAATCTCTCATCCTATTAAATCTCACCCATAGTCTTATATATACACTTCCTTAGGATGCAGTACACGAAACGTTGACTGACCTTTGAATTAAATGTGAGTGAAGTTTTTTTTTCACCTTCATCTAAAAGGCTCCTGAGTGCCTTCTTTCTGTGGGGCTGTGCATTTGAGGCAAGGAGAATGGATCAGACACTGAGTGCTGGGGAATAGATGGAGATATATATATATATAATTTATTTGGAGCTAACATTCTATACTGCTGTACATAAAAAGTTGACAATAAGAAAACACATAGGCTTCTCCTGCTAAGTGAAATTGGCACTTTCCTTCTCCAAGGATACATTAGTGTAACAGCACCCTGTGATGGTGAAGTGAGTTTGAAGAAACTCAGGGAGCCCGAGGTGTGCTCCCACCACCACCAGTGCTGTGCCTAAACACGTGCAAAGGGGGCAGCCGTACGAACATGTGGACCCTCTCCCAAAGGAGAAAGGCCCCATGGTTCCCCTAACCCCCCTCAACCATAAGGCCGAGGAAGGGAAAAAAGGGATCGGTGGGTCCTCTTCGCCGAAGCTCAGAGAGACCCGCGTTTCCTCCACCCCCGGAAGGGTTTTGGACGGTGGGTCCTCCGCACCCGAAGGTTTGGAGAGACCCGCATAGGCTTCCCTCCGCCTTGCGGCTCGGGGTTGCCCTCGAGGGGACCGGGACTCTCCCCAAAAGGTGAAGAGTCCCAGTCACGTTTGGGGAACGGAAGGCCCGTTAGGGACAGCCGCACTACCCAAATCAAAAAAACGTGACAAACTAACGAAAAACGTGAAGTGCTCAAAAGTGCAAATCAAAGAAAGAAATAAAAAGAGGCCCTAGCCAGAAGGCCGGGGTGGGGGTGTAAAAAATTGTCCTACCCCATCCAAAAGGACGAGGTAAGGACGTGTAGCCTAACCTAGAGGGAAGTGCGCGGTGCAAGTGCCATTCAGTGCATGGTGCTGGACATCACCAGTGCAAATCAGGCACCCCCGAGTTACCCCGGGGGCACAGTGCAGCCTCGGGCTCCAGGCAGCCGACCAGTCAGCGTCCGACCAAGTGTTTCTCTGTCTCACCAGCAGGTACTTTCCAGCCCCTGGCATGGGAATGGGTACTCCACTGGGCTTTTCGAAAGACTCCCTTAGGGGCTGCACCCCCCTCGGAAGAGCAATCTACTCAGTCCCAGTGTTTCTCCGCTCCCAGGGTTAAGATACTAGGCTGAGCTTTTCGCTGTGCCCAGGCTGGTGGCTTAGCCAACCTGGACCAATCTACTCGGTCTCAGCTTTTCTCCGCTCCCTGGGAATGGATACTAGACTGAGCCTTTCGCTGACTCATCCTTCGGGGGCTACAAACCCCGTCAAGAGAGTCAAACTACTAGGCCCAGTGTTTCTTCCCCCCTCTTACCAGTGGGTTTACGGAAACAACACCTCCTACCACTGGCAGAGGTGAAGGTACTCAGCTAGCCCTTTCACTGCTCCCGGGAAAAAACAGAGGGGTCCCACACCCTCCGCCCATCAGAGCAGCTACTCAGACCAGCCTTTCTCTATTCTCTGCCAGGAGGCCAGTCCATACCCATCTGATAAGAACAGATACTACACTTGATCTTAGCCAAAAGGCCGAGAAGCCTGTGATGGTGAAGTGCCATACCTGCGTTCCCAGATGACAGGTGGGTTCAGCACTCAATGGTTTCTTCTTCCTGATGGGAGCCTGTGGCAGAAGACTAAACACCCCAAGGAGCACACAATAACCAGCATACACAGTGACAGTGACAATAACATTTATTGACCAGAGAATTAACTGGTCACCACTGCAAATCAATGGTAGTTAGAATGAAGTGTGAATAATAAACATCAGTACTATGAACCTCAGAAATAGTACGATCAATACTGACAATCCGGTAATATCAGTTATTTGCATAAGTCACATGAAAGCTATCGCATGAAAATCTATTCATCACAATCACATGCAGTAAATGCAAACTTGAACTGGCCTATATAGGGAGTCTTCACAAGGTGGCGCTGTATTGGTTTGTTTCAGTTTATTCAGTGCCATTGGAATGTTCCATATAGTAATCTCCTCTTGGAAGTTATGTAATAGGCTTGAACTGTGCACAGCTTTTTATAATCCGGTAAACGTTATTGTATGCAAGTTGTGTCCAGGTATACTCAAACTTGCAAATAGAGGGCGCTGTGGAGTATTAACAGGCAGTGTATTCCAGGTTCCAAAAATAGAGAGTGCTGTAGAATGTGAACAGTCAGTATATACTATATTCCACAAATAGCAGGCGCTGTGCAACACAAGCAGTGTTTACCGGTTTCCACCAATAGAGGGCCCTGTGTAGTAAAGACTATATATTAGAGTTATCAATAGGGGCCGCTGAAGCACTATACTTCAGTGTTAACAGATAGGGGTGCTGTGGGTAAATACAGTATGTTTTCCATGCAAGAGTAGTCTATTTCCACCCCCTGGATTCCATGGGGTGACTACTAGGGTCACGCTGGTTCGGCACATGGGCCCAATATCAGTTCCGCAATACTTGAAGGCACACTGGGTCTGTCTGTACCAAGCGAGGGTAGTTGATGTAGTCTAGCCAGGATATGTCTGCTGAGACCGACTATAGTGGGCTCAGGCTGGCTGGGGTTAGGTGCAAGGCAGTACCAAATCTAGTAGCCGGTTCCTGGCGGTCACATTTTATTCACTCCTGCATGCTACAGCCCCACGTGTGTCACCTTTGATGCCATGAGTTATGGAGTTTGAGTGTGGTATGACAGTCTTACAGCCGGCATTCCGATGGTCAGAATACTGACATCGGAATCCCAACCGCCGGTACTCCCCCTTGCATGCTCAATGGCTTGCTGAGCTCACCACAGTTTCTATTCTCCCTCTATGGGGGTTGTATTCAGGAATTTAAACAGTCAGGATTTTGATGTCAGTATACTGAGAATCGGAACCCCGACTGTCGGGCCTGTCAACCTTCTTACGTCTACCTGATAAGTGTCCAAATGATAACTGTCAACAAGTTATATAACAACCAAATGAAGAAGTACACTATAGAGAAAAGATTTGCTGTATATATGTCAGAATAAGAAAGGTATGAAAAGTTGGAAAGGGGGATCAATAATCATAAAGTAACTGTTTGCACAAATCATATATCCAAGGTTCATACCTTTCTCTCACTTTGCAGGCTTTTAATGTTATCAATCCAGCGGTCTTAGGGGGAGATTCTCTAAAACAGAAATGCAGTAAAAACCCTGTTATCGGGGCCACTCGCGCCGACCCCCCTCATCTTTGTTCAGGCAGCACAGCGCTGTGCTGCCTGGACCTGTGACCTCCTCCTCCCTGCACTGAAAATCATCTTGCGGGTGCAGGGAGGAGGAAAGCCCACCCCCCCCCCCCTGCAGCAGCACCAAAATTAGCCGGGTAAGGGAGGTAGGGGGGAGCCACTGGGACCCGTCGCGCATCGCCGGCTCACCGAAAAAGACAGCTCTTAATGCAAGAGCTGTCTTTTGCCATAATTATCGCATATTTTAGAGCATATGCGATAATTATGTTAGCAGTAGCTGGCGATGTGCGGCAGTAAGGGGGCGCGGATGTTAGAGCATCCCCCCCTTAGTGAGATTGTTTAAGTTCCGTCAAGTAAACTGGCAAAGTAGCCTTCTTCCTCTTTCCAGTTTTGAAATGTTCATTCACCCAAAATGTTGGTTTTGTGTGTTTGAGATCCTTGCTCTAAAAGTCTCTGGAGAGGATAGTGAGTACCCAAGTGGCAAAGAGTGATGATGGTCACTTACTGTACTTTACAAACATCTTATAATGACTCCTTACCCTAGATGGTATTAGGGCTGATCTTAATATTTTTTATAAAGCTTATTATTGAAATATCAAGAGATCACATACACAGAAGTTGTAAGTATTACAAGTACAAAAAACAAAGCTGGGTACACATTAGACTATGGCCCTTATTCAGATCTGATCGCAGTTCAAATGTGTTATCAAAATGGGCAAAACCATGTGCACTGCAGGTGAGGCAGATGTAACATGTATAGAGTTAGATTTGGGTGAGTTATTTTGTTTCTGTACAGGGTAAATACTGGCTGCATTATTTTTACACTGCAATTTAGATTTCAGTTTCAACACACCCCACCCAAATCTAACTCTCTCTATAAAATGTTACATCTGTCCCACCTGCAGTGCACATAGTTTTGCCTATTTTGAGGACAAATCTGTACTGCAATCAGATCTGAATAAGGGCCTATATTTGTACCCAGCGATGTTGCTCATGAAGGGACCCAGTGGGGATGCCAGCATTGGAAAGTGCATGTGCACTTGCTAAAACCAGGTGCAACAAGCAATGGCGGAAGGGAGGGGAGTGGGGGCCATGCTGCATTTCGCACAGAGATAACCTTCAATGATTTTATATGGAAATACATGGAAAAACTGGAGCAAATTGTAGTGGTTATTTGAGTGAAACTTGGTAAAGATCCAGAGTTAACAAGATCGTATAGAGTGACCTTTATCTCTTTTAAATGTGGATTACAAGGTTCTGGCTAAAATATAAGCAGAAAGAATTAAGTTAGTACTCCCATATGTTATTGAAGCAGGACACACAGGATTTATTTGTGGTCGGCATTTGGTAAACAATAGTCAAAAGGATTTCATCTGCTGGTATAGTAGAACCTCCGCTTTTGTTATCACTGGATACTGAGAAAGCTTTTGATCTTATATAATAGGATCACTTGTTTGAAATTATGAAAAGCTTTTGGTTTCAAGGGGAATTGATTATTTATACGTCAAAATTATATTAATCTCCAACCTCTCACATTGTATGTAATGGATATTTATTTGATCCCGTTAGTATACAGAGAGAAACACAGCAAGGATGTCCACTCTCTCCTCTTTTATTTGCAACAGCAATAGAGTCACTTACAATAGCCTTACATATGGTATGAGATTTTCGTGGGATATATGTTAATACATTTGAAGTACAATTTGCATTATTCACATACAGAGGAGAAAAGGGGTGGAACTGAGTTCCACCACCTCTAATGGGGAGGTCAAACATTTTACCCTCTACATTGTCTTCTGAGCACACCCCAAGATGGCTGCCTCACCTCTTACATGCTCCTGAACATCTCCACAAACATTGGCTCTGCACAGTAATTCTCAAAAGAAAGCATTCTAGTTTGTAGGGGATGCCAAAAACCCTACCTCTTGCCCTGTGTCTGCCTACTAGGGGGAGGGGAGGGGGTTAATTGGGTGGCATAGAAAAATGAGTTCCCCCACCATCACCACTTTAAGCCCTGTTCACATATGATATGTTGCTCTTGTTTCTAACTGTAAATCAATTCCAAGCTATTTTGATCAAGGTAAAACATGTTGGGCTTTGTTTGAGATTTAAAATTGTTGTAAATAAGTCAGAACTCCTTCCAGGTTCTCCCCAATTATTTAGAACATTGACTTAGTCCAATTAGCACACTCAAAATTGAAATATTTAGGAATTAATATTAGTCTAGATGATCCAAGACTTATATGAAGCAAATGTCTCTATGCTTCTACTGTATGTAACATATTTTCTAGTGTGGATAATCGGAAATCATTACCGACATCATTAGGGAAGGTAGTTGCAATTATAAAAAGTATTATCTTTTCTAAAATATCTTACATTTTACAAATACTTCTTATTAAATTGTCAAAATCAACTATAGCATTTCTGTGGATGGGGAAGAAAAAATGATGGGTTTTAGGTAGATCTATTTATAATAATATAGCTATTGAGCAGGCAGTGCTTTGTCCACAAAATGGCTTATTCTAGTTTTAATGATGTCAAATGTATTATTTTGAGATACCGATCTGTTGAGGTGGCCTGTCTGTTCGACAGAATACCAGATTGCAAAATTTTCTTAATTCACTCGCAGATTTACACAGGGCGGGTTTATCTCGTGTCAGATATCTTATGTGTGAGTGGTGGCTAACCACTTGCAGACATCTGCAAATTTTCTGATGAGCAATTAGGTCTCAATCAGGCTCTTAGCACCATAGAGCTTGATACCTTATCATATTGACTTCAGTTTACCATCTCTCACTGTGGGGGCGATTCTCTAACACAGAAAAGCGGTAAAAACCCTGTTATCAGGGTTTTTACTGCATTTCTGTATTCTCTAACCCCCCTCCGCAGTGTCACCTATGGGCTTCTTACCGCAGCGCTGTGTGAGGGATCCCTCCCAGCATGCCCTGCGGCAGGCTCCGGCGCTCTTGCGCATGTGCAGATGGACTCCCGGGTAACAGACCTGGAAGTCCAGCACCGGCACCGCATCGCAAGGGACAGCTCTTTTCGCAAGAGCTGTCCCTTGCGTTAATAACCGCATATGTTAGAGCCTATGTGGTTATTAATAATGTGATGCCCGGCGATAATGGGAAGCGGATGTTACAACATCCCGCCCTTTATCCCATTTATCGCCAATAAATCCTACACTGGTCTGGAGTCAAAGCGTTGTCTATACTCCTTGCTCACGTCAGCTACGCACCTACCAACTTGTAGGCATCTGCCAAAATTAATAACAGTAAAAGTATATGCTGTAACATAGAGTATTTGTGCACTATACTGTATATATGCCCAACAAAGGTTCTTGCACACTGATGCAGAAATGGTTTATACCACACGCATATGAATATTGTGCATCCAAATATTTGAGATATGTTTGTGAACACAAAAGTCAAAACACTTTTATAAATGTCACACGGGAATGCAAGCAAATGTTTCATAAGAATTTTGTTTAGAAGGAAAAGGTTTTCAGAAATGTCACCTGTTTTGCATAATGAAAACTGCGATTTAAATCATTACAACTTCTGCTTATTATCTAACTTGTTGCCTGTCCTATCTAGGGGCCCATTTGTGAAATAATTGTAAGCCATAAATCCTGTAATACTGTGAAATATGTTTTGATTTGTGGGGTTTTTTTGTGTATTTTTTTCATGATTACAGCAGGTTAAAGTACCAGCCCTCAGGGCCATCTTTTCCACTGGGCAGGGTGGGCTACTGCCCAGGGGCCCCACAAGCATAGGGGCCTCAGAGCAGCCTAAGGCAGGGCAAATCAAAATGTAAAAATAAAATCTTACTTACGGCAATTTTGTTAGCACTGGCCAGCATTGTCCGGCATCCCTCCTGCCCCTGTTCTCCTCCTCCAGTGGTCAAACTGAATGACGGGTGTGATGTCATCATGCCCAATGTTATCATTAGGAGCGATAAGAGAGGTGAGCCTGTCTAGGTAGGGGCCCACTGCACTGATTTGCCCGGGGGCCCAAAATTCAGTTAAGATGGCCCTGCCAGATTTATTTATTTGTACTGTGATGCTAGAGATATCATGGGCATGTGATAAAGTTTCACTCACTACCAGAATTCCCACAACTTTCTATGGAGACAAACAAATGGTTTAGTAAGATCTAAAAATCTTTACCTTGATGAAACGCTGAAACTTACCTATCTCCAACAGGTAACTTAAGGGATCGATATTTGCTAGTGAGCGGCTTTGACTAAGCAATTTTCACTAAGCGATTTCACTAGATGCAACAGCGATTTTGACTAAGCGATTTGAATAAATGCACCAGCGATTTTGACTAAGCAATTTTGTCTGTGGGTGATTTTGACTATACTAGAATTAACATACTTGGGGTAAAATGTAATAGGGTGAGAGAATCAGAAAGTGCGAGATTTCAAAAGAAACCTCCAGTTTTTTAAAGCGGCAATCATTTACACTGCAAAATCAAACTGATTGGCACTTTAAAAATTCTGGAGCTTTCTTACCGAATCTCTCACTTTTTGATTTTCTCATCCTATTACATTTCACTCATGGTTGGTATTTAATTTCACATCGCCTAGTGAATATCTCCCTCAGCAGTGAATACCAGCAATTTTGACTAGACAGCCAGCGATCTAATCAAAATATTCTTGCCTGGCAACTCTTTTTTACTAAGCGATATTATAGGGCGATTTGTCTAACCTTGACAGTGATCTTTACTAACCTTCTAAGCAATTTTGACTATGTAACCAAAATCGCTTCGAAGAAACGCTCCGTTTGTACACCTCTTTACAACGTACAAGTAATGTGGTGAATTGCAGCAAAGGGAAAAACAGTAAGGAATCAAGATTTGCCTGCTGAAAGAAAGGACATTTCCAAGAGATCTATGAAGATGGAGGATTCTGGTGGACTTATGTATCAGGTATAACTGTAAATTGGATCCTTGCTGAGTGTTTTTGAATGTTAAATCTTTCTTCAGTAGATGGAGCTGTGTGTGAGGAAGTCTATGAGATGAAGCACAGCTTGGACAAAGGCCCTTATTCAGATCTGATCGTCGCAGTACAAATTTGTTCTCAAAATGGACAAATCCTTGTGCACTGCAGGTAGGGCAGATATAACAGGTGCAAGGATAGTTAGCTGTGTGTGACTTATTTTGTTACTGTGCAGTGTAAATACTGACTGCTTTATTCTTACACTGCAATTTAGATTTCACTTTTAACACACCGCACCCAAATCTGACTCTTTCTCTGCACAGGTTACATCTGCCCCACCTGCAGTGCACATGGTATTGCCCATTTTGAGAACAAATTTTTATTGCGATCAGATCTGAATAAAGGCCCACATGCATTGTCCAGATTTATATTTCAGATACTATGTTTTTCTTCCTAAATAATGTGGGGACATTCTTGTATATGTATTTGTTCTTAAATTTGATAACACTATATATTATTTCTTATGTTTTTATGAGTTTTTGGATTCCTATTAAATTTGTGAAAATCACTTTGCTGATGGCTTAATATGGATCTTTCTAAAGAAGTGGCACTTGGAGTCTAACTCTTTATTGCATATAGTCCATTATTCATCCTGAAGACGGGGTCACCGAACCCTGAAACGTTGATGATGGACTATATGTAATAAAGAGTCCACCTGCTTTCACCTGCCATTAGACTCCAAGTGCCACTTCCTTACTTTATATATTTGGGAGGATCGCCATCTTCTCTAAGGAGGCACAGGAGCACAGCTATTCTGTCTGCAACCAGCTATAAGCCCTGAGTGACGGGTACAAACTTGGATATACAGATGGAGCCGGCCTCTTTCTATTCTATCGCCAGCCCCCACCAGCGGCCGGCTCTCGCTAGGGGCACGAGATGCTCGTGCAGTGCCATCTTTCCCATTGGACACAATGGGGAGTTGCTTAGGGGCCCACCCCAATGGGAAGAACGCACTACGCTGGGGAGCTGCGGCGGCAGGTGGGTGGTGGGCATTGGTGGCTGGATTGAAGATTGTATCGCTGTGCGCTGCGCTATTTGCCGGGTAGCGGCTGGGAATCTGATTTTGAAGAGCCTGGCTGGACGCTGATTGGCCGTCCGGAAACTGGGATACGCGTGCGTGTGAGACGCACACGCATCCCAGTCAGATAGAGCATCTCTGCGCCAGCGATCGCCAGCGCAAGCATGCTGGCGATCCCCGGCCAAGAACCAGGGGCGCTCCATCTGTATATATATATAGATATATAGAGAGCAAGGTTGCGGGAGCGGCACTCAACGAATAAATGTACAGGTAGACACAAGCAGTTTGCAACGTTTCAAAGTCGTCAGGCAGAAATATATATATGGGATTGGTATGAAATCCCGGCGGTCAGAATCCCAGCGATCAAAATCCCGGCACCGGAATCCTGACTGCCGAAATCCCCCCCCCCCCCCCCCATGTGCGGGCTCACTGCGCTCGCAACACTTGGCACATATGGAATAATTCATATTTCCAATATGCATTACTAAGTATTAGCAGCTACTGATACATTAACTTCTTGTGCCTTTCCCATTTTTAACCTGTTTTTATTGCATGTAAGCCATTTGTATATTGTATTTGTTGTGTATACTTATTGTATAATTGTTATTATGTTTTTCTATGGTGACGGTTTTTGTTGACACCCCCAAGGCTGATGGTGCGGTTCGTCTGGCGGGGTGATGTCATTGCACTGCGCGTCCCAGAGGGGTGCGTGGTCCCGTTGGAGGATGCCAACACGGGTGAGCCATTTATGTCTGTTTGTAACTTTTATTGGGTTGCCTGATGACGATACTTCGGTATTGAAACATTGCAAATATAGTAAGTTTTCGCATTGAGACGTGGAGTGCCATGATTACTGAATATTGTATGTATGGAATCGACACTGGCACCCACGACAGTACTGACTTAAAGAGGTTGTGCCGGACACTGTTAAATATTTTATATATATATATATATATATATATATATATATATATAGGACGCTATAGCAAGCAAGCAGCGGCACTCATCAGGGTTTGAAAAAGTCAAAAAGTGGTTTTTAATGCTCCAACGTTTCGGGGCTCCAAACTGCCCCTTTGTCAAGGTGTACAAACTGGTTTGTACACCTTGACAAAGGGGCAGTTTGGAGCCCCGAAACGTTGGAGCATTAAAAACCACTTTTTGACTTTTTCAAACCCTGATGAGTGCCGCTGCTTGCTTGCTATAGCGTCCTACATCTACCTCCCGGAGGGCACCCAGGTGGCTGCTCAACAAAAGGCTGAGTGCCGGACTGACTGAGATCCTATATATATATATATATATATATATATATATATCTATCTATCTATCTATCTATCTATCTATCTATATATATATATATATATATATATATATATATGTAACAATTTACGGTACTTATGTATTAGCAGGGCACCCGGCTACGCTGCGCTGACAACTTACCTTAGCCTACGTTGTCAGCGTAGACTTCCCGGGCACCCTGCTAATATGTGTGTTATGTGTGTAGTGCAGTGGTTTATACTTACCCTCAATGATGTCCCTGGTGCCAACATTCCCCACCTCCGGCACTCGCCTCGTGTCCCCAGCGCCAGCGTTCCTACTCCATGTCCCTGGCGCCAGCGTTCCTCCTCCATGACACTCCCCGGCGGCTGTAGTAATGTACGTAATTCAGCATACTGGCGCTGGGGAAGCATCACATGGTTTCCCTGCTCCCCCAGTGGCACTACGCTAATTGCGTACATTGCTGCCACTGGGGACTGTCATGGCGGACGCCAGGTACACGGAGGAGGAACGCTGGCACCGGGGACACGAGGCGAGTCCTGGAGGAGGGGAACGCTGGTGCCGGGGTGGAGTTAATTTTATAAAGTGTGGCGAGCGCAGCGGATCCGCCCACGTGGATACTGGGGTGGATCCACGCCCACGTGGATACTGGGGGTATGACGTGTATAGTGGGGATGTGAAACATTGTGTATTAGTACAGCACCCCTTACGTAAATTACGTAGTTTACGGAAGTTACGTAATTTACCTAACTTACGTAGTTTACGTAGCCAGCATAGTGGTGTATTGGCATTCTCAATACACCACTACGCAAACTACGTAATGGGCGCCCTGCTCATACATAAGTACCCAATTTACATTAGACTACAAAACACTTGAAATCACAACTGTAAAATAATTTACAGTCACATAGTTTTTGGCAGTTGCTGGCACTCACGTAGAGAGAGGTGAAGTGACAGAATATAATTTGCAGTCATACTAACACATCACAGAGCTGTCTGGGCCCAACAATATGGCTTTTCATACTGCTTGGCATATGGCTGAATTTAATACTGTTTCTTCACGTATTCTCCTCCTTCCCACCCTGTCAGTGTTCTCAGAACATGGGCTTTATTTGGAAATGCAAGCTTCTTACTATATATATATTTTTTTTTATAGAGACGTTTTAACCCTTCAATACTTTTTAGAGATGAAAAATATAATTTTACTAAAATAAAGATCTTTTCAGCATTGTCCTTAAAGAAAACTCCATGATGAACATTGGGACATGTTATCATGGAAATAATGTCTATGTATATGATGACGAAGGAGCATATGTTTGCTTTGCCTTGCACATGCAGTGGGACCTCTATCACATCATAGTAATACAGATGGAGCCTGTCCCATCTTTGGCCGGCGCTCGCCAGATCCCTTGCACTGGCGAGCGCCGGCGATAGAGACTGGGATGCGCGTGCGTCCCAGTTTCCCGTCGGCAGGGGGGATGGGAACCCTGTCCGTCTCTGCTTCAGGGAGACGGACAGGGTTAGGGGGGGTGCGGCAAGGCGGCGGGGACCTGGGGCGACCCTCGGTGAGGAGGCAGGGACCCACGAGATGCGCGCGTGTCCCCTCCGGCGGCTGGCGGGGGATGGTGGCTGGCGAATCTTTCACCATCTCCTGCAAAGATGTGCCACGCTCCATCTGTATATGGTGGGTTTTTCCTCTATTTAATAATTTTTGCTTTTTTTTTTAATACTATTTACCATTTTGTAACTGCTAATATGTTGTTGGGGTGGAACTAAAATCCAACATCTTGGGTACAGCAGTGAGTGGATTTTCAAAGAGGAGTGTGAGTGTGGCTATTCCACCATAGTCACACAATTGTGGATAAGCCCCATGTTTTAGTATGATCTCAAATGTTGTAAGGTATGCATTGTTGGGTGTTAACCTGACATTCATAGAATTTAAAAGCAGATAAGAACCACTTGTTTCATTTAGTAAACTTATTGTTATCTCAAACCATATTAGATCCTTAGGATTTTGGAAGGAAAACCTTACGTCTATCCCAAGCATATTTAAATTGTTCTACTGTACTAGCCACAACCATCTCTATTCCTCTTGTCTATTCCCTTTCTGTAAAGTAATTTTTCCTCAAATTTTCCCTGGTACCCATACCATGGCCCTTATTCTGATTGACGCGGACTTTACCGCGTACTTACGGATCGCGTCTTTATGGCGTCTGCGCATGCGTGGAGAACGCTACGCGCATGTGCCACGCCTTGACTCGGTACCAGTTCGGGCAAATCCCGTCCAAAACTGTTCACCGCTATCAGTCGGGAAATAGGGGCGTATTATGGGCGTCATGCGGAATGACACATGGGCGTAGTTTCAAAGTGGGCAAAACGGGGCGGAAACATGGGCGGACACGGGGGAGTACACTTATGTTGGGGGGCGTACATTCGGAAACCACTCCGAATGCACGCGATCAAAAAGGGAAGAAATGTGCGGTGTCCACAAGTGTACTATTGCTTTGCGGACACCACTCGTTCATGCGGTAGGCGAACGTACGCCTAATGACTACAAGCATTAACACCTGAACCCAATAGAATCGACTCCTTTACTCATTACTCACTAATAGGACGCTTGTCAGTGCTTTAATTGAAACCATTGCTGCTTCAAGGAACCCGTACTAAACACCCACATATGCTGTACTTGTCAGACACTTTCAAACTGCTAACAATGGACATGACAGATTTATTATTATTTGCACTTTAAATAGTATATGTGTAGATTGGTTATAATCTTTTACACAGGGTGTAATACAAACCATTGCACTTACATTGCTGTAAGGGTTAATGTGTGCAATGCATGTGTTAGGCATGCTTGTAAGGATATATTGGAATCTAATTGATTCCAATTCCAAATAAGCATTTTTTTATGAGGATAGGTAATTGAATAAGTGGGTCATGTGATGTATAGCAGAAGATACTTCATAGTGGGTTGTTTGGCGTAAATACTCCGCTTACGTGCGGTAGCACCGCTTGGCTCCCGTTCGGATGCGGTATTCCCGAGCATACTCTGTAATACTCTGTAATACCGTGCCGAATCGGAGTGTTTCTCCCGCACACGCATGCTTTGTATGTCGTCCGTAAACACGCCCTGTTCTTAAAGAGTGAGTCCGTCCGAATGCGGAGGACCCGTGGGCGTTTCTACGGACGATGGCCGCACGCGGCAAAACACCGTGGCGTGCGGACCGCACCGTAAGAATGCGGGAATATCCGCACCGATCAGAATAAGGGCCCATGTGCAATGTCCCCAATAAAGATATTAAAAAGTACTGGTTCAAGTACAGAACGCTGGGGTGCTACATGTTATATTTTCCCTCCTGTGAATGCACTCCATTTAATACATCTATGTTTTCTATCCTGTAACCAAAATTGTATCCATACAACCATCTTAGAATCCATTCCCAAGCTTACAAATTAATTTAACAGTCTACAATATGGGACAGTGTCAAAAGCATTACTAATGTCTAGATAGGTTACATCTATTCCCCCCTCCTTCCTCTTCACCCTTGATATACAGGCACCCATTTAACGTCAATATGATTTATTTAACAATATCCCTCACTCCAGATAATAAATGCTGTTTGGGATCCTCTAAATTGCTGGATTTTAGATATTCTGCAACTTTATATTTTAATGGTGTTTCCATCAAATTCTCTACTACTGGTCAGTAGTTACTGTACATACTCTTCCTTGCCTCCACTTTTGTGCTCTGGGACTGCATTACTCAGGTAGTTAGTCACTGGTTGAATACAGTAGTTCTGTTAATTGTTTTTCCAGCACAAATGTAAGCTCTTTTAGCATCATTGGATGTATCCCAACTGGCCCCATTGATTTATCCACTTTCAGATTGAGCTAGGGCTTCTCCTCTGTATAAGTACTTGTATCTACCTGGTTTTTATGATTATTATTACAACTTACAAGTGAATACTGAGCATACATAATAATAAAGATGATCTGCTATGACATTGTCTCTGTCTTATATACCTAGAAAATGTTTTGTCCTTTGTATCTGCTAACTTGCCATATCTCCTTAGCCTGTGTATTTGATTACCTGATTACCTTCTTAGCCGCCTTCTGCCTAACAAGATACATCTCTTTGTCTTCATTATTCATAATTCTATGGGGGCTGTATAGTGTTGTAGTGGACCCCTGCATTAGTATATTGAAGAGTAGTTCACTCTGACACCCAGGACTTCCTTCGTCCACTGGATGACGCAAATCACGTCATTTTAACACCGCCCACCGCAGTGTAATGCCTGAAATACCGGCATTACATGTCAGGGGCGTGGCTAAATTATGCAGCCGCTTTGGACACGCCCACAAGGTAGTCTGCCTCTGCCCCACCACTCGCAGCAGCGGCCCCGCCCCCCTGCCTCACTGAGTTGGCTGCCTTCTCCCGGAAAATGCAGCCAGAAAGTAGGCAAGTATACTACAAGTTATGACTTGTAAATTGCTGTTCAAAATTCATATTCTCCGTATAATGAATGTATTTGTAAAACATTTTTTTTAAATAAATTGAACCATGAATATGACTGCTTGAGGTTTGCCAATTTTCTCTGAAAATGTGGCCCTCAATATTTACCCCCCACCTGCACGCACCTTACAGGAGTTTGAACCCTATGAGAGTTTATGTTTATGTATTCATTTTCGCCGTCCATCACTCTATTGGATGATACTTGTTCATGCCTATCTGGATTAGTCGTGAGAGTAAGAGAGCTTTGGTACTGTTATCATTGTACTTTATGGTGTTTAGGTGTTAAAAAACCCATCCCATTTAAACTATAAAGGTACTCTGATTGTTAGTGTCTAATACTTGCTAACCACGGGACTTCCAAATAACGGTCTCATTTTCTTCCCAATGCCTTGTTCTTGCTTGTGCGCACAGTTTTGGTTAAATTAGATAGGTACGAGACATGCATGTGCTGTTTGGTAAGAGAAGATCTGATTCGCCTGTGCCTATTGACAGTGCAGTCTGGACATTATCACTCTCCAAATACAAACATTTATACATGGGATTGGGTAAAAACCACAATGGTCTTGATACAGGCATGCTGGACGTGTCAGTACCTGTGAGTTCTGTGGGCCCGGATGATGACCAGGAACGGTTGCGGCTTTGAGGACAGCAGGGCGTATATAGGTCCATACGGGACCTGGGAGGAGCTTGGAGCCTGTGGACACTGATATGTAAGATTAGTCCCAGCAGTAGTCACGATAAAGATGATAGAAGAATAGAGGAGGTACAGGAATCAGGAACCAGATGTAACCAGACGGGAGGCACACAGATGTCTGCAGCAGATAACACCCAAGTAGGAGGTGCGCAGGAGGCTGTATCAGGCTGCAGCCAAACGGAAGGGGCACAGGTGGTAGTTGCAGGTTGCACCCAAACGGAAGGTGCACAGGAGGTCGCAGCAGGTTGTATCCAAACGGAAAGTGCACAGGAGGTTGTTGCAGGTTGCACCCAGACTGAAGGTACACAGGTGATTGTAGCAGGTTGCACCCAAACGGAAGGTGCACAGGAGGTTGTAGCAGGTTGCACCCAGACTGAAGGTACACAGGTGATTGCATCAGGTTGTACCCACATGGAAGGTGCACATGAGGTTGTTGCAGGTTGCACCCAGACTGAAGGTACACAAGTGATTGCAGCAGGTTGCACCCAAACGGAAGGTGCACCGGAGGTTGTTGCAGGTTGCACCCAGACTGAAGGTAAACAGGAAATCAGGGCAGATTGCACCTAAGCAAAACTCTGGAGGTGCACAGGTCAGCAGGGCTGATTGCACCTAAGCAAGACGCTGAAGGTGCACAGGTGAGCAGGGCTGATTGTACCTAAGCAAGACGCTGGAGGTGCACAGGTAATCCGGACTTGAGAACACTTTTAAGCAAGACGCTGGAAGTGCACAGGTAGTCAGGAGAGCTCAGGATGCTGGTGTTCCCTAAGGAGTGACAAGCGAAGCACTGGCGCCAGCTTGTTACAAACAGAAGTCTTTTATCCCCCTGGAGAGTCTCTGATAGGCTGCTGACTTCAGCCTGAGTTGCGATTGGATGGCTCCAACAAGATGGCGCCTTTCCGCAGACGCTGCGGCTGAGCTGAGCGGCTGAGCTGGTGTGCCCTGTGCCCACAGGTGGCCGGAACCACTGCAGGTGTCGCTCCGCCGCTACCTCCATCCAGGGCGAAGAGACAGAGCCGGGACCCCGTTCAGGCCAATACAAGGCACCAGAAGAATGGCCCGGACCACTTGGTGAGCTGTAATCTCTCCCTTCCCATCTCCCTGGTGACAGCCCCCTCTGGATAATAGTGCCAATATTGAGGCTGATCACTGATCCTCCCTGCCGGTGCAAGAGCAACAAATATTAACAGACCCTAGAACTACTATACAACAGGACTTTATTCAGTTAATGAATAATGATAGAATGTGCTGCACCTTTGGGAGGTAATATTCCTGAACTTATTTAAAGATCCAATAATTTAATTATTTATTTGGTTGCTGAACTGATCAATCTGAAGCTTACCCACCCATTGAGCCATAACTAGACTGATTTGCATATAGAGAAAAATGTAATTGACTTACTCATTTTGGTACTCTTTACTTAGTGCGGCGCCCGTCGCGGGCATCGCGGGTACATTAATGTATGGCCGCGACGCGACCGACGCGATGCCCGCGATTTGCCATTGAAATCAATGTAAAACATAAAAATCGTGTCGGTCGCGTCGCGGCCGGCCATAAACGTACCCGCGATGCCCGCGACGCGATGCTCACGATTTCCCATAGGGAACAATGTTAAAAGTCGCGATGGACCCGATTTTAGTGTTAAATGGCTCAATCAACCCGATTTTGCCATAGGAATCAATGTTAAATGGGCCACAGAGCCCATTAACCCTTAAATGTCCCCAAAAAATTTTAACGCCACCCCACGATCCACGCGAACCCGAAGCGTGGCGAGCGCAGCGAGCCCGCGAGGGGCGGCGGTACGCGTCCTCCGACCTTTTCATGCCCTACTATCCACGTCGGCGTGGTGTGAGAATATAATAGTGTGGCGAGCGCAGCGAGCCACCGAGCCCGAAGCGTGGCGAGCGCAGCGAGCCCCGCGAGGGGACGCGGATACCTTCACAGGTAGACGCGTCCCCTCGCGGGCTTCACAGGTGTCCGTGGCGACCCGGACACCTGTGAAGCCCGCGAGGGGACGCGTCTACCTGTGAAGGTATCCGCGTCCCCTCGCGGGGCTCGCTGCGCTCGCCACGCTTCGGGCTCGGTGGCTCGCTGCGCTCGCCACACTATTATATTCTCACACCACGCCGACGTGGATAGTAGGGCATGAAAAGGTCGGAGGACGCGTACCGCCGCCCCTCGCGGGCTCGCTGCGCTCGCCACGCTTCGGGTTCGCGTGGATCGTGGGGTGGCGTTAAAATTTTTTGGGGACATTTAAGGGTTAATTGGGCCTAATTCAGGGTTAATATGGCCAAATCGGGTCAATTGAGCCATTTAACAGTGAAATCGCGGTCAATCAGCCTTTTTTAACATTGTTCCCTATGGGAAAATCGCGGTGATCGCGGTCATCGCGGGCATCGCGACCATCCAATTTTACCCGCGATGCCCGCGATTACCGCGATCACCGCGATTTTTACCCGCGATGACCACGATTTTGATCGGTGGCGCCGTGCTAAGTAAAGAGTACCCTCATTTTTATTCAACATCTCATTAGTGTATCCAGAAACCCATTTTACAACTTGATTTGGTTTCTCTAATTGAATACATGAGCAAGATTTGCAATAATTGTTTTATTGTTGTTTTGTATTTCTCTATATTGCAACAAATTATGTTATAATTATTAATAAAGGTGTTTTTATTAGTACACCTGAACCTCAGTGTATCACCAAATACAGAGCAGACTCTCTATTGATTTTTTAACCCCTTACCGACGCAGCCTGTTTTTGCCTTCCTGACAGAGGCCTTTTTTTCAAATCTGACATGTATCACTTAAGTGGGGATAACTTTTTTTTGCTTTTACTTATCCCAGTGATTTTGAGATTGTTTTCTCGTGACACATTGTACTAGGGGGCAGCAGAGTCAAAATTATACACCTAACACAGTAAACGCTACTTTTGGCTGTTCATGTTTGAACAGCCAATCGCAGCGATCGCTGAGGGGGGGGGGCATCGGTGCCCCCCCTGGGCAATGAGGGAAGATGTCTGCTGTCAGGGACAGCAGACATCGTCCCTCTGTCACCGCGTCTATAGACGCGGTGACAGTTTAAAGTCATGACGTACATTTACGTCATGTGTCGGGAAGTACATCCCGACCATGACGTAAATGCACGTCAAATGTCGGGAAGGGGTTAACTTGTAACTCTTTTTTTTAAGTTGCTTAGCGCTGTGTTCTTGTTTTTTATTTTTTTTATTTACAACACACATCATGGGATGCCCCACTATATATTACTGTTGACTTGTAAAGTGGTCTTGTATGGTACAGTACATCTGGAAAGCTGGGCACTTATGGATACTGAACCAATTGAGCCTATACCACTATCTGTATGTATGTTGTTAGAGGCAGAAGGGAGCCCATATTAGGCGGAGATGCAGGTCCTGATATGCCACATGGAGTAGTCTGGGGTTGCTTCAAGGTAGGTAGCTCTTAGTTTGGATATATCAATTAAGGAGCCATTATCATGTGGCTCCTTGCTGGTTAATCGTAGACCCAATTTAGGGTAACGGTGGTGTGGGGTGCGGTGCCCCTGGACTGGATGGGCTGGGTGGCTTTAGTGCGGCATGCCCTTACATTCTATTAACACTTTTCCCTCACTAACACTATCTCTCTCTTATTTAATTATATTTAATTTTATCTCTCTCTCTTTAAATATAGCTTCAGCTTCCTATCACTAATTATTAACACTATAGTATCTCACTGGCGTGCCGCACTGGGCTTCCTAGCTCTTGATAGTTTTTGGGGTTCCGCACCCTGCACCTAGATATAGCGCTAGAGACCCCCAATATACAGAGAAGCCTTGACGTGGCTCGGGGGCATATCATACACCTGCGCAGGTATATGTAACCAATATCTCTGAATGATGGCACCCTTTAGAGTGGTCATACCAAAATGCCATCTCCTTCTCAGTGACTGGGAGCCTGCAGCTGCACTGTGTCATTACCATGCAGCGCCCCCTCCTTTCCCTGACAAGAAGCAGGCAGTATAGTGTCGGAGTGATGAAAATGGGTAGAGCCGCAGAACCACATCACTTCATATGGAATAGGATGGGGGTCTATTTAGCATACCAGGCATCATCAACGCCATTGATGCCCCTGCTGGTACCTACATACACTCACTGGCTGGTAAGCTGTATGGCATCTCACATCATCTACTAGTGTGTACGGAAACCACTCCACTGGTTAAGTTATTGGGCTGATACATCTTCAAACCTGTGCACACATATTTCCAACACCATTGAATACTGTATCCTGTGCACTATGGGCCTGATTCTGACCTGCTCGCTGCGTTGCGAGTTTTCGGAGCCCAGCGAGCAGGTAAACGCCGCCCCACGCCTCCCCGCATGAGAGACATCCCACCCATATGAACCATTTGGTTTTCCCCTCTGTTTGCACCACAGAGTAAATCTAGTCTCACTCGTCTCTGCAAAGGTGGTGGGGAAAAGGAGGCTGCTGATGACATCCTCCCAACAGCCAGGGAAAGTAGGTGTTTTCTGGGGCACTCCCAGAAAACACAGCGTTACCGCCCCCAAATGGCCACAGGGTGTCAATCACCCTGCGAGCAGTCAAGGAAAGGCTTTGCAGACTGTCTTTACACAGAAGGCTCGGGCATGCACACAGCATACCGTGCACATGCGCAGTCATCCGATTATCGCTCATGCTGCAAATTAGCAGCACAGCAAACAGGTCTGATTCCAGCCCTATATTACAAGAAGCGGGCCTAAAATGGTTACATATCACTGTATATATGTCGCCAAATGTATGCATTACAGTATGTTGGGAATAACAGCAGAATCAGCAAGGAAAATGGATTCTTTGGGCAGTATTTATTATTTATTTACAGTTGCTTATATAGCGCATACATATTCCGCAGCGCTTTACAGAGCATAGTTATGAGCAAAAACACATAACAAATTACAGCACAAGACAGTTTAGGACAAGTACATGGTTAATACGGATAGTTGTATCAGGGGACAGGACACTGAAGCAATCATCAGGGTGGCAGAGGTTTATATATTCTAAGAAAGGCACATGAGGAGAGAGGGCCCTGCTCGTGAGAGCTTACATTCTAAAAGGGAGGGTTAGACAGACAGGGGTGACACAAAAGGGGAAGAAGTGAGCATAAACAGGTTAGGATGAGAGATGGTCAGGTTTTATACAGGAGGGTGGGAAGAGGTCAGCTTAGTCCTTGATATTTTAAGTCTAAAAAAGCGCTGGGTCATCCAAGAGTAGACAGCAGAGAGACAGTTGGAGATATGAGTGAGGATAGAGGGAGAGAGATCAGGAAAGGATTGGTAGATTTTAGTATTATCAGCATAGAGGTGATAGTGGAAGTTGAGTGAGCAAATAAGCTCACCCAGAGAGGACGGATAGAGATAGAGAAGAAGAGGGCCAAGAATAAAATTTTGGGGGACACCTACTATCAGGGCCGGCGCTACCCACTCAGCAGCTCCTGCAAAGCAGGGAGGCGCCATGCTGAAAAGGCGCTGTCTCCCTCCCTGCTCTGCTAAAGCTGCCTCAGCCCTCACTGTCACTGCCTCCTGCACGCCACCCGCAGCGCCTGTCTGACAGCGGGTGGCAGTATGGAGAGGCTGAGCAGCTCCCTGCACAGCGCACACACTGTCCTCCTCCTGTGACCTATCCCCTCTTCCTCACGGACACTTGCGCTGAGGCATGTAGAGCTGTCTGTGAATGCCTGGATGACATGTCATGTCCGGATCCGCCCCCTACCCATTGCTCCCTGCGCCTGTCAGCTGTCAATCAAATGACAAACAGGCAGCAGCGCCGGCTCCCCTTCCTACCCTCTTCTCAGTGTGCTGTGCCAGTGCCACTGCCCGTCCTCAACACTTCGCCCCCTCTATCTCCTCCCCTCTTCTTCCATCTCCTCCTTCTCTCCCATTCGTTTCCCCCTCAGTCATGAGAGGGGTGTAATGGCGTCCTCCGCGTCCTGCCTACGCAGATAGAAGAGGAGGGACTGCACAAGAGTTAAACAGTAAAAGAACAGTGAGTTTTTTATTATACATGTTTATAACAAATTGTTTAATAATTGTAGATTTTTTTAATATTAATTTAGACACTTTATAAATAATAGGCTGGGTTATGTGCCTAAAGGTGGCCATACACACTGCAATAGCAGCGTACGATGTGATGTGCGCTGCTGCGGGCATTGCATCGCATCACATCGCATCACATCGCATTGCACAGTACAAAAATAATGTGCTGCTTTTTGTACTGCTTTTGGATCACATCGCACACACATTGCATGCATGCCGTGCGATGCGATCTAGCCCATAATGTATGTGATTCTCGCCGTGTGTATGGGCACCTTTAGTGCCTGTAACATTTTGCGGGCACAGCACTGAGATGGTGTATGCATACATGTACATGCACCCGAGATCCTCCATAGGATCGCATGTTGCATACACTCCCACAATCGGACTGCAGCTTGTTGCAATGGCAATGTGAAAGGGCGCAAAATGTATGGTTTGCAGGAGGGCGCCAGACACCCTAGCACCGGCCCTGCCTACTATCAATGGAAGAGCAGGGGAGGTGAAGACATTAGAGCAGGCCTGGCCAACCTGTGGCTCTCCAGATGTTGTCAAACTACAAATCCCATCATGCCTTGCCACAGTTTTGCTATAAGGGAGTGTTAAAGGTGTGGCAAGTCATGCTAGGATTTGTAGTTCCACAACATCTGGAGAGCCACAGGTTGGCCTGTCCTGCATTAGAGGTACAGCTGGGCATTTTCAAAACTGACAGTGCAATTACAAGCATTAACAGTGATAGTAAAAGTTGTTTGCAGATGTAAAAATGATGATATTATGGGTGAATAGCCGGATTAAGTAGCCAGGAGCAGTATGTTGTGAGAATGAATTGAAGTCACTCAAAGCAGTCTTTGGTTTTCTCAGTTGTTATTTCTGTCCTTCTGTTTCACTTCAGTGTAACGCCAGTATAACGCGACAGTTAAATTAAAATGATGCCACACTTTATAAATGATGCACTTCAAAACTATTATAACTATTAATAATCTGCAGCCCAGCCAGACCAAGTATGTAGAATGCTGGTTACCTATGACAATATCAAATCAATCTAGGACAGAGAGTAGAATCATCTGCAGCCCAGACCAAGTATGTAGAATGCTGGTTACCTATGACAATATCAAATCAATCTAGGACAAAGGGTAGAATCATCTGCAGCCCAGACCAAGTATGTAGAATGCTGGTTACCTATGACAATATCAAATCAATCTAGGACAGAGAGTAGAATCATCTGCAGCCCAGACCAAGTATGTAGAATGCTGGTTACCTATGACAATATCAAATCAATCTAGGACAGAGGGTAGAATCATCTGCAGCCCAGACCATGTATGTAGAATGCTGGTTACCTATGACAATATCAAATCAATCTAGGACAGAGGGTAGAATCATCTGCAGCCCAGACCAAGTATGTAGAATGCTGGTTACCTTGATGAGAAGAGATGAGAAGAGAAGTCAGTTCATTCAGGATAAGCTGAAGATATGTCTAGAACGCCAGTATAACGCAACATTTATATTTAAATTATGCCACACTTTAAAAATGATGCACTTCAAAACTATTATGCACACAGCTAAACCATGCACACAGCCTATTCGGCCCACAGCCTATTTACTGAAGGCAGTATTCAATTGTTCTTCACCAGCATTTCAGCTTGCTATCCCCGGGGTTGGTAAGCTGAAATGAGCAAGTGTGTGTCTAAACCTGACCATAAAGAGCACGATATGAGCTAAAATATAGATGAATTGAATATCGTCCTATGATCTCGTAACTTTTGACTGGAGATCAAGCGCAATAGAACAATTGAATACCACCCGAAATATCTTTTCCTACATGACATTGGGGCTAATTTTGTTTTCTTGTATTAAACGTGATATGGGGTCGATGGATGTAGTAGTGAAAGTTGCCCACATCAAACAATCAGCATCTACCTATAATTTTATAGAATGTACTTGATAAAAGCATACTCAAATCTGATTGTTTGCTTTGCGCACTTTTTCCACATTTTCTCTTTTCTACTCTTTAACCATCAAAACCTAAAAAGAGTCTGACAATCCTCCAGCAGAACAACTGGTGTTATATCATGTTCAAACTTTTCAGATCGGTTGTGACTATTTTCCGTCTGCAGAAAGGACCAGGATGTGACGTGTGGTGAGGGCGGAAGTTGTTAGATGCCCTTACAGCGTTTTATTATTTTGCCTGTAATTTAGGTTGGTGTAGGTTATTTTTGTTTATTTCAGCTGCAGTGGACCCTGGTGGGCTCGCTTCACTCGCCACAGGGTTAAATTCCCCCTCCAGGTAAATGTGGACCCAGTGCATGATGAAAAAGGTCCTCCCGGCGAAGGGGATCTCGCTGCTTCCTTTTCAGATCCCATGTGAGCAGTAACCAGGAAGAAATTTATGGAAAATTGATGATGGTCCCATATAATATGTACTGATAGATGCTGAAACTCCTATAAATATATTGCAGTTGCTCACTGACAATAATAAAACATGGCATTTGGATACAGGTATATGATATGATATAGAAATGCCTGCATGTTTGGTGCAAAATATAGCACTTTTCTTAGATACATATGCCACCTTGTGGAGACTTATAGATAAGTCAAGTAAACTCAGTTAACATTTGACTTTTTCCTGCTCATGGTCTTTAAATATTTAGTTGTTTAATAAATTAAAAATAAATTAAAATTTGCTATTTAAATTAGTAATTTTCAAGCCTTTAAGCCAAAAAGCCACATAGGGCCAAAAGTTATAGGGTGAAATTTGTGAAACAAAGTTTTCTACAAAAAAAAAGTTTGCATTCATCTTATGTAATAGGCGAGAGCACGTAAACTCGTAGCAGCATCAGACTCACACACACAAAACATACCATCCAGATGTTGCCCATATAAAGCATACAACCCTCCAGATATAACAAACTGCGAGTTGGCTCATACAACAGCCGCGGTGAGGGGGTAGGGTGGGGGGATGTGGGGTGTAGAGCTCTACTTACAAAAAATTCTAAAGGATGCCATACTTGCCGACTTTTCGAGAAGCCTGGTGGTACTATGTGCGGCGCACGCCAAAAAAATGGGTGTAGTCACATGCCACATGGGATGCGGCCATTAAAAATGGGGCTGTGATACACATATGCCCCAAATAGTGCAGTGGCAGATACACATATGCCCCCAATAGTGCCAGATACACATATGCTCCCATGGTACCAGGTATGCCCCCACAGTGCCAGGTATGCCCCATAGTGCCAGGTAAGCCCCCACAGTGCCAGAAACAAGTATTCCCCACAGTACCAGATACTTCCCTACAGTGCTGGGTATGCCCCCACAGAGCCAGAAACAGGTATGCCCCCACGGTGCTGGGTATGCCCCCATAGTGCCAGGTATGATCCCACAGTGCCAGGTATGCCTCCACACTGCCAGATATGCCCACACTGTCAGATACTTCCCTACAGTGCTGGGTATGCCCCACAGTGCCAGGTATACCCCCACAGTGCCAGGTATGCCCCCCACAGTGCTAGGTATTCCCCCCACAGTGTCAGACATAAGTATGCCCCCACAGTGCCAGAAACAGGTATGCCCCCACGGTGCCGGGTATGCTCCCACACTGCCAGATATGCCCACACTGTCAGATACTTCCCTACAGTGCTGGGTATGCCCCCATAGTGTCAGGTATAATCCCACAGTGCCAGGTATGCCTCCACACTGCCAGATATGCCCACACTGTCAGATACTTCCCTACAGTGCCCTACATATGCCCACACTGCCCATACTTCCCTACAGTGTCCTTCATATGCCCACACTGTCAGATACTTCCCTACAGTGCTGGGTATGCCCCCACAGTGCCAGAAACAGGTATGCCCCCACGGTGCTGGGTATGCCCCCATAGTGCCAGGTATGATCCCACAGTGCCAGGTTTGCCTCCACACTGTTAGATATGCCCACACTGTCAGATACTTCCCTACAGTGCTGGTTATGCCCCACAGTGCCAGGTATACCCCCCACAGTGCCAGGTATGCCCCCACAGTGCTAGGTATTCCCCCCACAGTGTCAGACACAAGTATGCCATACAGTGCCAGAAACAAGTATGCCACCACCACACTCACCATTGTTGCTGCGGCTGGAGTAGACAGTCCAGAGTCTCCCTGCATTCAGAGCCGGCCCTAGCTAATTTGATGCCCTAGGCAAAATTTTGGCTGGTGCCCCCCAGCACTGCTGCTAATTCTATCTCTGATCCAGCTCCCCTCTCCCGGTAAAGCATATATAACTCAGCAGAAGCCAGCAACACCCATCATCCACTGATGTATCCATAATGGGTGCAAGGTGTGCAGCGCACATGGTCCCCTGGGTCCTGGGGGCTCACACACTGTACACCCTGCACCCATATCATTCTATTTACATTAGACAGCATGTAGTGACCCATAATCACATTACACAGCGCATAGTGGACCATATTCACATTACACAGCACATAGTGACCCATAGTCATATTACACAGCGCGTAGTGACCCATATTCACATTACACAGCATGTAGTCACCCATAGTCACATTACACAGCCCGTAGTGACCTATAGTTACATTACACAGGACATAGTGTCCCACAGTCACATTACACAGGACATAGTGTCCCACAGTCACATTACACAGGACGTAGTGACCCATAGTCACATTACAAAGGACGTAGTGACCCATAGTGACATTACACAGCCCGTAGTGACCCATAGTCACATTACACAGCCCGTAGTGACCCATAGTCATATTACACAGCCCGTAGTGACCCATAGTCACATTACACAGCCTGTAGTGACCCATAGTCACATTACACAGGACATAGTGTCCCACAGTCACATTACACAGCACGTAGTGACCCATAGTCACATTACACAGCCTGTAGTGACCCATAGTCACATTACACAGGACATAGTGTCCCACAGTCACATTACACAGCACGTAGTGACCCATAGTCACATTACACAGGACATAGTGTCCCACAGTCACATTACACAGCGCGTAGTGACCCATAGTCACATTACACAGCCCGGAGTGACCCATAGTCACATTACACAGCACGTAGTCACCCACAGTCACATTACACAGGACATAGTGTCCCACAGTCACATTACACAGCACGTAGTGACCCATAGTCACATTACACAGCCTGTAGTGACCCATAGTCACATTACACAATGCATAATGATCTATATTCCCATGGATCGCTAGTGCACTATGAGCAGTGACCCCCAGGCAATGAGCAAGAAACCCCAGGCAATGAGCATATGTAAAGGAAACCGTCAGCCATTGATGACGGAGAAATACATCAAGCCGTTTAACTCTGCTACCAACATTGCTTCACATCGCCCCCAACTTCAGCTCCATCTCCTATTGCTCTAACTGGTTCCTGTGACCAACGCTACTTTGGCCGCACGCTGGGAGTGACCTGTGGCGAACTCCACAGTGCTAATAATTAACGAAACACTTATATGCAACTAAATCCTATATGCAACTAAATCCCATTTAAGTGTGACATGAACTGTCACACTTAAATGGGAACTGAGCTATACAAATCTTTGGAGATATGTGAACTGATCTCAATTAATCAAAAGTGATTAACAAAAAGCAGGGGACTGTATTAACAAATCCATCATAAAAAGTTATACCATTGAATTAATTCAAAACATCATCTGTAGAAATGCTGGATATCAATTGTTTTTAATTGTTTTATTTATGTATGGTTATATGTATATTATTTACATGAGAGAGAGAGAGAGAGAGAGAGAGAGAGAGAGAGAGAGAGAGAGAGAGAGAGAGAAAGAAATAAAATGGATCTTTACCCTGTTAGTGATGAAAGCACATATTTGTGCACAACGGAGGAGTCTTTTTACTGATGCTGTCATGCTGCTAACCTGATGGTTTTATAAACACAGAGGAGGCAGGGGGAGGCAGAGAACTGCAGGGCTGACTCCCTTCTGAAATGACTGCCTTATCACAGACTCCAGACATGCCAGCGCGGATCCACAGTGTACATTCACATGCAGGATGTCAGCGCTGCTTCCTCGGCTCCTTTCTCTCTGTCAGTCAAAGCAGGGGGGCACAATGGCCTCATGGGATTTGTAGTTTATCCTTAACTGCTTGAAATGTGACCCAGAAAACGATAAACTACATATCCCATGATGCCAATGTTCCTGCTGCTCTGGTTGGCCGGCTGCCTCTGTTCAGCCTCTGATACGTAACAACCAAGCTGCAAAAGGGACACTGTGGTGGTGCTCTAAGCGACCACACCACCGAGAAACCCGGGATCCAGGGAGGAGGAGGGAGGTGAGCCGGGCCCCCCTAACATACCCGGGCTTAGTAAACTGTACCCGCTCCCTCTCTCGGCAGCACAGGGCATAGGAGACTGCTGCCCCTAGGCATAGGCTGATGCCCTAGGCAATTGCCTAGCCTGCCTATGCCTAGGGCCGGCTCTGCCTGCATTGCTACTGTCACCGCCGTCCCAAGAAAAGGTTTGTATCTGGCCACCTTCTTAAGCACCCTTTGCGGGAGGTGAGAACTTGGCTGGATGTAGCAGTCCGGCTGACTGTAGCAGGATGCAGACGTCATACAGACTTGGGAGGATGGCGGGCGAGCAGTTGAAGAACAGCGGTATGAGTTCGATATCTGTTCTGCTCCCAAGCCATCTTTATATACAGTGTTTTATATATATATATATATATATATATATACATATACCAAGAGATAGGGGGTTGTGACCTTTCCTGCGCTGTAAAGATAGCTGCACTTCTATATACCTCGCTGTTAATAGGGGTATGAAACAGAAATAGATGAAAAAAAAAAGATATAGAGGTGCGCTAGATCGAAGTTTCACCCAAAATATATACGTGTTGGTAAAACAATATATATATAAAATATTTTTTTATTTTATACAACAATATAAAAACAATTGATGTTTACACAATATTCACATCATATTTAGTCCGGTGTTTGATACCACTTTCAATAAGTCTTTTCCTAAAAACCCTACGCGTTTCATCCCGAAGGGACTTCTTCAGGAGTAACAAGGTATCAATCAACAATTATCCTATCTCAAATGGTCGACGAACCAAAAAAAGGGGGAGTCGACACCACAGGGAAGAAATGGTCTGTCAAAGTATCATCATCTCAGGACCAAAACATAAACATATCCAACTGATGTCTTCACCAAACTGACATTCGGTAAGAGGTGTCAGGCAGTCTGTACCTGTACTGGCAGGAAAAAAAAGTTTGGAGGCCCCTGTACAAACTGGCTCTATTTTACCTGAGTTGTCCCCCCTCCAGTGTGTACTCCAAAATAGTTTTTAGTGCAGCCGGTCTTGGTTAGCAAGCGGCATAGGAGGTTGCTTCAGCAAAATGTGGAGAAGATGATAAGCTCCGAACTGCCATGTTACAAGATGTGTTAGAGAAATGACAGTTAAGAGCTGATTTCTCACTCTCCACTTTATCACTTGTTAAGGCTTAATACATTTGTCCCTCTGTTTGATCCCTGATAGCCTGAGCTATATCTACAATAAGGTGATCTAGATTGATTGCCGATCTGGTTGAAGTACTGTACTCATTTTTAGGCTAGCCTCCCACAGGGCCAGTATGGTAGGTGCCCATTCTGCCCGCTTCTTAGTGAAGCTGGCAAGATGAGGTAAAAAGCATTGTACACCTATAGGCGCTGAAAGGGGTGGATCTAAAGGTTGGTATGACAATGTATAGCTCTGCCCACTGCCTGCCAATTTCAGGGATTTCCTCGACTTGGGGGTGGGCCTCATGACATGACAGTCTGGCACAGCCCCCAAAGTGAAAGTGCTACATCTCCTCTCAGGGTTTTCCCAGAGAGGAGGTTGAAGAAGACAGCTAGTATACCTTGGGCCACTCACTCACACATCTGTGTGTGTGTATTTGTGTGTAATTAGGATCACAACCTATTTTACTGTGTTATTTGAACTTTCATGTATAATATTTGCATCTAATGTTACAGTAGATACTTGGGGGTAACCTGCGCACTGTGCTTTGTTCGGTGCTAGCAGCGGCACCAGCCGTTTGACCTGGCATGGCTAGTTTCGATAAGTATAGAAGAGGGTAGTGGTGCCGCGCTCTGCCCCTATAGTCTTCTTTGCTGGTGTGGTGTATACGAACAAATGATGACTGGAAACTCTGGTCTATTTTGAAAAATATTGTAACGGTACTCTTTACCTAGAAGGGCGCCCGTCGTGGTGATCGCGGGTACATTTATGTCTGGCCGCGACGCGACCGACGCGATGCCCGCGATTTCCCATTGAAACCCATGTTAAACATGGAAATCGCGTCGGTCGCGTCGCGGCCGGCCATAAATGTACCCGCGATGCCCGCGACGCGATGCACCCGATTTCCCATAGGAATCAATGTTAAATGGCCCGACCGACGCGATTTTACTGTTAAATGCCTCAATGGACCCGATTTGGCCATAGGAATCAATGTTAAATGGGCTACAGAGCCCAAATAGGCACAATTAACCCTTAAATGTCCCCCCAAATTTTTAATGCCACCCCACGATCCACGCCAACCCGAAGCGTGGCGAGCGCAGCGAGCCCGCGAGGGGCGGCGGTACGCGTCCTCCGACCTTTTCATGCCCTACTATCCACGTCGGCGTGGAGTTGAGAATAGAATAGTGTGGCGAGCGCAGCGAGCCACCGAGCCCGAAGCGTGGCGAGCGCAGCGAGCCCCGCGAGAGGACGCGGATACCTTCACAGTTATACGCGTCCCCTCGCGGGCTTCACAGGTGTCCGTGGCCACGCGGACACCTGTGAAGTCCGCGAAGGGACGCGTTTACCTGTGAAGGTATCCGCGTCCCCTCGCGGGGCTCGCTGCGCTCGCCACGCTTCAGGCTCGGTGGCTCGCTGCGCTCGCCACACTATTCTATTCTCAACTCCACGCCGACGTGGATAGTAGGGCATGAAAAGGTCGGAGGACGCGTACCGCCGCCCCTCGCGGGCTCGCTGCGCTCGCCACGCTTCGGGTTGGCGTGGATCGTGGGGTGGCGTTAAAAATTTGGGGGGACATTTAAGGGTTTATTGTGCCTATTTGGGCTCTGTAGCCCATTTAACATTGATTCCTATGGCAAAATCGCGGGCATTGAGGCATTTTACATGAAAATCGCGGTCAATCAGCCTTTTTAACATTGTTCCCTATGGGAAAATCGCGGTCATCGCGGGCAGCAGATTTTTATGTACCCGCGATTTACCCGCGATGACCGCGATTTTACCCCCGACGCCCGCGATTTCAATCGCTGGCGCCCTTCTAGGTAAAGAGTACCATTGTAACTTTAGTCATGAATAAATGTAAACATTGTATGCATTCCAAATGTTTTCACAGATAGGTTTATACAGTGTTTGTATCCACGTGTATTGCTACAAATAAAACAATGAAATGGGGATTAGAGATATACATACAGATTTACAAGTGCAAACACATAAATGCAGTTGTATAATTCTATATGCCGTGGTGTAAGGGGTATTTGGGTGGTGTGGGTGGGGGTGCACTACCGCCCAAATACCCCTTACACCACGGCACCACTAGCTAGAAGAAGGCCCATCCAAAGGCCGAAACGCGTTGGAGAGAGAGACATCAAGGAACTAAAGCACCCACAATCCACAGCCTTCCCAAGAACCCTGGAAAACCCCCACCCCTCCACCAAGCCAGGGGCCGCACAAACCAACAGCAGCAGAGAAAGATTGGGACAGCCGGCAGATATCACCCACAGTGACCCGGGACCATCAGCTGACGGCATCAAAAAGAGCGAGGACGCGGAGAGGGGCACCCGGCAGAAGAACACCGGCGGGTGCAGAGACTCACAGCACGGGCACAACGGAGAGGGAGTAGGTGAGTAGGTACTCTGTCGGCAGGAGAGAACAGCGGCATGCGGCTAATCAGCGCCAACTGCTCCCGCCTCCCTGTCAGAAGAACCACGCTAGACCAAACAGGAGTGACAGACAGCGCAGCAGCCCGGACGGCGAACGTCGCTGAACTGTCACCCTGAAGAGGAACAGCATAAGGTTCCTCCGGACCAACCACCGCCAACCCCCAACCCACCAGTGCACCGATACCACCCACAGAAACCGGTTGACACAGGCAAAAAACAACCAGGGAATACCAGCACCCCCAGACCAGCACGAAGAACCTGTAGGTTCAGATCCACCAGGGCGAGCAGCAACATCCCCGCAAGGCAGCCTATCTCCGTTCCAAGACGCCCCCATCCATCTTCCTGCACACCCCCTGTGCACCCCCACCCACACCGCCCAAATACCCCTTACACCACGGCATATAGAATTATACAACTGCATTTATGTGTTTGCACTTGTAAATCTGTATGTATATCTCTAATCCCCATTTCATTGTTTTATTTGTAGCAATACACGTGGATACAAACACTGTATAAACCTATCTGTGAAAACATTTGGAATGCATACAATGTTTACATTTTTTCATGAGTAAAGTTACAATATTTTTCAAAATAGACCAGAGTTTCCAGTCATCATTTGTTCGTATACACCACACCAGCAAAGAAGACTATAGGGGCAGAGCGCGGCACCACTACCCTCTTCTATATCTAATGTTACAGCAAAAAAAAAACTAAGATCTCTAGGAAATAATAAAATAAGCTCATAATTATTAGGATCACAGCATTGTAAGGGATACATATGATATCCTGGGAGTTGGGGAACTGGCAGTCAAAAGACCAACCCTGATATTCTGTTATGCAGAATCCTGACAGGGGCTCTGTTAGGAACCTAACTCTTCCTTCCTACCCCCCTAACCATACCTTGTAGCAGCCTTACCCTTACAAACTGACCCTAACCCTTTCTGACAGTGTGTAACTCTTACACCCATATCCCACTGCCTAAACCTAAACACCCCCCCCCCCCTTTAAGTGCATACACTTAACCCCCCGCCCAACAGCCTAACCCTAAGTTCACTAACTAGTGCCTAAAACTAAAACCACCTTCGCCGGATGCACACTAGTCCGCCCTGCATACTCACCAATCTGAATGCAGCTATTGGTATTACAATGTCGGCATCCTGATACCTTTGTAGGTTCTGGTGCTGGTCTTCTGATGGTAGCCAGGATGCTGGCGTAATTTCACTGACAACAAAGAACCTCGCCAAAGACTCATGAGAGTGCACATCATTAACAATATAGTGCATAGACACTAGAGGGAATACACAAAAATATCCTTATGACTAGTTGTTATGGTGCGTACCAATTAAAATATTGTCTAATGTGTATTAGTTTAAAAGTCTAACCTGTCTCCACCTTCTCAGTGTGATCAGTGCAGAAGAGAGAGTTTTATAGGGTAAATTAGGTGATTTTCATAGACAGGGACAGGTTAACTATCCTCAGAGATTGGGGGACAAACCACGGAGTCTAGAGAGAATAGGGGAACATGACCTTATTGCAGAATGTAATGTGATCACAGGAAAGTTTTGGGAAAAGACACAATTGTGTTTGATGGATACTGGTCACGGGTGACTACTGTGATCTATCAGTGTTTCTGACAACAGTATGTTTCCCTTCAATAAAGCAAGGAAGAAACAAGGGTTATGCTTACTTCAGCAAAGAGCTTGCCCATTCCAAGAAAAAGGATGACATGCTTGGAAAATGTTCCTGTGCCAAGACTTGTACAACAAATACTAAGGCATTCACTAGTGAAGTGCTCGGCTCCATTAAAACAAGGTACTGAAACTACTGGTGATTCTGTCCTGACAGTTCGATGTGTTAAATAAGAGGATACTATAGGGTATGAGGTTTTGGGGAAATCCAATATAGTATTAGAAAAAGGGATAGATGCCTTAATGGCTTGCATCTGAACTTTTGTGGCAGATGGAAGAGTAGTGGTCAGCTGTTTTAAAGTAGAAATCAACAGAGATCAATACTGCACTCTACCATTGTTGCAAAAGTCATTATAGTAGAACAAGTGGTGGAGGAGGCTTCATATCGAATGGATTTGAACTAAGACTTGATCAACACTGGACAATGGCAGTATATTTACAGGTGAAGGAGGAACCTACAGTGTAATAGAATGCCAGGATTCTCATGGAGAAAATTAGGTATATCTGTGCCTTTTTTGGCATAAGGATGATATTTGGTATAACTAGGTGCAGCTGAATTCCTGTGGTATCACCTCCAGCCTAAATACAGTAGAAAAAAAGAAATGGTGGACCCGCGCTTCCAATCGGTATACCCTACTATATAATAATGTCACAATGTCACAATAATGTCTCTTTTCTTTCGCAATTCAATCTTCTTTTATCCAGAGTTTTTGGATCCTGTTGACCTTAAAAATAAAGAGAAACTCTCATGGTGCTGTATTAACTGAATCTCCCCTTCAATGGCAACTTGCCACTATGATAGGTTAACCATACCGTCTAGATGCCTCAACCAGGACTGTTAAGAAGCATACGAATCAAAACCGGACCGCTGGATCTCACGCCTCCCCAGTGCATGTCACAGGCTTTTCTCCCAGTGTCCTTAAATGTATTAAAAACTCCACATACTGTAGCATAATACAATTTATTCAAATAGAACCTTAATAAAATCTTAATAAAAACAGAAAGCCTGGTACTATCAGTGGCCTTATGCAAAAGGCGTGTTTGTAAGCATATTCAGAGATGGATCATGTCCCGGGTAGCACCTCAGCAAGGTCTCAATTCACCAGGGGGTTTCATGCTCGTTGCCAGGGGGTTTGTGCTCATTGCCAGGGTTACAGGCTCATGAGAATAAGAGGATGGGGCTTGTGATAATAATAGGATGGGGCTTGTGTTATTGAGATAATAAGTCTGGTGTTAATGGGAAGATGGGTTTTTGCATTATTTTAGTATTACTGGAATGTAATAGTGCATGTGTTTTTGTGAAAAACTGCTCAAAACCATTTAATTTGCCTTTTTATAGTAACCTGATCACATTTCCCATTCTTATCATGGAAAATGCAATATGGCCAAATGAAATAAAATAAAAATGTTTACATTTTTTTTCAGTAAGGCAGCTTTAGCTGGTGAATCACAGTGCTCACATGCGAATTGGAGCTTCTGCAGATGGACATGCAAGCTGAGCACTGTGTAAAAAAACCATGTCATACTCTCTGGTGAGAACATGCAGGTCTTTAGGGCTCCCTGCTGCTCTATGACTCACTCTGCAATAAAGTGATTTTAAAGGCATTTTAGAGCACTGGGGGAGAAAGCCCTGAAGACCAGCAGTGCATGTGGGGGGGGGGGGGGGGGGGGGGAGTTCTTTGTGATAGAAAGTGGGTTGCAGTGGGAGAGGCAATGGTGGCGGGGTATTCACTGCACGGCATTTTTTATTAATTGCCAAATAATGCTGCTGAGATGCATCAAAGAGACAGCTATATCACAAGCTCTGTCCCTACATGCATTAATTGAGACATGCGATGTAGTCAATTATCACATTAAAAGTTGGGCTGATGTTATCACAGCACATCCGCATCCTCTGATGCAGATGATGAAAAATCGTTCTTTAAGAGTTGTATTTTCAAGGATCAATTACGTTTTTGAAAGTTAGAGCTCTCTAACAGAACATGAAAAAGTATTCCAGAATGTCAGTGTACCCAGAAGAAGTCTTGCAAGCAGGGCCGCCAATAGGGGGGGTGCTGTGAGTTCAGCTGTCCCGGGCCCTGGCCTCTGGAAGGGCCCGGGAAGCTCCTTTTGCCCACTGCAAACACCCCCCCAATTGCTTCCGCTGCGCTCAGTGCGCTGAAAAAAAACCGGTCCCTGAGCGCAGGCTTAGTCAACCCAAGACGCCGGAGGATAATTAAAATGCTGCAAGACTTTTGAGCCAATCAGAGCTCACGTACCGGCAGCCAATCAGAGCAGCTGCCGGAACGTGAGCTCTGATTGTCTCACCAGCTGGTGCTGCATTTTAATTGGCCGCCGGCATCCTGAGTTGAAGAAGCCTGCACTCTGGGACCCCCGGGCTGCGGGACCCCCGGGCTGCGGGTTTGTCAAGTTAGGAGGGGGGAGGCTCGGGGCCCAGAATTCCTGATGGCAGGCCTGCTTGCAAGCAGCAACGGGAAGTGCTGGTGAAGGATAATAGAGCTACAGTACACTTGCCAACTTTTAAAAACTCATTTCAGTGAGATTATCGTTGGAAGTGGAATTTTGTAAAGCGCACCATTGTGGGGGCGTGTCATTCTCCACCCAATGGACGTGTCTAGTTCCATATATGGAGAGATTGTGAAAAGAGATTGTGAAAGTGTCATATAGATGCGTGGGTGTGTAATTTAAATTAGACTTATATTCAACTGTAGATGAGCCCCATAGCAATTAGTAAGAGTTACTATACTGGAAGTGCTGGAAATTGGTGCTGATGATTCAATGTAAATGTACTGTATGTCTCTCATTCCTTTTTTCCCCAAAAAATGTAACAGTGTAATGTGAGCTAGGAGAAATGAGGGAGATTGCTGGACTAATGAGGGAGAGAGGGAGATTTCTGCTATTTCAGGGAGTCTCCTGCAGAATGCAGGAGAGTAGGTACTTATGCAGTACATGACAAAGGAAACAAAGGCGGAATAATTGGCAAGTACAGTACTTTCCATTTGTGAGCATTAGAACAGAAACCAGAATTTCCAGTCAGCTGTGTACACAAGCACACATAAACACAACTCATACTTATACGTAAACACACACTCTATTGAAAATCATTTGTATACAATATACTGCAATAACTGTAATTAGCTTTTCATGGTGCAAGAGAGGAAGTAGTAAATATACAAATAGTACATACCCATCGCTTGCCATTTGCAAGATGATTGACAGCAACAACGTTTTCTGGGATGCTGACAACAGCAGCGACCACGATCTCCCCATGGCCATCGCAGCACTGAGTCTTGGCTTATGTGGCCACTGCAAATGGGGTGGGGGGTAATCCATTCGATGGTGAGTGATTGCGAATGGATTTTCCACTCTATGTGTGGCTGCAATCGCATTCGCAGCTGTGCAATTGGACGGGAGTACACAGGTTGCATAGCGGCGGCTTACCGATCAGGTCTCAATCGGGCCCTTAGTCCATACTCTGAGGTGTGAAGGCAAATGTGATACCTCTTTTCCACCAATCAGACAACAGGTTATTGCCTAGGTATTCCGAGTTGTCCTTTGCTGTAAAAGGGTCTAAGAAAACTTACCTTGGTCAATTCACCCATGAATTCAACCCTGATAACTACCACGGTTAAACTCAAGAAGGACCCAAGTTATGGTCTACTGAATACTGTAACATTAACCCCTTCACGACATTTGACGTATATATACGTCATGGCCGGGAAGTACTTCCCGACCGTTGACGTATATATACGTCATGGCTTAAAACTGTCACTGCGTCTAGAGACGCAGTGACAGAGGGACGATGTCTGCTGTCCCTGACAGCAGACATGTCCGTGCATGCCCAGGGGGGGCGGCGATGCCGCCCCCCCGTCGGCGATCGCTGTGATTGGCTGTTCATTGTGAACAGCCATTCACAGCGTTTTCTGTGTCACCGGCGAATAACGTTCGCCGGTGACACGGGATCGGAGGTGATTGGTGCTGTAAAGTACAGCACCAATCACCGCGGGGTGTAAGGGTGACACTGGTGTCACCCCACCTCACCCCTCCCGCCCCCAAAGGCCGTGATTGGTTCGTCGGACCGACGGACCAATCACAGCCATGGAGGGGGGTTTAAACTAACGGTGACTGCACTGCAGACGCCATTCCGGTCTGGAATAGCGTGCAGTGCGGTCACCGTGCCCAGCTGCCGCCTATACTGACCAGAACCCATCCAAAATACTTACCTGATCATTGATATTGCTTATGCTTGTGACATCTTGTGACATCCTGTGACATCTTGTGCTGCTGCGATTTATTAGATAGAGAGAGAGTTAGAGAGAGAGAGATAGAGAGAGATAGAGAGAGATAGAGAGGCCTAGTGCTATATTTTGTGCTGCTGCAGTGTGATAGAGCTATAGATAGAGAGAGATAGAGAGAGATAGAGAGAGATAGAGAGAGAGAGATAGAGAGAGAGATAGTGACAGATTGTGCTATATATTTTTTATATAACTGAAAGAGATAGAGAGAGATAGAGAGAGATAGAGAGGCCTAGTGCTATATTTTGTGCTGCTGCAGTGTGATAGAGCTATAGATAGATAGAGAGAGATAGAGAGAGAGAGATAGAGAGATAGTGACAGATTGTGCTATATATTTTTATATAACTGACTGCTGCCCCCCCCTTTTGTGCTGATCAGTATAAATTAACTGATCAGCAACTTTTTGGGGGCGCAGGTTTTTTTAATATATAGATATACCTGTCAGTGCTGCTGCTGCAGTGTCATAGAGTGATAGATAGTGAGAGATAGAGAGATAGAGAGAGATAGTGACAGAGAGTGATAGAGAGTGCTAAATTTTGTGTCTGCTGCCCCCGCCTTTTGTGCTGATCACTATATCTGAGGTGATCAGCAACTTTTTGGGGGTACAGAGGTTTTTTTTTTTATATATACCTGTCAGTACCACCAAAGGTTGTGCACCTGCTGCCCCTCACTGGTAATCAGTGTCGCATCACTGATCACCTTTTTTTATTTTTTTGTGAGTGCTGTGGGGTCTTTTTTACATTTTTTTTTTTACACACACTGTGATTTTGTGTGTGTCCTGTGGCCACTGTGCGCTGATCAGTGACGTACATCACTGATCAGCTTTTTCGGCACAGGGTTGATCTATTTTTTTTTTTTTTTGGATCAAATTCCTGTTGCCTTTGAGCGCTGTTCAGTGACGGACGTTACTGACCAACATCTGTGCTCAATTTTTGGCGCAGGACCTTTTTTTTTTTTTAACCCCTTCCATTTTTTTTTTTTTTTAACCCCTTCCATTTTTTTTTTAACCCCTTCCATTTTTTTTTTAACCCCTTCCATTTTTTTTTTTTGAACCCTTCCATTTTTTTTTTTTGTATTTTTTTTTTTTGTATTTTTTTTTTTCTGCACTACACACTACATACCCCCCGGGTTGAAATAAAGTTTGTACCCCCCCCTACACTATACACGTGTTGAAACATTTCACTACCAGTAACACAAAAATATAAATGGCATCCCAAATGTCATCCCATATGTCGTCCCAGTCATCCAGGAGAATGTATTCGGTGGAGGAGGCATATGCCATGCTTGCCTCTGACTCTGACACAGCCAGTGAGGCAAGCGGGGAATTTGAAGGATTTGTCTTAAGCTCCTCTTCCTCCTCTGATGATGAGGGACCCCCTCAAAGACGCCCCCGTAGAGCAGCTGAGACCCCCCCCCCCCCAATAATTGATCTCGTATGGACCCCACCACCAGACAATTTTGAGCCCCAGGTTCCTGAGTTTTTGGCCATCCCAGGAATCCAATTTGATTCAACAGGTCTCAGAGAAATTGACTTTTTCAAATTATTTTTCTCTGATGATTTTATAAATTTAATGGTGGACCAAACTAATTTATATGCCCAGCAGTTTATTGCTCAAAACCCCACGTCATCATTTGCTAGGTGGACCCCTGTAGATGCAGTAGAGATGATGACGTTTTGGGGTCTGGTGTTACATATGGGCATAGTAAAAAAGCCACAAATTAGGCAATATTGGAGTACAGATGTTCTGTACAGCACCCCATTTCACCGTATGGCCATGCCCCGGGCTCGTTTTGAGGCAATCCATAAATTTATACATTACACCGATAATGCACAGTGCCCACCCAGAGATGATCCCACCTTTGACAGGCTATTCAAAGTCAGGCCGGTCATTGATCATTTCAGTGCCAAATTTGCAGAGCTATACATCCCTGATAAATGTATTAGTATCGACGAGTCCCTTATACATTTTAAAGGAAGGGTTAAATTCCGCCAGTACCTTCCCAGTAAGAGGGCAAGGTATGGCATAAAAATGTATAAGCTGTGTGAAAGCACCACAGGGTACACCCACAAGTTTAGGGTATATGAAGGGAAGGATTCAAGAATTGAACCACCAGAATGCCCCCCCTCCCTCGTAGGTGTTAGTGGAAAAATTGTCTGGGATTTAATGCACCCCTTCCTGGATAAGGGTTATCACCTCTATGTGGATAACTTTTACACCAGCATCCCCCTGTTTAAGGCCCTTGGTTCAAGAGGTACAGCAGCTTGCGGTACTGTGCGCAAGAACCAAAGAGGCCTCCCCAAAACGCACATTGCCCAAGTAATGAGAAGGGGTGAAAGCAGGGGAATATGCACCGAAAATATGTTGTT